>NC_139151.1:81224603-81898549 GCF_964270905.1 Leucopleurus acutus
TACAATGATCCTGACCACTGATCAATGTTCATCCACTTATAACCTATAAACAGGAAGAAATACATCAGCAAATCAACACATAGCGTTTAAGCAACTATTGGAGTCAAGGTCTGTCTAGCAGCAAAATAATGAACCAGGTATGGACCCTGCCTTCAAGTGATTATTTGCTTGTCAGTCTAGAAAAATTAGACTGTTTTTTTTGCTGCTTATCTGCAGGGGCTTTTACAGCACCTGAGGCAGAGTAGGTGCTCAGTAAATAATTGTTGAAAAAATTAATGAATGAACATTGGATGAAAAAGTAATGGAACAATTTAGTACATGAATCAATCCCATTCAAGTCACATGAAGTTAGAACTGTAGACTGACAACAAGCAAGTTACACACAAAGAGAGCTCTTTTTGTTTTATGATGGGAGAATTCTGTGTGTGCACTGTATACACAAGTTCCGAAACACACACATGGACTCAACTGTGATTTACTTAACACGTTAGAGAATGACATTTTCCTGGACTTCAGAAATACTCTGATGGAACTGATTAAATGGTGTGTTGTACAAATGCCAAACACCCCAAATAGTCAGTCTTCCCCAGCCATTTCATAAACAAACTTCAAAAGTCAATTGGTTTAATAAAACTGTCAAAGTAGGTCAGACTGAAAGGGCAGAGAGTATATATAAATAGTCCAACGTCTCTGTCTCCAGTAACTAGTCATTAGATTTCAATCTTATCATAATTAATATATTGTTAAAATCCTCACAAAATAAATTGGCTTCCTTTCAGTCAGAGAGTTGAAGTCATGCAAAGAAGTGAGGAGGGAGAATATACAGGGTAACTTCCTGGAATTCCAATTTGGGCAAATCTACTTGGGCTACATTATTTTTCTGCTTGGTTGAAATAAGAGATGCTTTCATTTAGTAGTAGTGTACTCATATTTTAAAGCTTTGGAAACTTAGAACAAACATCCCTAAATTTGTCCATTTTAGGTCAGAGTCATAATTTTCTCAATCCAATATTTTGTCTCCAACAAAACAAATAAGTAGAGAGTTTTGCCCACCTGCATATCAGCTTTAAGGTTGAGATATGTCCACAAAATATGTATATACCTAGCAGAGTAACCAAAGCAAAGCAGAAAAATAGACGTGTAACAGATATTTTTTGGAATGACTGAAATTCTAATTTCCAAGCATAACTTATACCTGCATTTTTCCCAACTTTTTTTTCTAATTTTTAATCCATATTTTCTTACTGAATGTATTATGGAATTATCCTATATCGTAAAGGAAGTACAATATTTGGAAGAAATTTTCAGAAACATTGTATTGAATGTTTGCTGTATGCCAGGCAGAGTATCTCATTTTAACCTTACTACAGCCTTATGGAGGAGGTGCTATTAGTCTGGTCATTTTATAGATGAGGAAATGCACACTTTGAGAGATTAAATAAATTGTCTAAGTTTATACATCTCAACCATGAGAGAGCCAGTACTTAAACCAAATCCTTATGTCTTCAAAGCATCAACTTTCCTTAAGTCCTGATTTCAAGTTAAATGCAGTGAGAGAACCAGCATAAATCCTCTCCCCTCAGCGAAGTCTTTCTCCATCGGTGCCTTGGGATGTCCTACTTCAGAATGTTTGAGGATAGGGCAGGACTATCCTTTTCCACAGAAAGGTCTTGTGGAAAATGCAAATTCATCAGCTTCACCCAGACTTACTGAAGGAACATTTCCAGACCTATGAAGAAAGATGGAACCTGAAAAAAAATAAACACCCGCCACATGGGAAGGAAGAGAGAAATGAAATGAAATTTTGATTGAATATTACTGATATTTTCAGAACTGGCTAATGTGAAAGACAAATATATTGTGTGTCTATGGCAGCTAAAACCAAGTTCAAAGCAGAATTTCTCATAGAGACAAGGAGTAACAGGTTAACAGAGGAAGTTCAGTACTGTTGAAAGGATGGGAAGAATTCTTAAGATAGAAGGAGGTGACCAAATTCCACACTATGCTGGGCGACCCTAAACACATCATTTAAACCTCTCTAAGCCTCAGTTTATCATGTATAAAACGGGGGAAATAACATCTATAAAAGAACATCGACAAAAATACTCTAAGTAAAACTGTGTAGCTGGGTGTCTGGCATATAATAGGCATTTAGCTAGAAGTATCTCTTTTTTTCTTAAAACAGCTAGCTTCTCCTGTGTTGATAGTCCTACATTCTCTGTAGATTTTTACATCCCTCTGTTTAATTTTGGCTACATTCTAAGCTAGAAGTCTGTTTCTATAGTCCAATAGCTATACTGTAAAACCAGGGTCAAAAATGAAAAAAGAAGAAACATGATATTGTGTTGTAACTGCCCGGAATAGCAATGCATTCATTTTCTCACAAACCAAATGCCCTTTACAAACACTGACCAATGCCAAGGTCGTTCTGCTCCAGAAATTCTAAAAATGGCAGGAAGATTTTTTTTAAGTTAACTATCTTTATTGGGTCAGATTCATGACCTTGGAGCTAAGACAGCAGGAGTGATCTAAGAGAAATTCAGCAACCAGTTTAGAGTCAGGTCTGCTGGGTAGACTTGCTAATAAGGAGCGGGTCACAGGTTCAATCCCTGTGTGGGCCTGTTATACTCACCTTCTTCTGGGACCTCTTGGCAGCACGACGTGGGCCACTAGCACAGCAATATCCACAGGAAAGATGGAGCAGAGGGCAAGGCTTCGGCAGAAACCATCCAGGCATTAACTGGATGTAGGGTGTTTCTGTCATATTCCCTTAGGAGGGACATTGACTCTTGCTTTGACTCTCAAAGCATGTGCTGAACCTGTTTTCATTACAAGAGACACTTGAAGAGTCACTGGTTGGGGAGGTGGGTAGAGGAGGGATGTGTGCACAATTTGAAGCACAAGACATGTGGGTATTACAGTATTTGTATTTTCAAAGAGATGTGCTTCTGGTGTTAGAACAAAGGAAAGGGGGAAGGTAGAAAAAGGAGGGAAGAAAAGTATTCACATTTATTTAGCACTGTGAGAGCTTTATATAAACCCTTTATTTATCCACCATTAACTATTTCCAGGTGGCAAGCACTGTGCTGGGGATAAGCCCTGGGAAACTGAGGAACAAGACAGACAGTGTTCCTTGATTTTTATAGAATTTACTATCTGGTAAGGGAAATAAATGTTGAACAATCAATTACAACTATGATGTGTTATAAAGACAGGAGCAAAGGGCATTACAGGGGCATATGATAAGGGATAGTTTTGGTCAAGATTTCTGAATGTAAAACACAGAAACCATTTCTGACTTAGTTTAAACTGAAGTGGGTTTATGAAACGAATATTATGATAGTTCACAGGATCCAAGAAAGAATATAGTATCCAGGTGTCTTAAAGGACAAGCTACACTGCAATCTTAGAATCTCATAAACAGGACATCATGAGTCCACCTGGGGATCCTACCATGGCATGACTCTGCTACAACCACTGCCAATTTCTATGTTTCTCCATGTAAGAGTAGTGGAAGAAAAACTATCTGATTGGTTTATTTTAGGCCATCTGCCAACCTTTGGTCAAGACTGAAGAACCTGTTACGAAAAAGAAGATGAGTGGGAGTGAAGCAGCTATGTACTGCAGACAAAAATATCCCAAAGATCTCACTGAGATGGTAGAATCAGGGAGCGGAATTTCAGATGCAACCTGAATGGTAAGACAGACATTATGTCCATTTTATGGATGAAGAAAGGAAGGTCCAGGAAGGTTTAGTGACTTATCTAGGGTTACACAACCATTAAATTAAGGGAATGAGAATGATAATTCAAGACTTTCTGATTATAAAACTCATGGCTTTTCCATTATGTCACATTTTCCCAATTTGTAAATCATTTATATAATTAAAATTTGGGCTTTTTAAGATATTATGGACAAGGTTTTGAATAATGAATTTTGATGCCATTGGCAATCCTCAAGAAGAGAAAGGGAAAATTTTCACTTGTCATCCTGATGTATTTTTCACAAAGTTTGTGAAAGCTGTAGCGAAATCAACGTTATAAGACAAAGGTTACATTATATACGTATGTAATAAAACTGCAAGAAAATCAAACTTAGAGGAAATATTCAAGACAGAACTTGACTTCTGCTAATTACTGCATGGCCAGTATGGCCAGAGTCAAGGGTGGCAGTTGGAGACACAGTTAATGATGCGGGGGAGAGGATCTTTTTTTAGCTCAATGTCTTAAAATGTTGGTGAATTAATTCTTTTCCCAACATAGTACAGCTAAAGTAAAAAAGAGTACCAATCATTTTTATTTTTTCATCACCTTAACCATGGCAGACATAGTAGTTGATGGAATACTCTATGGTAAAATATAATAAATAAGGCACAATGTTAGTTTTGAACTATTACAGGCACTGGCTGTAACTTTATCACCTTTCCTCCCACTCGAGAAAGCATTCCAGAATACCCATGAGAATAAGAGTGACTTGAAAGTGCCTCTAATGTATGTAAAATTTAAACAACCCCATTTTGCAACTTTATCTTGCAACACACCCATAAGTAATCATGATACAAAATATATTCTGATGATTGTTGAGAAAATGAATAGCTACTTTAACACCCAAATCCGAATTCATCTGTTTCACGGGTTATCTCTGATTACCCTGAACTAAACTTCCACATTAAAAAGATTTATTTGGACGCTGAATCACAGAATTTTCACCATGGTTATACACCATCTTTCAGAATAGGCACCACTTCACAGTTTTCTAATTATGCTATGTGTTTTCTTCCCCGCTGGATAAGAAATACATTGAAGATACTAATCAGCTCACAGTATAGAGGTGGGCATAACTGTTATAAGTACAGCATTTCTCATCTGTGGTTTTGGTTCTTGAAGCCATGGACATAACTTTATAAAGAATAGATAGAACCTTGAAAAACTGTATTATCCTACTGAAGTTAACAAGTACCACAGGAGCAAACTACAACTTGCCTTAAGCCTATTCCCAAGGAATATATCAATATTTTTGACTAAAACGTAAAGCTAGGACTTGAGATAAATCTCACTGGGTCATGATATATTTACATACTGCTAAATTTAATTTGCTAAAATTTTTTAATGGTGTCTATGTTTATGTTCATCAGGGCCATTGATTTACAATATTTTTTCTTGTAATGCCTTTGTCCAGTATTGAAATCAGGATAACTCTTGCCTCATAAAATAAGATGGGAAGTGTTCCCCCATCTCTGTTTGTGAAGGATTGGTATCATTGATCCCTCAAATGTTTGACAGAATTAACCCGTGAAACCATCTGGCCTGGAGTTTTCTTTGTAATAAATTGTTTTGATTATGGCTTTCCATTTCTTCTTAAGTCAGTTTTAGTAATTTGTGTTGTTCAAATGCTTTGTTCATTTCATCTAGCTTGTTGATGATATTAGCATTAAGGTGCTCATAATATTCCCTATTCTCTTTTTAATGTCAGTAGGATCTGCAATGATGTTCTCTCTATCATTCCTAATACTGATAGTTTGTCTCTTTTGGTCTTAATCAATCCAACTAGAGAGTTATCAACTTCATCCCAAAGGTTAGGAACAAGTCATGGATGCTCACTCTAACCACTTCTATACAACACTGAACTCGAGTTCTGGGACAATACGATAGGTCACTGGTAGAGAATATAAATTGTACACATAGATCCCCACGTGTTTCATCAAATGTTTCCATAAAGGTGACAAGAAGACTGAATGAGAAAGTCGTGTCAACAAATGGTGCTGGAACAAGTAGATACAAATACAGAAAAAAAAAACCCCAAATCTCAACCCTTACCTCACACAATAGATGACATAATTAATTTCAAGGATCATCATTATAAATGTAAAAACTAAAACTCTAAAACTTTTAAAAGAAAACATCAGAGAAAATCTTCATGACCTTACTATAGACAAAGATTCCTTAGGATGTAAAAAGGAGAAACTATAAAAAGAAAAAAAAAACCTTCCAAACTGGACTTCATAAAAATTCAAAACTTCTGCTCATTGAAAAATACTATTGAAGCTATAAAAGGGAAGCTTTGGACTAAGAGAAAATATATCACAATGCGTATATTTGACAAAGCACTTTTATCCAAAGTACATAAAGAAATATTCCAACTCAGTAAGGTGGCAAACAATCCAACAATAAATGGACAAAAATTTTGAAAGGCAATCTTACATAAGATGATAAGTCTATGAAAATAATAGTCAAAATCATTATTTCTCAGAGAAATGCAAACTAAAACTATAATGAGATACCACTGCATACACATTAGAATGGATAATTAAAAAGATTGGCAATGCCAAGCGTTGACGAGAATGTGGAGAAACTGGATCTTTTATATACTGCTGGTAGGAATGTAAAGTATTGCAATCACTTTTTTTTTTTTTTGCGGTACACGGGCCTCTCACTGTTGTGACCTCTCCTGTTGCGGAGCGCAGGCTCAGCGGCCATGGCTCACGGGCCCAGCCGCTCCACGGCATGTGGGATCTTCCCAGACCGGGGCACGAACCCGTGTGCCCTGCATCGGCAGGCAGACTCTCAACCACTGCGCCACCAGGGAAGCCCTTGCAATCGCTTTTGAAAACAGTTTTCAGTTTCTTACAAAGTTAAATATACAATTACTATACACTCCAGGAATTTCACTCCCAAGAATCTCCAAAAGTGAAGTTAAAATATATATTCATACAAAAACTTGAATGTGAATGCTCATTCACGTCAGCTTTTAATTCAAAACTGGAAGCAACCCAAACGGTCATCAACTGATGAATAGATAAACATATTGTGGTATGTCATATAATGAAATACTATTCAGACATAAAAAAGAATAAACTATTGATACCCACAACAACATGGACAAATCTCAAAAAAATATATTAAGCAAAATAAGCCAGATAAAAAAATATATATATATATATACTATATGATTTCATTTATATGCAAAATTACAAAGACAAATCTCATCTAAAATGACAGAAAGCAGGCCAATGATTACCTAGAGCCAAGATGGACGATGAACTGTAGTGGGACACAAATTCACATTTTGGGGTAATGTTCTATATCTGGATAGTGGTAATGGTTACATGTCCATTTGAATTTGTCAAGCTCATAGAAATATACAATTACAGTAGGTGCATTTCATTATATTTAAACTATATTTCAATGAAATTGATTTAAAATTAATATGACTCCCATTACAACATTTTTCATCCTCTCCCAATTTTCATTCCTTTCCAAATGCCATCACACATGGTGGAACATAACAGGACTGGAGGAAACACATTGTCAAGAGACATCAGTGTTGTCAGTCTGTCACTGGGATCTTTACCAGCCTTTCAACGGTCTCTCCTTTTCTGCTTGTTCTCTGTTAGAACTTTGTGACCTTCAGAACCTGCCCATAAACACTTAAGCATCTCAGCTTTAGTGAGCCTTTAGCACTAAAACCTTTACTTGAATTAACTTGAGTCCATGCTAGAGAAACATCTAAATTTTATAGATATGTCTTATCAACTAGAGAACAGATGAAAAGCATTGTAAGAAAACAAGGAAATACTGCCTATTTCCTGTGTTTCTATTTAATTGACATGGGTACAGGATGACAGAGGATTGCAACATTACCTAATCCAGTAGGGCAGTGATGAAGAAATCTAAAGCGGAGAAGATTTAGCTCCTCTGGTTAAGAAAAAGAGTCTAGAAAATTCCACAGTTTCAATAAATTATGCGTCCTTGTATGTTTCCCAGACCCAATTAACACTAATATATTTAAGACAATTTTACCTTCTCATTTCATAGACAGGAGAAAGCTTTATTTTTAAAGTGAAGAAAGAGGAAAAACTGAATAGAGGGAAGAAAGATGGGTAGGTGACAGGAATAGCATGAAATAAGATATATAATTGGTCTTGCTTGCTTGGTTAACGCTTGAACCTGAACATCCTTTGTTTTACAGAATCTGATAATAATGAACAAGGAAAGAAAGAAAATAAAAAAGTCAGAAAATCTTGATTAATTTACAGAAAAAGAAAGATGAACTGGAGAAAAGATTAAGGAGAGAAACCAGGACATCAGAATCCATAATTAGGATCAATTTGGGGAGAGAGGATGGAGAATGGAGGTTGACAGCATAAAAAAAAGTACAGAACACTTGAGAACCACTGCAGTGTATGTGAGAGACATCATGACATAATTGGGAGGGAAGATGTTAAAAGTTTTGCTTAAATATTAATTAATATACCATTCGATATGCTTTGAAACTCCAATAATATATGAATTGAAGTTTTAATTATTGTAGGTTATAGACCGGTATAATTGGAATATGATTTCTTGTGGATAGTATTTTCGAGGAACTTTGTGTTTTATATAGATTATGGAAGAAATAAAAGACCGCTTCAAAAGGCCAGGAGAGAAAAGGAGGGAGAGAAATAGCATCTCTTGGGTGTCATGTTGGATACTGAAATGCTTTCAGTGAAAAGCACAAGATTTCCTTTAAACCAATTTTGGATTTCTGTCATCTTAGCTTCCTTCCTGGATGAGACTCTCAAGGCTATAGGAGGCTTGAAACCCTTCTCAGGAACTCAGTCATGGTTAAAATCAAGTTGTATCCCCTTCAGTTCTCTTTATTTTGCTATCTTCTCAGAGTTTTTATTTGGGGGGCGGGGGGTGGTAGGGTGGCACAACTACTTTTTCACTATTTCACATTTTTTGAGATCCTGAGGATAGTACACAAAGAAACATATCCTGATCACCAGAACAGTGAGAGAGAGTAAAGGATTATGTATTATAATATGTATATAAATATGTTTTATTTGAGTGCAGGTAAGCCATCAAGCTCACACATATAATACCTTAAGTATACATGGTTTTAGGATATGATACAGGGATATAATGAACCCACAAGAAGAGATGACTCAGCAACCAGAGGAGTTTTTACAGAGGCTTCATCCCATCTCCTGTGGGCAAACTAGGGAGTCCATATTTTAAGGTATTTTATATTTGTAAACATATGTGAGAAACAGCTTGGGATCTCTAAGTGGAGAAGACATTACAGAAGGTTGGCTCTTTGGCACTAGAATTAATAAGAACTAACTAAACTTGAATGATTAGTGCTAATATGATTCCACTTTTTAACCTGGATTTGGGGTTGGGTAGTCTGAGAAAGAATATGTATGATTCTAAGTTACCTCTAACACTTTGGCAAGTAGAGACAATATGTAAAAAAGAGTAATGCATCCTAGGTAAAATTTAAATGTTTCCTCTGTTACACCCCCTTAATCCAGATGGTCTCTTTTGAAAATTATATAAATGCTTATGTATATCCAGAAATTCTGGATAACTCAAAAGTTAATTTCACTGTTTCTAAAGAGGATTTCCAAACTTATTTTTTATCCTCTCCATAAAAATTTAAACTGAAATTTTCTTGAAAAAAGGCAGAAAGAATTTCCTTTTTATTAGGTTATAAGTGATAACTTTTTCTCACTCATGTAAATGGGAATATTTAAGATTTGAAAAAAATGAGAGCTGACTAAATCAGCAAAAGTCATTCACAGAGCAATTGGGCCTGTGCTAACTCCCTTAGAGATGGATCATAAATCACATCAGGGCTTCTTTTCTCCCAGTTTGCATACAATATTAAATAATGGAAGGGAGTTTGAGTGTTCACTGTCAAAGAAGACATCAAGGTCATCTATAGAATTCTATCCTATATCTTTCTAGTCATTTACCTTCTGAAAACATTATCCAAAATTTAGAGCTAGAATTTAGGGTAAATTTTTAATCATAGCATAAAGGCTTTGAATCAACTATAACCAAATCATATTTCCTGGAAATATTCAGTATTTATGATTTAGAGGTAGAAATGTCCCAAATACCTACACTCGCTTTCGCTCATATCATCTATCTAGAACTGGTATATTATCCAATAAATTTTATAATTATATGTAAGTTTCATTTATTGTGTATGGTTCATTTATTCTTTTGATAAATATTTGTTGAGACTCTATTATGTACTACGTGCTGATTTTGGCAGGGGGGATTTATTAGTGAATAAAACAGAGGAAATCCTTACCCTCACATGCTTATATCTTAGTCGTTGAGGATTCTCCTTCAAAAATATTTATTGAATATTCAAAAATGTTTGTGTAAGCCCATTGGTGCTGGGGATACAGAGATGAAGCTGAGTGTACCCAGCACAGTAAATGGACAAATCAGGATGTTCTCTTTAGTAAGACCCTAGAGAGATCATGGTGGAGACACCTGGCATGTTAAAGCAAAGGCATTCCCTCTTCAAGTTCAAAAACATTTTTTTAATTAAGTTATACTTGACATACAATGTTATATTAATTTCAGGTATACAACATAATGGTTTGATATTTTTATACTTTATGAAATAATCACCACAGTAAGTCCAGTTACCATCTGTCACCATACAAAGTTGTTTTAATATCATAGACTATTTGCTCCATATATATTACATCCCCATGACATTTACTTTAGAGCTAGAAGTTTGTACCTCTTAATCCCTTTCTCCTATTTCATCCATTTCTCCACCCTCTTTCCTTCTGGCAACCACTAGTTTGTTTTCTATATCTTTGACTATGTTTTTTTTCTATATCTTTGACTACGTTTGTTTTGTTTTGTTTGTTCATTTGTTTTGTTTCTTTAGATTCCACATATGAGTGAAATTATATGGTATTTGTCTTTGTCTGACTTATTTCCCATAACATAATATCCTCAGTGGTTAAGATTACAATTACTCCATAAGTTAGAGAATATTAAAGGGCTTATCATGGAACTAGAGGCAGAATGGGTATGGTAACATATCAGCAAATACTTACATGTTAGGGTTTATTTTATGCCAAGCCATTTTCCAAGCACTTTTATTTATTAATTATTATTATTATTGTTATTAATTTATTTAGTCTTTCACAGAAGATAGGATATAGGTAGTTACAAGTGAAAAAAAAAAAAGGAGGCACAGAGAGGTTAGTAGGTTGTTTAGAGTCAGAAGGCAAGAATACGATGGAGCTGGAGTTTTTCCCCGGCAGCTCTGGCTCTAGGGTCCTCACTCTTAACCACAGTTCTATAGGGACCCTGATCAAATGTTGGGTTGGACTCCATATGGCAACTTGATTTTCTAAAGATATTTTGAATATCATTGGATCCATCAGGTCAAAGGAGTCATAGGAGAGGTGCTTGCACTACAGACTGGATTAGCTATAACATGGAATTGAACTACCCCCTACTGAGACATCTGCTATAAATATTACACTCTCCTACTTTTTAAGGGAGAAGAAATAAGCACTTTATTTTGTTTACAGAATAATTGCATCATAGGCAGAAAATGTGTTGTACTTCTTGTTTGAAATTTAAATACCATCTAAGTGTGTAATTTGACATTGGGCAAAAAAGAGGTGGATTGTAGTAGATATTTTTTCTTTAATTTGGGTACACTAAGTCTTTGTACACTCTTCCTACGTTTGCGGAATTCAGTACCTTATGAGACCCTGAGTCCCTTTATAGAAGCCAGATACAGAAGCTTCCATCCAACATATACATCCATATTAAATTATTTTGAATCAAAAGCTAGTGATACACAGTACTGTGAATGGACTTAATGTCACAGAATGGTACATTTCAAATGGCAAATTTTATGTTACGTATAATTTACCACAATACAAAAAATCTAAATTTATCTTTAAAAGCTAGTGATGTGAATAAGATAATTTACACTAATTTTTTCAGATTCCACATATATGCATTAATATACAATATTTGTTTTTCTCTTTATGACTTTCTTCACTCTGTATGACAGTCTCTAGGTCCATCCATGTCAATGATCTTATTTACAAAGCAGAAATAGAGACACAGATGTAGAAAATAAACATATAGATACCAGGGGGGAAAGGGAGGGTGGGATGAATCAGGAGATTGGGATTGACATATATACACTATTGATACTATGTATAAAATAGATAACTAATGAGAACCTACGGTTTAGTACAGGGAACTTTACTCAATGCTCTGTGGTGACCTAAATGGGAAGGAAATCCAAAGAAGAGGGGATATATGTATACGTATAGCTGATCCACTTTGTTGTACAGTAGAAACTAACACAACATTGTAAAGCAACTATACTCCAATTAAAAAAAAAAAAAAAAAGCTAGTGATGTGAAAAAGCAGGCCCTATGCAGAAAGAGCTTTGTTGAGGGTGGCGCACGTACATCTATATCGTAGAGGAAAGAGTGCAGAGGTACTAGAAGTAGCCTCCAGAGTCCAGCATCCATGGAATTAGCTATGCAAATTTCAGGGTCAATTTAAAACAGTAACGTCACCACTGCATCAGTTCTGGAACATGATTTTGGACATTATTCCTACTGCATAGCCTCAAAAATCTAGTCTTTATCCTTCTAGGAATCCAGTGAGCTACAAAATATCCTTCAGTAAATTTATTTTTTTGCTTAAACAAGTTTGGATAGTTTTCTGATATTTGTAACAATGATCACTGGTTGAAAACCATTAATCTTGGGTACTATTTATTAGTATTTAGTTTGTTCTAGGCACTGTATTATTTATCTTCATTATGTCATTTAACAGTCACAAAAATAAAAAGAGATGCTAACTATGATTATCCTCATTACAGATGAAGAAAATTAAGCTGAGTGGGATTAAGTTGTCCAAGGTCACATAGCTAGCAAATGCTAGATCAAAGACTGGAACCCAGGTTTGCTTGATACCCACTGCCCATGCTTTTAACCATTGTCCTATAAAAGTTACTGACTGATAGAGTTACATTAATATATTCCAGTGGTACTGTACTTTAAAGACTTACCAGAAGTAGTATATTTTAATAAGTAATATGATTTTAAATTGATACCTACAAACCTAAAGTCTGAAGAGCTAATTTGCAGATCTGGCTTCTCTCTATCGCATGAACTTAAGCCAGTGACCCATCTTTCTGAGCACAAGATTTCTCCTCTGTAAAATGAGGGGTTGGATCAACTAAGAGTCAAGGTCCTCTACAGCTATGCCATTCCACAGTTCCAGCTAATTAGAAGCCTCTCCTCCTATCCATCCTGTTAAGAAGGAAATGTGTAAAAAAGCTATTAACTATCCACGGAGCTTTGAAGTTGTTCTCACATTCACCTCATCCCTCTCCTCTCTGTCCCTGGATAGAGTCACATTCTGATTAAAAGTCCAAGGAACTTTTTATGTGCAATCCAGAAAACTTAAGGTCAGTCTTCAGAAGCTGTTGTGTAACTGCTTGTTGAAAATCAATAGTACATGTCCTGTATTCAGGGACATACACACACAAATAAGCACAAATCATTTAGGATGACATCTGGTCCTTTGATTTCAAAATGGAAATGCCAAAGTGTTATATTTTCTCAATGTCATCTCGTAACAGCAGGGCATTCCATGGGGCAGGCTTTGGACCCAAGTATGAGAAAGGTCACTATTGTTGAATTCCAGGATTTTCCCTGGGACTCCAGGTGTCACTATAGAAGCCATGTTGTCTTTGGTCTTGAGCAACCAATCAATTCCCATACAGCAGTTCCTTATTCATTATAACTGCTGTGTCAGCTCTAACATTACTGGTATTTTTATCACCCAAATTAGTTTTCAGGACCTACTGCCAAACTCGGAACTACGAGTTAGAGACTGTGTCATCTCACTGTAGTATTTGGAGATAGCTGACTACTGATAACAGTAAAAATAGTAATACCTATACTATTTATTTCATCTGTGCCAGGTATCGAGATAAGAGGTCTATACACTGGACCACACTTATAAGCATGGCAATCTTATGTGATAGGTACTATTATTATCAGCTTTATTTTATATTTGGAGATAGTGAGGCTTGGAGAGAAGGAGTAATTTCCCCAGAGTCATATAGATAATATTATAGGCCTGCCTGCCTTCAAGGCCTATGCTCTCGATCTTCTCGTTATGGAGATAATAATACCCACTGAGAATCAGCTTGCCTAAAATGTGAATGAAATAAAATCTTGTTTAGAAATTCTAACAAAGTTGCCATGCTCATCCTTTATCCGTTACTGGAGAGAGTTCCTTTTTATCTGAGAAGGCCATTTTCTTAGACTGAATTTTAATAGTGGGAGATACATGTGGATGTACCAAAATAGAATGGATAATAGCCATGATGCAAGACCAAAGAGAATATGAGGACAGATGCAGTGATTTAATTTCAAGTCCAGTCCCAGAGTCAAAGGCTGGATTGAGGACCAAAGGCAAGATCACTTACTAGGTATCCAAAGGAAACATGCCAAGTGAAGAAAGAACTCATGAAATCATCAATTAGCAACAACAGTTTTTTTTTTTTTTTTAAAGTAGCTAGAAACGGGTACTTATTGAGGAATTACAGAGTTGTTTAACATAAAATCAAAAGATAGCCTTGTGGGTTCAGGACTGTTTTTGAAGAGCTCGGGTCCCACCTACTCACTGAGGTATGACTCGGTATCTGAAAAGGTGAGCTGGATCACAGCTGGTAAAGAAGGAATAGACAGACTTCACAGTCTGATGAAAAAACATATATAAAGACCCTTGCAATGTATAACTAAGAAAAATGGGATTCTTAACACAACATTTTAAATTAACTATACTTCAACAAAAGAAATTAAAGAAAAGAAAACTGGGATTCTAAATTGGTCAAGCCCAGATTTTGGCTCAAATACCTAGAGTACAGAAGGGCAAATAATCAGGTTTATAAAACTTCATAGATACCACCATTAAATCCCATTCTGCAAGCAAGCAACTGTCTGCTGGGAACTGCCTGTTGAGTAAGCCCACCCAGGTTGGGAGTGAGGGAGTTGGAAAGGGTGTAAACAAGGTACCACTTGCAGACACCAGGGTCTGATTGATGCAGATTTCTCCCACTGTACGAGCTTATTCATTCCTACTTATTCAGTGGTAAATAATTTTCATGTATATTTTGGGTTCTGAAAATATAATGGTGAACATGATAGACAGGGTCCTACCCTCACTAAACCTACAGTCAACTGGAAAAAACAAGAAAATGAACAGTCAGTGCCAGACAAATGGGATGGGTGCAGGGTACAAGGGGACCTAAACCAGAACTAGGGGGTTGGCGATGGCTTCCCAGAGAAAATTACACTTCATATGGGTCCATGGTGTAAGCAGGAGTGATTCTGGAGAACAGAAGCAGGGAGTACAGGGCTCTGAGATGAAGGAATATCATCTGGAAAGACCCAGAGTCTACTGAAAGTCTGAAAATTTTATAAAATGTCAAAGTTTAATATGCTTGGAGGATCATTTACAAAGGGAAAGTGGAAAGAGATGAGGGAGGCAAGATTCACGGAAGGTAGCACAAGAGAGCCTTCTAGGCTTGTATTAAGTTTGAGCCTTTTCCTGAAACCCATGGGGAGCCACTGATGGGTGCCAAGGAAGGAAATGACACGATCACATCTGCATTTTAGAAGAGAGCTTTGGTTTACCTCTGTGCCATGTTAGTTTGAATGGCACACATTATTGTCCTCAGATAAACTGATGAATACCTTTAGTCACCCAGTGTGAGCTAATAAAATTAACTTTCTGAACCTTTGAAGCTGAGGCAATTCCCTCAAGATGATACCATCATAGAAGCAGCTGGGTGCTCTTACTCTTTATTACCAAAATATAATACACAATAACAGTGACTTGGGCTGTC
The DNA here is from genome assembly GCF_964270905.1 of Leucopleurus acutus. Taxonomy (NCBI): domain Eukaryota; kingdom Metazoa; phylum Chordata; class Mammalia; order Artiodactyla; family Delphinidae; genus Leucopleurus; species Leucopleurus acutus. Next base: position 81,240,303 of record NC_139151.1, read on the forward strand.
ATCAGAGCACAGATGATCAAGTGCTCTATTTAAAAATCCAAACTCTTCATTTAGTTAATTCTGATTCTAAACGAACCAATGGCTCACATAGTTGTTGTTTATAGACAAGAACAGTGCTCAAAATAGCAAAGGAAAGGAGACAACATTAGCCCTTCTGGACCAAAATATTTGATGGCCTTACTCTTTTAAAACAGAACTCCATACAATAATGTATATTACTCATTTTTAAGGGTTTCAGGCACTATTATAAATACTTCCTGGACATCATCTCATTTAACTTCATGACAATTTTCTGAGGTTGATACTAGTATTATTGCTTTTTTTTTTTTTTTTTTTTTGCGGCACGAGGGCCTCCCACTGTTGTGTCCTCTCCCGTTGTGGAGCACAGGCTCCGGACGCACAGGCTCAGCGGCCATGGCTCACGGGCCCAGCCGCTCCGCGGCATGTGGGATCTTCCCGGACCGGGCCACGAACCCGTGTCCCCTGCATTGGCAGGCGGACTCTCAACCACTGTGCCACCAGGGAAGCCCTATTCCTATTTTTTTAGATTAGTGAACACAGATTTAATGAAGTTAAATAGCTTCCCGAGGACATGAAGTTAGCAAGCGGCAAAGCTTGTCTTCAAACCCCAGATCTGTTCTGTTGCAAAGCATGTGCTTTAAATCACAATTCAATCCTGCCTCCTTTTTCATAGACTGATGTGAGAAATGTCACAGTGCTAACTCTCCTACCTTGGGATGGAGGAAACCAGTGCAGAAATCTGTCAATTTTAATGCCAGTCCTTTTTGAGCTCAAATGTGAACGTGCTCTAAAGTTTAGTAGGTCAACTCTATTGAAAATTAAAAATATATGCAATTGTTAATCTCTGCATTTTCCACCTGAGCAGGCAAGGACCTGGAAACTCAGACTTTTAGATAGGGATTTTAGGAATCAGAATTAAGAGTGTATATGTGTGCTATAGGGATGGAATATTATTTATCTTGTATCTTCAGAATGAGAAGACGTTAGGAAAAAAAACCTCAAAATGAAAAAGTACCTAATCAAAAGAGAGACTAGACAATAAGATAAAATTTTAGTTCAAATTAAAAATGAAGCAGTTGGTATCAGCAAGATACCCTGAGCAAGTTCTTATAGTTGGGAAGGCAGAGAGATATTCTGTAGACAACCACCCACACATAGATCCAGGCCCCCTTTATAGAAAACATGAGTTGGTTTGGACTCATCCTTCAGTCATAGGCAGGAGATTTACATGTGATGGATTGATAGAAAGGTTTATGATTCACTTCTATATCATGGAAGCCCCTTCCTAGAAGATTAGAATCTTGGGTATGCCAGGACATTTTCTAGAGTCTAGAAAGTCCCATATAATGTAAGAGGCAGTAGAGAAGAATGGTTGAAAACAAAGTCTCTAGAAGCTGATGTCTTCAGTTTGACACACAACTTCGACACTAACTGTGTTCCTACAGCACTTAGTTCATCTTCTTTTTGCTTCAGTTTCCTCATCTATAAATTAAGGATAATAATATTTTAATATCTACATTATAACACTGATATAAGGAATAAATGAGGAAATCCAATGAAATACCTAATATAATTCCTCATCATCATCGTTGTCATCACCATTGCCATACTTATACCTGTACTCTGTGCTTATCAAGGTAGATCTTCAGAGTACATAATTTTGATAAATAGGATAGAAATTCAAGAGAAAAAAAATAATACATCTAAAAAGTTCAAGGATCTTGAATAAGGCCAGTGCAACTTAATGTACCGCACAAACGAGAAAGTGCTGAGATGGGGTTGTAGGCAGAGCAGGGATCTGATCAGGCAGGCCTTGTGACTCTACAACATTCAATTTTATTCCAAGGGCAGCACAAATATCAATAAATGATGTTCGTTTCCCAGTGGGGCAGGCAGGAAAGTAAATAGATATGTCAGTGCAGTGTAATGCTGTGGCAGAAATTAGAACATGGCTTTTGGAGCAAAGAGAAGGAAAATGTCACTCAGCCTTCAAGGAGCCTTCCACGCTTTGAAAAAAGAGAAGGCACATATACGAAGACTAAATTTTCATAAAAAGAAAGAAAAGAGGCCTTGCTTTTATCCACATCTTATTAGGAGATTTTTCCATTCTTATTGCATACAAAACACTGATAATCTGGTTCACTATTGTAGTGAACAGCAAATTTGGATTATATCCATGACACTAAAGAGTATGTCAGTGTACCTGTTGGTTCCTCCAGCTTTCTCACCAACACATCTCTTGCCACGAAGTCCCTGCTGTTGAAAGGCTCAGAGCTTTATAACCTCTCATATCATGACAGTTTAGAAGGAAACTCAAATCCATGAATGGTCCACTGGGCAGAAATAAGCATGCAAGCAGATGTAGATTGCAACAATCTCAAAGGAGAAATTCGAGTTGGTTACTTGTTTCCACTGATGAGCAAATGGAGAGAATTGTTTGTGATAGGTCGAGAATTTCTGAGAGCCCCTGAGATGCTGAAGGACAGAAGGCACCATCTCTAGACTTTTTCTCCAGACTTCTGTCATTCTGAAAGCACAGTTGGCCAAGTATGTTGGCAATATTGGCTGGAAAGTTTATCCCAGGCTCAGACAACAGTGAGTATGGTCCCAGAGCTCAGAGGACTGGCAGGGCCATCATACTGGATGACATCTGGCTCTTGCATTAATGAAGAGCATTTGAGTTTTTGCCTCTTAGCCAAAGCTGTGCACCAAAGGTATTTAAAAGCTTAATAGGTTTTAATGTCAGGAGGCAGATAGCTAAACTCCATAGCAGGAACAAGATTCCAAATCAAGTAAAGATATCTCACATAACAATTAAGCAAACACTTTAGTCTTTTCTCTCACCACTTCCGATGAGTCTTCCATTCCAGTCATTTTAGCCTGAGCAGACCTCCACATACGACGTGCATAGTCTTACCTTCCATCCTTGACTCTTGCTGGTCACCCCTCCCCTCTAGTTGTCAAAAATCTTATCAATCCTTTCAGATCTAGTTCCAGAGACACCTCATCTATGGAAGAGGCCTGGATTACTCTACCCTGGAGTGGAGTAATTGCCTACCTCAGGACTCCCTTAATCCGGTTGATAGGCCTAGCAGGAAACCTTCTGAACCAGACCCTGGAAGATATAGCTAATACATAGAAAAAGGCAACCATCATAATATATATTCACAAATAATCTTTCAAAGAAAATTAGCCATTTGTAGCTTTTTCCATTAAACATATGGTCACTGGTTTGTTTTGTCTTTAGTGAGCACTTGTTAGCAGAGAGGAGGTATAGGTATTCATGTTTTTTTAAAAAAAAATGCATGGAAGAAAAGCTTAAGCTAATGAAAAGATCTTTGTGACTTTTGATATTTATTTTGGAAATGGGAGAAATGTCAACAGTAAGATTTCAAGTATGGGATATCCCAGTATAGCCTATAGAATGTCAGTGTTTGTTCTACACATATGGGGACCCAGTGACACAGATTCTTTAATAGCCTCTGTTCAGCTCTGTCCAACCATATTTAGTATGCTTCATCCAGATAGGGACCGAGCCTCCCGCATCAGGCAGGGAACGCTGAACTACCTTCATCTTTTGCCTGATTGATCAGCTGGCAGACAGACAGAATATTGGACTTAATGTTTGGCAGACCTGACAAGTTCCACTGGAGAAATATAAGCCCGGTAGAAATATATACATATATGCTGTGCTTAATAAGTCCTAGAAAGAACAGTCCTCCGTAGGAGAGACTAAAGCAGAATCTTACTGTCTTTCTTAGAACCCACAATTGACACTCATTTGCTTCTGTGACACATGAGGGCTAGAGCACTGTTATCATAGCAATCAATGGCGAGTGAACTCATGCATTTCAGGACTTTATCTCACCAAAAGTATCTTCCCCATTGGCTACAGGTGTGTACCCATGACAAAGAGCTGATTGTCCTGCTATTGGATAGGACAATGTCATCCCTGCAAATGACAGCTCAAATCAGATGCTTTTCTCACCCTTCTCCCCCAACTCTAGCCAAAACCCAGAAAAAGAGGATCTGATAGGAGGATATCATCAAAGACAAGGGATTTAAATACATATACATAACACACACACACACACACACACACACACACACACACACGCACACACAACCTGAGCCCTTATCTCAAAAGAAAGCTGTTTCTTAAAGGCATCTTCTTTAGAATGAACAAAACAAATAGGATTAGATATTTGTATCTTTATCTTTAAACAAATTTTCCTAAAATATACATTCTTTGAATGTGAGAGAGTAAACTAGGAGCATTTGTGCCCACAACAGGAAACTGGCAACATAAAATGTATTCCATAGACCAACAGGAGGACTTTTATTGCAATCCATAGCGCTCCCTGCCTTAGGGCTAGAAGCTAGGACCCGTTTGAAGCTTGCTACCGGTTTATCTTTTCAGAAGGCCAGTTAAACATGGAATGTAGAATCTGTGTATCTCCAGCAGCCCTCTTAGCCAGAGTCTTGGCTTGGAACTGATTAAATTAAATCATAAATAAGAAAGCTTCTTTAATGCTAAGTACCAATTCAATAATATATTACCAAGAAAACCATAAGATGGTAAAAATTATTGAGAATTATGGTTAAGATCTTCAGCTCTGTGGGCTCTGTAATCAATAGAGATTCGGTCCCAGGTCTGCTACTTTTTAGCTGTGCAAACTCTGTCAAACTTAAGCACTGGCTGCCTCAGGTGTAAAAGGTGACTGATAATAATAAAATCTACCTCACAGAGTTCTCTTCTCAGGTTTAAATTTGTGATGAATTTGAAGTTGTTAACACAGTGTCTGAAAAGGAATAAGTGCTTAATAAATTATCAGCCAGGGTCCCATTTGGAAAAATATGGCTCACAGAGGTTATAATAATTTGAGGAAAGTTCAATAAAGGGGCAATTTTCAAAGGTGTGCAGAAGGAAATCACCAGGACATAATGCAGGGCTGTTCCCATTGTTAATTGGGTTGGCCAAATAATTTACGGAAAACCCCGAACAAACTTTTTGGCCAACCCAATATATGGGGAGGAAAGAAGGTACGGAGTTATTTGACACAGAAAAGAGTAAGGAAGAGAGAGCAGCCTTGAGAAGAATTAAAAGCTTTGACAGAGGGACTCTCTAGCCCCAGGAAGTCTCGTGTAGAACTTACTCTTTTCCCTCTCTCCAATCCCTAACTCCGTGCTCTATTCACCAACCCAACTGGAACTTAGAAGGCAAAGAAGCCCATTGATATAGTCTAGAATTCAGCGACTTTTTGTTTTTTCTAAGAGTCAGAGAGTAATTATTTTAAGCATACAAGTCACAGGCTCTCTTGAAAACATAGACACTATGTAAACAATGAGTGTAACCCTGTTTCAATAAAACTTTAGGTAATCAGGCTACAGCTTTTTGGACACCTGATGTAGGTCATACAAATCAGATTCCTGATGCAGAGAGAAGACTGAAAAATAGATGAGGAGGGCAGACAGAGGATCTCCAGCTCAAACAATGTTAGCTGTTTAGCTTTTGTTATGCTCGCTCCTATTATGAATACCATTTGAACTACATATGGATTGAACATACTGGAGTATTTTCTTCAGCTGTATAGTGGCTTTTGCTTAACCATGACAGTCTTACACAGGTCTACCACAGAAAGCTACAACGAATCAAGGCTATGTAAGCTCCACGAAGGTGGAGACTACATTTTATTCACAACTGTAAATCCTGAGCCTAGTTCAGTGTTCTGGTGTACTGCAGGTGCCCAGTAATGCTTGACAAAATGAATCGTAAAGTGTATCAAATGTCCTGAGAAGGATGAGGCCATCATTTCACATTGAAGTATAACATACATATAAAAAATGCACAAATTTTAAATATACAGGCTCAAATTTTAACAAAGTTAATATATCCATTTAATCACTCAGATGAGAAAAGTCCTTTTCAGATATATGAACTGCAAATATCTTTTCCTACCATGGCCTGTCTTCTAACTTTCTCCATAGCATTTTCTGAAGATCAAAAGTTTTTATTCCAATGTTGTCTCATTTATCAATTTTTTTTCTTTATAGTTTACTTGTATGGCCTCTTTAAGAAATATTTTCTTTCTCCAGTAACATTAAAATATCCTCCTATGTTAACTTCTAGAAACTTGATTGTTTCTCTATTATAAAGAAATATATTCTAAAGAAATTTTCTTTGTGTATGATATGAAGTAAAGGTCAAGATTTAGGCTTTTCTTATGGATATTAAATTGGTCCAGAACCATTTATTGAAAAGACCATCTTTTTACTTATTGCACAGAAATGTCACCTTTGTAATAGTTCAAGTGACTGTATACATTTCAGCCTCTTCTAAAGCTTTCTATTCTGATCCACTGGTCCATTTGCCTAAGTTACCTGTTGTAATTACTGCACCTTTATAAGAAGTATTGACTCAAACTCTTCAAGATTGTTTTGACAAATCTTGGCCTTTTGCATTTCCAAATATATTTTATAACCATCTTTTAAGTTTCCACCAAAATACGGCTAGTATTTTTTATTATAATTATATTGAATCTTTAGACATATTTGAGGAGAATTTTTATTTTTATGATATTGAGACACCCAGTACCTGGATATGGTATATTCCCCATAAATTTGGGACTTCTTTAACATTTTTTGGGGGGAGATTCTTTTATTTATTTGGTTGCACTGGGTCTTAGTTGCAGCTCGTGGGCTCCTTAGTTGCAGCTCTCTTGCTCCTTAGTTGTGGCATGCAAACTCTTAGTTGCAGCATGTGAACTCTTTGTTGCAGCATGCATGTGGGATCTAGTTCCCTGACCAGGGATTGAACCCGGGTTCCCTGCGTTGGGAGTACAGCATCTTATCCACTATGCCACCAAGGAAGTCCCGGGACTTCTTTAACATTTCATAGTTTTTTTGGGCTTACACAACTTACAAATCCTTAATCAGAGATGTATCCCTAGGTATTTCGTGTTTTAGATTCTATTATAAATGTTATCACTTTTAAATGTTCTTTAGTGTCAGATGCTGGTGTATCAAAGCACAAACTTTTTGTATATTGACCCATTGTCATGCAATTTTACTGAATTTAAAATTAGACACTTTTAGATTTTCAATGTTATTAGTCTGCTCAGGCTACCATAACAGAATATCATGGACTGTGTAGTTTACACAACAGAGGTTTATTTTGTCATAGTTCTAGAGGCTAGAAGTCCAAGATCAAGATGCCAGCAGGGTTGGTTTCTGGTGAGATCTTGTCTCCTGGTTTGCAGATAGCCATCTTCTCACTGTGTCCTCACATAGCCTTTCCTCTGTGTTCATGGAGAGGACAGTCTCTAGTGTCTCTTCCTCATTTTATGAAGACACTAATCCTATCAAATTAGGGTCCTTCTCTTATGACTTTATTTAACCTTAATTACCTCCTTAAAGGTCCTATCTCCAAATATAGTCACATGGAGGCTAAGGCTTCAACATATGAATTTTGAGGGGATACAATTCAGCCCACTTGGCATAGCAAGATGTATAGTAATAGGTCAAGATCTTGATTCATCAGAGTGAATCACGGTGGCAGCCCTGACCTTCAATTTTTTATCTCTGTAGGCCCATGAGACTGTCAAAAAGTTCTGCTGAATGTATTAGCTTCTTAGCAGCAGCTTACATCTCAGCATCTCACTCTCTTCATTCATGATTCTTAGGAATCAGTGAATGTATCCAGAAAAAAAAAACAGCATAGTGTATCAAGTTCACTCAACACAATGTTTCCTTTTTCTGAGATCTTAACCCCTCAGTTTACATGCCTTGGTAGCTCTCTGATACGTTGAAATCAATTACATTAATCACTCTATCTAGCTTTTTCAGTTGTTTTTGATGGGTTGGGTTGTAGCCTATAAGATAGCCCATTATAGCTAGAAGCAGAAATCCATACAAATTTTAATTGAGGAGATGTTAAGAGGAGGTTAAATTGAATAGGAGCTTAATAAGAATTATATAGCATAGAGGAAGGAATAAATATTGCAGAGAGGTAGAACAATATTAGGAAAGTTTCAGGGGCAAAAATGAGTCTATGGTAGTAGAGGGTATGTGTTAGAGACAAGATCTGGCAGGCAATCAATTACTGATAGAGGACCAAATACTGGGCTACATGCTGGTTGAATATAAGGACACAGTGCCTGGCTTCTGGGAGTTTGTATCATTGAAGCAAAGATAATAGATGCTACAAATTAACTATAAAGCAAAGTTTAATAGATACATGCCTTATAATGGTTCTAAAATTTTTAATTCTAAGGTAATTCAGAGAAGGGAAAAACCAAGAAAGGCATTTTAGATGGGACAAGAAAAACAGTTTTTTTGTTTTATGTTTGTGTTTTTTACAAGGCAAAAAGGAGGAAATATGGAGCATATAGGATAAAATAAAGAGAGAAGCGAAAAGTATGATATAAGGTAGTGGTTCTCAAACTTCAGCATAAACTAGACTCACTCAAAGGGCTTAAAATGCAGATTTCTGGGCTCCACCTCCAGGAGGACCAGATAATTTGCATTTCTAACAAGTTCCTAGGTATGCCCATGCAGCTGATGCTGCTGGTCTGGGAATCACAATTTGAGAACCACTAGTAGAGAATAACTACTAAAAGAATTGTAAAAGAATGTGTTAATAACAGCTAATAGAGAGGTAGCGTTGAATAATAATTTAAAAAATACTTGCTTCAAAGAATTGAAATGTGTTTCATCTGGCTGAAGCAATGGGCATAAATACAGAGTTCTGGCATGTGAGATCATAAGTAATTTGGACCCAGGATTATGAAAAAATTTTCTAACTGACTAAGAAATGTGATGGCCATGCAGCTAGTAAGGAGTATAATTACTTTGTAAATCATTTTTCCTGAGCCAGCATCCTGCTATCTCCATAACTTTGTAAATAGTGTAATTTCCCTATCTAATATGCCTACTAAAATTCAGCCTGATCAGTTTAAGAGCTGTTAGTAGCACTCCATGATAATTGAATATACTAATAACTGTAAGGAACAAAATTACTATACAGCATTTTGTTATAATCACATACCATATGACTATCATTTTCCATCAACTGCATTCCTAGGTTAGAGTTTAGTTGAACCATCACTTATGATGGAATGCATCTAGGTGAAACAAATTTCCTTAATATCAGAGGAAATTGTTTAATAAAAGTGTCAACTTATTGAAAGGCAAAATGGAATAGCTCTGGTTCAGACATCCAAGGTAAAACTCAGTGTCCATTGTGGATGTGATTTCAGATACGTTCCTGTACTGCCAAGAACTTGAATCTTCCGTGCTGTGTCACACTTGGATACTACCAGCCATTCTCAAAGCAGTGTCTGCTGGTGAAACTGAGCAGGACCCTGTGAGTTCCTCTATCAAGTTTATGATTAACCTCTTTATCTTTTTCTTGTCCAACACCTGTTCTCCTCAAGACTGAGCAGTATCAAAGAAAAGGAAGGAATTTTAATCCAGCAGGACCTTATGGGGTCTGCCAGGGACAGACCTCTGCCCCATGTCCTCTGCTTTAGCTCCTCTCCAACGTACCCAGATAATAGTATCTCATGCATATTTCTTGAGTTTTTCAGATGCTAAAAACCAAATAGAAGAAATTAACTACTTGATGATCATGAGCACTAACCCCCAGACCTACTGGCACCTAAGGATTGATAAAGTTAACCACCCTGTTACCTCAGCATCAACCAATCAGAGAATTGTGTATGAGCTGATCACATACCCTGTGACCTCCCCTCCCTTTCCTGACCTTTAAAAATGCTTTGCTGAAACCCTTTGGGGAGTTCAGGTTTTTGGGAGGAGCATGAGCCACCCAACTCCTTGCATGACCCTGCAATAAATCTTTCTCTGTTCAAAAGAAAAAAAAATGTCAACTTAGAAAAAGTCAAGTTGATATTTAAAACATTACATTTATATGTTTCTGGAAAGTTTAAAAGGAAATATTGCTTTGCGATAAAATTAAAATTGAGGTAAACTTACAAATAATCAACATACTGCTTCTGTGAAGAAAAGGTTATGTTCATTTTAAGTATTGAATAGAAGTTCAATTATGGGAAAAAAATTTCAGCTTCATATTCTTCAGTCTTTGCCTGGAAAAATTAGGTGTCTTCAATAATTATGCGCCCATTTTCTTTAAGTGAAATGCATGTGATTGTTTTAGGAAAGCTAGACATGTCTAAAAAAGGTGCAAATACTGACAAGTCTCATTGACTGTCCTTCCAGGCTAGTTTAAGAGCTGGTAATGGGTTAATGTACAGCATGTCTGAAAAGTCTTATATAGACAAAAATCACGGTGGAAATTGCCAGAACTCAGTACTTTAGTACATTAACAATTTGAAAAAAGGTAATGAATCTGAAGATAGAAGAAATGAAAACCTGGGGAAATGTCAATTGTGATAACATCAATAATGAAATTCATTCTATTCAGGTATAGATGAGACTTGGTGAGCCAAGTCTCTCAGCTCTTTAAAATGATTCTAAAAGTCCAATAGTTTTCATCACCTTCAACCTAGGTCAGATCTGCTAGCAATAAAGGAAAGGCAAATTGGATTTCTAAGCTTTAAGCACCAGGTCACCAAATCCCCTATTGGTTCTTGGTTTTTTAAAATAATTGAATGCGTGATTTTATTAAGCAAACATTAAAGACAGAGGAAGTAAAAGACTCCACAAGATGCTGTGTAAAACATTTTGATTTAATCGAAATAGAATGCTCTGCTTTTAATAGTAAGGCAGCAAATTGTTTGTGGTTACCCAGAAAGAATTTGAAGATCCTGGAATTTATTACCTCCTTCAATACTGAGTAAGGCACAATGTGTACTCTAAGAATGTTTCAGTCTTTGACGATCAAGCAAACAGTCTTTTGGGCCTCCGGGGGTTGATGGGGTACCCCTCCCTAGGGATCACAGTTGAACTGCTACAGCTTAACAAGCTGTCAATTGACACTTCTATTACCATTTTCCCATAGGGAAAAACAATCAATCCATAAGATACAGTTCCTTCTCTCTCTAGCCTACCCAGAAATGATAGAGAGTTGAACTACATGTCTATTAATTGCAACATTTGTAGAATAGCTTTATGCTTTTCACTCTTAATATCAAAGGCAAATTAAAAATAATAGATTTTCTCTCCACCTCAAACCAAATTTAACCTCTCTACCACAAAGTAAACTTATTTTACTAGTATGGAATCCTTGATGAATGCTTTCTGTGTTTCAGAGTTCTTCAATATGCAAAGATGCCATATTCTTACTTTCAAATCAAGATATGGCAAACTATTTCTTTAAAGGGCTGTATAGTAAATATTTTAGGCTTTGTTTTTTTTTTTTTAACATCTTTATTAGGGTATAATTGCTTTACAATGGTGTGTTAGTTTCTGCTTTATAACAAAGTGAATCAGTCATACATAAACATATGTTCCCATATGTCTTCCCTGTTGCGTCTCCCTCCCTCCCACCCTCCCTATCCCACCCCTCCAGGCTGTCACAAAGCACCGAGCCAATATCCCTGTGCCATGCGGCTGCTTCCCACTAGCTATCTACCTTACTACGTTTGTTAGTGTGTATATGCCCATGACTCTCTCTCGCCCTGTCACAGCTCACCCTTCCCCCTCCCCATAACCTCACTGTACATGGTCTATTTATTCAACTCTGCCATTCTAATGATATTTAAATTGGAAACAGTCTGACCAAAATTTGATGTCTACCTCTGCATTAGGTGACCTAGGGTAAGATATTTAATATCTCTAGGTCATAAATTCATCTGTAAACTAGAATTTCTCAAAGGCTGTCTGGGAAGACTACTGAGTGTCTAGTATGTTCCAGAGACAGTACAACACAATTCTACACAGTGTGTCATCCACCCAACAGTGTCCTGGGAGGTATTATTAGCTGCTAGGAGACTCATGGGAAGAGACTCAGTGAAATTAGTTCTGGGTCACACAGCTAGCAATTCAGAGCTGGGATTCTGAACCAAAGTTTCTAAGATGCCAAAGTCCTTTGTTTCTTCTAATCTATGATACAGTTACTGAACCAAACTTGGGTCTGCTCACCCAATGCCTAGCAAAGCCAAGCTACTGACATCTGGTTGTGCTGAAGGAAAGTACAGCATTTATTGCAAGGCACCAAGCAAGGAGTATGGACAGCTAATGCTCAAGAGATCTGAACTCCCTGATGGCTTTCAGGGAAGTGTTTTTAAAGACAGTAAGGCAATGTGAGGGAGAGGGTCACAGGGTGTGTCATCAGTTCATGCACAATTCTGTTTGGTTGATGGTGAGGTAACAGGTAACAGGGTGATGTTTCTGGAATCTCAATCATCAACCTTCTGGTTCCAAGCAGTCTGGGGTCTACATGCTGGTGGTCACCATGCAGTTAACTTCTTCTACCTGGTGGGGGTTTTAGCATCTGGAAAATAACTCAAGGATATGGCTCAGGATATTATCTGTAGCCCTTGAGGAGGAACTAAAAGTCCTTGACTTTGTTTTATGGCTAAACTATTATGATTTTGTCTTGTTTGACTATTTTCCTTCGTTTCTGCATTTTTCACTTCTCTGAATAAATTTGTTCTTTGGAACCTGGGGAGAGCCCAGGAGGCTAAAACTTTTCTACAAACTAGAGATGGGGGACACAGAAAGGGAGGCTGTCCCTGGGAAGGGCCTGCAGGGTCCTGCTCATTTTCAATATCTGGCTCTTGCTATACTTCCTGTTAGGAATGAGAGAACATGCAAAAACTGACTAGCACATTTTGTGGCTTGTATTAGGCACTAAATAAGTGTTGGTTTTCTTTCCTTCCCTAGAGAGGCAATCTAAGGCTTGTTAATAGCAGCTCCAGAAACATTGCCTGATAAATCTTCCTGAGGAGAGGAGAGAAGGGGGAAGAAAGCTATCAGATAATATCAATAGCCCTGAGTAGAAAATTCAGTAGTTTCTAGCTCTCATGTAAGAGTAGTTTCTGATAGGCAACAAAATAGGGCTTGAGACCCAAAGCCTGGCTGCATCCATGAAGGTTCCACAGAGAATACATGTCCGTTAAATTTTCAATTCCAGATCCCATCTCAGGTTGTAGCATTCTCATTACTTTCAGCGGCATCTGTTCAGTATGCCGAGGCATTAACTATATGAAGTTTCTCTCCTAAGCTTGCATTTGGTCCCAGCAGCCCAGAAATGGACCAGAGTATATGACAAGGCCACTGCCAGAAAAGGAGACATCTGCAATCAGGACCCTGATTCCTAGACAGTTCTATCTAAGCCCCCAAATACAGCTGCCCATATAGTATCCCTTTGCCCTTTCCTTTTTCAGAGAAAACTTTTCAGGGTTCAACATTCCTAGCTAACCAGGGTCCAGTGGGCCCCAAAGAACTCAACTACAATGACACAAGCCAAGTGGTCATTTTTATTAAACACTGAGACAAAGATGTTGTACCAGTCATGATGAGCTGGGCTGTGCTGAGCCTATAAATTAGGCCTGAAATTTCAGTGATGTAATAGAACAAAGATGTTGTTTTCTGCTCCTATAAACTCCCATGCAAGTTGGGTGACTGGAAAGGTGCACTCCAGCAGTGACTCAGAAACCAGGGAGTTTCCACACAAGCTCTTGGATGCTTTGGTCCAGAAGTGATATACATCATTTACACTTATGGCCCATCGCCCAGACCTCTTTTTATTGCAAAGGTAAAGAGTGGGGGGTAGAACAGGTGGAAATTCAGTCAGTAGTAAATGTGTGTGCCCAAGACGTGCCCACTGACACACAGGTGGAAATATACCTCCATCCAATGCAAAACCATTTAACACTCTTTCATATTGTCTTTAATTCCATTGGAGGACTACAGTGTATGATGAAACGCTATTGAACATCTCATTATGGCAACCATGAATCACCTTAGGCTTGGCTGAATTTGCCCTGGCTCTTGTCCTTTGCCAAATTAATACTTGAGGAATGAGGAATGGCATGTCTGTGCTGTTCCATGAGGCAGACCTAAGACCAATGGATATTACTAGGTGATGGGTTTGTCTTTATCTTAGTGGAAAAAGTCTGTATTGGGCCTAATCTATCTTTTTATTCATAGTAGAGAAATAAGGAAGGGAACTCTGGGTTGCAGATTAGATTTCTTCTTTCCTAGGCAAATGGCAAGAGGGTTTAATCTGGATATCAGGATCCTCAAAATAGGACCAGGGGAAGAGAGCTTGCCTTCCATTCTACTCTGGTATAAAGTTAGGTGAATCTCAGGCTCTTACCTGAGGACAGTGTTAGAGAAAAACAACAAATGATCTTCTAAGCAAGAGAATCAGAGGAGAGCTGAAGAGTCAGGAAGATATCAAGGTCAGAATAGGGGAATCTGGACAAATCGCTCTGATGGGCTAGCAGTTACAGCTAGGATTTTTATTTCTTCAAACTCCATGTGTAGAGTAAGACCATCTGAAGGAGTCAGGAATAGCTGGGCTTACTGAGTAATTTTAATTAAAAGATCTGAGAAAACTAAGAAGCCTCGAGAAGGCAAATGTAGGTCACTCAGGGTATGGAGATTAAGGACCATGTCCTTGTCTAGATACACAATTTTATTATAAGTAAAAGAAACTGATCATCCAGCCTATGATGTTACCTTCACCAGAAGGCTTCTAGTCCTCTCCTTGGGAACATGGGATAATAAATTCCTACAGAGAGTTCCAAAGGAGAAAACAAAAAGGTATCTCTTGTGGGGTAAAAAATTATTATGGGGAAAGCAAAACACCTGTAATTGGCACAGAAAGAACTGTGGCCCTCAGGGGAACAATAGGAATAAGGAAGGCAGCAGCAATACTTAAGATGCAGCTATTCATCTAGAACTAGTCCCACCAGTCTGTTGGGAGTCAATGGTGGTGATGTTGGCAGCATTGCAGAACAATAAGAGAGTAGAGGGAAGGATTGCTGCTGGATTTGGGTACCCAGGATCCAAACTGAGCTGAAGTTAGTTGTATGTCAAGGATAAAGAGTTGACTTCTCCCATCACTGTTATTCCTAGGGCTTACTGAAAAGCAGGAGTCCAGAGGTGTAATTGAATGCTCCTTGAGCTACCAGCAATAGAATGAGTTGCCATGAGAAGTATTGAGATTACTGTTAATGCAAATACTTCACAAAGGGAAGAATGACCACCCACCCAGGTTACTGTAGAAAACTTCCTGCTTTGACTGAGAAATTGTGGAGGACAGCGAAAGTCCCTTCTAACATCTGTTGAATTGCAGAGAGTCTGTTTCTTATGGGGTTTAGTTATGTCAGATAGTGTGTGTGTGTGTGTGTGTGTGTGTGTGTGTGTGTGTGTGTGTATTATTCCAAGACCCATGGTTGTTTTGAAAATCAAAGTGATAACATATAGGAAGGTTAAACAGGGAGAGATAAACATGCTGAGCACACTGCCTGATGTACTCAGTCAGAGCTTTTATCCTATTTCTGTCCTTGTCATCAGGCACAGCCATCCTATCAAATAGCTGCTCCCAATCCACAATGGCAGTGCTTCTTTCAATGACAGTCTGACCCCGGGTATCGATTAAGAGCAAGGCTTAAGATTAGTTGGCTAAGCTACATCTTGTGTTTTTCACTGTAAAAAGCAACAGGCAGAGACAAAGCTTGTAAACCCCAGTGCACCTCTTGACAGCTGAGCCTCTGAGCTCTCTCTGGAAGCCTGTCCCATCTCTTCTCCAGAAGCACCATGATTCCCTTCCCCACCTCAGCCTAGCACCCCATCTACCACCACCACAGAATAGAAGGAGACCACATGTCATGACTGCCTTTGGGGCTGGGGCCCAACTGCACAGCAGTTCTCTCCCTGCTCAGTCCCAACCCCTGGGCCTGCTCTGTAGCTTCCACGGGTACAGCTGGCATTTCCCTTCCAGGCCCCCCACCATAAGGCCCAGACTCATTTGGATGCAGCACAGCCTGCCACCTGCCACATGATTTTTTCTTCCATTTTTGATCAATAAGTCACAGGCCTATCTGGCCTTTCCCCAGCCTGGAGAGAAGCACGGCTTGAAGTCAAAAGGAAAGAAGGCCGAAATAGACCCCTACATTTGCCTAGCTTTTCTCTCCCATGTATTCCCAGCCCCTCCACTGTGCCCAGGCTCCTTCCCATTCCCAGGCTAGAATTTTGTCAAAGGGAGCAAAGAAAGGAGGAAAGAAAAAAGAAGAAACATGGGAAGGAGGAAAGAGAGATGGGGGAGGGGCAAAGGGCAAAGAGGAAGTAATTATTTGTTGAATAAACACAGAAAGAAAGACAAAAAGAAGTGTATATCTATTCTGAAAATACGCTCACATATGCTTATTCCTCTCACTGGCTTGAACCAGAAGCCCTTTCCTGACCCCTCCACACGCCCTCCTGTGTCCTTCTAACCTGACCTGCCTTCCCAGCCACACCCTCACTATACTCCCTAAGGTTCACAGGCTCCCGAACTTGGAGACAATATTTGACCAATGGCTTTTACTTGACAAAATCACAGCTATTAGCTATTGATTGCTCCCTATGACCCAGGCTCTGTTCCAAGTGCTCTATAAGGATTCTTGCCTCTAGTTGTCATTACCTCCACGTAAATTATTGTCAGCTCAATTCTGTGAGGAAGAAACTGAGGTGAAATAACTTGTCTCAGGGCACACCAGCAAGTAAGAAATCATGATTCAACCCCAGGCATTCTGAAGCTGGGACTCCTGCTCCTACCTCACTTCCCTCAAAACTGCCTCCCATGAGGGAAAAGAGGGTCATGACACATGCTTGGTTCAAACTCTGAAAGCAGAGTCTTCTCCTCAAGCTACAATATCCTCCAGTGAGACAACTAGGACCTCCTCAGAATCAGTGGAGATTTCAGAGATGCAGCTACTCTTTTCTCCCCCAAGGAGGTTAGCCCTGGAGCTAAGTGGAGCAGAAGTTTCATTAAAAGCCAGAATATCAGAGATGGAAGAAAATGCACCCAAACTCTTCATGTCATAAATGAAACCCCCAACACCTTCAAACCTAAGTGGACTCAGAAGATTCTTTTGCTGAGTGTAACTAAGACCAAAGCTGCAAGACCAAAGAACCTGAGAACTAGAAAACACCTGATAATCCATCTAGTCTAATCCACTCATTACTACCTACCTCTCTTCTACAAATATGGGCACTAAGAAGCTTAAGTAACTGGTCTATGAATTATAGTATCTACTTTTCCACAAAATGTGGAGGTAGCTGTTGTGGCCGATTTCAGAAGGATGTTAGGGATATTCTGATATCTACTACAAATTGATGGTGTCCAGAATGAGCAGACCAAGTGATGAGCACAATGTATCGTGCCTGGATATAGAAGGTCCTCAATAAAGAGGTGCTGGATGAATGAATGGATGTGTGAATGAATGAATAAAATTTTAAAAGTAGAAGCAGAAATACTTGAAGACTTTTCATGCAATTCCAAATATGCCATCTTAAAACCTTCCCTGATGACAAAAGAACTCTGTAAGAAAAATCCTAGCATCTTCCCAATTAATATACTCTTTTCACTGGGATAAAGTGAATGGGACACTTCTGGCACTAGGATAAAAGTATGAGTGGGATCCAAAGTTTCTATCTGATATGCAACTTCATCAACCTTTGCTGGTATGGCAAGTTAAAACAGGAGACAGGCTTCAATTTTCCTAGTGATCTGAGGACAAGCTTCCAGTGCCTGGTGCCTTAGGCTGCCGTCCGGAATACAACCTCCTCAGAGATGCCCTCAGTGTTTGTGGATTGCTCTGCCTGTTTCACATTCATACCAAATCTCTGGTATTCTTAGCTATCATTTTACATATGTTTCTACCAATTTAAGGAATGCTAGCTCACAATATAGTGTAGTGGTTAGCTAGGAGCTTAGACTCTAGCTTTGTCTAAGTCAGATGGTTCTTGTTCAAATTGTGTCTCTATCACTTAATAAGACCCCCAACACATGACTTAATCACTTTGAACTCCATTCAGAACTCATCTGTAAAATGGACAGGGGTAATGATAGTCACTAACTTAACAAGTTCTTGGTGCAGAGAATTAAATATGATAGTATTTTGCAGATCTCATTTTGACCCACCTAAAATTGCCCATGAACTCCTGCTCTGAACTCAGTCGCTCCTCTGCTGACCACTAGTGGACAATGATATAATGACCTCATCTCCCCTCGTAGTCTCATTTTTACAAAACAAACTTCTCCTCTGCTGAATCATTAAGATGTTTAATCCCCAAGCACTAACTATTGAGTCTGAATTAAGGCTGTTCTCCAGTTTTAAAAGATGATTTCAGGCTAGAGTGAAGACAAATTGCTTGAGAAAAGAGGTTTGATTCCATTTATGCATATATTTACTGTCTCCATGGTTAGTGAACAATGTCTCATTCCAAATTCAATTTGGGGAATTATGGTGCTTCTGAATGAGAGAAAGAGAAGCAGAGATGAAATCACCACTAAACGACATTTGTCTATTTCTTACACGTTGGACAAGTCACTGCAAATACTAGAAAAGAAGAGCCTGCTCAGAGATCTCTCTTGTAGGAAGCCTAGTAGGAGAACAAAAATTGGAAAAGAAGGGAAGTAAGCACTCTGTGGATTCTGACTGGCACTAGTGAGCCCCCGCCTCTGGCAGCTTCCAGAAAGGAGAGGAAGAAAGTATGGCTGCGGGGAGAAGCCAGAGGAGCTCTTTGTTCCCTTAATTAAAACGAGTAAAACAGGAACCAAAACGACACAGTTGCTCTCAGAGATGATGCATTAGCTCACTAGCCAAAAGATGTGCTGGGTCACAGAGAGTTCTCCTTTCTCTGCATTCATAAGAATTGAATATCTAACTTCAGCCCCTTGTATTTGAAGGTGCTCCTAAAACTCACTCCTGGCATTTGATCCCTCTCAGGAGGATCAATTAAAGATTACTAATGTTATTTTCCTTTTCCTAGTTTTCAGGGTACAAAGAGGCAACCAACCTGCACTGTGAAGTAATAATTGATGAGCCAACTCACTTCTGCCAGAAGCTGGGAAGAATGGAAACAAGCTCAGAAGATAGGATTCAGACAGGAGACGAGAAAGGAACGTTGAAGCATCTACTCGGCAGCTGGTTTTCCATACATCATCTCATTTAGAGCTCACCACGACCCCCTGACATGGGCGTAGCAGTGATTCATTTATACATATACATATATATATTATTTTCCAGATTTTTTCCCTTATAGGTTATTACAAAATATTGAGTAAAGTTCTTTGTGCTCTACAGTAGGTCCTTGTTGGTTATCTATTTTGTACATAGTAGTGTGTATCTGTTAATCCGAAGTTCCTAATTTAGCCCTCCCCCCCTTCCCCTT
This sequence comes from Leucopleurus acutus, assembly GCF_964270905.1. NCBI lineage: Eukaryota > Metazoa > Chordata > Mammalia > Artiodactyla > Delphinidae > Leucopleurus > Leucopleurus acutus. The sequence continues at coordinate 81,259,635 of NC_139151.1, forward strand.
TGGTAACTATAAACTTGTTTTCTATGTCTGTGGGTCTATTTCTCTTTTGTATATAAGTTCATTTATCACTTTTTTTAGATTCCACATTTAAGCGATACATGATATTTGTCTTTCTCTGTCTGGTTTACTTCATTTAGTATGATAATCTCTAGGTCCATTCATGTTCTAGCCAGTCTTAATTCAGGACTCCAACTCCATAGTTAGTACCTGGGGATAAAATACCTTAACAGTCAGCTATACCCCAAGAGGAAGAGTTTGTTTCGAAAAAATAAAACTTGGAAAAGAAGATGAGGTCATTAGACCACAGTTCATGTGTGTTCCTTGCTCTTGCCAAATTGTTCTCTGTCCAGAGCAGAAGTGACTGTCAGTCAAATAGACCAAGAGAGATTTCTTCTTCACATGGTCTTTAGCTTGTTGCTAAATGACTGTAGTTGGAGAGAAAGTTCTTCCTTCTTTCTATATACAAACAAATGCATGCACACATATATATACATATTAAAGAGTTTGAGAAGGGTAATCAAAATGAATATTATATACTTTCATCACCATCACCACAGTCATTGTTGTCCCAGGACAAAGCTTAACTAAATGGATAAGAACTTTCCTTAACTACCAATTTTGGCAGATGTTTTAATTTTCTCCGAAACAGGACTCTCAGTCAGTTCTAAGAACCAGAAGGGAACTAGACTCTTCCAAACATTTTTCAAGTATCACCAGGCAGGGAAGACTTTTGAGGCCCCTGATAAATGTTTATCTCCCTTCCTTCCTTCCTTCCTTCCTTCCTTCCTTCCTTCCTTCCTTCCTTCCTCCCTCCCTCCTTCCTTATTTTCTTCCTCCCTCCCTCCCTCCTTCCTTATTTTCTTCCTCCATCCCTCCCTCCCTCCCTCCCTCCCTCCCTCCCTCCTTCTGTCTCTCATCTTGCTTCCTCCAGAAAATGTTTACTGAGTGCCTACAAAGTGGTAAGTACTAGACAAGACCCTGGGGACAAAACTCTCATCAAAGTCAGATGTACCTGTTGAGTGAAACTTTGACAACTAGCAGGGGAAATATGCATTAATCAAGTGATCCCACAAACCACTGTGAGGTTATAACTGTGGCAGGCGTAGTGAAGAAGAGGTGCACAGGGCTTTGAGAAGAGGCATTGGTCAGAGAGACCAAGGTCAGCTTCCAGAGGAAGGGACACTTAAGTTGCAATCTAATGGATAAGCAAGAATCAACTTTTCAAAGAAGGTAAGGAACATGCTTCAGGCAGATGGGACAGCATGTGCAATGGTCCTGTGGCAAGGGGGATCATGGCAAGTTGGAGGGAATGAACTGATGCCCAGAGTGGATGAAGGACAAATACAATAGATATGGAGGAAAGGTTTGTTGCAAGATGAGCCTAAAGAGATGAGTAGGATCATAAAGGGACATGTAAATTAGTGTAAGGAGTGTTCCCTGAAAGCTTCAGAAGCATTCTAAGTAGGAAATGACATAGTCAGGTTTGTGTTTCTAAAACATTACTTTTACTTAGATGTGAAGAAGTGATTCTCTCTGCGGGGTGTCTGTGGTAGGCAGTGCAGGTAGGCTCTCCTGCCCACCTTGTGCCATGAATTTCTGTTCTCATTGAATTTCTATCACCTCTTTCATCAGCATGCATCCTGTGGTTACAGTTCTCTCTCTCATCCTTTGATCCCCACATTGGACACTGCCCTGCCTTTCTTGGTCCTCCAAACACTGCTAACACCACAAGGCGGTGTGTAGTATGTTTTCAACTAATGTTTAGTGATTACAGAAGGGATTTTGGCAGAATACAGAAGAGGCAAAAACAATATTGAACATGAGACTTTACGCTTTTAAAGTTCCCTGGAGAATTTCTACCAGGATTGTCTCACTGGCTTTCTTTTACCTTCAGCTTTCTCACTGCTGTCTGGATAAGGCACTTTTTTCCCACTGCAATCTTTCTCTTCTATCTTCTCCCAAGTCACAGGAAGCCCGCCTCCAAGATCCTGTCTTCCCCTCACCAGCCATCAGAGGAGGCTCAAAATTCCTGCTTCCATTTAGTGGGGAACAGAGCAAAAGATGGAAGACTTAGTTTTTCATAACAAGCCCAGAGAGAGGTTTTCCTAAGCGAAGAGGCAAATCTCTTCCTAGAAGGAATTCTTCCTCACATAGCCCAACAGTTCAAAGCACAGTTGCCTTTTAAAGTAACAATTATTTTCTGTCCTTTGCATGTGCAGGAGTCATTTGCTTCTATCTTACTCACTGAATTCTATCCGATTATGCCATATCAATACCAGAATGCAAGAAGGATAAGGGATGTTTAATAAAAAGTGACTGTAGCAGATGAAATCCAGAAGATAAGAAATCAAATGGTCATCATCAAAATGTAGAAGAGAGGAGACAGCAAACATATCCTTATAAGCAAGTAGACAAAACAGGTCTGTGCGTGAACTTAGAGATGGAAAAAAACACAAATTTGCTGCAGGAAACTTCAGCTCCCAAAAGACACTGAGAAGTGACAGCATAAACAGCAAATAGAGGCAGAAAGGAAGGTAAAAAAGAGAGATGAGAAGTATGAAGGCTGCCAAGATGAAGAGAACAATTTACCAACATGTGTGTCATTCCCCTCATAAACTAACTTCATTGATGGGCTTAATTGTTTGAACAAATGGGATGGAGCTATTTTCAGAGCAATTATTTATCTAATCACCAATGCCCTTACAGTGAAGGGAACAGAGAGAAATCATGCTTTCCTGAGCTTCACCATTTCAGTTAAATGTTTACACATTCAAAACTGACACTAAAAGTAGTTGCTGCCTTTTGGACCTCTAAAAGATAAGGGTTCAGGGCAATAGAGTTTAGGTGGCTGCAGGTGGGTCCCTCAAAGAAGAAACTCACCTCCCTGCCTGCAAAGAGCTGCTTTCTTCTATTCAGACCCCTCCTGCATATATATCTATCCACATGAGCCTGAATCAATTTAATTTCTTGAAGATGAATAACTAGGCTCTAGCATTAGAAAGCCTAGGTTCAACTACTGGCTCCATCATTGCCAAGCTGAGTGACCTTGGCCAACTTATTAATCCTTTCCAAATGTCAGTTTCCTATCCTGTAAAATGGGGACAATAATAATTATTACCTCATAGGCCTGTGATGGTAAATAAGGAAAAACATGATAACACTTCGAATCATGGCTATCAGTGTTAAAGTATCAGTTTTAGTTATATTACTAATTATTCTTTTTATGAGTGAATAGGTGAACTGATGTAGTTAAAGCACAGTAATTCTTCCAGATATGTTAGCCTTATGAGCGCCTCCCAAGGAGATTGAGGAAACGATTTGAGGGCAGGAGGTTTATGTGGAAGGTACAGGGACGACCTATAGGGAAACAAAACAGTGTCCGAGGAGGGAAGACTGTCAATACGAGTTGAGTTAAGCCAGTCATCACGTTGGATGATTAAAGCTTAATCCTGCAGGGAATCCCAGGGATATGTTTGTATATCACTTGAAGGTCAAGAGAGTTGGTGTATTTATACGTTCACTTGCATCAGTAATTGGTTGAGGGTTCTAATTCCCCAGCACGTCTAGCCAGCTGTTAATTAGCAGAACAGCTTCCTGCAAAGAGCCCTCAGGAAAAGAGATGCTTACACTGGAAGTTGGATGATGTCCAGAGCACTGACTGGACATCTGAAGTTAATAATAACTCAGGGACTCGAAGACAACAGCTTTCAAAATACAGCTCTGAACTATGGCAGGTGATTTCCTTGTAACCCTAAAATGTAAGTGGCCTTTGAAGTGATCACACTAGGTGTGTTCCAGCCAAGCTGTCACTTAGCAAATGTATTGACCCAAAAGAGAATTATATCATTTTTTTTTCAAAAGCAATATAGGACAAAGTATTGAATATAAGTGTCATTACAATATAATGAAATGGAAATAATTTGGGGTACAGAAGATATGTACTTGAGTCTTGGCTATGTTGTTTACTTGTTTATGACTTTTTGACCAACTTATGTTTGGGGGGGGTCTATCCTCCCACTCATTAAACTAGAAACAATATTTATCATTCATGTGATCTTATATTAAAGTCATTTAAAGATGTCAAAATGTTTTACAGCTGTAAGGCATTCTTACAATCAGCATGTCCAGATTACTGAAGCTGACACTTTCAAATAACAAACTTCACTTTGGGGGCTATTCTTGGTGGAAATGTTTGCAAAATACAAATCCCCTGTAAACTATATTTGATAAAATTATTGGATTATTTCTCAGAGCACTTACCCTGCAAGAGCGATGATCTCTAGGCTATTATGATATATCACACTAGTTGCTTTCATGCTTCCTTCTCCCTCATGATTATCCCTCCTTATTGCTATTAGTTTCTATGGCAACTAAATAACTAATCTCATTAAATCAGTAACTCAACGTAACACCTAACATCTGAATAAGCTCCAACTAGCTTGAGGGTATGCACCACATAAATAAACTTTGCCATATCTATTTTCCTTGCCGCTCAGAGGAATTTCTCACCTAGTTTCAGATTCTTTGCTGTATTTGGATAGTTAAGGATTTCAGTAATCTGATCATTTCATAAAAAGTAGCATTATACTATACACTGACTGTAGCATTAAAGAAGATGAGGCACCTAGACATTCCTCTGCAAATACCTCATTCATTCATTCATTCACTCATTCAACAAATATTGCCCTTCACCCCGCCCCGAAGGTGTATACTGCAAATATAGTAAGGAATCAGACTCTTACCTCACTGTAAAGGAAAATGTAGTTTAGAAATGAAAATAAAGCTTGTACAACTGATTATAATTTTACTACATTCTATATTATTCACTACGGCATAAGACAGTTGCAGATAAAGTGCTTTGGAGTCTAGAGTTCAAGGACAGAAAAAATACTTCTAGTTTGAGAGATCAACAATTTAATGAAGGAGTTGATATATTAACTGATTCTTCAAGAATAAGTAGAATATGAATTTGGGAAGGTAGAGGGAAAGGCTACCCTAGGCTTAAAAAAAATGTATGAACGAGGGCACTGAGGCAGCTCCTTGGGAGATGTAGAATGTGGAATGGTAAGTGGTCAGTTCGACTTGAGATAGATACATAAAGAAATTTATGGGAAATAATTTTCCTAAAGTAAGTGTGGCCTGAAAGTAGAAGGCATTGAATGCCCAACTAATAGGTGTGGACAGGAACAGCCACTGAATCATCATGAACAGATGTGGGCAGGACTCATGGCTATACTCAGGGTATTACTGTATTTGGTAGAGTGGGCACAGGCAGGAGTAGGAGAGACCAGTAAGCAAGGGTTAGGAAGAGGGGGGAAAAGCCATGAGAAGAGAGTTATTGCCCACTGGGAAGAAGAAGCATAAATGATGTTCCCTAAGGAAAAGACAGAGGAGGGATGACGAAGAGTCTTGGGACCTTGATAAAAGTCCCAGAGGGACCTTTAGTTTCAGAAATCCAGAGGGACAATCTGGATCACTCAGCTCCACAAATCATGTCCTTCTCTTGGAAATGAAGTTATCTATTATGAACTCATTCTGCTTTCCCCTTGTCTTTCATCGAAACATTTACCTCAAAATAATTGCTCCTTAGTCATCTCTCAACCCAAAGAACAACTGCATGAATCATAATTTCTATTTTACAGCAAGAAATAAGAAGGTATGAGAAGTTCTGATATTAACTTATCATTAGAAGTTCAGGGAGAAGCTAAAATAATAACCAAGGATATTAATGAAGAAAAACAACTCTAAGCAGAACAAAAACAAAAACATGATCTTATTTGAGTTCTAATAAGGTATATGGTAAATAATAGGCACCCCGTGGATGCAATATAGGTGAATTAATAAATGATTAAATGAAGGGGTAAATAAATTAATGAAAGAAGGACATGCACTCTTGAAGCAATGAACAAATGAGCTGTTGGAACAAAGTTCTAGATGTGACAGCAATGTTTCCTCAATCTTTTATATTCATATTTTTTTTCCAAAATATTATATACATAACAAGCCTCAATCCATTCAAGTCCAACTTTATTCAACCAAGTCACGATTAGCCATGTGTTATGATGAGCTATTCACTTAACATACATTTGAGCAGCAACTATGTGCCAATCAACGTATTAGGTGTCATGGATACAAAGACATATAGAAGGATCTTAGTCTTGAGAAGTTTACAGTCTGGGGAGACAGTTATTGAATAATAATTATAAACTGTGATAGGAGTTAAAAGTGGACATTTTTTCAGGCTGCAATAAGACTTCTGTAAAGTTTTAAAATGAGTTAATTTATACTAACTCTTTAATATGTAACTTTCTTTTTTCAGTCAGAGGATGGCAATAATAGTGCTTGACTATTCCATAGATTGTAGGATTGTTGTGAAAGCCTTCTGAGTTTAAAACTTGAGATGCTCCAGTATGAGATGCTTTTACTATTATTACTATTCATTGGAGATTTATGGCATCATTGTATCAACATTTCAGATAGGCTACTAGCAAGTCCTTTCAGTTCTAGGAATTAACGAAAGCAGTACTCATTGACCAAAATCCCAGAAAGTTTTCTCCAATATTAGAAGTTGAATGACTACTTTAAAAGGAGAAAATTATTTCACTAGAATTTAAATCTGCCCCCAAACTTTTCAGACGGATGATTTTCTCGGAGAAATGATAGATAACCAGCTCTTCAAAATGTGTCAGGCAGTGTAGAGAATAAAAAAAATCGACCACTTAAAACCTAATTATTTAAAATGGTAGATAATAGAACGATCTTGCTCCAGATGAGGACACTTCAATTCTGATTATATTCAAGGGAAGGAGACTTGCAAATCTGAGTTGCATTCCTGTTGTAGCTGGTATGGAAAACTTCTTAGAGTTATGCACAAAAGCTCATCACCACGAAAAGAAATGCTCTTTTCTTGGTTGAGTTGGGTCTTAGTTGCTATGTGCGGGCTTTCTCTAGTTGCGGCGAGTGTTGTGGTGCGCAGGCTCCTCATTGCAGTGGCTTGTCTTGCTGTGGAGCACGTGCTCTAGGCACGCAGACTTCAGTAGTTGCAGCACGCAGGCTCAATAGTTATGGCTCATGGGCTCTAGAGTGCAGCCTCAGTAGTTGTGGCACATGGGCTTAGTTGCTCGGCAGCATGTGGGATCTTCCCGGACCGGGGATCGAACCCGTGTCCCCTGCATTGGCAGGCAGATTCTTAACCACTGTGCCACCAGGGAAGTCCCTGAAATGCTTTTTAAACAACATACTTTATCAACTGAGAATGAAATTCACCTCTTAACACTGATAAAGGGCATAGCATGAGTACACTTGTAAGCAGCAGGAAGAGGTGGATTAGGTCTCCAGATTTCTCACAAATAGAACTAGTAAACTCGATTGCATATTGATTGGATTTATCATTCATGCTATTAAATTATCACAGTGAAGTGAAAATGAAACAGAAAGAGCAACTTCTTCCTCTCTTATTGTCAAACACCATCCATCACAAACACATTATATGTTGGATCTGTACCTGGTAATTATCCTGAAACTGATGAATCTTTGAAGTTGGAACCAGAAGGAATCTTGGAACTTGTCCTCTCCATCATGCCACTCTCTCCGTCCTGTCCTCCACTTCATGAATGAAGAAAATGCCAACAAGGAAAGTGGAGTTACTGTCCCAAAGAATCAAGGAGAAGAAACTACAGGGCACCAGGCTTCTACCAAGTGCAAGACACTATCTATAGGTGCTTTGTGTCCCAAATCAGCTTTATCAGGCTGACCCCCTGAGGTCAGGAACTGTCTGAATTTTTGCTTTTCTTTTATTCTCACTGTGTGGCATAGCACCTGACACTTAGTAGCTGCTCAATAAAGATGTATGGCATGGATGAATAACTGTTAATTAAAGACAAAGCTACAGAGCAAGCCAATGGCAGCATGTGGTCTTAGAGTCCAGTTTTCCTGCCACACAGACCTAGATGCATTTCATAGTACCACAGAGCTGTTCCCAAGTGTTGGTTTGCAAACTCAGGAGCTTCCCGGGTGAAAATGTCCCCCATACACGAAGGGCATGGAGAGACTGAAGAAAGAGGCAGACCACTCCAGACTGGTAGGTGGAACATTTAATAGCCGCTGATTGACAGGATCCAGCTCTTGGGTCAACCGGTGGCCACGTTCTCTCAATGACATCCTCCAATACCAAGCTTTATAACTGGGTGTTTTCTACCAAGGATGAGCCTTTTGAGAGGTGTGAGTCCTATTAAATTTACTGCAAGGTAAATATGCACCAAAAGGATGCCTGTCATATTTCAAGTTAAAACTTATTTTCTAGATTTTTGGTGATATCTTGTAATTGTCTCTCAACATTTCTTTTGAAGCTACACTTTCCAAATAGTTGGACCAATGTAAAGTCAAGAATCACAAACAATCCAGTCTAAGCACCATGTCCACAGTGGTTTAGCAAATTAAGAGACAGTCCCAAAAAGAATATCAATAAGATTAAATAACCCCTAATATCTCATTCAGCTTTAACATTCTATAACATTGTTTATATTAAAAGTTTTGAAAAAATGAGGAAAATAGAATCAGGATAATAATGCATGAGGATTTATTCATTATTCATGATAGTAGTAATAATAGAAAGCTGTAATTACATAGCATATAAAATTTACACAGCAAACTTACATAAATAAGATTATTGTGATGATTAAAAAATACACAGAGCTACTTAAAACAAGACCTGGCACATAAGGAGAATCAAAATGTTTGCTATCCCCATTATTATTATTTATCAAGGTAATAATCACATTTGGAATTTCAAGTTAGTAAACCACAGGTAAAAGAATCAGATGGACTGGATTTGAAATTTGGTTCCTCCACTTTCTAGCTGTGTGATCATGAGAAACCTACATAACAATTCTGACTTGCAGTCTGCTCAGCTACAAAATGAGCAGAATAATCCATCCTCATGGTTGACACAAAGGCTAAAAAAGATGATAAAAGAAATACCTAAACTTGTGCTTGGCAGTAGTAAGGACAAATAAGTGTTGCTCTTTCAATAGTTTTATGATTGTTATTATTAATCACAACATTTATATAGTAGTTTTTACTAGCTCCACCCTATTGAAGAGGAAACTGGAGCTTATAGAGGGAAAATAACTTGAACAAGTTCCTCTTAATGGATAGGACTGGAATGATGATACAGATCTACTGAGCAGTCCAATTTCAACTTAGACAAAACTGCATGGCAGAAAATAGCCTTCTCTTGCCACCACTTGTGGGTGAAAGCTCATGGATCTGTGTAAACTGCCTCAGCTAATACCACTGACATTTTTGTTGGAGATTTCCAGAGGCACGGTGCCTTAAACAAGCACTTTTCAGAAGTATGTGTTATGGAACAAAACTCTCTGTTATACTCAGGAAAAAAAAAAAGGAAGGGGGATGGCGTCGTATCTCAAATTGAGAATTGCTCCATATCTTATTCACGTGTTGTAAATTCACAATACACATTAGCACATCAAAGGAGTCCTGCACGAGATACTTAAAAATAAATGACACTGGGGCTTCCCTGGTGGCGCAGTGGTTGCGAGTCCGCCTGCCGATGCAGGGGACACGGGTTCGTGCCCCGGTCCGGGAAGATCCCACATGCCGCGGAGCAGCTGGGCCCGTGAGCCATGGCCGCTGAGCCTGCGCGTCCAGAGCCTGTGCTCCGCAACGGGAGAGGCCACAACAGTGAGAGACCCACGTACCGCAATCATTCAATCAATCAATCAATCAATCAATCAATAAATTACACTGTATTTAATCCAACATTTAATCTCAAATCCCTGAACTATTTGAACCCAGAACACCTATGAGCTGCCACAGAACCCACTTTGGGAAACGTCACCTTCCATGACGCTAGGAGTTATAGATACATGGGCAAAATATTGAGATAGATAATAAAGAGTACGGCAGATCTTTACTTTCCTCTCAAATTCCACAATGTATATAGACACCCGATCTATCTGCACGTGATTATCTTTGAGATTATTAAAAGCTTTGTTAAAAGTTTTGGGCTGCAAAAGTGAGAATGAGAGTTAAAATGAAATACCGGACTAATGTCAGAGAGTCTAGGTTCTCATCATAACTTTATAACTAACTGCACCTTTGTAGCTAACTCAGGGTAAAATCCAGTCCTTGCCACTTAAAAGTCATGTAGACTGTGGGCAAGTCTCAGAGCTCTACAAGTCTCCACTTACTCATCTACAAAATGGGGATAATAATGAATGTGTTTGATGGTTGCTACCAAGATGAGTGTGAAATGGGACTAATATCACCTACACAGAATGACTATTGTAAGGATGATGATAATACATGAAAAGTGCCCATCAGAACCGGAGCATGGTACATATCCAATAAATTTTAGCTGTAACTTTAGCATCTTTCATCTTCACTTTTGTTTATCAGTAAACTGGAGTTGATACAAACCTGCCCATCATTCAGGGTTGCCCCCCACTCCTTCATTCACTTATTCATTGTTTCTTTTTTTCTTTCATTTATTAAAAGTTTGCTAATTATCTGCATACATTGGGGTAAGCACATGGCAGAGATGAATATGATGTATTCCTGGCATTCAAAGAGCATACAACCCCACAAAGAAGACAAATGGGCATAGGATACTCACTACAGAAAACATTTAAGGTTATAAGAGAGGTGTGTAAGAGGTACTAGGGATGCACAACAAAAGGGGGGAAATTATTCCTGCCATAAAGGGAGAAAGGGAAGTTGAGAATGTTTCAAAGAGAAAACCATCTTTCAGTTGGACTATACAGATTGAAGAGAAGTTCATAAGGCAGAGAAGTAATCATTAAAATTGCTATTATTTATCAAGCCCTTAAAATATGCAAGGCATGTGGAGATTTATAAATCGAAGTGGCAACCAGGGCCTAGAGTGGAGTCCCCATCTCAACCACCTTAATAGGCATATTCTGGGAGGTGAACGGTTGCTTCATCCCTAAGTGCTCCCCATAAGAGCATTGACATCACCATGGCTTTGGTCTTGACAATTCATTGTTCTCACTTTGGGCTTGTTTTAATTCTATCCCAATCTATACTTTGACAAAGATTTTCAAAAAAACTGTATGGCATCTGAGGAAGAGGATAATTATGAAAACAGGATAATTTCTTTACTTCTCTGTGCATTTCCTAATGCCTTGTCTTCAGTAACATACCTTTTTGAATTATAGTTGTCTCTACTATATGCTACTTTAGATCATTATTCTAAATTTTAGCATTTTTCAATTTTAAACTAAAAAAAAAAAAACAAACCTACATTCTCTCTTTGAACTATGCTGAATACACAGTTCATATGTTGTTGTTTTTTGTGTTGCTGTCTTTGGTTTCTGAGAAAGGAGAATGCCTTCTTTGTGCTAGGTACGTGTAACACTAATTTTAGCTCATGTCTTCCACTTCATTAAGACTGAAATTACATTGGCTTCCTTGGAGTATTCCTTGAAGGGAATTAAAATTTCCAGGGAATTCACATTTTAAAGTTCCCTTTTGGTTGTGATTCTTGAGTCTGCTGTATGTTGGTTCCCTGGTCTGAGTCTTACCTCTGAACCCACCTAACTCTCCACACTTCCTTTCCTTGCCAGGAAGATTTGAGGGTCATGGTGAAGAACTCACATAGGAAATAGCAAATAATTTAGCCAGGTATCAAGGCACTCACCTGAACAAAGGTCTTTTAAATAATATAGCTTATTGCCCTTAAAAGACAACTGCAGGGCTTCCCTGGTGGCGCAGTGGTTGAGAGTCCGTCTGCCGATGCAGGGGACGCAGGTTCGTGCCCCGGTCCGGGAAGATCCCACATGCCGCGGAGCAGCTGGGCCTGTGAGCCATGGCCGCTGAGCCTGTGCGTCCGGAGCCTGTGCTCCGCAACGGGAGAGGCCACAACAGTGAGAGGCCCGCGTACCGCAAAAAAAAAAAAAAAAGACAACTGCATTTATAACACTTTCTCCTTTCTATTAATCTCTTCTTTTTGTAATATGAGGAACTGAAGACAACTTTTTATTTTCCAACTTATTCATGAATTCTTTTGACAACTGTTGACTGAGGACCTACTATGTGCCAGGTGTATTTCTTGGCACTGGTGATACTTTAGGAACAAAGCAAACTACCTACTCTGAGCTTTAGGGTTTTTTTTTTTTGTTTTTTGGGTTTTTTTCATTTGTAAAGAAGGTATTCTGCCCATTTTTAAATCATGTTGTTTGTCTTTTTGGTATTTAGTTGTATGACTTGTTTATGCATTTTGGATATTAAGGGCAGAATACCTGAAGAGACATATTTCCAAAGAAGATATACAGATGGACAACAGACACATGAAAAAACATGTTCAACTTTGCTAATCATCAGAGAAATGCAAATCAAAACCACAGCAAGTATCACCTCATACCTGTCAGATAGCTATCATCAGAAAGACCACAAATAACAAATGATGGTGAGAATATAGAAAAAGGGAACCCCAGTACATTGTTGGAGGGAATATAAATTGGTGCAGCCACTATAGGAAACAGTATGGAGGTTCCTCAAAAAACTAAAAATAGAATTTCCATATAATCCAGCAATTCCATTCCTGGGTATATACCTGAAGAAAATGAAAATACTGATTTAAAAAGATATATGCACCAGAATGTTCATATCAGCATTATTTATAATAGCCAAGATACAGAAGGAAGCTAAGTGTCCATCAACAGATAAGTGGATGAGGAAGATATGATATATATAAATGAAATGGAATATTACTCAGCCACTAAAAATGAAATTTTGTCATTTGCAAAAACATGGATGGACTTGGGGTTATTATGCTTAGTGAAATAAGTCAGAGAAATAAAAATACTATATATTATCACTTATAGTGGAATCTAAAAATAAACAAACAAATGAATATAAAAAAACAGAAACAGACTCACAGATATGGAGAACAAACTAGTGGTTACCAGTGGGGTGGGGCAAGGTAGGTACAGGGGATTCAGAGGTATGTACTACTATGTATAAAATAAGCTACAGGGATATATTTACAGCACACAGAACATAGCCAAAATTGTATAATATGTTTAAATGGAGTATAATCTATAAAAATATTGAATCACTATGTTGTACACCTGAAACTAATATAATATTGTAAATCAACTATACTTCAATAAAGAAAAAATAAACACATTTCCCTGTTGACTTCTATTGTAACTTCAGTGCTTTGGTAATAAAAATTTATATCCAGCACATAATAAAAATCAATCTTAATTTTAAAAAAAAGAAGTGAAGGTAGAAATAGCTACTTTTAATATTTGTTGTAAGGGTTAAATAAGATCTGTGAGTAAAGCACACAATAAAGTGTCTGACATATTAATAATAATAATGATAATCACCACCAAACTCAACAATAACATTAAGGGGAACTTTAGACTAGGGGAGAAACATTGGGGGTAAACATTCCTTACATTCTACCAGTGGTGGCAAGGTGATTATGATTAAGAGACAGATAATAAATAACCAAAACGATATTACAGAGCATGTAAATACTAAGAAGACAAAGCATGGGGAAGTTGATAGGGCATGGGAGAGCTGCATGACAACAAATTGTACAATGAAACATGACATGCCCAGGAAGTACTTATAACTACATATAACTACCATTGTAAAAAATCAAGAGGACAGAATGCTTATAGGGACAATCTTTCATGCTTGGTAGAGAGTTATAGCAAAGAGTAGTTATAGGGGGATTTAATCTTTCATATTTTTCTTTTGGGATAATTTTGCTTTCTATGAAAAAAGATAATTCACTCTAAAATTGAATGATGCAATTATCACGATGAGTACACATACACTGACAGACTCCAAAACATACACCAAATTTGAGGCGAGGAACCTGCTAGCAATTGCAATCTTGCAACCTCAGATACAAGGTTTTAGAAATCTACGTGATGATGAATCTAAAATGGCAACCTACCAAAGAAAGGCACGGCCCATCTCCTTCAACAGCTTTTGGTGCCAATAGGAACAACAATAATAACAACAACCAACCCTCCGTTTCTTCCTAGAAGCAATTTCCTTCTGGTCCATTTGCACCTACTATAGAATTTGTACAGCTAGAGAGAATTGACAGACTGGTTCCCTGGACCCAGGTGTGCTTTGAGAATGAAATCTCTGCCCACAGGTGGGAGTTAAGAACAGAGCAGAGAGGTGGGTAGATTGTTTACCTGGATGAGACTCCTGCTGGTATTTGCTAGCCAGAATATCTTCTCCTCAGCTTAAGGAATGGAGGTGAGGAAGGGGGTTAGAAGGATCTGGTGTTTCACTAGATAAATGAGCTGGCTGCAAAATTGCACTAGCATGCCTGTGAAAAGAGTTCAAGCATACAAACCAGACAGACCAACAGGAGGCTTTCTCCTGAGTGAGACATTTTGGCTGGGCCCCTAACAGTGCCCCCGAACTTTCTTCCTCTTGATTTCTCCCTCTCATTCCTCACCTCCATAGGTTCCCTTGAAAACTTGCTCTGAGGTCTACTATGTCCTTAGGCAAGGGAATATAGGAGTCAAATTCAGTAACTTAGATGACTTATCAGTAAGTCCCTTTCACTTTCCTTCCACTGTGACCCAGAATCTCAGCCCTAGGAAATAAACTCTTACTTTTGGCTACAATTCCCTTCATAGACCATATTTTGAGGAATCTTTTCCCATCTTTCTCCCCAAGCCTGAGCTTCACCATTGTATCATTGCTGCTGTATGATTAGTAGAAAGAGTAGTAGTAATATTTATGTGTCAGACATTTATTATATGCTTTATACATATACTCTTCATTTAATCCTCACAAGAAATATTCAGGGTAGTTATTTTTACTCCCAATTATTTTTTACATATGATAACTAAGGAGCAGGAGATAAATAAACTGCCTAAGTTGAAGAGCTAACAAACGGAGGGGCTGAGATTTACATCCAGGTGTGTGCAACATAAAGCCAGTGTTTTAACCAGAATAATATTTTGATAAACACCGTATAGACTACTCTATTTTTCTATATTGTTATTTCCAGTTCTTCCTAACATATAGGGTCATGCTACATGATCTCTGATCTGACTCCTGCCAAGTTCCCTCTTGCTTGCATTACTACACATTGCTGCCCATTGAGAATCCTTATTGTGGTAACCTGTTCCCCTATAGACCTCGAACGTGCCTTCCTAACATCTACCTATGGTCAAAACCACAGGTGCTTACTGCTCTGGAGAGCATATATTCTGCCCTCTGGACTCTTTCTAACTGTGCAGCTGCAGCATCTTCACAATGATATCTATTTCCCATTCTGGTCCCTGCCTATCCTCCCTATTCTGCTGCCTGCCAAGTTTATTCATCATCCATCACACGGCACAGACAACATTGACAGCTACATTCAAGGACAGGGAAAAGTCATTTTTCTCTAAGCAAGGCCAGAGAGAAGCAATATCAAGTAATCTGGAGGTATATACTTCAAAAGGTAAGATTAACAAACTTCTTTATACCTAAGCATAATTTCAATTGTCTATTTTTTTACTTTTAAAAAAAAATTGATTGGAGGGTAGTTGATTTACAATGTTGTGTTGGTTTCAGGTGTACTGCAAAGTGATTCAGTTATACATATATTCATTCTTTTTCAGATTCTTTACCCAGATAGGTCATTAGAGAATACTGAGTAGAGTTCCCTATGCTATACAGTAGGTCCTTGCTGGTTATCTATTTTATGTATAGTAGTGTGTGTATGTTCAACCCAAGCTCCTGATTTATCCCTCCCCCTCCCACGTTTCCCCTTTTGTAACCATAAGTTTGTTTTAGAAATCTGTGAGTCTGTTTATGTTTTGTAAATAAGTTCATTTGTATCATTTTTTAAATTAGATTCCACATATAAGTAATATCATGATATTTGTCTTTGTCTGACTAACTTCACTTAGTATGATAATCTCTAGATCCATCCATGTTGCTATAAATGGCATTATTTTGTTCCTTTTCTATGGCTGAGTAATATTCCATTGTATATATGTACCACATCTTCTTTATCTATTCCTCTGCCGATGGACATTTAGGATGCTTCCATGTCTTGGCTATTGTAAATAGTGCTTCAGTGAACATTAGGGTGCATGTATCTTTTCTAATTATGTTTTTCTCTGGATATATGCCCAGGAGCAGAATTGCTGGATCATATGGTAGCTCTATTATTAGCTTCTTAAGGAACCTCCATATTGTTTTCCATAGTGGTTGTACCAATTTACATTCCCACCAACAGTGTAGAAGGGTTCCCTTTTCTCCACACTCTCTCCAGGATTTATTGTTTGCAGTCTTTTTGATGATGGCCATTCTGACCTGTGTGAGGTGATACCTCATTGTAGTTTTGATTTGCATTTCTCTGATAATTAGTAATGTTGAGCATCTTTTCATGTGCTTTTTGGCCATCTGTATGTCTTCTTTGGAGAAATGCCTATTTGGATCTTCTGCCCATTTTTTGATTGGGTTGCTTGTTTTTTTGACATAGAGCTGCATGAGCTATTTGTTTATTTTGGAGACTATCACTTGTTGGTTGCTTTGTTTTCAAATATTTTCTCCCATTCTGTGGGTTGTCTTTTTGTTTCGTGTATGTATTCCTTTGCTACACAAAAGCTTTGAAGTTTCATTAGGTCCCAATTTTTTATTTTTGTTTTTATTTCCATTTCTCTAGGAGGTGGGTCAAAAAGGATCTTGCTGTGATTTATTTCATAGAGTGTTCTGCCTATGTTTTCCTCTAAGAGTTTTATAGTGCCTGGCCTTACATTTAGGTCTTTAATCCATGTTGAGTTTATTTTTGTGTATGGTGTTAGGGAGTGTTCTAATTTCCTTCTTTTACATGTAGCTGTGCAGTTTTCCCAGCACCACTTATTGAAGAAGCTGTCTTTTCTCCATTGTATATTCTTGACTCCTATATCAAAGATAAGGTGACCACATATGCATGGGTTTATCTCTGGGCTTTCTATCCTGTTCCATTGATCTATACTTCTGTTTTTGGGCCAGTACCATACTATCTTGATTACTGTAGCTTTGGAGTATAGTCTGAAGTCTGCGAGCCTGATTTCTCTAGCCCCATTTTTCTCTCTCAAGATTGCTTTTGTTATGCGGGGTCTTTTGTGTTTCCATACAAATTGTGAAATTTTTTATTCTAGTTCTGGACTCATTGATTTTAAATCATATAACATGTAAAGCAAATTAGCATATTCCCTGCAAAATGCATACTTTTTGAAATATATTGAGGAAGCAAAAAGTGGTAAGAAATAATATTTAATAACATTTCTTACATTCTATACATATTTCTAGGCACTTTTTTTTTTTTTTTGCCGTACGCGGGCCTCTCACTGTTGTGGCCTCTCCCGTTGCAGAGCACAGGCTCCAGATGCACAGGCTCAGCGGCCACGGCTCACGGGCCCAGCCGCTCCGCGGCATGTGCGATCTTCCCGGACTGGGGCACGAACCCGTGTCCCCTGCATCGTCAGGCAGACTCTCAACCACTGCGCCACCAGGGAAGCCCCTAGGCACTTTTTATATGTTACTATTTATATTGGAAATCACTATATCTGGGTTCTGTTTGAAGCTATCAATGACCTGTGTGTAGTATAGGGCAAATATGGCCACAATTCCTCTCAGTCTGAATATGCCCCCTTCTACATTGTGGTGTTGCCACTCCTCCCATAGAGAGTGGGAATCAATTTTTTTTACTCCTTGAATTTTTACTGGTCCTGTAACTTGCTTTGACTACTACATGTAACAGAAGTGATGTGGTGTGAATTTCAAACTGAGACTTAAAGAGGCTTGATACTTCTACATTTGTTCTCTTGGAATCTTGAAACCATTATGTTGTGAAGAAACCTGGGTTGAAAAATACGATGGAGAGAGAAAGGTCCAGATGTTCTGGCCACTCCAGTTGATCCACCAGCATGTTGAAGTTGCATGAGTGAGGTCAAGAAAAAGCAGCAGAACTACCCAGTCATCACACAGAATCATGATAATTAATAAATTTTTGTTGTTTAAAGCTACTAAGTTTTAGTGGTTTGGTATTTTTTTTTGTATGGAGCAATAATAACTAAGAGAAATTGGTGTCAGAAGTGGGGGGTGCTCACATAACTAAAACTTAAAGCACGGGGCATTGGTTTTCAGATCAGACAACAGGCAGAGAGACAGGACTAGAAGAAGGGAGATATTTAGTGGAGGCTAAAATATACCTGATATACGCAAAGAAACTGCTCTCACAGACTCAGACAAGGGAAACCTATATTTTGTTGTAGGAGATTTGAAAAATCTGTCTCTTGTGATAGCTTGGAAGACACAAAATGCAACTAAAGAATTTATGGCTCTGGCTAAAGTTTCAGGGCAGTGTGTTAAATATGTCAACTGGCTTTTATTTTTAAGCTAACCATTTAAAATTATGATACTAGAATGATGAGCTAAGAAAGAAATTCTGCCTTATGCAAACAGAATTTAAAAGAAGTATAAAGAAGCCAAGACTTTCTGCGTTGGAAAATAAAACTATTTTATATTTCTGGTCTCTCCAGGTGATAAAATCTTCTGAAAGTAAGCAATGACCCCAAGGTAGAGATTAAAACAAGAATATTGTTCTGAGACCCTTGGTTGAGACCTCAGAAAGATTTGAGGTGGTGGCTACCAGACACTCTTGGAATCTTAAAAGATGTGTTTCCATAGCAGCCATATAGGCAGCTCAAGGTAGAGAAATGTCTGTCGCACAAGGAACTATACACATGACTTTTGGGGTACAGAGTTAAGCTCAATCATATTTATAAAAAATCCACAAAAATTTTGCGTGTCTTTTAACAGCTTGGACTAAAAGAGATAATTCAAAATGAAAAGAGGCCCATAGTTCCCCAAATTCTATAAGCAGGAAGCAGGATGATTAAGCCACCTAGCTGTAAATATAGAATATTAATTATATTTCAGTGGGCATAGACAGGAGCCCAGAGGTCAGAGTCAAGAGCAGAAGAGAATAGAGAATCAAGGAAGCAGAAGTTAATTCTAAACTAACCTAAGAATATGCTCTTTCCCATGAATAGAAGAACCCGATAACATGAGCCCCTCAAGTTTGATGCTGCAACTGGAATGAGACACTTGGCAGACACTGCTGTGGAACTGAATATATTTTGCATGTGGGAGAAATGTGAATGATTTGTGGCCTGCAAGCCAGAAATGTACCAAATTTACTAGTAAATTGTGACGAGTTGTAAAAGATGGCCACCCACTTCCATTCTTAATACACAAGCCTCTTTGCAATATGACTTTGCCATTTATCTCATCAATATGTAAAATCTAATAGAGAACAGATTTATGGTTGCCAAGGGGAAGGGGGGTGGAGGAAGGATGGATTGGGAGCATGGGATTAGCAGATGCAAACTATTATATATAGGATGGATAAACAAGGTCCTACTGTATAGCACCAGGAAATATATTCAATATCCTGTGATAAACCATAATGGAAAAGAACATAAAAAAGAATGTATATATGTGTATAACTGAATCACTTTGCTGTACAGCAGAAATTAATACAAACATTGTAAATCAACTATACTTCAATTTAAAAAAAAATATGTGGAGTCTACATTTGACCTCTTGCATCTGGGCTGAACTTGCAACTAGCTTTCACCAAAGAATGTGGAGGAAGCCATTCTAAGAAAAAGTCTCATCAGGCATTGTAGCTTCTTTCCTTTCATAACCTGAGACCACCATTCTGTGACAAAGAGCAGGATGAAAGACCGTGGGGGTACAAAGAGGTTGGTCCTCTGGGTTGTTCCAGCCCTCCCATCTGATCCATCACGTAACTGTAGCTGCATGATATCTGCAGAAAAACTACCCAGTCAACCTGTAGAACCATGAGAAACAACAAATTGGTCTCCTTTTTAAGCCACTAAGTTTTGGTGCTTAGTCTAGTGGTTTATTATACATCTAGAGGTAATTGAAACATTATGTGATACATTGTGAAAGTATGTAGCTTGCCTTTATCTCTAACACATTTGTGATAGAGAAACAATAATACCAATTTTACCCTCTTTCCAGGGATATTGAGATAGTTAAAGGTGATCCTGAGTATTTGAATAAAGCTGAGTAAAAATGCTTTCACTATGCTGCCTCATATCTTTTATATTCAAGGAATATTATTAGTTTATATGCAAGGAATTTTATTCAACTGTATTAAAAAATCTTGGCTACAAATTTCCCAGAAGAAATATCTAAATCAATAGTTAAGGAAGTGGAGAGACCCTCAAGATGGTAGAGGAGTAAGACATGGAGATCACCTTCCTCCCCACAAATTTATCAGAAATACATCTACATGTGGAACAACTCCTACAGAACACCTACTGAATGCTGGCAGAAGACCTCAGACTTCCCAAAAGGCAAGATACTCCCCACGTACCTGGGTAGGGCAAAAGAAAAAAGAAAAAACAGAGACAAAAGAATAGGGATGGGATCTGCACCAGTGGGAGGGAGCCGTTAAGGAGGAAAGGTTTCCACACACTAGGAAGCCCCTTCACTGGTGGAGACTCGGGGTGGCTGGGGGGAAGCTTCAGAGCCACAGAGGAGAGAGGAGCAATAGGGGTGCAGAGGGCAAAGCAGAGAGATTCCCGCACAGAGGATTGGTGCCGACCAGCACTCACCAGTCCGAGAGGCTTGTCTGCTCACCCGCCGGGGCGGTTGGGGCTGGGAGCTGAGGCTCGGGCTTCGGAGGTCAGATCCCAGGGAGAGGACGGGGTTGGCTGCGTGAACACAGCCTGAAGGGGGCTAGTGCGCCACAGCTAGCCGGGAGGGAGTCCGGGAAAAAGTCTGTAGCTGCCGAAGAGGCAAGAGACTTTTTCTTGCCTTTTTGTTTCCTGGTGCGTGAGGAGAGGGGATTCAGAGCACCACCTCAACGAGCTCTAGAGATGGGTGTGAGCTGTATCTATCAGCGCGGACACCAGAGACGGGCATGAAACGCTAAGGCTGCTGCTGCAGCCACCAAGAAGCCTGTATGCAAGCATAGGTCTCTATCCACACCTCCCCTCCAGGGAGCCCGTGCAGCCCGCCAATGCCAGGGTCCAGTGATCCAGAGACAACTTCCCCAGGAGAACACACAGCGCGCACCTCAGGCTGTTGCAATGTCATGCTGGCCTCTGCTGCTGCAGCCTCGCCCCACATTTCGGACCCCTCCCTCCCCTGGCCTAAGTGAGTCAGAGCCCCCTAATCAGCTGCTCCTTTAACCCCATCCTGTTTGAGCAAAGAACAGATGCCCTCAGGGGACCTCCATGAAGAGTCAGGGCCAAATCCAAAGCTGAACCCCGGGAGCTGTGCGAACAAAGAAAAGGGAAATCTCTCCCAGCAGCCTCAGAAGCAGCGGATTAAATCTCCACAACCAACTTGATGTACCCTGTACCTCTGGAACACCTGAATAGACAACGAATCATCCCAAAATTGAGGCAGTGGACTTTGGGAGCAACTGTAGACTTGGGGTTTGCTTTCTGGATCTAATTTGTTTCCGGTCTTATGTTTATCTGAGTTTAGTATTTAGAGTTTATTGTCATTGGTAGATTTCCTTGTTGATTTGGTTGCTACCATCCTTTTCTTTTTATACATATATAGATATATATTTTTTCCTTTTTCGCTTTTTTTGAATGTGTATGTGTATGCTTCTTTGTGTGATTGTGTCTGTATAGCTTTGCTTTTACCATTTGTCCTAGGGTTCTGTCTGTCTGGTTTTTTGTTTGTTTGTTTGTTTTAGTAGAGTTTTTAGCACTTGTTATCATTGGTGGATTTGTTTTATGGTTTGGTTGCTCTCTTCTTTCTCTTTTCTTGTTTTATTACTTTTCAATTTTTTAACTTTTAATAATTTTTTAAATAACTTTATTTGATTTGATTTTTTTCTTTCTTTCTTTTGTCTCTCTTTTCTTCTAAGTTGTGTGGCTGACAGGGTCTGCATGCTCTGGCCGGGTATCAGGCCCATGCCTCTGAGGTAGGAGAGCTGAGTTCAGGACATCTGTCCACCAGAGACCTCCCGGCTCAATGTAATATCAAACAGTGAAAGCTCTCCCAGAGATCTCCATCTCAATGCTAAGACCCAGCTTCACTCAACAACCAGCAAGCTACAGTGCTGGACACCCTATGCCAAATAACTAGCAAGACAGGAACACAACCCCACCCAATAGAAGAGAGGCTGCCTAAAATCATAATAAGGTCACAGACACCCCCAAACACACCACCAGACATGGTCCTGCCCACCAGAAAGACAAGATCCAGCATCATCCACCAGAACACAGGCAATAGTCGCCTCTACCAGGAAGCCTACACAACCCACTGAACCAACCTTACCACTGGAGGCAGACACCAAATATAATGAGAACTATGAACGTGCGGCCTGCGAAAAAGAGACACCAAACACAGTAAGTTAAGCAAAATGAGAAACACACAGCAGATGAAGGATCAAGGTATAAACTCACCAGACCAAACAAATGGAGAGGAAATAGGCAGTCTACCTGAAAAAGAATTCAGAGTGATGATAGTAAAGATGATCCAAAATCTTGGAAATAGAAGGGAGAAAATACAAGAAATGTTTAACAAGGACCTAGAAGAACTAAAGAGCAAACAAACAATCATAAACAACACAATAAATGAAATTAAAAATTCTCTACAAGGAGGGCTTCCCTGGTGGTGCAGTGGTTGAGAGTCCGCCTGCCGATGCAGGGGACACGGGTTCGTGCCCCGGTCCGGGAAGATCCCACATGCCACGGAGTGGCTGGGCCCGTGAGCCATGGCCGCTGAGCCCGCGCATCCGGAGCCTGTGCTCCACAAAGGGAGAGGCCGCGGCAGTGAGAGGCCCACGTACTGCAAAAAAAAAAAAAGAAAAAAAAATTCTCTACAAGGAATCAATAGCAAAATACCTGAGGAAGAAGAATGGATAAGTGACCTGGAAGATAAAATAGTGGAACTAACTACTGCAGAGCAGAATAAAGAAAAAACAATGAAAAGAATTGAGGACAGTCTCAGAGACCTCTGAGACAACATTAAATGCACCAACATTCGAATTCTAGCAGTCTCAGAAGAAGAGAAAAAGAAAGGGACTGAGAAAATATTTGAAGAGATTATAGTTGAAAACTTCCCTAATATGGGAAAGGAAATAGTCAATCAAGTCCGGGAAGCACAGAGAGTCTCATACAGGATAAATCCAAGGAGAAACACGCCAAGACACATATTAATCAAACTATCAAAAATTAAATACAAAGAACAAATATTAAAAGCAGCAAGGGAAAAGCAACAAATAACATACAAGGGAATCCCCATAAGGTTAACAGCTGAACTTTCAGCAGAAACTCTGCAAGCCAGACGGGAGTAGCAGGACATATTTAAAGTGAGGAAAGGGAAAAACCTACACCAAGATTACTCTACCGGGCAAGGGTCTCATTCAGATTCTACAGAGAAAGTAAAAGCTTTACAGACAAGCAAAAGCTAAGAGAATTCAGCAGCACCAAACCAGCTTTATAACAAATGCTAAAGAAACTTCTCTAGGCAGGAAACAGAAGAGAAGGAAAAGACCTACAATAATAAGCCCAAAACAATTAAGAAAATGGTAATAGGAACATACATATCGATAACTACCTTAAATGTAAATGGATTAAATGCTCCAACCAAAAGACAGAGACTGGCTGAATGGATACAAAAACAAGTCCCGTATATGTGCTGTCTACAAGAGACCCAGTTCAGACCTAGGGACACATACAGACTGAAAGTGAGGGGATGGAAAAAGATATTCCATGCAAATAGAAATCAAAGAAAGCTGGAGTAGCAATTCTTATATCAGACAAAATAGACTTTAAAATAAAGACTATTACAAGAGACAAAGAAGGACACTACATAATGATCAAGGGATCAATCCAAGAAGAAGATATAACAATAGTAAATATTTATGCACTCAACATAGGAGCACCTCAATACATAAGGCAAATGCTAACAGCCATAAAAGGAAAATCAACAGTAAAACAATCACAGTAGAGGACTTTAACATCCCACTTTCACCAATGGACAGATTATCCAAAATGAAAATAAATAAGCAAACACAAGCTTTAAATAACTCACTAAACATAATGGACTTAAATGATATTTTTAGGACATTCTATCCAAAAACAACAGAATACAATTTCTTCTCAAGTGCTCATGGGACATTCTCCAGGATAGATCATATCTTGGGTCACAAATCAAGCCTTGGTAAATTTAAGAAAATTGCCATCATATCAAGTATCTTTTTAGACCACAAAGCTATGAGACTAGATATCAATTATAGGAAAAAATCTTTAAAATATACAAATGCATGGAGGCTAAACAATACACTACTAAATAACCAAGAGATCACTGAAGAAATCAAAGAGGAAATCAAAAAATACCTTGAAACAAATGACAATGAAAACATGATGACCCAAAACCTACGGGATGCAGCAGGTCTAAGAGGGAAGTTTATAGCAATATGATGTTACCTCAAGAAACAAGAAACATCTCAAATAAACAACCTAACCTTACACCTAAAGTAATTAGAGAAAGAAGAATTAAAAAAACCCAACGTTAGCAGAAGGAAAGAAATCATAAAGATCAGATCAGAAATCAGTGAGAAAGAAATGAAGGAAACAATAGCAAAGATCAATAAAAGTAAAAGCTGGTTCTTTGAGAAGATAAACAAAATTGATAAACCATTAGACAGACTCATCAAGCAAAAAGGAGAGAAGACTCAAATCAATACAAGTAGAAATGAAAAAGGAGAAGTAACAACTGACAATGCAGAAATACAAAGGATCATACGTGATTGCTACAAGCAAATATGTGCCAATAAAATGGACAACCTGGAAGAAATGGACAAATTCTTAGAAAAGCACAACGTTCCGAGACTGAACCAGGAAGAAGTAGAATATATAAACAGACCAATCACAAGCACTGAAAATGAGACTGTGATGAAAAATCTTCCAAGAAACAAAAGTGCAGAACCAGATGGCTTCACAGGCGAATTCTATCAGACATTTAGAGGAGAGGTAACACCTATCCTTCTCAAACTCTTCCAAAATATAGCAGAGGGAGGAACACTCCCAAACTCATTCTACGAGGCCCCATCACCCTGATACCAAATCCAGACAAAGATGTAACAAAGAAAGAAAACTACAGGCCAATAACACAGGCCTCACTGATGACCATAAATGCAAAAATCCACAAAAAGTACTAGCAAACAGAATCCAACAGTACATTAAAAGGATCATACACCATGATGAAGTGGGGTTTATCCCAGAATTGCAAGGATAATTCAATATACACAAATCAATCAATGTGATAAAACATATTAACAAATTGAAGCAGAAAAATTATATGATCATCTCAAGAGATGCAGAAAAAGCTTTTGACAAAATTCAACATCCATTTATGATAAAAACCCTCCAGAAAGTAGGCATAGAGGGAACTTACCTCAACATAATAAAGGCCATATATGACAAACCCACAGCCAACATCATTCTCAATGGTGAAAAACTGAAACCATTTCCTCTAAGATCAGGAAAAAGACAAAGTTGCCCACTCTCACCACTATTATTCAACATAGTTTTGGAAGTTTTAGCCACAGCAATCAGAAAAGAAAATAAATAAATTGAATCCAAATTGGAAAAGAAGAAGTAAAACTGTCACTGTTTGCAGATGACACAATACTATACATAGAGAATCCTAAAGATGCTACCAGAAAACTACTAGAGCTAATCAATGAATTTGGTAAAGTAGCAGGGTACAAAATTAATGCACAGAAATCTCTTGCATTCCTATACACTAATGATGAAAAATCAGAAAGGGAAATTAAGGAAGCACTCCCATTTACCACTGAAACAAAAAGAATAAACTACCTAGGAATAAACCTACCTAAGGAGACAAAGCACCTGTATGCAGAAAACTATAAGACACTGAGGAAAGAAATTAAAGATGATACAAAGAGATGGAGAGATAAACCATGTTCTTGCATTGGAAGTATCAACATTGTGAAAATGACTATACTACCCAAGGAAATCTACAGACTCAACACAATCCCTATCAAACTACCAACGGCATTTTTCACAGAACTAGAACAAAACATTTCACAATTTGTATGAAATACAAAAGACCCCAAATAACCAAAGCAATCTTGAGAATGAAAAACAGAGCTGGAGGAATCAGGCTCCCAGACTATACTACAAAGCTATAGTAATCAAGACAGTATGGTACTGGCACAAAAACAGACATATAGATCCATGGAGCAGGATAGAAAGCCCAGAGATAAACCCATACACATATGGTCACCTTATTTTTGATAAAGGAGGCAAGAATATACAATGGAGAAAAGACAGCCTCTTCAATAAGTGATGCAGGGGCAACCTAAGTGTCCATCAACAGATGAATGGATAAAGAAGATGTGGCACAATATACAATAGAATATTACTCAGCTATAAAAAGAAACGAAATTGAGTTATTTGTCATGAGGTGGATGGACCTAGAGTCTGTCATACAGAGTGAAGTAAGTCAGAAAGAGAAAAAAAAATACCCTATGCTAACACATATATATGGAATCTAAAAAAATAAAATAAACTGGTTCTGAAGAACCTAGGGGCAGGACAGGAATAAAGATGCAGATGTAGAGAATGGAGTTGAGGACATGGGGAGGGGGAAGGGTAAGTTGGGAAGAAGTGAGAGAGTGGCATGGACATCTATACACTACCAAATGTAAAATGGACAGCTAGTGGGAAGCAGCTGCATAGTGCAGGGAGATCAGCTTGGTGCTCTGTGACCACCTAGAGAGGTGGGATAGGGAGGATGGGAGGGAGACATAAGACGGACAGGATAGAGGGAGATATGTATAGCTGATTCACTTTGTTATAAAGCAGAAACTAACACACCATTGTAAAGCAATTATAACCCAATAAATGTGTTAAAAAAATAGTTAAGGAAGTGGTAAGTAACTCAGGAGCAGGGGAAGGAAGGAAGAAAGGGAGGGAGGGAAGAAAAAGAAAGAAAAAGAAAAGGACAACATTAAAATTAAACTATCAACAAAAACAGAGGCCTTAACTGAAATAAATAGAAAAATTGCTTTTTTTTTTAAACTAAATTACAAAGTTTGGGGTGGGTTAAATTTCAGTGTCACAGAAGCACAGATATAAGTGTTGGAAATGTTTTAAAAGACATGGAGTTTAACTTCCTATACAGAACTCAGGCAAGTAAGTATCTATGCTTGGTTGAACACATTCAGGAATGAATAATTGGCTTTCTCCATTAGTAATATATTTCATTTTCATGAAATTCAAAATGTTAGATTTTTCCTCTTTTGCATTGAAATCTGATGGTTCCCACATAAAAAAGTCTCATCAGAGACTTTCTTATTTTTCTAAATCAGAGGTCTCCATACACCGGCTTCAATTAGACTGGTCAGCATCTCCTGTGGTGCCTGATGAAAATGCATAATCCTAGTCCATTCACACTGATCTACCTAATCTGCATTTCAGAGTGGGCACCTACATCTGAATTTTTAACTTGTGCCCTGTTACCAATGCCTGAGAATCTCTGCCTTATGCTCTGAGCTCCTCAAACAAAAGGGAAAAAAATCCTATTTGTCCTTGCATCCCCAGCCCTTGGCATAGTGCCTGATATATTCAGAGACTCAATGATTTTTCAGAAAGATGAGTGTTTGAAAGAATAAATGATGAATAAATGACATATATAGTTCTAAGATTTGAATAATGCCATGTCCTATCAATCACTGCTTCAATTTATATATCCACTTTAAATGGAGCCAAACCCAGATACGGTTTAAAACTACCCGGCATGAACATATCTGAAGATTTATTCATTTGCCCTCATTCTCGCTAAGTTCACTGATCTTCCTTCCCAGATTCTGCCACCAGCTCTGCCTAACTCTAGTCAGGGACATTTTTAGATTGTATATGGCCTAACACTCTGGTCTCAGTTCCTGGCACACGATAGGTGGTTAACACACAACTGTTGAAAGATTTTGTCTTGAAATTTTTGCTGGTCTTACTTATTGCTTGTTTTAATATGAGTACTTAGGCCTCTGTTTCAACAACTGAGATTTTAGTTAATCTTTTGTCCTGAAAAACTTTCCACTGCGGACTTGTCAATCTTTTATCAAAATCTTCAGATAGGACCCCTGAGCCAGACATACCCAGTTCAGTGCTGACTTTCTTTGAACTGCTACATGATTCCCTTGTAGCCACCTTCCTAGCATCCAAATGGTGTGTACTTTTACATAGCCCACATCTGTGACCTACCCGTCAGCCTCTCCTGAAAGTAACCGCTGGTCTGATCCTACTGTCTACTCCTATTTCCTCAGAATACCATGTCCTAACTCCGTCCACCATTCATAATTCCAGTTTCAGATGCTGGCCTCTTGTTGGCCCAATTCTTCCAGTAACATGGAATATCATCACATTCTAACTGGATGTTTTTATTCATTTCCAGTCCATGAACCAGAGAGTAATATGCCTTGCAATTGCTAGGGTATCATTTCTCTAATTTGATTTGAGAGCTGAGAGTTTAAACTAATTACATCCCCTTTTTCCTTTTTAGTTGTGCTTGGAATTTTGATTCTGCCAAAAATGGACTTGAAAACAGCTCTGCTATTCACACCCAAAAAGGTACACCTCTGAGTAGCAATTTCACCTGTAAAATGAGAACAATACTAGTGCCTCCTCATTGGATGGTTGTTGGAATTCACGGGGATAATGTGTATTGCACAGTTTCAGGTACATAGTAAATGCTTGATAAATGGTGGTATTATTAGGACTGTCGGTGTAGCTCCTTTCCAGGAGACCATCATCTTATATATGGCAACAGGGTGTTCAGAAAGTGTGGGCATTTTTCAGTATCCTCTAAGATAAGAATGTGTCTGGATTGTCTCTGGAGCATAGTTCCTCTTGACTAAAAATAGAACACCTTCTGCTTTATGTCAGAAACTGTCATTATTCCATTAGCAGCTTTGCTGAAAGCCACAAACAGCTCAGCAGAACCACTGTGTCTGCAGCTTGCTCTTTGACCCCCGAAAGGACCACAGGGGCTGAATTTCATTCCACTTCCTAGAACATCAGACCACACATCCCTTACAGCTCTCTTTGTCCTTTATATCTCCTACCCCATTTATATATATATATATATATATATATATATATATATATATATATATATATATATATATACATATTCACTCCTTCTAGATAGGAGGAAATCACAGAAACCGACATGTCCATGCTTATGATAATTGATTAATGAATTCATTCATTTCAAGGAAGTGACTAGCTTATAAACAAATATACTGAAAAACAATTTATACTGGTTGGGAAATGTTTTGGTTCCTCCATGTAAGCAGAGAGATGGGTGACAGCCCAGGCAACCATGGATAACTTGCATAATATCAAGTAAATACTAATATTTGTCCCTGATACAAAGTCTAATTCAAAAGGGAGCTGCTTCCATTATTTCCCCCTAAAGTAAGGAAAAGAAATAATTTAAGAAAAGAAAAGATTAAGAAAGGAAGTAATTGCTTTGACTAAGAAAAGAAATAATTTAAGACAATAATGGTAAAGTACAAATAATGTTGATAAAAAATAATTGCAGCTTACATTTACTAAGTACTCACAATGAATCACCCATAATATTAAGGGATTAACATGTACTAATACACTTAATCTGGAGAAAACTTAAGAGGTAAAAATTATCATCCCACTTTATAAAAGGGGGAAATTGTGATGCTGAAAGGTTGAGCACCATGCCAAATGTCTCACAGCTAGTGGGTGACAGAGCCAGGACCTCAACACTAAGAATCTAGCTCCAGAGCCATAGAATAAGCTTCCATAATGCTCCAGAAGAAGAGTCAATAAGCTTTTTCTGTAAAAGGCCACAGAGTGAATATTTTAGGCAAAGATGTCTCTGTTGAAACTAGTCACCTCCACTGTTATAGGGCAAAAGAAATCACAGACGATACATAAATGAATGAGTTTGGCTGTAAATAAAACTTTATTTATTTAGCCAGCTCCTGGTCAATACAACCAGTACACTGAGCTTCATTCTTCAAAGTGACCAGCAATTTCTCATGAATTTGACACTACATGGGTTTCATTCATACATGAAGGTTCTGTCTCCCCCACTCTCTTGCCAGACTTCTCCTCTGGCCTGAGGCAATGAAGGTAATTCTTCCTAAAGGAAGAAGCTGTAAAGTTTACTCTTGCTCCATATGGAACCAATAGAACATAAACCAGTGATGAGCAGACTTTCAGCCTGGACAAAGCTGGGACAGAGTGAATGCATTTGCTCCATCACCTGTCTGTTTACTCTTTCACATTTTTTTTGTGAACAAAGGAAGGGAAAATAAGCGAATAAATGTTCTTTTAAACTGAAACCCTTACGATCATCCCAACAGGAGGGTAAAAACAATTCTGACAAACTCTTTCAACTCACTGTCAGTGGTTGTACCAGAACTACTGAATAATGAATCAATCACTATTTATTACAGGGTACCACCTCTTTGTAAGTAATTAGTCAGTACTAAGGGGAGAAACTCTCTCGTTCAGTGAATGGATACCAGAGCCAGACCACCTGGTTTCAAATCCTGGCTCTGGCACTTGCTAACTATATGACCTTGGGCAAATTAACTCACTTTCCTGTGTCTCAGTTTACACGAAAAAAAATTAAGGAACTATGGATTGATTTCATATCTTAGAAAAGGGTCCTTCTTTTTTATTAAATTTATTTTACTGAAGTATAGTTGATTTACAATGTTGTGTTAATTTCTACTGTACAGCAAATGATTCAGTTATACACACACACACACATTATTTTTCATATTCTTTTCCATTATGGTTTATCAGAGGATACTGAATATAGTTCCCTGTGCTATACACTAGGACCTTGTTGTTTATCCATTCTATATATAATAGTTTGCATCTACTAATCCCAACCTCCCAATCCATCCCTCCCCCACCCCCTCTATGCCTTGGCAACCACAAGTTTGTTCTCTATGTCTGAGTCTGTTTCTGTGTTGTAGATAAGTTCATTTGTGTCATATTTTAGATTACATATATAAGTGATATTATATGGTACTTGTCTTTCTCTGTCTGACTTATTTCACTTAGTATGATAATCTCTTAGGTACATCCATGTTTTGGCAAATGGCCTTATTTGATTCCCTTTTTATGACTGAGTAGTATTCCATTGTGTGTGTGTATGTGTATGTGTATGTATATATATATATATATATATACCACATTTTCTTTAACCATTCATCTGTCAATGGACATTTAGGCTGTCTCCATGTGTGACAAGGGTCTTTCTTGAGTGTTATTGTGAATGAGACACAGTCCCAGCTTTCAAGGAGCTTAAAGTCTAGTAGTCATTAAAACTTTGAGCTATTTCAAGGAAGTTTTAGGAAATGATGCTCTATTACATTAAAATATTGTAAGCATAGTTGCCTTAATTCTGTTTCTTTTCCTTCTTATATACCACAGGCATCTTTCAAAAGCCTCATGTATATACTTCCAAAATATGGTCAGGAAAACATAAGAAGGTATATCTCAAGTGGAGTAAGGACTAGAATATGATGATTCTAGATTGAAATATGAAAATAAAAGCTAGAAGACCAAATATTGGGGAACTGCAACACAAAATAATGATTTTCTTGGACTGTAATGAAGATTGTGACAGTGTGATAGCCTCATAACTCTCAATAGTTCAAATTCTGTTGAATTATATTCTAAGTGAGATCCTAAGTGAGATTGCACCCAGGTGGAAGTGGAATCTAGTAGTATTTAAAAGTTTTTATTTGTGATGGTGCTTAAGAATTATGTCATGTATGGCTATCTTCAAAAATTCTATAAATAATAAATACTGGAGAGGGTGTGGAGAAAAGGGAACCCTCCTACACTGTTGATGGGAATGTAAACTGGTACAGCCACTATGGAAAACAGTATGGAATTTCCTTAAAAAATGAAAAATAGAGCTACCATATGACCCAGCAATCCCACTCCTGGGCATATGTCTGGAAAAGATGAAAACTGTATTCAAAAAGATACATGCACCCCAATGTTCATAGCAGCACTGTTTATAATAGTTAAAACGTGGAAACAACCCAAGTGTCCATCAACAAATGATTGATTTCAGAAGATGTGGTTGGTGTGTGTGTGTGTGTGTGTGTGTGAGTGTATACTCACACACACAATGGAATATTACTCAGCCATAAAAAAAGAATGAAATATTGCCATTTGCAGCAACATAGATGGACCTAGAGAATATCACACTAAGTGAAGTAAGCCAGACAGAGAAAG
This sequence comes from Leucopleurus acutus, assembly GCF_964270905.1. Lineage (NCBI taxonomy): Eukaryota > Metazoa > Chordata > Mammalia > Artiodactyla > Delphinidae > Leucopleurus > Leucopleurus acutus. The sequence goes on from NC_139151.1 coordinate 81,291,980, forward strand.
ACAAATATTATATGATATCGCTTACATGTGGAACCTAAAAAATAATACAAATGAATCTATATCCAAAACAGAAACAGACTCACAGACATAGAAAATAAACCTATGGTTACCAAAGAGATAGGGTGGAGGGAGGGATTAAAATAGGACTATGAGATTAACAAACTATTATACATGGAAGAGATAAGCAATACGGATTTACTATATAACACAGGGGATTATATTCAATAACTTATGATAACCTATAATTGAAAATAATATGAAAAAATATATATCTATAACTGAATTGCTCTGCTGTACACCTGAAACTAACACCGTATTGTTAAATCCACTATATGTCAATAAAAAAGAGGCTTCTAAATGCTAAAATAGAAAAGAATTATGTCACTTACAACATGTGCAAACTTGAGTAAACCTCAATCTCAGTAAGCTGGTTTTCTCATCTGTAAAATAAGTATTAAAATAATAATGGCTACCTCATTGCATTCTTATACAATGTTAATGAGACAGTGTGCTTAAACTGCCTAGCATGGGGCTAGTTCATAGAATAAACTCAAAACACAGTGTTTATCATTATCCTATCTTCCTCAAGTATTCATAAAAATCTGCTATCCAGAGTCTTTGTCACAAAGGGTTATTTTCTACATTATTCAAACCACTTGAAGTACTAAAGGAGGCATATGGGGGTCCATTGGATACTGTGGCAGCCTTGAAATATGCATCGCAGATCTCCTGCTGTGGGGAGTATAACTGATTGACTACCCCAGCAGCTGCCCTTATGGATTTATCCGCACAGTCATGCCAAGGCCCCACTTCCTGTGGGCTGTTCCCAGTCAACAGCTGAGCATGATGGGAATACTAATGCAGCTCCATCCTACAAGGCCCAGGGTTATTTTATTTAGCACGTGTCTCCGGCTCAAAGATTCCCCACCAATGTGGCCTAAATTATCTTACAACTTCCTCCAAACTGAGACTCCTCCTGCCTTGTCCTCCTTCCTCGCTCTCTCATTCTCAGGTGACAGAGCTGCATAGTAGTGTGAGGCCCCCTTTCTCCATTGGCTTCCCCTCCCTTTTTATCCTTCACAGAGTTTTCCCCCAAAACTCTGCAGTTTCATCCCATCTTGACAGCTGCTTCTTGGAAGACCCAAACTGACACAGGCACCCAGAATTTATGTATACAGATCCTGACCTGTTAGGATTTACCTACCTTACCTCACTCCTGGTTCTATTTTTCAACCTTGTTCTATTGATTCTTCAATATAAACTCAATCAATTAGACATATGATACAGATTTTTCAAGCCACTCAATTCTGCTCTACTTCCCAGCTACGATATGATCTCCTTTCCTCAAGTCTGTGCTTCTACAGCTTTTATCAGCAATACTATTTCCCTTCACCCAGGCCCAAAACAGTCCACTGTGAGCACTGGTGCTTCCCTGTTGGCTGACTGCCCAGTGACTGCCAAGGCTCTCTAGGAAGTCTCTCTTGACCTCACGGTGACTTTTGAAAATGGTTTGTGTAAGTGAGGTAACAGTCAGGATCTACCTGATTTCTCAATGGTATGTATTAAAAAGGAGACCTAGAGAGACAAATTCTGTATTTCTAGATTTAAGAAGAATCTTAGAAATTTCTTTTTTCCAGATGTGGAGTCTAAGGACAAAGATACCAAGTGACTTTCTCAAGGTCATACAAGGAACAGAGATGAGATAAAAAGGAGTACTGTGTCCCTAAAGAAATAAGGAGCATCCGTAGCACATGCAGCAACTCTATGAAGACCTCCAGCCCCCAGAAATGAAAGAAATGGAAAAATATTTGAAGATGACATGTGGGGACAAGAGTTCTAAAAGAGGAAAGAGTGCATGCTTTTAAGGAGTTTGGTGCAGAGAAAACAAAAAACTGCTAATAAAACTATGATTCAGAATAATGTCCTAGACAGTCAAGTACTTAACAAATCAATTTTAGTAATCAAGGGTTCTTGCTTGGACATTTAGCTACGGGTTCAAATATAATGATGTGTGTTCTGATAATCACCACAAGCAAATTTAGCCACATTGGTCTTCCAGGTAAGGAGAATATAATTTAAGTTAATGGATGCTACTTTTTCCCTAACAGTAAAATTGGATCACTTATCTTCAAAATGTTACTTTTTTCCTATAAACAGTAATGAACAAAATGTCTTTCTTTTTTCTGGGGCAAGGGAGAGGTTATCTTTTAGTCTTTGCCATATTCAGTTCTATACTTCAATATGAACTACACACAAGCACCAGGAAATTTTTCACCACAAGTGGACAATATGTTTAATTACTTGATGTTACACTGGTTATTTTCATTTCTTAGATCAACAATCTACAAACCCTAACAAACATCACACATAGTGATCAGTAAAAATTTTTGAACACCATCTCCTAAAAAATAGACATTGGTTTATTTATAAATTATGTGCAGGTACTATACTGGTTGAACATATTATGCTTATAATACATAAGCCAAAATAGTACTTTAAAGAAGAATGAAAAATAAATATTAATGCAAAGTCTAATATTTTTCGTTCTCTCCCTCACAGATCATTTTGAATACCCTGCTTTTTAGACCACTGGTCTATTTCATGAAAGTAAAAATAAAAATTCTATTTCATCAAAACAAAATTCCATTTCATTTTCATCATATTTATATTTTTATAAGAATGCATTCAAACCCTTTTTTCTGCTATTCTAGCTCTTGACAATTTCTAGATTACCTGTATAGTCTATATATCCCAACATTTCCCAATATCAAGGCTTATAAACAGGTGGGCAATAGTGAATTAAACCCCTAAATATACTCTGTATGAAGTAAACAGTGCTTCTTAAATATCTGAAATCCGAAGTGCATAGGAGGGGAAAGATGCCATCTGATCTGCATGTTTCCTACCACTCTTTTTTTAAATCTCATACCTGTCCTGCTTCACTCATTAAAAATGGTCACAAAGTCTTTGACATGCCCACCAACCAAGGGTGAGTCTATTTCCTCCCCACTTGAATCTGGGTTAGTTCTGTGATTTGCTTTGACTGATAAAATTCAATGGAAAAATGATGCTGTATAAACTTATGATATATGCAGCTTCTATTTTCACACATTTTCCTTTAGATTTCAGATGTCACTCTGTAGGAAACCCAAGCCATATGGAGAGGCCGTGTGCAAGAGAACCAACACACTCCAGTCAAAATCCCAGCCATATCCTAGCTGGCAGCCACCACTACCTGTGAACTACATTGGTAACTAATCTTATATTCCAACTGATTCAAGCCTCTGGACTATCACAGCTGCAGCTGATACCATATGGAGCAGAGAAACAACCCTAATGAGCCCAATCTATCTACAGAATTTTGAGTGGCAATAAATGATTGCTATCATTCTAAAGCCACCAAGTTTCGGGTGATTCGTTACACAACAAAAGATGACCAAAGCGCACGTTATCTTTAAATGGCATGTGAATTTGTAATACATTCCCGATGCTAGTTTTTAATTCCAGTGGGATTGGTCTATTAATGGGTTTTTAATCTGACTTCACCTGTGCATTCTCCATGTCTTTGCTCATGATACAGGTTTCATGCTTATGCACCTAGGCAACTTCTATCTATCTTTCAAGGCACAACTGGTTACACATTGTAGTTACCATGCCCTAATTAAGTAATTGTGGATGAATTGTTTCATTTCCCTACCCCTCTCCTTGTTCGTAGAATATGTATAGTAATAATAACTATCTCACAGGGTTATTAAAAAGAGTAAAGTCACACTGCATGTAAAGGGCTTAACACAATGTCTGGCTCACAAGTATTTAGTGAAGGCTATTTATTATTGAAACCTTCTTCAAGTATTTAAATAGACTTTATCTTCATTCATTCCAGTGTTGTTTACCTCAGCAATTCCTCATAGCCATGACTCTGTTCCCAAAGATGAGAATGAATTCCTTTCCATCCTTTCAAATCTCAGCTCTAATAGATCACTGAAGAGAGTTTCTGTCAAAGAACTAAGGTTTATCCTTCAAAGTGGAAATGTTTTGGTCAGGTTAAGCTCTGTAAACAGTAGAAAGTCAATGGATATTTGTTGAATTAATGAAAGAATGAACAAACCAGAAGGCACAGCTGATGTTCACCCCAAAATGGAAACAACAATCATTTCAGATGCTCTATGCTTTATAATGTGTTCTCAACACCTTACATTTTATTCACAAATTGGACTATTTAACCACATTCGTTATTTAAGATGTACCCTGTGTTATGCCATCTAATGACATGTATAATCCGTAAGTAAAATAAAGGAGTTGAATTTCTTTGAGTCCACTGTCTAAGAAACATTCTCAGAATCCATGAGAGCCTCAGGGTTATTTAATGATGTTCTATAGCCTAAGAGGAGGCCTAGAAGATGCTAGTATTTAATGCAGTTTCTAAGTTTTGGACCTCACTCATATCACACTTCCCATTGGATAAGAGGTCTAGACACACCATTGCCCTGGAAAATGAAGAACAGTAGAGGAGGTGACTCCAGAGGGGAGAGGCTAACACACAGCCTAGTAGAGTGCCAAGACAACATAGGGATCTCCTGCTTATGGATAGTAATCCACTCCTGAAAATCATACGTGCCTTGGAAAAAAAAATCCAAACAAAACAAAACAATACCTAGAAAGTCTTCCCATTATTTTATGTAGGAAAAAAAGATACTTGTTATGCTTCAACCCAAATCTCTCAACGTATTTCTAAATATGACTAAAACACACACAAAAATGCCTTTAGGGCATTAACAAACTATCATGTCAGGATATAAAATACTTAGAATATAGGCCTATGGTTATCAAATATTTAGCACAGTAATTTTTAAAAATTGCATTTAATACAGTAATACTTCAGTTTTGTTGCAATCACTTTCTCATTTGCTTTGCTTACTTCCTTACAATTTTTATGAATACTTCCTTGTGTTTGGGGGCGGGGGGTCACATGGTACAATTATTTCTTGGCAAATCTTGGCAACAATAGGAAAGACATTCAGGACAAATGCCCAGTGGCAGAGAATGTCTCACCTTGACTGTGACACTGGGATGCCTTTCTCAGCATCAGACACATCCAACCTATATGTCCCTTTGTCGACACTCATCATACTTTATACTTTTCAAAATATTTATCATGACTTTGACATTCTACTAACTGTTTTCGGAGTATAGGTCAAGGCTTTTCATAAATATCATTTGTCTGAAGTGTTATATTGAACTCTGGGGACAAAAATATAAAATTTCTGATGCAAACATAGGGTGAAAATGTTGCAGTTGAGAGTTTTGTAAGCTCCGTGAAGTTTGGATATTAAAAACTAAGGGACCTTATTCCATCAGGAAATATTAACTAAGGAGGCACTCAAAAGGGCATACCTGTACAATACTGCTTAGAGCTATAAGGAGATAATGTCTGTACTGAAAAATATATAAATTAATGTGAACTTGTTTTGCTTCCCAGCATCAATTTACCCTTCTTTAATAATAGCAATCCTATTTCATTTTAAGGAACCACTCCTCACTCATTGTTAGTCTGTATGATTTGAGTGGGACTAACCATACCTTCTGGCCCCTGGACAGGCCAATCATAACACATTAAATCTATGGTCATGATTCATATTCATGGATAGACATATAAATACATGAGCCAAGCCAATACAATGATATTCAATTCCAGGTTTGTTCATTTGTTTGTTTAAGAGTGAGGGAGATACTGGAATTTTTCAAAATCCTTTTTTAAATTTTTACTGGATTGCTAAACTATGAGTAAGAAACTGGAGATACTTCGGGGAGAGAGACCGTCTAGGAATGGAGTCAACATAGAGAAATGTAAAACCAAGATGAGGTATCATCAGTCCAGCTATTTCTAAAGTCATTTACCTCTGGAGTTTTAGGTTATGCATTCATTTTTTTTCCCCACAATCCACCCTGATTTAGTATATCAGGCAGAATATATAAGCAAGACTGTGGTAACGAATAAATGCCCAACAGAAGAAAGATTTATTTCTCACTCACACAAACTCTGATTTGGAGCAGGCAACTCTCAAAGGAAATTCTTCTCCACGCAGTGACTCAAGGATCCAGGCTGATCCATCCTGTGGCCTGAACAATCACTGCCAAAGGGGAAGAAACTGCATGGAGTAACACATTCTTCTTAAGTACTTTGGTCTAGAATGTTACACTTATGCCTGCTCATGCTTCATTGGCTAAAACTAGTCATATGTTTTTTTGTGAAGACATGTGGGAGAATCAAGTATTGTGAGCAATATTAGTTTCCACAAAATTGTTTTTGGATATTTTTAACCAAGTGTCCTGAATTAGAAATTTTTTTCCCCATAACTCTATACTGGAAAGAGGATTGGCAAACAAAGGTATTAGGGTGAAATGTGGTGCAGAAGATGAAACTGAGTCTCTTTGGAGAGAGTATGCCCTGTACAAAATACTGGATAAACGCCTAATGTGACTCATTTGATGGATACACACTAGCACCATTCATCTTGTCATTTTCCAGAAATGATATTATTTGCTCAAACAACATAGCATTATGTACCTCACCCCAACATCCAGTAATCGCCCTCTTTTAGTTCTGCATCCTAGCATCAATCACACTTTGTAGTTGAGAAATGACAATGGCAACTTGGGCTCAGGTGTCAGGTACAGGGCTTAGAGCTTTCATTCCTCTTGATCAGCTCCTCCATCCACTTTGTTACCACTCTTAGCAGCACTACGAGTGTCTCAGCCACCAAGCCGAGGTATTATGCAGTTTAACCATTTCAGCTCCATTTATTCAACAAATCTTAGCAGTATTTCCTTTCCATTCTCACTGATAGTACTCAGACCCACGCCCTCATCATCTAGCTCCTGGTTCAGTTCAATATCCTTCTTTTCAGATCTCTTGATATTAAGCTTGCTTCTCTCTGACCCACCTGGATAACCCTACCAGTTCAATTTTACACAAACATCCACAATGTATTCCTTCATATTATTTTATTGATTTCCCAGTGGGTCTCTATTTTCTACCAAACCCAATGTAAACTTCAGTTTCTCATTTATTAGTATGACCCCGTCCTTTCTACCAAGCTAACCGTGCATTCGTTCCAACATTTATCTGTTATTCTAGAAAGGCTCTCACCAAACAATCTCATGTGAAATATTCTCAGTGGAGTTGACTGTCAGGCCTGGTAGTTCTTCAGAAGAAACCTAGTTTAGAAGAAAAAAAATCTGTGATCATGGATCATGAGTCCAAGGAAATATTCCTAGTAGTAGACTTGGACTGCAACATGAATAATCAGCCATCTAAATGTTCATAGATATGGTAAACTCATCCATTAGATTTAAAGGGGTCTATACTACATATGAAGATACTCTTGTAGAAGTCTCCAGGACAATGAACCATTAAAAATAAACAAAAAACCCTCAAGATCATATCTTGAATATAATTAGACCACTGAATCAAACTATTTAAGAGGGTACACTTTATGGTAAGTGAATTATATCTCAATAAAGCTGTTATTAAAATAATTACAGCTTGATTTGGTTACATCTCTCAGTGTCAGATGTACAAGCCATAGTAGTATTTCTCAAGCTTTAGTGTAGTGTTTCTCAAACTTTTTTCCCAGGTTTATTGAGATATAAATGACAAAAAGCCCTGTGTAAGTTTAAGGTGTACAGTATAATGATTTGACTTACATATATTGTGAAATGATTACCACAGTTAAGTTTAGTTAACATCTATCATTTCATACAGATAACAAAAAAAGAAAAGAATATTTTTTTTATTTCTCAAACTTTTGTAAACTGTGACAGCTTGTTTACTTGCAAAGTCCAGGGTCCTACCTACAGAGATTATGATTTCATGAGTGTACATCAGAGTACTGAATTGTGCACTTATATTAATCAGTCTAGGAGATTCTGTATGTATCCTATGGCCTACACTTTAAAATAATAATAAAAATAACACTGTTCTACACAGCAATCAGTCCTAGGAAAAAGCTGACCATGGCTGGAGGAGTTGTCAAAGTGCCAGTCAAACACATTGTTCAGGGGAAAAGTCAAGATTTTATGAACTGGAATATAATCAGAAAAACAAAGACACATTTCATTCAGACTGTCCAAATATGGCAGATGCAGTGGTTAGGGGAAAGTTGCAGTTCATTGACTATAAAAGTACTCCTAAGCTGACCTGAGGGATTCAAATGATCAGGCTTAATAACAGGCTTAGACTAGCTTAGGGCCCTTTATTCATAGGTATGATAAGATGATAATATACCATCCATTTTGGATTGAATCACTCAGCAACTGGGATAGGAAGCTGCAGGTCAAAGACATCAGGCCTTGCACTTAGAAAAGGCTGGAAATTCAAGGAGTGACTAACAATACAAACACCCATGCTTGTTGCTGCTTCTCTACACCAGGAGCCTTTACATGCTTACATATCATGTTCTGACTGGGTGGAGTGCCCAGAGTGATGGAGGAATTAGAGAAAGGGTATGCCTTCAATGTTGATTCTGGGTATTCACGAGCTGCTGACCAGCATAATTTGTGATTTCAAAGGCAGGTTTGAGAGCTGATGGGTTCTAAGGGGGCATAAAGGGATGCTTAGAACTTACTGAGAAAGAAGAAACTTTTTCTCTAGGAATGACGCGTGACGAGTAGTCTCAGAAACTAGGAAACACAGAAATATGGGTTCAGTGAAAGGGAATAAGCAGAAATTTTGTTATACCAAGCTGTACCTTTGAGGCCACAATTTAAGCCATGGTTTTAATCAAAGTCCTCTTAAAAGTCGCTATTCAGCATATGACATAAGATCTCATGCCTTCTAGCTATATTTTATTCCTTTTATCAGGACTTTATGTCAAGAATCATCTATTATGCATAATTTAGCCCTAAACTGTTTCGTTTCCTTTCCTTTCCTAATCCCTCATGTATTCATTTAGTAAACATTTACTAAACTCCTCATTAGGCTAAAATGTCAAGGAAAAGCTCTTATTCTCAAAGGGCTGAGAGTCCAATATATCTTAACCTTTCATAGTTTAATCTTTTGGTCAATGACTGAACCATATCTCCCAGCTGTGTCCACTTTAACATCCATTACAACCAGACTCATTTTGTCTTTGAATACGTTTTTGCTGATTATCAAACACATTTATTAACTGACTTTCTTATGAAAATATTCTAGGCACCACAAATTACCTTATGCCTCAGGATGACCAGGGTTTATAATCTATAACACTGGGGATGCCAATATCTACAATTAGTCTGAATCTTTTCACTGAGATGAAAAATTGGTTCCATTTTTAAAAGTTATCTAATACTTGGGTTTTTAATATCGAACAAACTGACTGGAGTGGTTCCCAGAGAAAGGGAGTCTGTACAGGTACCAGACAGGCTTTTAGAGATCCAGTCTGAAGGAATGTCTAAATGTCACCATTTCTACATGAAGATGAGATTCAATTAAGTAGGGAAAAGGTTAAAATGGGAGAAAAACTATCAGTGAATTAGTTGTTTGACATAAGTGTTCTAAACAAGACAGCTGGGAGATGGAATCTTTAACTTTTCAATCAACTTTAGAAAAACAAGGTGCTAAATTGGCTGCCTTGACTCATTACAAACACCAACAGAAACTAAGGAGCTGAAGTCATAGGTACATAAGTTATTTATTCACTACCTTAGCAATTTATTCACTACCCTGAAATTGGTTGTTACCATCAACCAATTTCAGCATGTTTCATGGCCATCTGAGTAATGTCAGTTATGGAGCAAATAGTGGAGTTTGAGAAATAGTGACAGGAACTTTACTTTTAAAAATAAGTGTTGTTCTCTCTCACTTTTATAGTTATCATTATATTTGAACCTGGGATTTCCTAGCAAAGAAAGAGAAGATTTAACTTCCTATGAGCGCTAGGCTTATAGACTGAGAAAACATTTGAAATGTCTTTGGTAGGTCATCTGGATACAGCACTGTAGGCTTTATTTCCCAAAATCATTAAACCTATAAAATTAATAAGACCCAGAGTCTCAAATACGAGAATTATTTAGTCAAATTTCAACTTAACAATTATTAAGATAATGGGCTGTTTCATCAAAATAATACATGAAATGAGACAAGTTTAAGAAAAAAAAATAGTGTCTTTTAAAATCATTATCCAGACTTGGTGGATTTCCTTGGTTAATATAAGAGGAATATTTTAAATATTTTAAATGATGTCCTGTAGCTATGTTCTATTTAGGAGACTAAAAATGTCTCTTTGCAGAGATTATTCATAATTCATCTCAAAATTATGAGGAACTACAAATACTATATATATATAGTATATATAATATACTATTATCTATAGTTGCAATAATTTTATGGATAAATGTCATGACTTCACTAAAACAAATCTAAGTTCATGCTGAAACCCAGCTAAAGGATTGCTATGGGACAGGGTAAAAGGTGTCTTTGAAGAGTCTCTCATGACCAGAGCTTGCCTGGAAGGAAGAGAAGCAGGATAGCGTTTTGCAAGAGCCTATACATGAAAATGGGCCAGCTGAAAGAGAAACCATGGTGACTGAAGAAAAGTTTAAGAAGAAAGCTGGTGTATGAGAAATTTGTGATGTCATATGAAGATGGGACTGTCAAACTGAAAAGTGAGAATCAGCAAATGACCAAGAGAGATTGAGACTGAGTCAAATGTGTATGTTGCCAGCAGTGGAGGGAAAAGCAAATTCTTAGTCCGGATATCCCCTCTGGTTCTAATGTACTAAGAGCCAAAAAGCTACCATGAGCAGCCAGTGGAGCAAAAGTGCTGCAGAAGTCAAACCTATCAATAGCACATTGCATTGTTACCTTGCAACTGCACTGCCTTGGCTGTTGCTACTCCAGCTTCTTAAGTAAATAGATGCCATCTCAACAAGAAGGACTATAGGTGGGGAGAGGGGCGAATGAAATTAGAGCCTTATGTCAGTTCAAGAAGCACATGCCATGGCAGAGTTAGAAGTACAAGATAGGGATTTCCTTGGTGGTCCAGTGGGTAAGACTTCACGCTCCCCATGCAGGGGGCCTGGGTTCGAGCCCTGATCAGGGAACTAGATATCATCTGCATGCCACAACTAAGAGTCCGCTTGCTGCAACTAAGAAGTCCACATGCTGCAACTAAAAGATCCCGCGTACCGCAACTAAGACCCAGCACAGCCTAAATAAATAAATATTAAAAAAAAAAAAAAGAAGCACAAGATATTTACTGGGGGAAGGTCAGTGAACAATAAAGGGAAAAAGGAAGAGGAGTAGACGGGGGCTGCCTTTAGACTGGTTCAGCTCTGACACCTGGGAAAGGAGAGAGGGAAGGAAGGAAAATGCAGTAGGAAGAGCTTCATGTTGCACTGCAGCTCTGAGAAAGTCTCAGCCAACTCAGAGGAGCCCAGAGGAAAAATACCCGTTAAGAGTCCTGCACTGAGCATAAGTGGCCAGAGTCTAGTACCCCTGCTGGGCTCAGTCACTGGATGGAGGGATCCCGGCCTCAGTGTGAACAAGGTAGCATAGTCCAATAACAATATAGCTGGAGGCTATCAGCTACTCAGTCCTCACAGGAGCTTCTCTCTTAACATATTTGAGCAGCAGAACTCTGTTGCTGCATAGTCCACCCCTCACTCTGCACAGATCAATTTTTCCATAAAGTTCTAAAGCATTTTCTCCATTTTTCCTTTGACCCTCTCTTCATAAAAGGAATAGAGAGGTTAGTGGGATGAGCTACATCCTCCATTGTTGCAGTTGTCTTGAGACTGCAACTGGTGATGGTCTCCAACCTCTACTATCCATTCTAAATTCCCTTCACCTTCACTTACCACCTCTGCAAGTCTTGATAGCTCACCTGGTATTACCTAAACCTTCATTCCTAAAGGGTCTAAATCCCTGGTAATCATACACATCTCAAGTGAGGAGCATTTCACATGATAATTCAGTCATAATTGTATAAGGGAATACCAAGAGGAAACAAGTAGATCATCTGAGTTCCATATATGTTCTTTTCTGCCCCAAGGTATAAAAGAACCCTATTTCCTCCTGCTGATCAGGATCAACTGCCCTGGCCAAGATGGTAACTTCTCTCATCTGCTGGCCCCTTTTCACAAGGAGTCCAGAGTTCTTGGGCAGCGGCCATGGCTTATAGTTGAATGAGATCTGCTCTTTCCCCTGGCAAGAATGTTTTTTTTTTTTTAACATCTTTATTGGGGTATAATTGCTTTACAATGGTGTGTTAGTTTCTGCTTTATAACAAGGCAAGAATGTTTTTCCTTTGGGGACTAGGATCTCTAGCCCTACATATCCCAGAGTTTCAGGGGTGAGAAGTATAAAGTCCTCAGTAGTTGCAGAATCTGATGACCAAAAACTATCTTAAAATAGAAATAGACAAGAGATCTAAGGATACATTAAACTACAGCATTCTACCAGACCACTCTCTCCTGTGCGAGTCTATTTCCATTATACAACAGAGATCTCAGAGAGGGACCTGAAATAGCAATTTTACATATCAAAATAATAAACTGGCAAAACCCATCATAAGGTAGACTTCTTCTCTGAGCCATTTCAAACATATATTATGAAATAAATAGTACGATTTTTTTTGAAGTCTCTATTTTCAAGGGCTGACTGTGACACTCATGACCATCTCTCTGCCATCAGTGCTCTAAAGGGATGATACACATGAGAACAAGATATGTTCTTCGTTCCATTATTGTTTGTCTACCTATACCCTCATTTTCCCAGGGAAAAATTGACACTTGCCCAATTTACTGGTCAGCTACCTCCACCTTAAACTTGATGAAGGACTTTCATTCTCAGGGCATCTGTACACTCTTCCTCGCCCAACATGTACCTCTCTCCATGGCTTCTGGATTCCCGACCCCTTCTGAGGGTCCCCCTCCTGGCGCTGATGTACTAAATATAGACTTCTCTGTTCTGAGCCTCACTTACTAAGGAACAGGAAAATGTTTAACACTCCATGCCTAAGGTATTTTCTCATTCATAAATCTGTGCATGCAAAATGTTTTTAGTGCCTCCTCCATGTCTAGAGTAGGAAAAACAGAAGAAAGAATAGAAAACTTAAACTTGAACTTGAAGTGAGGTTGTACGACTTTGAGCTCTGCTTCAACAAGTCAAATCAGCATGAAATTGAGACAGTTACCCAGTCTTTCTGATGTACTTTTTCACTTGTAAAAAGGAGAAAATAGAGACCAACCAGAAAAATATTTTTCTGAAAACAAAATGAGATAAAGGATGTGAAAGTCCATGGTAAACTCTGAAATGGATTACTCATGAAATGAGGTCATTATTAATAATAATAATGTTATATTCAGTATGAAGAAGTGTATCACCCTTAATCAATCTCCATTTTGTCAAAACAAAATAGTCAGAAGCAAGTTGAAGGAAGTGCACTTTTTTGAATACTTTAAATTGCACAAAGGATCCCCTACTCAGCATATTCTAAGAACTTCATCCTTCTCCCTTACTATATGATCTTGGCCATTTACAGTTTACCCATTTTTTTTTTTTACATTCTATTTTTTTAACATCTTTATTGGAGTATAATTGCTTTACAATGGTGTGTTAGTTTCTCCTTTAAAACAAAGTGAATCAGGTATATGTATACATATATCCCCTTATTTCCTCCCTCTTGTGTCTCCCTCCTACCCTCCCTATCCCACCCCTCTAGATGGTCACAATGCACCGAGCTGATCTCCCTGTGCTATGCAGCTTCTTCCTACTAGCTACCTATTTTATATTTGGTAGTGTTTGTATGTCAGTGCTACTCTCTCACTTCATCCCAGCTTACCCTTCCCCCTGCCCGTGTCCTCAAGTCCATTCTCTATGTCTGCATCTTTATTCCTCTCCTGACCCTAGTTTCTTCAGAACGTTGTTTTTTTCTTTTTTTAGATTACATACACATGTGTTAGCATACAGTATTTGCTTTTCACTTCCTGAATTACTTCACTCTGTATGACAGACTCTAGGTCCATCCACCTCACTAAAGTAACTTAATTTCATTTCTTTTTATGGCTGAGAAATATTCCATTGTATATATGTTCCATGTCTTCCTTGTCCATTCATCTTTCAATGGACTTAGGTTGCTTCCATGTCCTGGCTATTGTAAATAGAGCTGCAATGAACACTGCGGTACATGACTCTTTTTGAATTATGGTTTCTTACGGTATATGCCCAGTAGTGGGATTGCTGAGTCATATGGTAGATCTATTTTTTGTTTCTTAAGGAACCTCCATACTGTTCTCCATAGTGGCTGTATCAATTTACCTTCCCACCAACAGTGCAAGAGGGTTCCCTTTTCTCCACACCTGCTCCAGCATTTATTGTTTATAGATTTTTTTAATGATGGCCATTCTGACTGGTGCGAGGTGGTACCTCATTGTGGTTTTGATTTGCATTTCTCTAATGAGTAGTGATGTTGAGCATCCTTTCATGTGTTTGTTGGCAATATGTATATCTTCTTCGGAGAAATGTCTATTTAGGTCTTTTGCCCATTTTTGGATTGGGTTGTTTGTTTTTTTGATATTGAGCTGCATGAGCTGCTTGCATAATTTGGAGATTAATCCTTTGTCAGTTGCTTCATTTGCAAATATTTTCTCCCATTCTGAGGGTTGTCTTTTTGTCTTGTTTATGCTTTCCTTTGCTGTACAAAAGCTTTAAAGTTTAATCAGATCCCATTTGTTTATTTTTGTTTTATTTCCATTTCTCTAGGAGTTGGGTCAAAAGGATGTTGCTGTGATTTATGTCATAGAGTGTTCTGCCTATGCTTTCCTCTAAAAGTTTTATAGTGTGTGGCCTTACCTTTAGGTCTTTAATTCATTTTGAGTTTATTTTTATGTATGGTGTTAGGGAGTGTTCTAGTTTCATTCTTCTATATGTAGCTGTCCACGTTTCCTAGCACTTATTGCTGAGGCTGTCTTTTCTCCACTGTATATTCTTGCCTCTTTTATCAAAAATAAGGTGACCATATGTGTGTGGGTTTGTCTCTGGGCTTTTTATCCTGTTCCATTGATCTATACTTCTGTTTTTGTGCCAGTACCATACTGTCTCAATTACTGTAGCTTTGTAGTATAGTCTGAAGTGTGGGTGCCTGATTGCTCCAGCTCCGTTTTTCTTTCTCAACATTGCTTTGGCTATTCGGGGTCTTTTGTGTTTCCATACAAATTGTGAAATTTTTTGTTCTAGTTCTGTGAAAAATGCCATTGGTAGTTTGATAGGTATTGCATTCAATCTGTAGATTGCTTTGGGTAGTAGAGTCATTTTCACAATGTTGATTCTTCCAATCCAAGAATATGGTATATCTCTCCATCTGTTTGTATCATCTTTAATTTCTTTCATCAGTGTCTTATAGTTTTCTGCATACAGGTCTTTTGTCTCCTTAGAAAGGTTTATTTGTAGGTATTTTTTTATTTTTGTGGCAGTGGTAAATGGGAGTGTTTCCTTAATTTCTCTTTCAGATGTTTCATTGTTAGTGCATAGGAGTGCAAGATATTTCTGTGCATTAATTTTTATCCTGCTACTATATCAAATTCATTGATTCGCTGTAGTAGTTTTCAGGCAGCGTCTTTAGGATTCTCTTTGTATAGTATCATGTCATCTGCAAATAGTGACAGCTTTACTTCTTTTCTGATTTGGATTCCTTTTATTTCTTTTTCTTCTCTGATTGCTGTGGCTAAAAGTTCCAAAACAATGTTGAATAACAGTGGTGAGAGTGGGCAACCTTGTCTTGTTCCTGATATTAGACGGAATGGTTTCAGTTTTTCACCATTGAGAACGATGTTGGCTGTGGGCTTGTCATAAATGGTCTTTATTTTTTTGAGGTAAGTTCTCTCTATCCCTACTTCATGGAGGGTTTTTATCTTAAATCGGTGTTGAATTTTGTTGAAAATTTTTCTGCATCTATTGAGAGGATAATATGGTTTTTATCCTTCAATTTGTTGATATGGTGTATCACATTGTTTGATTTGTGTATATTGAAGAATCCTTAAATTCCTTGGATAAACCCCACTTGATCATGGTGTATGATCCTTTTAATGTACTGTTGGATTCTGTTTGCTAGTATTTTGTTGAGGATTTTTGCATCTATGTTCATCAGTGATATTGCCCTGTAGTTTTCTTTCTTTGTGACATCTTTGTCTGGTTTTGGTATCAGAGTGATGGTGGCCTCATAGAATGAGTTTGGGAGTGTTCCTCCCTCTGCTATATTTTGTAAGAGTTTGAGAAGGATAGGTGTTAGCTCTGCTCTAAATGTTTGATAGAATTCGCCTGTGAGAATCAGGCTCCCTGACTTCAGACTATACTACAAAGCTACAGTAATCGAGACACCCCTCTAGGTGGTCACAAAGCACCGAGCTATCTCACTGGATCACAGGACACTGGCAGTGTCAGGCTGCACAGGCTCCCAGGTGGGGAGGTGTGGAGAGTGACCTGTGCTTGCACACAGGCTTCTTTGTGGCTGCAGCAGCAGCCTTAGCGTTTCATGCCCGTCTCTGTTGTCCGCACTGATAGCCACGGCTCGCACCCGTCTCTGGAGCTCGTTTAGGTGCTGCTCTGAATACCCTCTCCTCGTGCACCCTGAAACAATGGTCTCTTGCCTCTTAGGCAGATTCAGAGTTTTCCCAGACTCCCTCCTGGCTAACCTCCTGGCTAGCTGTCGTGCACTAGCCCCCTTCAGGCTGTGTTCATGCAGCCAACCCCAGTCCTCTTCTGGGATCTGAACTCCGAAGCCCGAGCCTCAGCTCCCAGCCCCCACCCGCCCCGGCGGGTGAGCAGAGAAGCCTTTCAGGCTGTTGAGTGCTGGTCGGCACCGATCCTCTCTGCAGGAATCTCTGCGCTTTGCCCTCTGCACTCCTATTGCTGAGCTCTCCTCTGTGGCTCCAAAGCTTCCCCCATACCCCTGCCCGGCCCCCACGTTTCCTTCAGTGAAGGGTCTTCCTAGTGTGTGGAAACTTTTCCTCCTTCACAGCTCCCTCCCAGAGGTGCAGGTCCTGTTCCTATTCTTTTGTCTCTGTTTTTTGTTTTTTCTTTTGCCCTACGTGGGTATATGGGGAGCTTCTTGGCTTTTGGGAAGTCTGAGGTCTTCTGCCAGTGTTCAGCAGGTGTTCTGTAGGAGTTGTTCCACATGTAGATGTAATTCTGATGTATTTGTGGGGATGAAGGTGATCTCCACATCTTACTCCTCCGTCATCTTGAAGGCCGCTTCCCCTAAATTGTTTATTTGAGATTTTTCTAGTTTCTTGAGGTGATATTGAATTGCTATAAACCTCCCTCTTAGAAGTGCTTTTGCTTTGTCCCATAGGTTTTGGGTCATCATGTTTCGGTTTCATTTGTTTCTATGTATTTTTTAATTTCTTCTTTGATTTCTTCAGTGAAATCTTGGTTACTTAGTAGTGCACTGTTTAGCCTCCATGCATTTGTGTTTTTTACAGTTTTTTTCCTGTACTTGATTTCTAGTCTCATAGTGTTGTGGCCAGAAAAGATGCTTGATACAATTTCAATTTTCTTAAATTCTCTGAGGCTTGATTTGTGACCCAAGATGTGATCTATCCTGGAGAATGTTCTGTGTGCACTTGAAAAGAAATTGCATTCTGCCACTTTTGGGTGGAATGTTCTATAAATATCAGTTAGATATATCTGGTCTATTGTGTCATTTACAGCTTGTGTTTCCTTATTTATTTTCTGTTTGGATGATCTGTCCATTGGTGAAAGTGGGCTGTTAAAGTCCCCTACTATTATTGTGTTACTGTCAATTTCTCCCTTCACGGTTGTTAGCATTTGCTTTATGTTTTGAGGTGTTCCTATGTTGGGTGCACAAACATTTATAATTGTTATATCTTCTTCTTGGATTGATCCTTTGATCATTATGTAGTGTCCTCCTTATCTCTTGTAACAGTCTTTTTTAAAAGACTGATAGGAGTATTGCTACTCCAGCTTTCTTTTGATTTCCATTTGCATGGAATATTTTCTTCTATCCCTTCACTTTCAGTCTGTATGTATCCCTAGGTCTGAAATGGGTCTCTTGTAGTCAGCATATATATGGGTCTTCTTTTTTGTTTTTTGTTTTTGTTTTTGCGGTACGTGAGCCTCTCACTGTTGTGGCCTCTCCTGTTGCGGAGCACAGGCTCCAGACGCACAGGCTCAGCGGCCATGGCTCACGGGCCCAGTCGCTCCGGGGCATATGGGATCCTCCTGGACCGGGGCACGAACCTGTGTCCCCTGCATCAGCAGGTGGACTCTCAACCACTGCGCCACCAGGGAAGCCCTATGGGTCTTGTTTTTGTATCCATTCAGTCAGTCTATGTCTTTTGGTTGGGGCATTTAATCCATTTACATTCAAGGTTATTATCGATATGTATGTTTCCATTATCGTTTTCTTAATTGTTTTGTGTTTGGTTTTGTGGGTCTTTTTCTTCTCTTCTGTTTCCAGCCTAGAGAAGTTTCTTTAGCATTTGTTGTAAAGCTGGTTTGATGGTGCTAAATTCTCTTAGCTTTTGCTTGTCTGAAAAGCTTTTGACTTCTCCATTGAATCTGAATGAGATCCTTGCTGGGTAGAGTAATCTTGATTGTAGGTTTTTCTCTTTCATCACTTTAAGTATATCCTGCTACTCCCTTCTGGCCTATAGAGTTTCCACTGAAAAATCAGCTGATAACCTATGGAGATTCCTTTGTATGTTATTTTGTTTTTCCCTTGCTGCTTTTAATATTTTTTCTTTAAATTTAATTTTTGTTAGTTTTATTAATATGTGTCTTGGTGTGTTTTTCCTAGGTTTTATCCTGTATGGGACTCTCTGTACTTCTTGGACTTGGGTGACTATTTCCTTTCCCATGTTATGGAAGTTTTCAACTATAATCTTTTCAAATATTTTCTCAGACCTTTTTTTTTTTTTCCAGTACACGGGCTTCTCACTGTTGTGGCCTCTCCCATTGCAGAGCACAGGCTCAGCGGCCATGGCTCATGGGCCCAGCCGCTCCGCGGTATGTGGGATCTTCTTGGACCGGGGCATGAACCCATGTCCCCTGCATCATCAGGCAGACTCTCAACCACTGCGCCACCAGGGAAGCCCTCTCAGACCCTTTCATTTTCTCTTCTTTTTCTGGGAACCCTATAATTCAAATGTTGGTGTGCTTAGTATTGTTGCTGAGGTCACTGAGATTGTCTTCAATTCTCTTCATTCTTTTTTCTTTATTCTGCTGTGTGGCAGTTATTTCCACCATTTTGTCTTCCAGCTCATTTATTCATTTTACTGCCTCAGTTATTCTGATTCCTTCTAGTGTATTTTTCACTTCAGTTATTTATTGTTCATCTCTGTTTTTTTTTTTTTGTTCTTTAGTTCTTCTACATATTTGTTAAACATTTCTTGTATTTTCTCAATCCATGCCTCCATTCTATTTCTGAGATTGTGATCATCTTTACTATCATTACTCTGAATTCTTTTTCAGGTAGCTTGCCTATTTCCTCTTCATTTATTTGGTCTTGTAGGTTTTTACCTTGCTCCTTCATCTGTGACATATTTTTTTGCCATCTCATCTTTTTTTTTTTTTTAATAAGTGGGACTGTGCTCCTGTCTTACTGGTTGTTTGGCCTGAGGCTTCCCACACTGGAGGTTGTAGGCTGTTGGGTAGAGCTGGGTCTTGGTGCTGAGATGAGGAACTCTGTGAGACCTCACTCTGATGAATATTCCCTGGGGTCTGAGGTTCTCTGTTAGTCCAGTAGTTTGGACTCAGAGCTTCCACCGCAGGAGCTTTGGCCTGACTCCAGGCTCATGAACCAAGATCCCACAAGCCGCATGGAGTGGCCAAAAAAAAAAAAGAGAGAACAATAACAAAGTAAAAAATAAAACTAGACTAGGAAACTAATAAATATGTTAGAAAGAATATAAAAATAAAAATATAGATTAATCAACAACTGAAAGGTACATCAGTACCACAATATTAAAAAAGAGGAGGGGAAAAGAAAGGGGGGGAAGGCCTTGGCTGTGGAGGGCGGGGCCCAAGCAAGGGCGAGGTTTGGGTGGTGAGTAGGGACCTATGCTCAGGACCTACAGGACTGGAAAAGGCCCTGGGGGCTCTGGGGGGTGGGGCTTAGACTCAAGGAACAGAAGGGGCCCAGGTGTGCCCCCCACTCCTGGTCTCAGAGTGCAGGGGACCTCACCTGGGGGCCCAACAGGCTTCCTGGGCTTGAGTGGATGGGGCAAATGTCCTACTCTCCTCTCCTGATCCTCCAGTCTGGGAAGGCCCCTCCCACCTGCCTCTCCTGATCTCCCCAGCCTCAGGGGCACCGATCCTGTCTGGCCTCCACTTATCCACTTCCCTCAGTCCTCCTACATCATACCAGTTCACTTTGGGGTTCCTCCCCTCTCCCTGGGCATCAGAGTCCTCCACCAGCGGCTGGCAGTCACCCTAGTTGTGGGGAGACATTAACTCTGTGTCTTCGCACACAGCCATCTTCAAGATTTTGCTGAGCCATGTTCTTTCATCTATCATCAGGATTAGTAACTCCTGTCTTACTCATTTCTGAAGGTAATTGTGAAACCTCATAAAATAATAAAATTAAAGCATTTTGTACACTGTAATGTGACAAACACATTACATGTTTTGTCTTTTTCATCTTCTTATTGTTTTAGATAGTGCTTTTAGAAATCTGTCTTAGCTTGGTCCCCTACTTAAAAATTCTTAAAAACAGTTATCTAGTGAGTCATATGTATTGAAATTTGGTATTAGAAATATTTAAACACATTTGATTTCGTCTTTGTCCCTGTGTGCTATGTCATTTGTATGTTCCAGATCAGAGGTGGCCAAAAGAGGAACTCGTACATGATTTGGAAGTCAAGCCAATATTCCCTTGAAGTCGTTGCAGTCAGACCAACATGATAAGGACAAATGAAGAGGTACCAGGTAAATCCAACCTTGTACATGTTCTCTGATGCTCCACATCCAGCTAGGGCCTTACTACAGGCTGCACTGGCTCCACTGACCAATAGCAATGTCAGCCCCAACACTAGAAACTTGGCTATAGATCCACAAAGGGTAACTTCACCTCCACAAAAGTGAAAGCATGTTCCAAGACAGCAATTTCCACAGACTCCTTAAAGTCCCCCTTGTGCTGTCCACATTGGCTCTGACCTGTCCACTTGCCACAGTGTATCAGGCAAATTGGTTTGTGACTCTTACTTAAACTCTTTTCATACCTCTACTTCCTCATCTCCTCCTCCATTTGTGTAAGTTCTAATTTTTATAATAAATCTCCAATTTCCATAAAACTTATAATGGCTCTCTTTGCTGACTGGTACAAAGATGCTGTAATTTCCATTCCTGCTGCAAACCTCTGACAGATTTGATAACTAGCCAATGCTAAATATATCAAAAAGTATAAAAAATATAGTATCATTAGCTTAAAACTGATAGGAACTTAGTTATTTTTTTCTTTTGCTATATGGGTTTTATTATTGATAACACTTAGTAGCCAAAGTAAGATTGAATGCCCTTGAGTGCTCTGAAAAGACTTAGAGATTCTTGGGTACAAAGGACCTTAGAAGCTACTTCATCCATGTCCTTACAAGGTAGATGAGGAAACTAATTTCCAGAGATGTCAACTTATTTGCCTAACATCCCTTAGTGTCAATGGCTTGTCATTCTGCTAAATGCAGATTTCTTAAGCTGTTCCCTTAACTGATCATAAGGAATGCGAACCATCTTACTCAGTGAATCCATGTCATGCAGAATGTCTGTGTCTATGTTTTAAACAGCTTCCTCTTCTTATCCATGATCCTATTCCTTAATCTTTGCTCCACCTTCCTTTTGTCTCCACAGCTACCAGCTTCCGTTCCATGCCATGTGAATTGCATTGCTCTTGCCTTACCCAAATATATACTAAGATTTCTTCTCCTCACCTCATTTTGGCCTTAACTAATAAAATAAAAAATCTCCCATTTTGGCCTTAACTAATAAAATAAACAATCTCCTAGCCATATCAGACATTTGGTGCACCTCTTATAAAATGTGCTTTTAGTAATATCCATTCTGTGTTATCTTTGCTCACAGGTTGTATTTCAAAGATAATGCAACAGGAGAGAGTTGGCACAGATTGGGTTTTTAGTGAACCAGACTATCAAATGAATGGAGCACTGAAAACTATTCAAGCCGTGGAAATACATTTCATTATAGCGCAATGTCACTGCATGTCGATGAGCACACACCTGAATACAATCATTAGAAATGAAAGTTTCAGAGGCCTGAAATACCTGCAGGCAGCCTTTTCTTAGGTCAGCACTGGAAAGTTTTAGAAATGATGCACTGCTCCTTCAAAATCATTGGTAATACAGTGGCCTTCTCCAAAATTAAATCTTGTCTGGCCTGAGAAAGAAGATATGTTTCTCAAAACGCCACCTGTCTTCTACTTTTACCTTTGCCCCGAATATTCTCAGGAGAGTTTCTATTTATTATAACTAGATGTTGGTAAATTCAGTCATGTATCTTAACAGTTTTGTAAACTACAAATTTGGTTTTACATTATTTATTCTGACAACTCTTCCTGACTACCTCCTGTATGCCAACTTGGTGGAAAATGTTGGGGGTATAGTATGAAATTTCATTCAACTCTAAATTTGTGAGAGCGGGAACCTTGTACTTATTCATTGATAATATACTCTACAGTTCATGCCCTGCTGAAGATAATTACACTATTTGTACTAAGTGAGATAACAGTGATATAAATGCAGAACTGGGGAAGCTGATAGGAGAAAAAGTCAAACTGATATTCTGATTCAGGAGTCCCACTATAGAAAGTGAGTCAGGTGCCTTTTTGGACAACTGAAGAAAACTCATCTACAGTGAAACAGTGATGAAGAAGGCCATGCCTGATCTCAATCTAGAAGGGCAAGAAAGGGGGAAGAATGTTCAAATGTAAAAAGACCCAGATATGTTGTACAAAATGCTACTTTCAGCATCTGCCATTACTCATGGATATTCCAAAACGTTAGAAAGAGGAGCTGAGATTCCTGAGAAGTGAGTGCTTTGCTAAAAACTTAGGGGGGCTTTCACAGAATGACTAGAAGGCTTTGTAGTCTTGTTTGGATATATTTATGCTTCTTCCAAACAGATAGAATAAGAACAAAAACTGGCAAAAAGCCAACTAAACAAGCCAACAAAATAAACAGCACTTCATTACCTAAATCCCTATTGGCTTTGTCAATGAACAAGGGGTTAAATATAAAAGGAACTAGTAAAGCAGCTACAGATTTGTGTCCTGGCAAAAGAGACAGATAGCAAATAAGCAAGTTTATACTAATGGGCTGCTGTAGAATTTTTTATATTTATAATAAGGTCTAAAACTACGGAATCTGCTGGTAAATGATAAACATCTTAAATTCAGTTAGAAAATCAAGAATATCTAGAGTAGTAGGAAAAATATGAAGCTTAAATCTAAAATTAAACTCACGAGTATAAACAATTCAAGCAAGAGCCAGGTGTTGGATGCAAAGTCAACTAAAATTTTAGCGACTTCAGTGTTATTTTAGCTAGCAGGAATCATTTCAGGAGGCTGGAAGGCACAGATTGCCATACCCAAGAGATTGAGCTTACATCCCAAGCTTAGAATAGAACCTTTCCTGGTTATGCTGTTGGTATTTTAAGAAACATGACAGCCCCATCTGCCATCCATATGAGAAGTCACTCTTTCTAAGATGTCATGAATTTATGCCTGTAACCCCAAACTAACAGGAAAAGGAAATATCATTCTCCCCCATCTCCTTCCAAGCAAGGTTTAATGTGCAATAGTCTAGCACTCTTTCCAAGAAGATAACCAAAGATTTTCTTCTACAAATATATATCAAAGTATGTCAATATCCAAAGAGTACAAGAGGTAAAAAAAAAAAAGTAGCAATACTCACAATGACTATTTTTACCTTAAAATTTCCTTGCCAAATCTTCACTAATCCCTTGACATGCATTATCTCTTTTAAATCTAATCCTTACAATGACTCTCAGAGTTTAGTTACAGCTATAATCATTTAGTAGATGAAAAAAATCCTTAGAGAAATTAAGATACAGGTTCAATCAATCCACAATGATAGCAAAGTTAACAGAACTAGGATTCAAGTCCACATTTTTCTGATGCCAAATGTCATGATCTTAACTATTCTGACATAGTGTTTCTATAAACATGTTACTCCCTTGATTACAATCTTTTGACAGCCCCTCATCACCTGTAGCAAGTTTCTTCATTCTGCCATAAATTGGCTCTAGACAGAATTCCGGGTGTCTATAAACATGGATGAGAAAAAAATAACATTTTCATTTTTACCAACCCCTTCACTTTGGCATATCCTTCATTTACGAATGTAGGCAAAACACTATAGCAGCATTAGTAGTACCTCCAACTTTGTCACTAATAGAAAGCACAGATATTTTCATACCACTTAACAGTTGCAAAATATCTCAAAATGTTATTTATTGCCATCACCATTTTTGTAATTATGTTAGTTGTTAGGCCTGACACTGCACCTTGCCATTTACTGCACTCATAAAGAAACAATATATATATTATTATATCACAATTTAAAAACTATTTTGGTTCAAGCTAAATGCCTTCCTTTGAAATCCTAATAGTCTTATTTTATATCACTTAAAAATATCATTCTGAGGAGTCTGTAGGCTTCACTAGACTACCAAAGAGTTGCGTGGCACACAAAATTTAATTTAAGAAACACTGCTCCATAGGATATGATTCAAACACTCTTATATGGCCTCCAAAACTTTTCATGGAGTCTATCGGACAAAGAGCATTTCCTGGCCCAAGCTGAGCCCATAAGAATCTCTTGTAATGGTTTCTGAGCTGGAAGTGAGGATTGAATCAGCTTCTCTCTGGGAACATAGTTTTGAAGTTGTTAAGCTGTGAAGTCTTTGGTGGCTGTGTTTCTCCCATTGAAGCCAAAGAAGCCTCTATGTGTTAGGGGAGAATAAAGCTAAATAAACACATCCATAAGTAAAGTTAAATCAGTAGGTCTTAGTCACCTCTATTGTCTTACTGTCTGCCCCCAGGCTCAATTTAAAATTCTTCTAAATTGATTAACTTCATGCTTTCTATCTCCTTCCAAGATGACCCTGTTTATCATTAAGATGCACACCCAGGTTAATCTTTAACAATGACTGTGTTCACATCACATCACTCCTCAAAAAACTTCCATGACTGTCCATTGTGGACAAATCAAAGTTCAGACTCCTTCAGTGGATGTATATTCAAGAATTTCCATGTAACAGACCCACCTTGCCTTTCCAACTTAGTCTCAACTTCTTCCTCTCCTTCCTTTTATTATAGCCAAACTGGATCAATCACTATTTCTTGTTTGTGACTCTTTACTTTCCTCCCTCTGTGCTTTTAATTAAACCCTTCCCTGTACCTGGGATGCCTCTTTAATCTTCACGTGTCTAAATCATACTTACTCGTCAAGGTCTGGCACAAATGTAACCATCCTCACCCCATCCTAATATCTGATTCTTCCCAGTAGAAATAACATTTATTTTCTGAACTTTATTTATAATCCACCTATCCCATCCACTGGCCATTTACCCTATTCTATCTAATTATATAATTATTTCATATATAAATTTTCTCCCATAATAGTAATAGTAGTAAGAACAATTGAGCATTTAGCCTATGCCAAGGAATGCTACCAAGGAAGTTGGATAAACACTTTAATTGAATTGTCTTATTTAACTCTCACAACAACCCTGTGAGTTAAAAACTATTATTGTACCATTTTACAGATGAAGAAACTGAGGTAATAACAATTAGAACATCTTACAAAAGGGTGGAAATACTAGCTCTCAAAACTAGGCAGCCTGAATGTAGAACTCACTGTCAGCCATGCTCACTACTCTGCCTTCTCTCTTAGACTGGAAACAAACCAAAGACAGTTCTGAGTTTGGTACAGCTTAATAGCCTACACAGTGCCCAACATCGTGCTCTGGGTATAGACTGTCCTCAATAAAGATGTGGGTGAATCATTTTTAGATATTTACCTAAGGATCACAGTATTTGAGACAAAAAGAAACTTAGAAAAAAAGTTTAGTTTCTCTTTCTAAAAAACATTTTACTTCTTTTTAGAGTGGCATCATCAGCTGTGAACTTAACTTTTTCATATTTACTAAGCTAAATAAAGTATGTAACATGATGGCTACACTTAATAGTTGTTCAGTAAACGTTAGTGGTAATTATTGAGGGTTTTTCCCGCTGTTATTATTGCTTCCATTGCCACAGTGAGTTAGGAAGGAAGGGTTAGGCACTGTACATCAGAGGATACTGTCTTTAGCAGGCTGAACAATATGGTGAAGATTATGGTCTAGTTGGTTTCAAAGACAGAACTGAAACCAGTGGCTTTTCATTTTTAGCCTGGGGCTTAAACCAGCAGAGCTCACATCTCTCACCTAATCTCAAGAATCACATCGGCTTCTTTAACAAAGACTAGAAATGAAATCCATTCATTACTGGCCTGTGACATATTTAGTAGCATTCAGAAACTCAATTTCTATGATAATCTTTATTCATTTATTTAAAACAGAAGTTGTAATGGAAAAAAAATTGAAGCGATTTATGTACTTAAGTAGCACCAGAAAATGCAAGATGTTATGCAACTTCAATTTTTTAAATAGCATTTTCTTCCACCTCAGAATCACAAGCTTAGGAAAAATAACCAAACTTTGTTTTGAAGTCCCCGGCGTTTGTCATTTCACGGCAAATTTTAAAATGCTTAAGGATAACATCTTTGATTCATTCTGGCTGGGAAGATGAAGCCCATCTAATAACAAATGCTAGTGTTCCAACTTCAAAAGATATATACTGCTAAGTCATTCTCTATTTATCATTTATCGTCTGAGTAATAAAAGAAAAATGTTGCACAGACTATATGGACAGAAGAGGAAAACTTAAACAGCTCTACGCAACAGACATGCCTTTCTCTAGAGACAACTCCAATTATCTTAACTGTAATAAGAAGTTAATTGTTAGTAGCCTTCCCTCTGCCAGCTTTCTTCAAGTTCAGTCCCCGAACAAGCAGATTGCCTTCAAAGTAAATAGAGATTCATTACAGGAATGGGGGAATGTGAGTGCTCAAGCTGGAAGCAATGACCCAAGGGCTTCATATTCTATTCAATCTCTGACTTTCCTTGTGACTCTAAACAGATGACAAATTACCCCTAACTTGAATTCAACAACTGTCTACTCTCTCCATCTCGGCCCCATTGCCCTCCCCTCACCTTCCCTAATACGATGCTCTTGCACTGTACCCTACCTCTATTAATAACACCATGATCTATCCAGCCACTGTATCCCTTCATGGTCCCTACAAAGATTTCTATTCAACTGGGCTGGCCTCTCATCTAATACCTGCCCAGATGCTAAGGAATTTGGTCCTTTTCATGCTATTTTTTTCTACTACTTCCCCTCCAGAGGTGGCGAGTTCAGCTTACCACTTTCATGTTTTGTTAAAAGCAAAAATAACAATCCCAATCACTGTGCCATGCAAACTGGAGGAGATCTATTCCTTTAGGGAACTTGTTGCAAAAGGAATATCACATTCATCAGCAACAATATGGCCTCAGCTTGTGAAGGGCTTGGCAAACTGTCAGACCTCAACTCGCATACCCTCTTTCGCTAAGCCTTTATTTTAGACCAGCATCTTTCCAGTCTCTCAAGCAGAGCTGAGAAAGGGAACTCAGAACTGGAGTTCTGACAGCAGCATGTCATAGAGTTTTATCGTTCATGTCAAAAACAACTGCTGCCACTTTTATTATCTGGGTCAGTTTTATAGTTTCCCAAGTACTAGAAGAACACTGGTTAAAATGGCTCCTGGCTACTTTTGGCTGTTCCCTTCGACCTCCCATACGAGTACTCTTCTAATAGAAGGAGAGACAGAGAGAGACAGACAGAAAAAGAGAGAATGTGATGTAAGCCTAGTTTTTGACTAGACTTCAGGTAGCAAAGAAATTCTAGAATGACTGCAGATGACGCCATATCAACTGGAAAAAGCCTTTTAGATTAAGACAGTGCTCTCCAAAGGGAAGGCAAAATCGTCCATTAAGGAATGGAAGAAATATTGGAACTTCTTTTCCTATTTTTTAAAATCTCAGTGTTTCAAAATTTTATCTTACATACATGTTTTTATATGTACATAGAATATTAATAAGGTGGCAAATTTACATAATTTGTTTTTAAAAATTTATGTACAAATATTGGTGGAAGTCCAAATATGTCTTACCTGTATTGGTGTGCTATCAAGAATATTTGGAAACCACTAGATTATTACATTACCCAAATAACAGAAACACATTTAGAGGTACAATAACATCCCAGCTATTCACTTTTGTTGAGTCATTTGCCTGTATCTCATGGACTCAGGGTCAAAGCCATATTTTTGCTTCTATATATAGTCTAGTTTACAAGAGTAGAGGGCAGAGTTGTTGGCATTTCCATCCGTAAGAATACTCTTGAAATGTAATCTTTAGATTTTTACATTCCTCTAAACCAGACACCTCACAGTCTCCCTAAAACTCTCCCTCCTCACAAAAATACTAACTGCTCACCAAGGACTGCTGACTTTTATCCCTAGATACTGCCTCAATCTTTCCCTCCACTCCATTTGCCCTGCAGCTGTGCCACCATTCACACTGTGAACAGTGGGTCTTCTGGGATTGATTACACAGTACACGGCCTTGACTTGTATTTAGTGATTGTGTCTATGTTTACTTCCCTAACTTGGGTACTTATCACTTCTCTTCTCACTGACTGCCATTGCCCTTGCCTTTTATTGTCTCCCTTCAAACAATCTTTCTCAGGGCATATTTGATCAGGACCCACACACGTATTTCTAAAAGTCATCTGTGGTTTACCATTGCCTTCAAAATGAAGTTTGAGCTCTTTTGCATGAGATAGTACATGTATTCTATCATCTAAAACCAGGTTCATCTCCCAGCATTCCCCTTACACTTACACTCCTGAAATCCTGAATTTGCTGTAGTGTCCCACACATATCTCATGTTTCTTTGGATCTCCATGTTTTTGTGAACTAACTTCCAACTGCCTAGGATGCCCTTCATTCCCTACTCTCAACCTCCATTTGCCTAGGTAACTCTGTTCTTTCTTCAAGCTCTGTTCTGTTCTCAAAGGAGAAAACTTACTTTAACTTTCACACTTGGTTCATACTTTATACTATTAGACCTCTATCACTTCGTTTAATTTATTAAATTTATTCTCACCGTGTTATATTCATATGATCTATGTGTCAGCCTCTTCCCTAGACTGGGAGTTCTTTGAAGTCAAGGACCTTCTCTTATATTTTTGCATTCCCAGTGCCTAACACATCCCTTGGTACTGAGCTAGTTTACAGCTTATACAAGTGGGTAAGCCTACAAGTAAAATAGAAAAAAAAAAAGCCCTTTTATCATTTAAAGTATTCCGTAAAGAACATGGATTCTAGTAATTCAACATATCCTTGTTCTGCTGCACTTTTATGGGTTTGGGTTTGCAAGTTTTGCTCAGAAGCTGAGAATAACTGTATTTCTATGCACAAGGGAGGGGAAAAGTTAGATTATCCCAGAGAGGATAATCTGGGAAGGATGAGGAGAGGAGAAGACACAGTGAGAGATGTAAGCAAGCTGGCAACATGGTAGATAACTGAGTGTTGCATGAGGAGGTGCCTCCCATTCTTCACCCCACCCCTGCATCTTCAGTTCATATTACTAATTCACAAAATCTGTGGCATGAATAGACATCTTGTGGAAACTGGAGAAAAGGATAAGGGATAAGCATATGCGTATGGAAGAATGAGGAACAGAGAAGAGCCTGAGAGCAAATGTCCACAGAAATGAGTAGCAATCCTGAGAAATTCAGATTCCACAGGCATGGAATTAGCCAGGATTGAAACTGAGTAAGTTTAGATCTCTGAGAAGCAAAGGAGCCCTGGCTAACATCTGGGGACACACACACACACACACACACACACACACACACACACACAGAAGATGTAATGCACAGTCACAGAACTCTATGCATTTGAAAAGACTTGCCAGGAATCCATTGCAAGGGTCTCTAAGCAAACAATGAAATACATGTGAAAAGTAAAACAAATAGAGCATCATTAAATTCTAGAGAGGACATAGATAATGCTGGGGCAGGTTAATCAGGTAAAGCCTTTTTGGAAAAAGCAAGAATGAAACTGGGATCTGTATGATCTGGAGAAATGAGTTTAACTGGACATAATTTAGGAAGGGAATAACCACAAGTGCAGAAGCAGTAATTGAAAAAAAAAAAAGAATCAATCAATCTGACTAGGACCGAGGGTATACTTGAGACAAATAATATATTTTCATCCAGAAATGTAGCATCTCACCTCTTTGAACTGGTATCAAATAGCTTAACATTCTGACCAAATGCTTTCATTCTGCTATCAATCATCTCATTACCAATTTTTATGCTCTAAAAAACAAGCCATTCTATTAAGAATTTTCAGGAATAAGAGTACTCTGAGCATCTCTGACTAATAATTTCTTATTCCTCTATGGCCCTTTACTAACCACAGCATTTGAATTATTTTGACAAAAACAATTGTTTCTCTTATTATTTATATTGTCAAGACCAGCCCTAGCTGCACAGCATTAAATTCTTTCCAAATCCTCGGCATCACTGAGGCTGTTTCTCACCCTGGCATCTAGAAGATGAGGTAACTAGATGATGTTTTGTAAAGTTCCATTAAAATTATGAGGAATTGTACCTGACACTTTATATTCATTTATACCATGGATACTTACTGTTTTTATCAGATAGACTAAGCTGAATTTTCTTGTTTTCATAGAGGGCAGCAGCTAAGAGTCTCTAGAAAAAGACTGCCTGGGCTCAAATCCTGGTTCAACTCTGTACTGAGATATCTGACCTTAGGTAAGTTACTTCATGTGTCTCTGCAACTCTGCGTTTGTAAAATGTTGACGCTAATAATAGGACCTCCTAGTCTGTATGGATTAAATGAGCTAATGTAAATGCATGTGTATTAATTACAATTATGTTCAGCTCTGAGAAACAGAGACCCAGAGAAAGAAGTTCACAGGTGGTACGGTGGCCCCACTGTATCAGGGAGCTCTCACTCTCTCCTTACTCTACAGTGTTTAGCTTCTATTCCTGTGATCATTTCATTTCCCTAAAAGCTGTGAAGCCTGGAGATTTCACATTTCAGGAAGCAGGAGGAAGAGGCAGAGGACAGAGTATCACCTGTAAGGACACTTCTTGGACACCTCACACAACAGCCTCACTATCTTCTCATCAAGCAACACTTATCACATGATCTACACATGAAGGACATTAAGGAAGGGGTAGAAGGCAGTTATCGTAATCTTTTCAGATTTTTCATTAGTTTCTTTTAAAAAAATAATTACAATCAACAGATTTTCTTAGCTACACCCTCATTGTCATAAAACTAGAGTTATACACAAACTTCACTCAGAATCCCAATTAGTCACATGATAAAGTCAAAGATTTCATACGTCATTGAAATCATATATCCATTTTCTGGGTCCAGTTAATGCCTGTCTCATTTTCATTATGTCAGTACTATATAGCATTAATATGAGCCTAAAAATATATATGTGCTTCAGAATGACCCTCTGCAAATATCACTTTGGAAAAATATGAAGACTAATTACTTGGGAAAAACAGATGTATTTGTTGTCCTAAGCTAAGAACTTTCAAGTTTATCCAATTTTCATATATGGTGTTTATTCAGAGGTTTAAACTAGAATATCATAAGTTCTCAGTGTGGTAAATAGCCAAAAGAAAATAGGCGTGCTTATAAATGATTAGCCTGCAAAATATCATGTTAACACTCTTTCTGAACAAACACAAAAATCTATGCTTCCAATTTGTTTTTCTGCCCAATAAACTCAATCACTTGGGATGTGATTAAGGTACCATTGCTTCAATAACACTGATGCATATACTTAGTCACATGGATCACATACTTAGAATAAAAACTTGCCAGAAGTGAACTGTTGGAAGAGTTGAGGGCTCAAAACAGCAAAATCACTCGTAATTCAGTCAATAATACCTTCAGGAATGAAGGCACCTGTTCCAGTAGAGAACAGAGCTATTCTGAATATTACATGGTTAACTCTGCTATTCCTTTTCCTAGGAATAAAATGATTTTGCAGCACTGTATTGGACATGAATTTGGGTTCATGTTCAAAATGGCTGGAAATATCCAAAAATAGACTTTTACAACCATATGCTCCAAAAAATAGTTATCGCATCAGAAAACTAACTACAGTGAGGGTTGCTGAAGTTTCAAGGGCTTACCATAGATCTGTTAGTGTCTGATAGAAATAAGTTTTGAAAATTGGGGGTAGGGTACTAAGAACTATAAATAGAACTAAAATGGGTGATAACTATGGATATTTTTGCAAGGCAGCTTTAGGAAAGCCAAAGGAAGGCAAAGTAAACTGTATTCAAGCCAGGACTTGCAATCCTGAGTTGGTTTCTGAGAAAAAAATGATATGCATGTAAAAGGGCAGTAAAGAGGATTGATAAAACCAACCTTTATTGATATTTTCTGTTGTGTTCTTATGTACTCTGTCATGAAATACCTAATCCTGTAAATTGTTAAAAGATTTTGAAAAACATACTTTACTGCACATGGTTATTTCTCCCTAGCTATTTTGGCTGAAAAGATGGGGAAAAAACTAATTGCCTAATTTTTGTTCATTTAAAGAAAACAATCTAAAAGCATAGCAGGACCTAGGAGACAGGGGTCAATTGATTTCTTTACAGAAGAATATAAATAATGGCACATAGGATCAAATTTTTCTTCTAATGTGTACAGGTTCTGTGTTTAAGATACCTATCAAAACACAGTGCGTGGGAAGGATGAATTTTCTTGCCTGTGGTTATATCTAGTGGCGAACTGGAGCTGCTAGAATTGGTCAGCAAGAGCCAAGAGTTAAATGTTCAGGAATTTTGTCAACTAGTTTTGAAACACAGCTACCACTAAAAAATTGTTATAAAACCTCACAATTGAAAAATTATAATAAAAACAAAGGTCATAAACACTCAAAACTCATCATTTCCTAATTATTTTTGCTATATTTTACTGTTAATTATGCTTTTGAGGTTATTTACATCTATTTTATCTGTATGATGGAAATACTATATAATAGTAGATTCTGTGCATCTCTTCCAAATGCCACGCTCAGTAACATTACAATGGTAGCTTGAAATTGGCTATTCTGGGAGTATTTACACCACAGAAATCATCAAATGCTATGAATTAAAGGTTGATTTATTGTTTTGTTGATTGTCTAGACTCAAAATGATGGAAAATATTAATAATAAAGATTAAATTTAAAGTGGATCATGTATCTAGCTGTTATATTATGAATTTCCACCCAAAACAAGGAAATTTTCTTCTGGTATTCAAAAACTATTATTCGAAACAGCAAAGAAATCGCTTGCATGATTGAAGAATGAATAAAGTTGCAACCAACATTTTCATTGTTTCACTTTCATCTTACTCATTAAAGTAAATGAAAATATCAATCAATATTCATGTTGGGTCTACACTCATTTATCAGTCACAAGTGACACCTTTATCAAATCTGATAGTAATCAAGCATTGATTTGTAGTCTGATTCTGTCAGATTATTGTTGAATTGCAACCATAGGTAGGCTGCAGATAGAAGAATTTAACAAAACTAGCGAAATCATTTAGAATCAATTGATTATATGGAATTCACAGTACAGAATATTGTTAATTTCACTATTATTTGTAAGTTTTGTGCTTGCAGCCTTAATATCATTAAAGTTTGTTATAAACTTAAGTACACATACATAAGCATGCTTTTTTTATCAGAGAACCTGTTGTTAAACATCTGCAGTACACCACTGTTAATATCTAGGTTACATAGCATTCCTCTACAAGTATGCCACCTCAATAACAGTGTGGCTTTGTGCTCTTAGAATTTAAGCAATCCATTCTTGAATCTATTGATATGTTGACTTGCATTTCTTTCTGCCCTAAGTGTTAGCAATTATTATGGTGTAAATTATTACTTTTCTTGGGTTGGTTGAACACTTCAGGTACAGTATTTAAGAATTTGATGAATTTATATTCATCCTACTCATATTTTGCCCATTTGAGTCCATCTATCTCAATCACATCTCCTCTAAGCTTCCATTATTTCAAAATGAAGATCCTTCACCTAACTGATTGGGCCTCTCTGCCTTTGCTTGTTTCTGTTATTTAGAAATCTCTTATAAATCAAAGACCATGATATGCATCACTCACTTGATCAAAGTGTTTTCCCAGATTATCCACTAAAACTTTCAAAACTCAGAATCTAGAAAGCCCAGAAAAATTTATGCCAACATCAGAAGCATCAATAACAGGGGGTGAGTTCCACTCTCAATCCTGTGCCAGAGACTACAAATGGCAGATGAACAAAAGAATCAAGATCAAAACAGAAATGAGACCACACTGGGAATGGAAAAAGAAAATAATAAGAGTTCTGGATTATGGTCAAGAAAGCATCCCTGTGCCTGCAGACTAGCAGTAATAGTTTTCCAAATTGAGGTGATCTATAAGTAACTGGCTGTAAGTAGAGGATTCTTTTATTTTTAAAATATTAGTAACACCTACAACATACCATACACTGCACTAGGTACTAGGGGTATACAGTCAGCAAGACACGCTTAGCACCTGTCTTCAGGGAGTCTACACTCCCTGATCTGGGAGGGATAACTTTGTCATTTGGCTTCTCAGGGAATCACATTTGTTCTCTATTTCCATTGCAGTATTTGTCCTTTCCTTGGTCTTCAGAGCTGTACCATCCAAGACCATTCTGAGAAATATCTTGATTTCAAACATTTATACAAATTTATATTACTATATCCCACCAAATTAGTGTTATACTCATTCACTCCCTAGTTTTTCTTCCTTCACCTCTTCATTAGAATAGTCTGCAGGGCTTTACCTAATTCACCTCTTTCACCTTACTCTCTGACCACATATTTTGTTATTTTCCCACTCTTTCATTCCACTCCAGCCACACTGGTCCCCTTGCTGTTCCTCTGACATGTGAGGCACAGTCCACATTTAAGGAATTTGTGCTGGATATTCCCTATGCCTGTAAAGTTCTTCCTCATAGATATTCACGTGAGTAACTCCTCTACATCCTTCAAATCTTGGTTTAATGTCACTTTCTTAATAAGACCTGCCCTGACTACCTGTGATGGCTACTACATATGTCAACTTGACTAGGCTACGGTGCCCAGTTGTTTGGTCAAATGCTAGTCTAGATATTTCTGTGAAGGCATATTGTAAATGTAATTAACATGTACAATTAGTTGACTTTAAGTAAAGAAGGTTACTTTTAACAATATGAATGGGACTAATACATAGCTGAAGGCCTTAAGAGAAAAAACTGAGGTTTCCAGGAGAAGAAAGAATTCTTTCACAAGATTGTAAGATAGATCCTGCCTGAGCTTCTAGCCTGCTGGCCTTCCCTACAGTTTTCACTACTTGCCAGCTCCCACAAACAAGAGAGCCATTCCTTAAAATACTTTTCTGTTTCTCTGGCTCTCTCTCTGTCTCTCTGTATCTCTCTGCCTGTGTCACTCTCTCTCTGTGTATGTGTGTATATATATATATATATATATACATGCATATATGTTCATATATATATATATGCCATATTTGTGTCTCTCTATTTCTCTTTATTTGTATAGATAGATGTAGAGATAAAGATTTAAGATTTTAAGGAATTTTTAAGGAATGTGCATGCGTGCACGTGTGTATGTGTACAGAACCAATAGGAGAACCCTGAATGATACACAACTCTACTTACAATTGCACTCCCTGGAACTTCCGATTCCCCTTATTTCTCTATACTCATTTTCCCCCATAGAATTCTTCACATTAAAACAACTCCTCAATTTACTCTTTTTTTAGTGTATTATTTATTGACTATCTCCACCCACAGTAGAAAGAAATACTATAAAGGCAGAGAATGTTGTCAGTTTTGTTCACTGATGTGTCTCAGTGAATAAAACCAGCCGAAACAATGCCTGACACATGGTGGATGCTGAACAAATATTTCTTGAGGTTTGTCTTCCAAAGAATAATGTACAAGACAAAAATTATGATAATTATTTCTATGACTAAAAAAAACTGTGCCACCATTATCTGAATGTTTAATAATATTATTATTAATAATTCCTATAATTTATAGAGAATTCCTATAATAATTCCTATAAGACATACTATAATCTCATTTTTTGTGTGTACATCATTTAAAATTATAAGAACCCTAACAGGTAGGTGCTATGATTTTTCACGGTTTTCCAATGAGGATCCTGATTTGCAGAGAGATTAGATGACTTACCCAAGCTCATATAGCCCACAAATGGAAGCATTCAGTACATGGGCTAAGACTCATGTAGTCTTCCTCTGGACCCCATGCTCTTACTTCCTCTGATTCTGGGAACAATTTGAGGTATTAAATTCTCCAAATTACTTCACATGACTGGAAAGACCAACAAAGTTAAATGTGGCCAACTTATATGTAAAAACAGCAGGGTCGTACCCTAATACGACACACCTCAAATGTATACTCTTCTAGTAATTTGTCTTGCTTTCATTCTGCCCTAAACAAACACTAGGGTTTTATTTTAGCAAAACTTTTATCTTTCCACTCAAAGCCTTCCACTGTTTATAAATAGTTCATCTGTATTTTAAAATGATGAACTATAAATCTTCCTAATAGCCACGCGTATCTCCTCAGAAGACCCTTCATACTGCCTGCATTTTATTATTACAATTTGTCAGATTGGTTGGCAATCGAGAGACTCGTTTTTATCTATCAGTTATAATATGTTTTGAAATAACACACAATTTAAGCACATATTCATGGATCATCTTTTCCCAATTCTTTTCTGTAGTAAAACTCATGTGACTTTGAAATCAAGTTGCTTTACAAACTTTCAGGAAATAACCAGAGAATGGATGTGAAGAGAAATAGCTTCCACTAAATGTTTGATTCAAAGATATGCCCATTAAAATGAGGCCCCAAGAAATGTCTGTGTCTGAAATAAAGTGATCATCATGTACGAGAGAGCTCACGGTGGCTGCTGGTCTGCTTGAGCACACTTAAAAACTGTGAATGTGACTGAATTTTTTCCCCAGGATATATATACCTCAAAGGATATTCAGGCTACATATGATAATGGCATTTTCTTCTGCTTTTATTATATCAAGATCAGACATTTTTCTAATAATAATCTACCTCTTTATCCCCTCTTATAGGGAATCAATCTTAAGGAAGGTACAAGCTCTAAATGATATGCAGGCTTCAAATTCCAGAAAACCACTGTATTATTTTGATTGCAAATGACTGAAGAGTAAACTGACTTGGACAAAAAATAAAAATTATTGTTCTATAGAACGAAAAGTTCAGGAATAATCAGCAACATCTGAATCCAGATGTTCTCCGTTCCTCAACATCGCTTTATTCTCTGTCAACTTTATTCCCAGAAGATAACTTATACTGGAGTAGGAAGTTGGCCACCACTTAGCTCCAGCTTTGCCTCTTCATAGCTTATCAACTTCACTTGGGATGAGTGAAAAAAAATATTAATTTTTTCTTCTGAACGTTTTTGGATATGACTTTTGGATTTGAGTCCCACTGACCTAGTTGGTTTCGCTTACCCATAGCTCACCCTGTCCGTGAAGCCACTGAGCTAGAACATTCTCATTGACTAAGCCTTTGTCACATGCCAACGCTCAAAACAGGATTGGGGAAGATTAGCACCACCCAAAAACATAGTCTGACAGTGGACAATGGGTGTATCCTATCTCACTATTCACTAAAATAGCTCATTATTCATTCCATGTTCTTTAAGAAACAGAATATCAAACACAACCAAAAACCACTATTAAAATAGAGAAAAAATTGCTGCTACCCCTAGTCTGTAATATTTTTTTCCTGAGAGGCAGCCAGGCAAAGAATGAAAATCAGTGAACTGGGAATCATGAAGCTCAGGTACCAGTTCTGGCTCAGCTACCATCTAAATAAATGAATTTCTATAAGTCTTACTGCTTAAGAATTCAAGTTCTAGAAACAGCATTCCTAGAATCAAATCTGTAACACGTTCTAGGTAGTTGGCCTTGGGTAATGTTACGGATTGAATTGTGTTCCCAAAAAGATTTGTGGAAGTGCTAACCCTGGGCACTTGCGAATGTGACCTTATTTGGAAATAGGATCTTTGCAGATGCAATCAAGTTAAGATGAGGTCATT
Source organism: Leucopleurus acutus (assembly GCF_964270905.1). NCBI lineage: Eukaryota > Metazoa > Chordata > Mammalia > Artiodactyla > Delphinidae > Leucopleurus > Leucopleurus acutus. The sequence goes on from NC_139151.1 coordinate 81,330,340, forward strand.
AGAGTGGACTTTAATCTAACATGACTGATGCCCTTATAAGAAGGGAAAACAGAGGTAGACAGAAACAGAGAGAATTCCATGTGATGACAGAGACAGAGATTAGAGTAATTCATCTACAAGCCAAGGAATACCAAAGATTGACTACCACCACCAGAAGCCAGAAAGAGGAAAAGGATTCTCCCCTACAGGTTTTGGAAGGAACACAACCATGTCAACACCTTGATTTTGGATTTCTACCTTCAATAATTATGAGAAGGTAATTTTCTGTTGTTTTAAACCACCCAGTTTGTGATATTTTCTTACAACAGCCCTAGAAAACTAACATAGGAAATATTCCTAAATTGTTTAAGCCCTAGTTTCCTCAAATACGAAATGGGAGGATATGATTACCAGCCTCATGAGATTATTGGGACCATGCATATTGAGAGTTTAACGCTGGGCCTAGCACAAAACAGGTACTGAATAATGGAAGATGTTGTTTACTCTAACTGAAGGCTGTCAACACGATTAAGAACTCACCACTCACAACATCATGTGTTTCAGGGGGTCCTCATAAAAAACTGTTAGACAGAATGAGGATTCTTATTGCTATGTTACATATGAAGTAACTGAGACTAAAATAAGTTCAAAAAACTTATCCAAATTCACACAGCTGCTGCATGATGGAGATGGGGTTCAATCTGAAGAATTCTGAATATTAGTGGGAATTTCTTCACCCATAGAAATGTATGTCTCAGAGTAGCATGGGTCTCTTTATCCCATGGGGTTGAAGGTGTAATATTACTGAATACATTTCATGTGCATCACTTTTCTAGGTGAATTATAATCACTAATACACTGAACGCTATAACAACCACCTAGGCAGCTGAAGGCCCATTCTTGGGGAGAGGAAACTGAGATTCAGAAAAGAGAATTATTTACTCAAAGTCACACAATTTGTAATAATAGAAGTAAGATTCAAAAACCTACATGCCTTACACTTCTCATTTCGTTTCCTCCTACAATCCATCAAACACAAAGGGCCAACTAAGATTGTGTGTATGCAGTTTGTAAGGAAACACAAAAGATCCCAAATAGCCAAAGCAATCTTGAGAGAGAAAAACGGTGCTGGAGGAATCAGGCTCCCTGACTCCAGACTATACTACAAAGCTACAGTAATCAAGACAGTATGGTACTGGCACAAAAACAGAAATATAGATCAATGGAACAGGATAGAAAGCCCAGAGATAAAAGCATGCACATATGGTCACCTTATCTTTGATAAAGGCAGCAAGAATATACAATGGAGAAAAGACAGCCTCTTCAATAAGTGGTGCTGGGAAAACAGGATAGCTACATGTAAAAGAATGAAAATAGAACACTTCCTAACACCATACATAAAAATAAACTCAAAATGGATTAGAGAACTAAATGTAAGGCCAGACACTATAAAGCTGTTAGAGGAAAACATAGGCAGAACACTCTATGACACAAATCACAGCAAGATACTTTTTGACCCACCTCTTAGAGAAATGGAATAAAAACAAAAATAAAAAAATGGGACCTAATGAAACTTCAAAGTTTTTGCACAGCAAAGGTAACCATAAATAACACAAAAAGACAGCCCTCAGAATGGGAAAAAAATATTTGCAAATGAAGCAACTGACAAAGGATTAATCTCCAAAATATACAAGAGGTTAATGCAACTCAATATCACAAAAACAAACAACCCAATCCAAAAATGTACAGAAGTCCTAAACTGATATTTCTCCAAAGAAGATATACTGATGGCCAACAAACACATGAAAGGATGCTCAACATCATGAATTGTTAGAGAAATGCAAATCAAAACTACAATGAGGTATCACCTCACACAGGTCAGACTGGCCATCATCAAAAAGTCTACACACAATAAATGCTGAAAGGGTGTAGAGAAAAGGGAACCCTCTTGCACTGTTGGTGGGAATGTAAATTGATACAGCCACTATGGAGAACAGTATGGAGGTTCCTTAAAAACTAAAAATAGAACTACCATACGAGCCAGCAATCCCACTACTGGGCATATACCCAGAGAAAATCATAATTCAAAAAGAGTCATGTACCACAATGTTCATTGCAGCACTATTTACAATAGCCAAGACATGGAAGCAACCTAAGTGTCCACCGATAGATGAATGGATAAAGAAGATTTGGCACATATATACAATGAAATATTCCTCAGTCATGAAAAGAAATGAAATTGAGTTATTTGTAGTGAGGTGGATGGACCATTAGAGTCTGTCATACAGATGGAAGTATGTCAGAAAGAGAAAAACAAATACCATATGCTAACACATATATATGGAATCTAAACAAACAAAAAAGGTTCTGAAGAACCTAGGGGCAGGACAGAAATAAAGATGCAGATGTAGAGAATGGACTTGAGGACATGGGGAGGGGGAAGGGTACGCTGGGTCGAAGTGAGAGAGTGGTATGGACATATATACACTACCAGATGTAAAATGGATAGCTAGTGGGAAGCAGCCACATATCACAGGGAGATCAGCTCAGTGCTTTATGACCACCTAGAGGGGTGGGATAGGGAGAGTGGGAGGGAGACTCAAGAGGGAGGGGATATGGAGATATATGTATAAATATAGCTGACTCACTTTGTGATACAGTAGAAACTAACACACCATTGTAAAGCAATTATACTCCAATAAAGATGTTAAAAGAAAAAGATTGTGTGTATGCTGTTGGCTGTGCATAATGGTAGCATAATTTATCACAAGCCGTTTGGACAATATGATTCAGTTTTTCCAATATTTATTTGGATATGTTAAAGTAACCTTTACTTCCTTTTTTTTTTTTTTTTTTTTGCGGTACGCGGGCCTCTCACTTTTGTGGTCTGTCCCATTGCAGAGCACAGGCTCAGGACGCGCAGGCTCAGCGGCCATAGCTCACAGACCCAGCCGCTCCGCGGCATGTGGGATCTTCCCGGACCGGGGCACGAACCCGTGTCCCCTGCATCGGCAGGCGGACCCTCAACCACTGCGCCACCAGGGAAGCCCAATTTCTTTTTTAAAGGCCTGCTTCTTGCCTTCCCAGCACTGTTAAGAGACTGACAACTTGTCACAATATTTATCAGGACAAAATGATATGAATATAAATGGTGCTATCTTCTTTAAGAGATAACTTCTAGATGCTTTACTTGTAGTTCCAGTTTTCAAGCCCTGGATCTTTTCATGACACTTGGTTCCACCCAGAAGCTTTTTTTTTTTTAATTAATTAATTTATTTATTTTGAATTTTATTTTTTTTTATACAGCAGATTCTTATTAGTCATCAATTTTATACACATCAGTGTATACGTCAATCCCAATTGCCCAATTAATCACACCCCCACCCCCACCACCCAGCAGCTTTCCCCACTTGGTGTCCATACGTTTGTTCTCTATATCTGTGTCTCAATTTCTGCCCTGCAAACTGGTTCATCTGTACCATTTTTCTAGGTTCCACATATATGCGTTAATATACGTTGTTTTTCTCTTTCTGACTTACTTCACTCTGTATGACAGTCTCTAGATCCATCCACGTCTCAACAAATGACCCAATATCATTCCTTTTTATGGCTGAGTAATATTCCATTGTATATATGTACCACAACCTCTTTATCCATTTGTCTATCGATGGGCATTTAGGTTGCTTCCATGACCTGGCTATGGTAAACATTGCCGCAATGAACATTGGGGTGCATGTGTCTTTTTGAATTATGGTTTTCTCTGGGTATATGCCGAGTAGTGGGATTGCTGGGTCATATGGTAATTCTATTTTTAGTTTTTTAAGGAACCTCCATACTGTTCTCCATAGTGGCTGTATCAATTTACATTCCCACCAACAGTGCAAGAGGGTTCCCTCTTCTCCACACCCTCTCCAGCATTTGTTGTTTGTAGATTTTCTGATGATGCCCATTCTAACTGGTGTGAGGTGATATGTCTTCGTAGTTTTGACTTGCATTTCTCTAATAATTAGTCATGTTGAGCAGCTTTTCATGTGCTTCTCGGCCATCTGTATGTCTTCTTTGGAGAAATGTCTATTTAGGTCTTCTGCCCATTTATGGATGGGGTTGTTTGTTTTTTTTAATATTGAGCTGCATGAGCTGTTTATATATTTTGAAGATTAATCCTTTGTTCGTTGATTCGTTTGCAAATATTTTCTCCCATTCTGAGGGTTGTCTTTTTGCCTTGTTTATGGTTTCCTTTGCTGTGCAAAAGCTTTGACGTTTCATTAGGTCCCATTTGTTTGTGTTTTTATTTCTATTACTCTAGGAGGTGGATCAAAAAAGATCTTGCTGTAATTTATGTCAAAGAGCGTTCTTCTTATGTTTTCATCTAAGAGTTTTATAGTGTCCAGTCTTACATTTAGGTCTCTAATCCATTTTGAATTTATTTTTGTGTATGGTGTTAGGGACGGTTCTAATTTCATTCTTTTACATGTACCTGTCCAATTTTCCCAGCACCACTTATTGGAAAGACTATCTTTTCTCCATTGTATATCCTTGCCTTCTTTGTCATAGTTGACCATAGGTGTGTGGGTTTATCTCTGGGCTTTCTATCCTGTTCCATTGATCTATGTTTCTGTTTCTGTGCCAGTACCATATTGTCTTGATTACTGATAGCTTTGTAGTATCATCTGAAGTCAGGGAGTCTGATTCCTCCAGCTCCGCTTTTTTCCCTCAAGACTGCTTTGGCTATTAGGAGTCCTTTTTGTCTCCACACAAATTTTAAGATTTTTTTCTTCTAGTTCCACAAAAAATGCCATTGGTAATTTGATAGGGATTGCATTGAATCTGTTGATCGCTTTGGGCAGTATAGTCATTTTCACAAAATTGATTCTTCAAATCCAAGAACATGGTATATCTCTCCATCTATTTGTATCATCCTTAATTTCTTTCATCAGTGTCTTATAGTTTTCTGCATACAGGTCTTTTGTCTCCCTAGATAGGTTTATTCTTAGGTATTTTACTCTTTTTATTGCAATGATAAATGGGAATGTTTCCTTAATTTCTCTTTCAGATTTTTCATCATTAGTTTATAGGAATGCAAGAGATTTCTGTGCATTAATTTTGTATCTTGCAACTTTACCAAATTCATTGATTACCTCTAGTAGTTTTCTGGTGGCATCTTTAGGATTCTCTATGTATAGTATCATTTCATCTGCAAACAGTGAGAGTTTTACTTTTTGTTTTCCAATTTGTAATCCTTATTATTTCTTTTTCTTCTCTGACTGCCATGGCTAGGACTTCCAAAACTATGTTGAATAATAGTGGTGAGAGTGGACATCCTTGTCTCATTCCTGATCTTAGAGGAAATGCTTTCAGTTTTTCACCATTGAGAATAATGTTTGCTGTGGGTTCTTCGTATATGGCCTTTATTATGTTGAGGTAGGTTCCCTCTATGCCCACTTTCTGGAAAGTTTTTATCATAAAAGGGTGTTGAATTTTGTCAAAAGCTTTTTCTGCATCTATTGAGATGATCATATGGTTTTTATTCTTCAATTTGTTAATATGGTGTATCACATTGATGGATTTGTGTATATTGAAGAATCCTTGCATCACTGGGATAAATCCCACTTGATCATGGTGTATGATCCTTTTAATGTGCTGTTGGATTCTGTTTGCTAGTATTTTGTTGAGGATTTTTGCATCTATATTCATCAGTGATATTGGTCTGTAATTTTCTTTTTCTGTAGTATCTTTGTCTGGTTTTGATATCAGGGTGATGGTGGTCTCACAGAATGAGTTTGGGAGTGTTCCTTCCTCGGCAATTTTTTGGAAGAGTTTGAGAAGGATTGGTGTTAGCTCTTCTCTAAATGTTTGATAGAATTCACCTGTGAAGCTATCTGGTCCTGGACTTTTGTTTGTTGGAAATTTTTAATCACAGTTTCAATTTCATTACTTGTGATTGGTCTCTTCATATTTTCTACTTCTTCCTGGTTCAGTCTTGGAAGGTTATACCTTTTTAAGACTTTGTCCATTTCTTCCAGGTTGTCCATTTTATTGGCATACAGTTGCTTGTAGTAGTCTCTTAGGACGCTTTGTATTTCTGTGGTGTCTGTTGTAACTTCTCCTTTTTCATTTCTAATTTTATTGATTTGAATCCTCTCCCTCTTTTTCTTGATGAGTCTGGCTAATGGTTTATCAATTTTGTTTATCTTCTCAAAGAACCAGCTTTTAGCTTTATTGATCTTTGCTATTGTTTTCTTTGTTTCTATTTCATTTATTTCTGCTCTGATCTTTATGATTTCTTTCCTTTGCTAACTTTGGGTTTTGTTTGTTCTTCTTTCTCTAGTTCCTTTAGGTGTAAGGTTAGATTGTTTATTTCAGATTTTTCTTGTTTCTTGAGGTAGGCTTGTATAGCTATAAACTTCCCTCTTAGAACTGCTTTTCCTGCATCCCCTAGGTTTTGGATCATCATGTTTTCATTGTCATTTGTCTCTAGGTATTTTTTTATTTCCTCTTTGATTTCTTCAGTGATCTCTTGGTTATTTAGTAATGTATTGTTTAGTCTCCATGTGTTTGTGTTTTTTACGTATTTTTCACTGTAATTTATTTCTAATCTCATAGGATTGTAGTCAGAAAAGAGGCTTGATATGATTTCAATTTTCTTAAATTTACTGAGGCTTGATTTGTGACCCAAGATGTGATCTATTCTGGAGAATGTTATGTGCGCACTTGAGAAGAAAGTGTAATCTGCTGTTTTTGGATGGAATGTCCTATAAATATCAATTAAATCTATCTGGTCTATTGTGTCATTTAAAGCTTCTGTTTCCTTATTTATTTTCGTTTTGGATGATCTGTCCTTTGCTGTAAGTGAGGTGTTAAAGTCCACCACTATTACTGTGTTACTGTCGATTTCCTGTTTTATAGCTCTTAGCAGTTGCCTTATGTACTGAGGTGCTCCTATGTTGGGTGCACATATATTTATAATTGTTATATCTTCTTCTTGGATTGATCCCTTGGTCACTATGTAGTGTCCTTCCTTGTCTCTTATAACATTCTTTATTTTAAAGTCTATTTTATCTGATATGAGTTTTGCTATTGCAGCTTTCTATTGATTTCCATTTGCATGGAATATCTTTTTCCATCCCCTCACTTTCAGTCTGTATGTGTTCCTAGGTCTGAAGTGGGTCTCTTGTAGGCAGCATATATATGGGTGTTATTTTTTTATCCCTTCAGCAAGCCTGTGTCTTTTGGTTGGAGCATTTAATCCATTTACGTTTAATGGATATGTATGTTCCTATGATCATTTTCTTAATTGTTTTGGGTTTGTTTTTGTAGGTCTTTTTTTTCTTTTGTGTTTCCCACTTAGAGAAGTTTCTTTAGCATTTGTTGTAGAGCTGGTTTGGCAGTGCTGAATTCTCTTAGCTTTTGCTTGTCTGTAAAGCTTTTGATTTCTCCATCGAAGCTGAATGAGATCCTTGCCTGGTAGAGTAATCTTGGTTGTAGGTTCTTCCCTTTCATCACTTTAAGTATATCATGCCACGCCCTTCTGGCTTGTAGAGTTTTTGCTGAGAAATCAGCTATTAACCTTATGGGAGCTCCCTTGTATGTTATTTGTCGTTTTTCCCTTGCTGCTTTCAATATTTTTTCTTTGTCTTTAATTTTTGCCAGTTTGATTACTATGTGTCTCTGCGTTTTTCTCCTTGGGTTTATCTTGTATGGGACTCTCTGCACTTCCAGGACTTGGTGGTTATTTCCTTTCCCATGTTAGGGAAGTTTTCGATTATAATCTCTTCAAATATTTTCTATGGTCCTTTCTCTCTCTCTTCTTCTGGGACACCTATAATGCGAATGTTGTTGTGTAATGTTGTCCCAGAGGTCTCTTAGGCTGTCTTCATGTCTTTTCATTCTTTTTTCTTTATTCTGTTCCACAGCAGTGAATTCCACAATTCTGTCTTCCAGGTCACTTATCCGTTCTTCTGCCTCAGTTATTCTGCTATTGATTCATTCTAGTGTAGTTTTCATTTCAGTTATTGTATTGTTCATCTCTGTTTGTTTGTTCTTTAAATCTTCTAAGTCTTTGTTAAACATTTCTTGCATCTTCTCGATCTTTGCCTCCATTCTTTTTCCGAGGTCTTGGATCATCTTCACTATCATTATTCTGAATTCTTTTTCTGGAAGGTTGCCTATCTCCACTTCATTTAGTTGTTTTTCTGGGGTTTTATCTTGTTCCTTCATTTGTTACATAGCCCTCTGTCTTTTCACCTTATCTATCTTTCTGTGAATGTGGGTTTTGTTCCACAGGCTTCAAGACTGTAGTTCTTCTTGCTTCTGCTGTCTGCTCTCTGGTGGATGAGGCTATCTAAAAGGCTTGTACAAGTTTCTTGATGGGAGGGACTGGTTCCACCCAGAAGCTTTGATCAGGAAAGTAAAAAAGCCATGATCATGGAGTCATGTAAATATCCTGAGGAAAATGTGAAAAGGTGAACAAGACAGAGATCCAAAGAGTTCTGACTCACAGAACCAGATATTCAGATCGAAAAGTGGATACGCTTTCACTTCTAAAGATGTTGAGGGAATGCCACCACCCTCTAATGCCCTGCTGATGCTTTCCTATTGGCCTCAATGGATGACTGAAAATCTAACGATCATGTGATAACCATTCAGTAGAAGTAGCATATGCTACTAAATGCCATTTATCCAAAATATATCTTACCAGAAACTCATTTACTGCCAAGCTTAACCAGTAAAGGGAGTCAGGATTGCAGAAATGAAGAAGGAAAGAAACATACACTGAATCCACACTCAACAACTATTAATTCAGTGCTTACTTTTGCAAGCTACTATTCTAGGCATTTCAGATGCAGCAACGAATAAAGCCAAGTGCCTTCCCTCATGGAGCTTTCATTCCAGGATAGTCTATTATGTGCCAGGCACTTTAAAAATGTTATATCATTTCATCTCCACCAGACTCCATCATGGTAGATGTCGTGGAGATGTTTTACCTCTTATTCATTTTTTGAGTGATTGGCACTTATTTCCCTTTCTTGTGGCAAACATCCTTTGGGGAATTATCTCTCATCCATTGTGTGTAACCTTTCTAAGTCTGTAGACTTAGTGCTCTCCTAGTCAAACCATCATGTTAGGCCAATTGGACTCTCTTTCCAGGAACCTTGAAACTTGATCAGAGTGACTCAAGGAAAAGCAGTGGAGAGCATTCATTATAGCAGTAGTGTCTGAGGAAATTAGAGGGTGTTTCTGCCTCTTGAATACCCCCATGGCAGGCCTGCTTCATTCCCACCTATAATCTAGTTTTACTGTCTTCCCATATATTCTGTGAATTTCTGCAACATCCTTCCAATAAATTCCATTTCTGTTAAGTTTGCCAATCACTATCTGGTGCTAACAACAAACGAACCCTAACTATCACAGTAGGTATCATCAGCATAATGTTATAGATGAGGAAACTAGGGCTCAGTGGTTAAAAGCATGTCCAAATTCATACTATACAGTGGTGTTAAGTGTGTCTGATCTCAAAGTCAAATTCTTTCCACCATTACTTGCCTGCCTCTTGATGAGGACAGTTTAATGAAGAGCATCCTTTTCATAGTTGGTGATGCACTCATTGCTTCTTTCCAAGAGAATTTGTTAAATGATGGAAAAAACATCAAAGCATACAAGACAGGCCTTATCTCATCTTCAGAGAAAAATGCAAGGACCCATAAAATGCAAAGGCAAACTGCCTGGAGGCTCCAAGTTCTACCTATTGTCCGAAATAAACAATTCAGGAAGAAATGCTGTAGAGCATTTTTAAAGGTATTTATTAAACTGTTTTCCTTTAATCCTTTGCTTGCATTTTTTTTATTGCCTAATATGGTTATGTGCCCTGATTCCTCTGGCAGTTAAAAACAGGCATGCCATGGTTCACGATGACAAGTAACTAAATTCCACAGTAAAATACCTTATGAAGAAAAAAACTGTACATAATTAGCAATGATATATGTATTTCATGGACCTTGCATCCTTCATATTCAATTTATGCCCATGATTGTTCTTTTATTATTTTGCATTGGTCACAATGATTTTAGCCTCTAGTGAAGGACGGTACAAGAAACAACGTCTGAAAATGCATTGTCTTATTTACTCTAAAGCTATTGCTCTCTATAATGTAAGTTTCTACTCAGTGAGGATTCATTCAAGAAAACTTAGAACCAGATCTGCTCGTTTTCCTCCTAAACGGGTAATTTTTCACTATGATTATGTAGTCGATTATATTTCTATCTTTCCTTGGATTGTTAAACACTTAGATGCAAGAATGTGCAAGGAACTCACATGTGGCTTCAAGCTGTGTCCCCCATCTTTTTAAACTTTCATCTCACCTACTGATTATTCTTTTGCACTATTGACTCAGATTCTTTCATTACCTGTGTGTGTTTTTGTGTTCTATTTTTAGCTTCATTGAAATAAAAATAATATAGAAGAGATAACCAAACAACCTAAAGCAATATGTAGTATTTAGGTTGATTTAATTCACCTGCAGTTTGTTGTGTGCCTACTTCACACTAGATCTTAACCTGTGCCAGTCCATGCCTATACTATATATAGTATCAGTGCTGCAAAGAATTTGACAATCAAAATATTAGAATGTGTAGACTATTCTGATCTAATCTCTTGGGGAATCAGAGTGGCTTGGGAACTAAAGCATACTATTTAGGTAATTGTGGAAGTTCTTTATATCCCATTGCCAAAGAAACCAGCTTCATGGTAACGTAGGTAAATACTAAAAACAGCTTTTCTTTTTTTCTCTAGTTTTAATGAGACATAATTGACAAACATCAGCGTATAAGTTTAAGGCATATAGTATGATGGTTTGGTTTCTGTATATTGTGAAATGATTGTCACACTAGGTTCAGCTAACATCCATCATCTCATATAGACTTAATAAAAAGAAAAAACAAATTCCCCTTCTGATGAGAACTCTTAGGATTTACTTTCTTAGCAATTTTCCCATATTTAATACCGCAGGGGTAACCATGCTGTACATTACATCCCCAGTACTCATTTATCTTATAACCGGAAATCTGCACCCCCTCCAACACTTCCCTCAATTCTCCCCCAACCCTCTGCCTCTGACAACCACTTGTCTGGTCTCTTTTTCTACGAGGTTTGTTTGTTTGCTTAAATTCTATATATAAGTGAGATTGGTATCTATCTTTCTCTGTCTGACTTATTTCACTTAGCATAATGTCTTCAAGGTCCATCCATGTTGTCACAAATGGTAGGATTTCCTCAGTTTTTATTGGTAAATAATATTCCATTATATATACAACAACTTCCTTATCCATTCATCCATCAATGGACACTTAGGTTATTTCCATGTTTTGGCTATTGTAAATAAAGCTGCTATGAACATGGGGGTGCAGGTATCTTTTCAAGATACCTGTTTTTGTTTCCTTTGGATATATCCTTTGGATATATTCCCAGAAGTGGAATTGCTGTTATATGGTAGTTCAACTTTTAATTTCTTGAGGAAGCTCCATACTGTTTTCCATAGTGGTTGTAACAATATACAGTCCTGCCAATGGTGCACAAGGGTTCCCTTTTCTTCACATCCATGCCAGCATTTACCTCTTGTCTTTTAGATGATAGCCATTTTAACAGGCATGAGGAGGTATCTCACTGTGGTTTTAATTTGCATTTCCCTAATGACTAGTGATGTTAAGCATCTTTTCATGTATCTGTTGGCTTTTGTATATCTTCTTCAGGAAAATGTTTATTCAGGTCCTTTGCTCAGTTTTGTAATTGGGTTATTTGGGGGATTTTTGCTATTGAGCTGTATGAGTTCTTTATATACTTTGGATATTAACCCCCTAACAAATATATAGATTACAAATATTTTTTTCTGATTCTGTAGGTTGTCTTTTCACTTTCTGGATGGATTCTTTTGCTGTGCAGAATCTTTTAGTTTGAGATAGCCCCACTTGTTTATTTTTGATTTTGTTCCTTGAGCTTTAGGTGTCATATCCAAAAAATCATTACCAAGACCCATGTCAAGGAGCTTTATTCCTATGTTTTCTTCTAGGAGTTTCATGGTTTCAATTCTTCCATTTAAGTCTTTAATCCATTTCAAGTTAATTGTTGTGAGTGATGTAAGATAGGGGTCCAGTTTCATTAATTTACATGTGAGCATCCAATTTTCCCACCACCATTTACTGAAGAGACTCTCTTTTCTCCATGAAGTATTTTTGGCTCTTTTGTCAAATATTAGTTGACCATATATGTTTGGATATATTTCTGAGCTCTCAGTTCTATTCCACTGGCCTATTTGCTTTTATACCAGAACCATACTGTTTTGATTACTATAGCTTTATAGTATAGCTTGAAATCAAGGAGTGTGATGTTTCCTGCTTTGTTCTTCTTTCTCAGGATTTCTCTGGCTATTCAGGGTATTTTGTGATTCCATATAAATTTCAGGAGTGAAGCAGGTTTTCTTACTGATGTTCTTCTCTTCTTTTCTGACAGAGTTATTGAAATTAGTCATAAGGACTAAGCTCATTTTGTACTACTAAATTTATGTTCACCTACTTTTTGAACTGCAAGAGAGCCCTAGAAAAGATTTTTCTCTTGTCAATGTTTATTTTTTTAAATACAGATAATTCCTTCCAAGTAAGTAGATATGAGAACTACCAGGGGGTTAGTGCCTTTGGACCTAATAGAATTAATTGCCCATCAAATAAACCTTAATTCTAAGATACATTTTTCAAAATTACACCCTAAGATTTGAGCATCCAAAAGCCCTAGACATATCATACCTCATTCAATCAATGTAGCACCATTGTTAAAAGCAATAACTTTAGGAACAGACAGAATTGGGTTGGTGTCCACTTACCATTATAATCTTGGAATGTACCTTTATAGAATCTCTCTAAGCCTCTGTTATTTTTTCTTCTATAAAATGTAAATAGCAATACTAACTTTTCAGGGTTGCTCAGAAAATTAAATACTATAATGAATGTGAATTCCTTATCCCAGTGCCCAGTAAATAGTAAGTGCATGCTAAAAGACAGTTAATAGTGGCATCATTTTATGTATGTGTGTGTGTGTGTGTGTGTGTGTGTGTGTGTGCATGTGTGTACTGAAGATCTAATATGTCAAATACTAAGTATTTGGGGAAACAGAAAAGATAAATAAGGCACAGTCCTATCCCCAAGCAAATAACAGAATTTTGTGGAAGATAAGAAAAACCAAAATGCCAACTGTGGTAAAAACATAAGTTCAAAATTAGTTCTGAAAACAAAGCCAACATCTGAAAAAAATTATTTTAAAAATGGGTTTGAGGTCAGCCTTAGAAATCTAGTGCTAATCAGTCTGAATGGGTACTGAATCCAAATCAGAATTTCTGAAATTTAAAGTTTACTAAATTTACTCTACATATCTTACCTTTTCTTTTAGCCAAGCATACATTTCTAATTCTTAATAAGCCTATCATTAGAAATTATTCTTTTTGCCTCATATACAAGTCCAGTTGGAAACTTCTCTGTATATAAAGAGATTTGGGATTTCCTAAATTATCATATGCTATTTTTAATTTGACACATGGCTAAGATTCTTCTATAGATCTCCTCTATTCCCTCTAATCAATCAGAAGAACTTTAGCAAAGTATTTATTTGGTGTCACTATGGACATAATACTACATGATGCTGCATGATAATCCTGCATTGTTCCTATTTACTGGACATAACAGTGCACCAGGTAGTATGCTAAGCACTTGGCACACATTAGTGTATTTAATCCTTGCAACAATACTGGAAAATAGCTAGGATCGTCCCATTTTCACAGGTGAGGAAACTGAACTTCAGAAAGGGAAGTGATAGAATTTCAAACAAGGTCTTCCTGAACTCAAAGTCCACGCTGTTAATGAATGTTCATGACCTCCTAGCAATAGTTTTACTCCAAATAATTAACAAAATTTCCATATGGCCTCTCTTTCAGTCAGCTGGAGATTTGGACAAAATCTGTTCTAACTAAACACACAGCCTCATAGTGGTCCCTCTGAAGCTAATTGCCAAAACGGGCTGAATTCTCACCCTTCTCTTACATTTAAGTTTAGGCCAAACTATTTATTTATTAGAACAGGAATAATCTTCTTGCACCTTTAGTGACAAGCAGGAACATGCTCAATGAGGATCTATCAATTCACCTTTTAAAGTTTTCTTTATTTTTTTCAAGTTCATTCTTCTCACCCCTGACTGATCTCAGTATATTTCTTAGTATTGATTCAAGACCTAAAGATCAGAACTTAGAATAAATTCTGAGAATAAAAAATATAAATAAAGGAAACAGGAAAATGAGCCTTTCAATAAACAGAATATAATGAACCTCTGTGGGTATAATCTTGCATAGCACATACTCAAACCAAGAGAAGGGTAGCTCTCTCCTGGGAAAGGTGGAACCTCAGATTGTTTCTAGCTGATTGTCTCATTGCCAGCCCCAAAACCTGACTCTCCTGCACCTAAAACGTGACTGGCAAAATATGTGTGAAGCAGTGGCTTTAGAGAGTATGCTAGAAAGGGCCATTTTGTGCATTTGACTGTGCTTTCTCATGCTTTTAGATAATGTATTAGGCCTTTCTTAGTGGAAAAATAGGTGGATGGAAACGACTACATCCAAAATTAGCTGTATGGAGTCCTGGTAATGTAGTAGCAGTAGGGTAATTTTCACTAGGCAGAGCTCAAATCTGTCACTTGCAAGCAACTTATAGGAAGCTTTGGTTGAGACTTAGGTTTTTTTGTGTTTTTTTTTGCGGTATGCGGGCCTCTCACCGTTGTGGCCTCTCCCATTGCGGAGCACAGGCTCCGGACGCGCAGGCTCAGCGGCCACGGCTCACGGACCCAGCCGCTCCGCGGCACGTGGGATCTTCCCAGACCGGGGCACGAATCCGTGTCCCCTGCATCGGCAGGCGGACTCTCAACCACTGCGCCACCAGGGAAGCCCACCATTTTTATCTTTTATTAGTAAAATGTAATGTATCTGTTGGAGACAATGTGCAGAATTCAGAAAAAATAAAGGAAGAAAATGAAACTACCAACTACCATCAACACTGCTAATGCTTTGGAATATACCTGGCTAGCTTTTTTTTTTTTTTTCCACATGAGTACACATCAATAATCATCACTTCTCCAAATTTAAATCACATTAGACATGCTGTTTCATAACAGCCTACTTTATTTAATACAGTCATAAAAATATTTCATGTTATTAAATATTGTACTACAACATGAGTTTTTAATATCTGTAGAACAATTCTTGAAGGTATGCATCACACTGCTTAAAAATTGGCTAAATGTTTGTTTCCAATTTTACAACTATAAATAATTCTATAGTGAATATCCTTATATGTAAAACATTTCCCAAATCTATGTCATTAAAGGACATGCAGTTCATAGCAATCATAGCTTTCTTGGGTTTCCCGTAATAACATAAAGATGGCAAGGGTCAGTCTGCTTTGCTGAAATTCACTAGGAACATCTTCAGGATGTCTGCCCTATCCCTGGATAATCAAGTACAACATCTTAGGGCCAACTCAAGGGAGTAAATTTTCTAAATTGCTTATGTCCAGTAACAGTATTTTTCTAGTCCCTCTCTTAATTCAGTTTCCTACCCTCAGAACACAAACACTGGTAACAGAGGGAAAATTCAAGCCATGGTTCAGAGAGGCACCAATGAAATAACTCTTGGTATATTTTTTAGAGGTCCCATCTGGGGCCCATTCCTCACCTTTAATTCCTTTAGTACGATCCAGTTAACCCTGTAGCAACCTCCTGGCACCAAGTATTTGACCACTTATCAAAACTAGAGAAGAATTAGAAACCAAATAGAGAAAAGATAAGAGATCTTATTTTTAAGTGTCTAAAAGAGTTTAAAAACCAAACCAAGCAATGAAAAGATTCAAGATGAAAAGTGTAGGTAGAATTCTATCAAGATGATGGCCGCAATCCTAGGAAAGGAAATGTAGGTGTTAATGAAGGCCTTCTCCCTGTCCCAAGCTAAGAGAGCTAAGGTAGTGAAGTACAGATCAAACTGCTGAGCATTAATCCCATAGACCTGGGCAATCAAGTCCCTACTCTGGGGTCCCACACTTTGGAAAGCCTTCATCTCGGCCTCCTTCGCCATGCCTCTGTGGTAAAGTCCAAGGGTTAAGATGATGTGCTCCTCCCAGAATCTGAGAGCCCACCCTCACCTTCTGGACCGTATTCTGGGTACTTAGGATTAGGAATTCCATGCCAGAATGGCCAAAGTCTCACTTCTAGGGCCTGTGTTCGTCCTTTTCCAACAGACCTTACTGTCAGCACACATACCCTTAAGCCTGAGGGGGGCAAAGAGGTATATTTTTAGGGTGATGAATGGTGTTTGGATATGAGTTCTGGAGTGTCCACCTGGATGTGAGTGAGGCCCTTTATGGGGCAGAAAAATAAGAGAGAAAGGTGCAGACGGGAGCCTCCATGTACTATCGGCCCAGGCTCTGCAAACCTTAGGAGGAACTTGCTCCTCTGGCCCCTTAATGGTTGGTGCCCAGTATATTTATGTCATGTTCCAGTTCAGCATCAGTCTTTTTAAGCCTGGGGATAGTTCTTTAGGGATGAGCCAATTAAAATGTATAGATGTGATATACCTTTCAAAATCAACTTTTATGAAACAAACTGCAAAACTGCAGTGCCCTCCCCCTTTTGGAGCTATAACTAGGGTCCTATAGATGAGATGTGACATTTTCAAAGGTGCTACAAAATCGCCATTGAATTCAACATGGGAAAGGGATGCCTACATTTTAGAAAGTTTCAACAAGCTGTCTTGCAGCCACTTACAGGCCTGACGCTTTATCTCTGTCCCAAGATAATCTCACTGTGTGCCTGCCTTTGACTCCTAGAAACAGCCATTCAGTTTGCATTCCTCCCTCTCTAGGCCACTACAGGTCTGTTTCACGAGGGAGGTGTGGTTACTTCCCCAATAAAGATATGTTCAAGTCCTAACTTCCAGTACCTGTGAATGTGACCTTATTTGGAAATAGGGTTATCGCAGAGGTAACCAAGTTGAGGTCATACTGGATTTGAGTGGGCTCTAAATCCAATGACTGCTGTCCTTACAAAAAGTGGAGAGGAAACACAGAGACCCAGGGAAGAAGGTCATGTAACTGCAGAGGCAGAGATTGGAATGATGTAGCTACAAGCCAAGGAAGGCCAAGGATTGCCAGAGACCCCCAGAAAACAGGAAGAGGCAAGGAAGGATTCTTCTGTAGAGCCCTCAGAGGGAACGTGGTCCCTTGGTTTCCAGACTTCTAGCCTCCAGAACTCCGAGGGAATAAGTTTTTGTTGTTTTATGCCACCAAGTTTGTGCCGGTAACCCTAGGAAATTAACACAGCAGCTACCGCCATTCTCTTCTCCAATCTCCCAGAGCAGCAGGCCTCTGCCCCACCCCTACCTCCACTTTTCAACTCTGCCAAGGGGCACTGACAGGTCTTTTGTTAAAGGTTTTACTACTAATCACTCCAAAGAAATAGGCCAGGATGAGGGGCGGGCCTTCCGGAGAGTGGTATGTGGCCCAGGCAACAAAATTAGCAAACAAAAAAAGGAAATGGGAAGCCATTTTCTAAACACCACTCGCTGGGCTAAGTGTATGTCTGCTTTAATCCACTAAATCTTCACAACAATATTTTTAAACCCCTCTATTAAGACAAGAAACCTACATCTCAGAAAGTGTAGTAAGTCACTTACACTTAAACACGCTGTCATCTGGCTAAAACAGGAAGAGCCAGGGTTCAAACTGAAATCTGACTCCAAAAAGGCTCCAGAGAACTTTCAAGTTGTATTAATTCACAATCAGTATTTGTCTTTTTTTCCTGTACTTTGTTAAAAAGCATCTGTTCTATCTCAAGATCAGGCATTACTCTATTCATATATTCTCTTTTTATGACTTAGTTTTATATTAAAATATTATTTATTTATTTTTAGTAAATAAGGAGTGTGTGTGGTAAACATTTCTTACATATATTCTTTATTAACAGTTCTTGTTATATATACATATACATAAATATGCATGTTGTGTGTGTGTGTGTATAAATAAATAAATCTCCCTCCCCCTCACTGACACAACCACCCAGTTCTCTTGCCTAGAGTCAGTCACTGTTATCAGTTTCTTATACATTCTTACTAGAATACTCCATGAATTTACACATTTACACATATAGATATCATTGCTTTTCTCCCAAATGGCTGCACAGTATAGACCTGGTTCTGCATCTCCTTGAGAGCATTTTGGTCCTAGCCAGTCATAGAAACCTTCTAGTCCTTGTAATGTTCTTCTGTTTCCTAAAATATCACCAAGCATTCCACATCACCTTTCTTTTCTTAGTCTTCCTTCTTTCCTTGATGTCCCCCGTCCTACTCAATGTTGTTTAGTTCTATCACAAAATTGTTGAAAAAAAAATTTATGTTAATCAGAACATTTAATAAACCAGAACTCCTCTCTAGCACCCCCCAACCCTAACAATACCTTATCATGATCTAGGTAAAGAAAATTCTACTGCTCTAGATGGAAACGTTTTATGAATTGAGTGTAGGGTTCAGGGATTTTTTGTTTGTCTATTTCTTTGTTTTGTCTTTGTAAAAGATTTGCCCTGATGATACACAAGGCAGATTGCTCTCAAAGGGAGCCCAGATCCATCCTGGAAAAATCTCTTTGTTGTTTTTCCATCCTAAAATAAGCTAATCCACGTTGGTACCAGTAGAGCAGAAGAGATTTACTTCGTTTAGAGGTTCAGGAGCATAAAGTTGTTGCTCCATTTGATTTTTTAAAAAACATTTACAGCAATTCACCTGATTCACATTTGTATTTTTTTTAAACATCTTTATTGGAGTATAATTGCTTTACAATGGTGTGTTAGTTTCTGCTGTATAACAAAGTGAATCAGCTATACATATACATATATCCCCATATCTCCTCCCTCTTGCGTCTTCCTCCCACCCTCCCTATCCCACCCCTCTAAGTGGTCACAAAGCACCAAACTGATCTCCCTGTGGTATGCGGCTGCTTCCCACCAGCTATCTATTTTACATTTGGTAGTATATATAAGTCCATGCCACTCTCTCACTTCGTCCCAGCTTACCCTTCCTCCTCCCCATGTCCTCAAGTCCATTCTCTACGTCTGCATCTTTATTCCTGTCCTGCCCCTAAGTTCTTCAGAACTTTTTTTTTTAGATTCCATATATATGTGTTAGCATACAGTATTTGGTTTTCTCTTTCTGACTTACTTCACTTTGTATGACAGTCTCTAGGTCCATCCACCTCACTACAAATAACTCAATTTCATTTCTTTTTATGGCTGAGTAATATTCCATTGTATATATGTACCACATCTTCTTTATCCATTCATCTGTCAATAGACACTTAGGTTGCTTCCATGTCCTGGCTATTGTAAATAGAGATGCAATGAACATTGTGGTACATGACTCTTTTTGAATTATGGTTTTCTCAGGGTATATGCCCAGTAGTGGGATTGCTGGCTCGTATGGTAGTTCTATTTTTAGTTTTTTAAGGAACCTCCATACTGTTCTCCATAGTGGCTGTATCAATTTACCTTCCCACCAACAGTGAAAGAGGGTTCCCTTTTCTCCACACCCACTCCAGCATTTATTGTGTGTAGATGATTTTGATGATGGCCATTCTGACCTGTGTGAGGTGATATCTTACTGTAGTTTTGATTTGCATTTCTCCAATGATTAGTGATGTTGAACATTCTTTCATGTGTTTGTTGGTGATCTGTATATCTTCTTTGGAGAAATGTCTGTTTAGGTCTTCTGCCCATTTTTGGATTGGTTGTTTTTTTGATATTGAGTTGCATGAGCTACTTGTAAATTTTGGTTAATCCTTTGGTTAATCCTTTGTCAGTTGCTTCATTGGCAAATATTTTCTCTTATTCTGAGGGTTGTCTTTTGGTCTTGTTTAAGGTTTCCTTTGCTGTGCAAAAGCTTTTAAGTTTCCATAGGTTGCATTTGTTTATTTTTGTTTTTATTTCCATTTCTCTAGGAGGTAGGTCAGAAAGGATCTTGCTGTGATTTATGTCATAGAGTGTTCTGCCTATGTTTTCCTCTAAGAGTTTGATAGTGTCTGGCCTTACATTTAGGTCTTTAATCCATTTTGAGTTTATTTTTGTATATGGTGTTAGGGAGTGTTCTAATTTCCTTCTTTTACATGTAGCTGTCCAGTTTTCCCAGCACCACTTATTGAAGAGGCTGTCTTTTCTCTATTGTATATTCTTTCTTCCTTTATCAAAAATAAGGTGACCATATGTGCATGGGTTTATCTCTGGGCTTTCTATCCTGTTCCACAGATCTGTTTTTGTGTCAGTACCATATTGTCTTGATTACTCACATTTGTATTTTCAGTATCACATAGGAAGTTCATTTGTTCAACTTTGTCAATATCTTCCAGCCAAAGACCACTGGGAATGCACCTAGAGTTTAACAACTTGGGTTTATTGCAACTTGTTGTAGGGAGGGAGAACACACACCATAGAGAACCACAGGGCCTCTCAGTAAAAGGATTTTTGCAAACACAGATTTAGGCTTGTGGCAGGTGATTTTAAGAAGCATGTAAGGAGGGAGGACTTTGCTTTGGATTCTATGCATCAGGAAGCAGGGGTAATTCTATGATTGGGCATCTTACTAAGTCTTATATAGAAGGAGGAAGACTAGACTGAGACTTAAAACTATTCAATAAAGAAGGAGCAGCCACTCATATTGGCCAGGATGAGGAAATGTTTGGTCATTTTTGTGGCTTGGACAATGCATGTGTTTTGTCTTTGTGCAGACACATTTACAGAGATGACTTGGTTTTGTCTTGAATCATAAAGATCACAGAGTGGTTTTGTCAATGTTGATGTTCTGAGAAATTGTTTCTGTTCAACAGAGGAACCCCAAGCCTAGATGTCTGTGAGTGCCAGGCCAGCTTGTAGTAACATTAAGTCCTAGCTGACAGTGCCAGGCCAGCTCCTGAATATCACAGGCTGCTTATCTCTTTCTCATTCTTCCCCTTCCGACCAAGGGCAGATGAAGTTAAGCTGCAGGACATTGATCCATAATACCCACTTTTTCACCCTGGCCAAGATTTTGCTGAGCAGGAAGCTGTTTAGAGAATGCAGTCTATAGTTGGACTAGGGTTAGTCTCTCCTGCTCCTCCTGTTGCAGGATGAATGGTTGGATCCTCTGATGTGTCAAGGGTTATATTCAGGATACATCAGCCAAGTGCAACACAAGTCAGCTATCAGAAACAAGTCTTGAAACCAGGGCCTAGATTATAAATCTCAAGCAATGAATCCAGCTGGGTAGCTTTCAGAGAGCTGCATGATTTTTTTTTTTCTTAGTTTAATCACAAGCTTATTTATTTGCCTTGTAGTATATAAGTATAGCAAGAAGTGCTTGTTATAGCATGAATATTCTCTTGGTTAGGTGAGAGCAAATCAAGGAATATGTGGTTGTCCATTAACAACTCTTAATAATGAATTTGGACTTGTTTATTGACCTCTCAGAGGAGCAGTTGTATGCAAGTGAAATTCTGAAAGAAAGCAAAAGTGATAATGGTAATAGTAACTCTGTACTTACGTAAATGAATCCTCAAATAAATTCTCTGCTGTATTATTTATCTCCATTGCATAATTATAGAAAGTCAAGCATGAAAAAGAAAACTTCCCCAAGTTCATATCAGTAAAAAAGTAGAAGAAAGAGGACTCAACCTCAGGTCTGTCTGACCCTATAGCCTGAACCCTTAGCAATTAATTAGTCTCTATTGTCACCAGACTTGTGGAATCAACTCCAATGATATAGTCCTTGAGTCACATGCCTGGGAAACTGCCGTGATAAAGCAATCTTCTTTCACTGCCGCTCTCTGTACTTGCCTGTCTGTAGCACCAATGCTTTGATAGATGGGAAAAATATCAGAAGTACCATGTAATTGGGCAGTTTAGGGGGAGGGTGGATGAGAAATTGAGAGATACCATGTGGTCACCCTCATTCCATTGATGTCATCTTGCTTGTCCATAGACTGATATAATAAATATCCATTTTGGATAGATTGCATGTATTGGACAATAATTCAGAAGGTAGATATTTGTCCTTTTTCTCCAGTAAGTATGGCGATGGAGCTTTTGAATGGTTATTCGTTTCACCCACTTTTTAAAATGCTATATTTTAAAGGTTTGTTTTGTTAAAATGTTCCGACTGAAATGTAACAGAGTAAGCTGTCAAACTCCCAACAATGCACCATATCATTTAACTTAGCAAAGTGTGTTGATGGATGACCCCAACTAATTAGAAAGATGACTTGAAGACCATACCCCAGTGACTCAGAAAATCCGCCTCAACTATTTTTTTCCAAGTTAATTATTGGTTTGGGAATACACATCCTATTTTGAGGACCAAATTCCCCTTTCCTGGAATAAAAACCACAGAAATCTATATCAGTGTTAGATTTTTGTGCCCATGGTTTTGATTAAACTTTTCCATTTATACATATTGCATCCTTACTCATATACATCACATTTGAAATGCAGAGTTGCATAAAAACTCTTGTCTACCTATTTTTTACCTTGAAGCCTAGAACATCACATAATTATTTTTAAAACAATTTTAAGTAGAAAGCTGCTCTATGAATATGTATTCTTCATTTCATGTAATAGGTAGGATACTGAAAAACTGAATGTCAAAAAATAATGTCTAGGAAATTGAATCACACTATGAATATCTTATTGTATTCAAAATTGTTCCATTATAGAGTTGCTTTAAAGCCAAATGTTGTTTTAAAACTTTCTACTTTATCTGTACCTAAAGTTCATATGTTCCTATCTCAAGTTTTCCCAAAGTAGGCAGGCCAATGCTGTCGAACAAATTAAAATTCTGGGGAGAAAAAAAAGTATAGTCTCAATACTGCTTACATAAATACCAAGTATGGTGATGCGTAATCTAGAGAAAATGTTATGCAGTGTAGTTATGCAAATGCATCAAAATTCAGGGGTTATTTTTATTCTCTGGAACTTTCTAAGAAATTGATGACATTAAGTGTAAGTTAACAGAAACTTGTGGCCTATTTAGCTGAACATAAAGTTCTAACCAAATCCAGCATGGAGATAATCCTGGCCAAAATATTGTGGGCTCTATGAAGCAATATGTTTATCCTAACTTTATATTTAAAGTCATGCTCATATCTTGGGAAATGAGATCCAGAAATCAGATCTTGATCTGTTCCAGATTAACTATGGCAAAGAGCTTATTTTGTTTCATATATGCTTTCATGCTCAAGATGCATTTAGAAGAGGAGAGATAGAAAAGGAGGAGAAAAAAGAAGGGGAAGGAGAAAGAAAAATAAAAGGAGAAGAAAGAGGTCCAGGAGAAGATAAGGTCAGCTCATGCTGATCTAACAGAAAGTGGAATAAAAGACCAAAGAGGAATCAAAATTTGTTCTACATCCAGCAGTTCATGTGATTTCTAAATTTGGCAAACCTGGAATCATGACTTCTCTCTATAGTGAAATCTCTTCACACTCTGAGGCTCCTCACAGAAAACCTTCTGGAAGGTAGGACTATTCATATTTCACTCTCAGATGTTCCTGCAACATATTCTGCAAATTTAATTACAGCTTCCTAGTCATGAAGATAGGTACGAAGGACTTTTTAAATGCCATTTGAGAAGATGCTCAGGAGATCACCTTAGTAATTTGTTTGATGTCACTATTTAGGGGCAGTGCCCATTTTCAAAAGACTGCTTCAAATCCCATCTTCTACAGTACTCATCTCTGATCACCTCAGTCTAAAATCACCCACATTTCTATGCTCCCATAAGAAACCTGTTGTTATTTATTCCAATAAAGTCCCTACTGATTCTTACAAAATACAATTCCCATTTATTCCTGGGTTACTTAAGGATTCAGGTCCTGAAGCCTTATTGTTGAAGTTGAAAATCTGGACCTGTTTCCAACTAGCCATATGGTCTTAACCTATCAGTTATCTGAGATTTCATCAGTTATCTCAACTACAAAATGAAGATAACCCTTATCCTCATGGTTCTTGTATTAGTAAAGGTGTTAAAACATCTAATGCTCTTAGAAGAATGTCTAGCACATGGTAAGAGTAAATGAGTGTTAGCTACTATTGTTACTACTACTACTATTATTATTATTATTGTCTCTGGAATGTATCATATACTGCCTTTCAAAATATTCTGGCTAATTTTAATCAGGACTATAAGCCCCACAAGTGGCAAGAATCACACCCTATCCTTTGCAGCCACACCCTGCCACAGTTCTTTGAGATTTAGAAGTGCTCACCAAACATGTGTGAAACAACTGCAAAACAGACTTGTTTATCACTGAGAACACTAACTCTGTGGATTAAGTTTCTCTTTCATGAATAAGTTATAGGCTCTTGGAAGTCAGGAACTTCGTTCATTTTTGCTCATGTAGCACAGGGCTTAGCAATACATATAGTAGACAATACATATTGTTCAGTGAGTTAAATTCATAAACACTAGAACATATGCACCATAGGTGGAAGTAGTCTGTTTACCATCATATCCTTATCGATTCACACAGACTTGGGACAAGAAGGTACTCAAGAAATATAGATGAAGAAATATATAGATGAAGAGTATAGTTATTAATGCTCAAGGGCTTTAAAGATTCCTTCAAGTAAGCGCTGCGAATAGGCAAAAGTCCTGAAAAAGAAATTAGTATCCAAAATGGACATCACCCAATATCAAGTGAGTCGAACACAGGAAACATGAAACCATATTTGGACAAAAATGACTGACATGACCATGAAACAGAGTTATGAATGGCCTCAAGTAACATTCAGTCCTACTTCTCCTGGGGTGACCTACCACGTCTGCAGGAAACTACTATGAAGTTGCCCCAAGCAAGTCCCTTTCCCTGGTCCTTTGCATTTGCAAAGCCCAAACACTAATCTATTTCTCTAAAATTATGGCCCATAAATCTAAGGTCTTGGCACAAGTGGAGCAGTAAGGGAAAGATTAATATCCTCATCCTGCTTTTTCCCTTTTTCAAAATGAACACTGGGTTCAGCAGTAACAAATACCAGCCTCTGACTTCCCTTCTGAGATTTCCAAATCCACAGGCTCACAGTTCTGTCAAGCAGAAAATAACTTATTTTCTCTGTGCTGTTATCTGTCTCTTTCATTTTGGTTTGCAATTCCTTGAGTAATACGTTGTATAATTGACCACAGAAGAGAAGGAGGAAGGGAACTGTGTGCAACCAGAAGCTTTGGGGCCAAACTGGACCAGTGATTGCAAGGGGATAGTTTCTAGGCAACAGAGTCAGTCCCATGGTCATTTTATAAAGAGTTAAGTTAATTGCCTAGTGGAAAAAGAAACTACAGTTTATAATCAAAATATTTTGGGGAGGAATAATGAGAACAAAGATACTTCAGCTTTATCTTACGTCTCTCTCTACTCATAATAGCAATACACCAAGCGATCAGTCAACTTTTTGAGTATGTCAAGTGTGCTGAGCATGGTGCTAGGTATATATCATTTGTTACAGGGAGAGAACGTGTTTAAGACATGGACATGATCACTGCCAGTACCATGATATATGATGAAACACACATACAAAAACACACACACACAATTGTCTTCTGGGTTAAAAACAGAAAAAAACAGAAATAAATAACTAGACATTATACCCATGCTGTCATAAATTGTATGATTCTTCCTAGTTATTTATGCTCCCTCTCTCTGTAATAGGATGACATGTCCCTGTCCCATTGGCATCAGGCTTGGCCACGTGACTTGCTTTCACCAATAAAATTGAAACAGGAAGCAATGAATGTCACTATTGCATTTTCTACCATTGTTTTCTTCCAGTGCCACAAGCCCAGATAGGGACTGCTCTTTTGGCCTGGATCCTGGTGTGAAGAGGCACAGAGCAGAGCCACAGTTCACATGTAATGTTAGTGAGAAATAAAATCTCTTTTTGGAAGGCAGTGAGATTTGGGACCACTTTGCTACTGTAGCAAAACCTAAACATAAACGGACTAAATACATATCTTGAAAGATCAAAATATCTCATACTTTATCATTTTGTTCCAGCTCCTTCCCTACTTCATATATTTTGTAATGTTCTTCTCTTTTTGTTATGTAAAGTCAAAACCCTTAAGATAGAATTCAAGATTCCACAGAGTATAGACCCTGACTCCTCTTTAGCCTCATCTCCTGCCTTCCATTCCACACAATGCAGCCATACATAGATTATAGCCATATCTACAATCCTTTCATTTCCCCAAGATTTTTAAACTCTGTACTTGGCTCATAAAATCCCCCCTTGGAATTCTATCCATCCCCATACTCTACTTTCACTTTTCTGCAAGGTCAATTTTTATTTATTTTCAACCCCTTCTTCTTCTCCCTTAAGCCCCCTCTGATCCACCTGAATAATTACCCTCTAATTCTTGTCACCAATGTAACATTAGACTTCACTGCAATTACTTTTTGACACTCCTGATACTGGGAGTTCCTTGAGAGCAGACTGCTATGCTTTAGAGATCTTTAGATCTCCAGCACCTAGTAGAGAGTCTCACATATAATAGATATCTGATAAATATTATGGAACTCATGGATAAATAAATGGTTGAATGAGTTAATGGTCTTCTGTTTTCCTTTTACACTGGCATGCGATTTTTAAAAATTCTTGATAAATGTCTAAGAGGAAGAGAAAAAATAATTGATTTAAGTGTGTTAAATTTGCTCTGATATAAAAATGTTATTATCTCCTTACTAGTATCTCCTCTCATAACAAAAGGAGTGTTTATACCCATGTAATAAAAATTGAAGTACATGCTAGATGGTATCATCTCAACTGGAGATTACTCCTTTAGTCCCTAATTTGGCTTTAATTTCTATATTAATGGTGATATTTACTTGAGTACCTGCAGGATGTTGTGTCAATCTTAGAGGTTTCTACCATATTTATTTTTACATATTTTCTAGTATGACATCATCCTAACCCCATAAGTATGTTCTTCACTTCATCTATGTAAACACTAGAACCCCAGAATAACCTTAGAAGGTTCCATTCGGTACATCTTTCCGTCTTAACTCAGGACATAAATAAATATCCCATGCTTCTCAACCAATTGAAGCTGTATTTCTGGCCAAATCATATTGCTTTTGTCCTTTCCTATTAGAAATACTGAGTGCGACTTAAAAGCAGAAAACCTGAATTCAAGATCCAACTCAACTATAAACTGGTTATATGACCCAGGTTGTGTCACTTTTCCTTCTTTATTTTCAGTTTTTGCATTTCTGAAATGGGAGTGAAAGAGAGGAGGAAAAATGAAATTTCTTTTACATTTCAGCTGTGAGAAACAAATTAGCATAAATTAATTCACTTATAAATTTAGAGGCAAAAGAGAGAACCCTGATAATTCAGATTTTGAATGAACTAGCAAACTACCAGAAAAAACTTGAATCTTCCTTAGTACCTAAAACTGAAATCTACAAAACAGGCTGTAAAATCAGATAGACTTGGGTTGGAATTTCAGCTCTATCTTTTCTTGACTGTATGATCTTCGACAGTTGCCTGACCCATCTAGGCTTCAGATTTTTCATGAATAAAGGGAGGATAAATTGTTTCATCTTCCAGAATGCTTATTCACATCAAATGTCTCCATATCTCAGTTTATGACTTCTTTCTTCTGATTGTTCAAACCAAAATTTTGGAGTCATCTTTAATTTTTTTCCTCTCTCGTATTCCACATCTCATAGCTATGAATTTATCATAAATCTTTTTTTTTAACATCTTTATTGGAGTATAATTGCTTTACAATGGTGTGTTAGGTTCTGCCGTATAACAAAGTGAATCAGCTGTATGTACCTATATCCCCATATCCCCTCCCTCTTTTGCCTCCCTCTCACCCTCCCTATCCCACACCTCTAGGGGGTCACAAAGCACGGAGTTGATCTCCCTGTGCTATGCAGCTGTTTCCCACTAGCTATCTATTTTACATTTGGTAGTGTATATATGTCCATGCTACTCTCTCACTTCATCCCAGCTTACCCTTCCCCCTCCCCGTGTCCTCAAGTCCATTCTCTACATTTTCATCTTTATTCCTGTCCTACCCCTAGGTTCATCAGAACCATTTTCTTTTTAGATTCCATCATAAATCATTAATGCAACCATTTCTAATAACCTTCAATAGACCACTTAATACTCACAAAAACCTTATGAATTAATAACAGTGATGATACTTATGATACTAATGATAAAGTTAATGCTTAGTACTTATTTGTCAGGCACTGTTCTAAAGAATTGGGCTATATCATTTTTTTTTAGTTTTTTAAATTAATTAATTAATTAATTTTTAGCCACAACAGGCAGCATGCCAGATCTCAGTTCCCTGACCGGGGATGGAACCCGTGCCCCCTGCAGTGAAAGCATGGAATCTTAACCACTGAACCGCCAGGGAAGTCCCTGGGCTATATCATTTAATCCTTCTAACAACACTGTGAAGTATTTTCATTCACATTTTACAAATGAAGAAACTGAAGGACCAAGAGTTAAGTTATTTTGCCCAAGGCCTTAGAACTAGTAAAAGAAGATCTGGTATTTGAACCCAGGCAATTTGGCTCCACTACTCTCACCCTGGATGCTGCACTATCTTCCAAATAAACACAAGTCCTTGGAGCCCTAGAGAGAAGAGAAGAACACTGAAACTCAAGCCAAGGCTGCACACTTTCAAAGAAACGCTGCCCATGAAATCAGGAAATACGGGCTTGAATTCCAGTATTACTACTTTCTATGTTACCACGTGTATTTTCTGAATCTCTCTGAGATTTAATTTCCTCATTCAGACTTGGAATTTTGGTTTTCATCTAGAATATTTGCTAGGTGCCACTCCAATATCCATTCCCCCTTATTCCTTCCTAGCAGTACCATGAATTTCTCAGCTACGTGTATGGGAAAGGCATTAACTGAACTCTAATCCAGGCATGGCCCTATATCTATAGGAAAGGACCACCCATGAGGAGATGTGACCTTCGGTAGAGAATCACAACGACTATCAACCCTAGTAGGTAGCAAGCTGAGAGAAAAAGTCCCCAACTTCACTTTTTCCTGCCCATCAGTTTCCTGCTGAACCCAAGTGGAAACCAGTAGGCAACAGAGACGAAGGCTACAGTCCATGAAGATCAGTCTCCCAGCACAGAGGCAGAAAGCAGGATAGAAAAGAATGGGGAGTGGGTCTGAAGGGACAAATGAAAAAGATCCAGCATAATTTAATTGTCAGTATAAAGTCTGAATGTCTCGGAATGCCGAACCTCCATCACAAGAGGGAAAGGTAAGAAGAAAAGTCAAGAGACCCCTGGAAAATGAAAATCCATACCTCAGGATATTATAAGAAAACACATTTCCTTCAACTTAATTAATAAAAACTGATTTGTGTTATAATGGCAAAGAGTTCTTTCAGCATTATTAAATTTTTACTTCTCAGTCTTGGCACTTGCATTCTTAGCCGTCTTCACAGCTTTGAATTTTGCCAGCAGCTCACCTCGGTCAGTCCTTATTCTTGTTTATTGAAAGTCTTTTCCATCTGGACTAAATCACATCTGTCCCAGCAGTTGCTGTTCACATAAAATAGGGGACCAAGCAAAGAATGAACTGATAATAACTCCTCCTTGAAGAAAACACCTGGAGTTTCCATAATTCGTTTTCTTGATAAAAATAAGTCTCTTCAATTTTCCCCCTCACTTGTACTGTCTACAGCTGCCTGCATTTTCAGTCAAGCCACCATGTAATACTTGCTTTCAAACTTACCCTTTAAAGTGTTTTCTCTCTGATACCATGATCATTCTTACTCTAGTTTATTTTATCAATAATTAAAGTGTTTCAAGCTTTTCATCCAGCCAACCCTGTGAATTACCTTTTTTTTTTTTTTGGCAAGGGAGTGGGAATTTAAGGTTTGCTTTAGAGTTTCACGAAACAGAAAGAACATTTCTTTCCCTGTATAACTCCTTTGCCACCAAACCGGAAGCAAGAATGGTCCCAAATTTATCCTGGGAGACCTCTATTCTGTCCAACTTGTACACCCTGAAGATTCAAGACAATCTCTGCTGGACAGGAAGGAGTTTACATGGGAAGTCTCTGCACAATGATTCCTTCCAAGTACATTTAGTGACAAATTGTCTTTAGATTTTAGAAGCTGAAATTTCAAGATCCGATGGGATTTGTCTCAAAAGTATATAAAATTGCAGTCGCTACATGGGGCAACAATTTAATGCCCCCTAAAGAAATGGAAAAGATGAAAATAAGGTTGCTATTTGAGAGTTAAACTAAATAATCCTTGCAAAATGCATCAAAGCAGAGTTATGCAGTTATCACAGAGAGGCAAAACTGGCTGTCAAGAGTAAAAGTGCAACGTCTACCGCAACTATAGTAATATGAACAGCTAATTAGAAAATTTTAAATTCAATGCACAGTATCTCCGATACTACGTAAAGCACTTGCCATTATTATTTTATTTAACTCTAACAAAGCCCTATGAGAAAAATGGTATCATGGCTCTCCTGTACTGATGAGAAGACTGAGACTTAGGGCCATTAAATAACTTGCTTGTTCACCCAGGTAGTAAATGAGCGTTGGGACTTGAACCTTTAAAACGACTACAGTCTCTATGTCCAATCTGAGAGGAAGGACAGAGGATGGAAACTCTGGTAGGCACATGCTGGTAGATTTGTGCAAGGTAACACAACCGTGAAGTAAATACCCATCCCCCCGGAAGGCACTTGTGGAAATAGACACAGCACCTGTATTGGGCTGAAGTTATTAAACATAGTCATCTCAGAGCTGGCTCCCTGACCCTGATTCCAGGCTTACCAGTGATACTTAATCACTTAGTTTCTTCTGTAACTTCCCTACTGGAAAATGATGTGTTGCATCTAATGGCATTTGAATTATTTGCTGCAGACTGTTATAAGCTATTAGTGTGAGTTTGTTTTATATACCTTCAGAAACAGGACATTAACAAGTTTGAATTTAAGGACCTGTGAAATGAGCATCTATATTTTTTATCTTCCTGGGTCAGCAACCAACTTCTACCACCTCATGACTGAGGAGATATTTCATTCCCCTCCCTCTAAGCATATGGATTTTGAATGGAAGTTTCCAAACTTTTGCAGATCAAATCTCCCTAGCCACAGTCAGCATCTGGCCCACAGTGGACCTATCATAATATTTAATCTACAAGCCAAATTGTGAGTCCAGAGATGCACACCTACAGCAAATGGAACATATCCCTAAGACTGTTTAACCTGGGATTAGAGGGAGTGCATTTCATGCTCTTTCCTAAGATGGTACTGTATGACTTTAGAGCTGTGGGCAGCCACAGTCTCCATTGTGTGGGAACAAACCAATCTATAGTAATAAATAAAAGTGTACATAGAGAAAACTGGAGAGGAAAGAGAGAGAAAATCAATTTATTATGGATGACAGTCGTTTCCTGACCCTGCTACAACTGCTACTCTGCCCTCAGTTAAGCAAGGTTTCTAATTACCCTCCTTTTAGGCCAAAGCTAGTTCACATTTGGTTTCCACCCAAAGAGTGATGACTAATATGTATGTTAATTTAAAGACCAAACATGGACCAAAACAGCCAGGACCACATATAGTTGTATACTCTTAGTCAAGGTGAGGACGGAACAACTGGTGGTCCAGTGGGTAAGACTCCGAGCTCCCAATGCAGGGGGCCCAGGTTTGATCACTGGTTGGGGAACTAGATCCCGCATGCATGCTGTAACTAAAAAGTCCGCAGGCTGCAGTGAAGATCCTGTGGGCCACAACTAAGACCTGGAGCAGCCAAAGTAAGTAAGTAAGTAAATAAATAAATAAAACATATATTTTTAAAAAATGAGGAGCAGAGGCCAAAATCCAGTCATGCAACTTGGTATGAGGCAGTGTCCACCCAGCGGTAGTGACTTTTTAGAAATTTTCATAAATCACCCTAATCACAGGCTAATGTTGGCCGTGAGCGAAGTCAACAAAGTAAGTATCAACTTGCAAATCCTCTTGGGAGCCAAGTATACAGAGAATACCCAGACCTTACCTGATCTCTTCTAAATTAAATGTCCCCATGAGTGTGTGATTGAGAGATGTCAACATTTGAGGATGATGTACCAGACCACTACACACACACATACACAGGCCCACTCCAATCTCAGTAAATCCCAGATGCTGCTTTTTTGTTGCTAAGTGAGAAAATTTAGCCAGTTTTCTTTCTCAGTAACCATGAGAAGAAAGCATATTCTAATATGATGAAGATGTAGAATGTTTAACAAACATTACAGATTCAGCTGACAATTCCTGGGTTAGATATGATTTTCTTGTAAGTTTCAGGAGTTCACGTGTTCACATGTACATGCGACCGCCTATACCAAACTCCCCAAGCAAGCCACATGATCCATGCAAATGCTCAGTCACTTGGATGTGATATTCAATGTTTCCAAGTCCACAAGCTATACTTATCCTGTTTCCTGGGTATCTTAAAAGAGTTCCGTTGTTGTCATTGTGGTGAGTAAGCCAGCCATGTCATAACAGCCTATCACCACCAGCCACCACCCTTAAACTCATCACAACTATCTTTCATATTCTCTTGACTATTATTAGGGAGCTTAAAAAGAAAACTGGGCTGTTGGCTTTTCCATTTACCCAGTGAGTCACTTTATCTCTAAGCCATATAGGGAATTATAGAAAGGATGATAATTTAAACATTGATTGCATTAACAAGCAAACAAATGGGGAAATAGGCCACAATTCTTATTATGCATGTCAGTCAAATCTCTCACCAAACACCATCACTGGAGCTCCTGAAACAATAGCTGATGATATCCACTTACATTTCCATCCATTTGGATTAATCACTGATGATTTATTCTTTTAGTTAAAAGACCGTGAAACATAATGACTAAGAATACAGGCTTTCTAGTTGGTACATGACCTTGGTAAAGGGATTGAAATTCTCTGGGCCTCAGTTTTCTCACTGGTAAAGTGATGATAATAGTGGTACCTATACTATAGAACTATGGTAAGTATGATAATACATATAGAATGTCAAGAATCATTCCTAACATATGGCAAGGACTCAGTCAGTTTTAGCTCTTATTAGTTTGCACATATTTCATAAATATTTAAGCTTTATCATATGTTGGGTATTATATTAAGAAATGAAGAAGGAAAATATAAAAATGAGTAAGACAGTCCTGCTCACAAGAAGACATTATTTAGTAGAGTGAGGAAATACATAAACAATTAATTCTAACAAAAAACAGAATGAATTAAGCGTTAAATAGAATGAAAAATCACGTTCTAACATGCTACAAATATTCCAGGTGGCTGATTCTAACTGGGTCTTCAAGAAAGCCTTCTCATTAGGACTTCACAGCTTAGGTACATGATAAAGATTAGGTGAGTGAGTTAAATGAGATCAAAAGTGGAATAAGAGAGAGAATGAAAACTTCCACAGAAATCCTTAAGTAACTCCCTTCTTACAAATCTTGGCCCACAGTAGGTGCTTTGATTAATCTTTGCTGAAGCAATAAAATAAATACTATATGTCCTTGCTATGGGTCAGTTTATGACACCTGAGTCTGCTCAATCATTCTGTGTTGAATTTTCATAAGTCTGAACCCTCATAGTGAACCTACCAGCAAGAACAGTCAGGAGAAACCCACCCTTGTGATTGTGGTAGCAGCCCTGAGGCTTTTTTCTCTTGTGCAATAGTTATATTTCCACATCAAACAAAACAAAACACCTCCTGGGTAGTAAAGCATTGAAAAAGTAAGAAAAGAGAACAACTGTGGAAATTCATACTAATGTATCCTTATCCTCTGGCCTCCTTGCATTTGTCTCCATGACTGTGATGCTGAGAAAATGTTTCCATCATATCAGGGGTGTTGTCACTGGAAGGGAACTCAGAGGGAGTCTAATCTCCTCCCACCCCATCTTCTAATGGCACAGATGAGGAAGTGGTTCTCACCCAAGATTGTAAGACAGGTAGGTACAGCATGATAAAACAATAATAATAATAATAAAAAGAGCAGGTAAGGATACAGACAGACAGAATCAAACCAAATGAGTAAGAAGTAGGAGGCCTTCAAGATGATGGATGCAAAACACAAAAACCAGAAACATGCAAGAACTTGGGCCTGGGTACTTGGCATAGAGATAAAATCATGTTTTGGGTTTGAACTCAAGGAGGGGTCTAGAGGAAGTTCTCTCTGTTTGTTAAGGTCCAGGCAGTAAAACAGAACTCATGCATGCTAGTTCAGTAGAGGGATTTCAATAGCATGAACCAGTTTAAAAGGTCTAGGACAAACTGAAAGCCAACTAGGAGATACAAGGGAACCCCAAGATTAACAACACCAGAGAGCCACAATGATACCTGGGATGGGAACATAAAGAAAACTATCCAGGAGTGAATATTACCAAAGCCCAGTAGGTGAGGCCAAAAAGAGGGGCTTTACAGCAGGATCTGGAACTGCCGAGGAGATAATGCCTGGCAGACATATCACAAGGAGCAAAGGAGTGAAGGAAAGAACATTCTGGTTTCCATCCAGAATGTTGCCATCCAGTCTCTTGCCAGGGCTTCCGTTGTCTGAACCTAGCAGAAAGACAGCTGGCAAGTAAGTCTTAGAAGTAACAGTGGCTGACGTTCCAAAATTCAGAGCAGATCAGGGGACAGGAGAGGAAGGATTGTGAGAGCAAACAGGCAAACGGCAGGCAGAGTGAATGAGAAACCAGAGAAGTTGAAACCGGAATTCAAAGATGTGGATTTGAATACTGAACCAAGAAGAAAACTCATTCAGAAACTAAAAGTGGTGCAAGTGGTTAAAGATTCCTTCTTTTTCAAAAAATTTTCACAGTGTATTTTACAATAGATACTCAACTGTATCAGCTTTATGAGTTAATTACACAGCAACATCCTTATTTTGATCCAAGAATGGCTAGTAAAAGTAGTGTGATCGCCTTAAAGAAGCATAAATGCAAAGCAAGTGGTCCAAAAACTTTTTCAGAGAGCTTCATGCAGAGATGGTGTTGTGTATTCAAGTCATGATAGTAATAATAGCTACATTAATTGAGCGCATAGTATAGAATGTATACTGTACTGGACACTTTGTATGCACTAGTCCTAAATAGTACTGCAAGGTAGCAGCATAACCACACTTAATTGTGAAAACTGAGGCACAGAAAAGTTAAGTGAACTGTTCAAGGTAAGACAACCAATAAACTGGGAAGTGAGTATTAGAATTCCAGTCCAGCTTAACTCCAGAACCTGTGCTCACGACATTAAACTGCCCTATCTCAGTACATTATAATGAATGATCTCAAATCCATATATTGAAAGAGAGTAGATTTAGAAGCTAACTGCATGGGAGCTGGAACCAGATGGGTTCAAATCTTAGCTCTGCCAGCTAATGACTGTGTTACCTTACAAGATGTACTATTATCCTGCTGCTGCTATAACAAGTCACCACCACAAATATAGGGGCTTAAAACAACAGAATTTTTTAAACTTTTATAGTTCTAGAGGCCTAATATGAGAAACGAGTCTCACAGGCTTAAAATCAAGGTGATGGCCTGGATGGTTCCTTCTGGAGGCTCCAGGGAAGAGTCTGTTCCTTGCCTCTTCCAGCTTCTGGCAGTTGCTGCTCTTCCTTGACTCACACCACTCCAGTCTGCTTTCATTGCCCCATCATCTTCCCCTCTACAGTCAAGTCTGCTCTGCCTCCCTTTTATAAAGACACCTGTGGCTATATAGGGCCCCCCAATATAGTCCAGGATAATCTCCTCGACACAAGATTCTAAACGTGATCATATATGCAAAGTCCCTTTTACTACCTAATAGTCACAGGTCCCATGGATTAGACCTGGATATCTTTGGGGGCCATTATTCAGCTTATCACAGGAAAGTTAATTAACCTTCATTTTTTTCATTCCTAAAATAGGCATAACAGGATCCACCACTCGGGCTGTTATAAAAAATAAATAAATTAATATGTGTAAATCCCTAGGGTAGTTTGCTAGGGCTGCCATAACAAAATATCATGGACTGTGTGGCTTAAGCAACAGAAAAGTATTTTCTTACAAGTTCTGGAAGCTACAAGTCTGAGGCCAAGGTGTCTGCCAGGTTGTTTTCTTCTGAGGCCCCTCTCCTCAGCTTGCAGATGGCTGCCTTCTCCCTGGGTCCTCGCATCATCTTTCCTCTGTGCTTGCACACCCCTGGTGCTCCTGTGTGTATCCAAAGTTCCTCTTCTTATAAAAACAGCAGTCAGATTGGATTAGGGATCACCCTAACAGCTTCATTTTAGTGTAAGCACCTCTCTAACGGCCCTATTTCCAAAGTACAGTCATTTTCTCAGGTTAGGGCTTCAACGTATACATTTGTGGTGGAGACAATTCATTTTATAACAAGACTTTAAG
This sequence comes from Leucopleurus acutus, assembly GCF_964270905.1. Taxonomy (NCBI): domain Eukaryota; kingdom Metazoa; phylum Chordata; class Mammalia; order Artiodactyla; family Delphinidae; genus Leucopleurus; species Leucopleurus acutus. The sequence goes on from NC_139151.1 coordinate 81,366,825, forward strand.
AACAATGAAAATAATCTTTCTATAAATGTTGAATATTTTTTTGAATTGTGCTTCCACCTTTCCAAACAAATGAGTATGATATCCTCCAGTATGAGGGTTTGTGAGAACAGGGGCTGTCGACTTAGTTCACTGCAGTATACCCATTGCCTGGCACAATTATTGGCTCATAGTAGGAATTCGTATTAACTCTCTATGACTGCTCTAACAGATTACCACAAACTGGTAACTTAACACAACAAAAATTTAGTCTTTCACAGGTCTGGAGGCTAGAAGTCCGAAATCAAGGTGTTTGGAAGGGCCATGCTTTTTCAGAAGGCTCTAGAGAAGAGTTCTCCCTTGTCTCTTCCAGCTTCTTGTGGCTGCTGGCAAACCTTGGCATTCCTTGGCTTGTAACTGTATCACTCCAACCTCTGTCTCCATCATCAAGTCTTCTTATAAGGGCACCTGTTATTGGATTTCAGGCCCCCTGACCTCATTTTAATAAATTACATCTGCAACAAGCCTATTTCCAAATAAGGTCATTTTTCTGAGGTTCTCTGTAGACATGAGTTTTTAGGGACACTATTCAACCTAGTAAGGTACTTAATAAATATTTAACTGCATGAATAAATGTATTAGTTCTGATTTTGAATCGACCAAATAGGCCTATTGTTGTAGGCAGTCTAGAAAAAAAGTAAGGCAAGAAACCAGAGTGGCTGAGATTCAAGTGTGTGATTCTTAGCGGGAAAAATCTCTTTACATTTGACCTTGGTTAGTGGCAGTCAAGAATGAGCTCAGAATCTCCCCAGACTGAAATGAAGGGTCATGTCTCCCTTGTCTCTCCACACATAAACACAAAGATTTGAGAGGTTTAGCTGGAATTAGAAAAGAAATGGTCAGTTTGTACGTAGGCTTTAAACTGGACTTTCTGGTCATGAAAACTGCATCAATTAAGGAAATTTACTTTGAGCAAAAAAAGTGTATACCAACTCTTGTAGCCCACAGCAATTAAATGAGGACACTGGGAAAGCTTCAAAACAACCATTTACTTCACTTTGGTGGGAGCAACATTATTCTATTGACCCAAACCTTCTGTCTACAATTACAAAGTTGGAGAGCTAGTTTACAGTATAGATTTCTCAATATAGACTCTCAAAATACATCTTACATAGGTGTGTGCATGACTAGTAATTAGTCATTGCTTTATCCATCTTATGAGCCAAAGTAGGATAGATACCATAGATAAATAAAACATTAGTCAATGCAGAATGGCTAAAAATGGGCTTAATCGAAGGTTGGAAGTAGACTGGGGCTGACTCCATATCTGCCAGTCACCTATTATTTCTCTCTCCGTGTGTGTGTGGGCTCCATGGAAGATACAGTTAATATTCTGTGCCAAAATAAAAAATAATTATAATCTAGATAATTCTCCACCAGGAAAATAACCATTTACTTTGCTTATTCTCTATGTAAAATTTCATCTAAAGAGGATTTTAAAAACTCTAGTCAAAACAAGTATTAATGGGTATTAAAATTTATTGATCATCAGGGTCCTGGTAGGTAATTTCCTTTCTATTCATGCTTTGTCGTGTATTTTTTTCCACAAGCATTCATTTCTATATGCAAGTCAGAAACCAACATCACACATCATCCCCATTGCCATAGCATCTGGTGTATTCCAGTAGCCAAAAATGTCTGCTTCAAAGGAGGGAGTTAAATGTCCCTAATGTGTATAATTGCTCAATATAATCCTCAGTTAACAGAGGTAGAGAGGAATTTCTTCCCGAAATAAATAAGTCATTAGCTTATACTGCACCTTAGCTTATACTGCAACTTCACAAATTAGCATCATCCCATAGTTCAGGGTATAGAAAGGGATTGCGCTTGACCTAAAATAATATTCAGCTGGAGGTTAAAGAGGAACAAGAATCGTATCATCTCTTCTGTGCTGCTTCCGCTGCTGAGACTCAATTGCTGAAGGCAGATTGATCTTTCAGAAGCAGCAGGCAGATTGCTCTGAGTTTTGGGAACCAGTTCCAAACACACACTCCTCTGATTGAATATTACAGTTAAGATAGGATCCTCTGGGGCTATGTCAGCAGGCGTTGCAAACTTGACCATTTCAGCTCAGTGATCTCTGATCTATTGATCAGAGAGGCTAGGCTGGAGTTGGGGGTGGCGGGGTGAGGGCAGAGGATGGAAGGCCCCCAGACCTGAACTAAGAGAGAGAGAGAGATAAGGATTGGATTCTCTTGGGGAAATAATATGGATTTATAGTATAATATATTAGTCCATCCCCTTAATGAAAGAATAATTGGATATAAAGGGGTCTTAAAAAAGTAAACCATATCTATTATAAAAATTTTTACAAAAAATAAAAACAGTGTCTTACCCTGTCTTCTTCAGCTTTGAATCACTAACAACTATCATACCCTCAGAGACACAAAAATTACCAACATCAGGGCAAAAGTGCACATAAAGACATTCTCAAAAGTACCTATCAGATGAATGCATGCCTGCATTAAAAGTACAAAGGAGTTTCTCTTTGTGCTTCCAGAAGTGTTAAGGGCACTTGTTTTCAGATCAATTCCTTTTGAAAGATGTTTAGCTACTTAATAAATTGTGCCAATCCTTATTAATTTCTCTCTGTCTCTGCTAAAACCTTAGGCTCTGACTCTTGGATTCTACTAGACGAATGTATCTAGTTTTCACATTATTTTATTATAATAAAAGAGCTTTTCTTTTTCTGAAAACAAAAATGCTCAAATAGCTTTTGCCACTACTATACAGAACCCTAGGCTGAAGACTTTTTTGTATCTACTCTACCAAATCCTTCATCATTATCCTCCTTCTTATGCCGAAAATGATTTGTGCAAAAATGGGCAGCGTTGGAAGAACCAATACTTTTATGCTTTTGGACAAGGTTTTATACCAATAAGATGTTTGGGCAATCAGATGATGAATGAAATAATATCAGGGATTTATGTAAAGTTTATCTTCAAGCTGTTCCCTAAGTTAAAATCCCTTGGACTCTGAAGCCATTCAGAGTTCTCCACCTTGAAGTCCCACATAATGATCGACTCTTTAGAACCTTGATAAAAGAGGGCCAACCAATTTCATCAATTCATTTGCCTTGCAGTTCAATGAGTGACAATGAGATAATTTTTAAAATTCCCCAGCAAAATATTTGTCAACTTCTGATGCTCTAATTTCATGAAAAGACTAATGATGGAGACCCAAAGAGATGGCTGGACATCTAGTTCTCCTCAATCACATCTTTTTAAAGCTTCTAGTACTGAACTTAGGTACTGGAATCCAAGAAAACTAGATTCACTTTATCTGTATGACTTGGGCAATGGCCACAGCCTTTCAGAAAAATTAAAAATCGGACTTTGCAAATAGCTACTGTTCCAGTTTTAAGGGCTATTTTGTCCTTTATCTCATTTTCAGTTGTACTTTTTAAAGAAAGAAGGAAAGACATCATCTTACCAATTGTCTGTGTACTGGGTTTAATGGCATCCCCCCAAAATTCATGTCAACCCAGAACTTCAAAATATGACCTTATTTGGAGATAGGGTCTTTGCAGATGGAATTAAGTCAAAGTCATACCTCATTACAGTGGGCCCCAATCTAATGACTGGCGTCTCTATAAGAAGAGAAAACAGAGACACAGAAACACACACAGAGGAGGCCATGTGATGATGGAGGAAGACAGTGGGATGATGCATCTAAAGCCACGAAACACCAAGGATTGCCTGCAATCAGCAGAAGTGAGGAAGAAGCAAAGAAGGCTCCTCCCCTAGAGCCTTAAGAGAGACCATGACTCTGCCAAAACCTTGATTTTGGACTTCCAGCCTCCAGGACGGTGAGAGAATATATTTCTGATCTTTTGAGCCACCTAGGGTGTGGTACTTGGCAACAACAGCCTTCAGAAAATGATCTAGCCTGTGATTATATCTCTATTTTGTAACCCTCTCCATTCAAGTCACACCAGGAATCCAAAGATGGAGCTAATTTCATGGTTTCTCTATTTAAGAAGAATCTGTCCCCAGCAATTCCAGAGCCTCCCTCCTTGCCATAGTTCTTTCCTCTTATTGAAGAATGCATCAAAGGTAGTAATCTCTAGTCTCCTGAGAGATCAAGTCTGGAGGGAATTCTGAAATCGAATCACCATAATAGTACTATTATTTTTATTATAAGATTATCCCACAAATCATTATTCTCTTAATTAACTCCAAGTCAATAAAATAGAAATATCTGCTGATCTCAGTGATGGTGTCCATCAATGGGTAGTGCCAGGTCTTCAGCAGCTCAAAGCAGAAGAAGTAGGCAGTTTCTCTCCTTAGTGGCAGTTCCCAAAAGTAGTGGCAGGGGTCTTTATCATCATGGTTTACAGCAGCCTCTCCTCAAGGTGGGGTGGTTGCAGTGACAGACAGAATCTAATGACAGTAATTTTTGCTCTTAGCAATGGTGGTAACTGCCAGACATAAGGGTTCCCTAATGTTGATTTCATTCTGTGATTTTTGTAGGTTCTCTGGTGTATTTCACTTCCTCAAATAGTGCCTAAGTCTTTTAACAACTATACATCACAGTGCAACTATCTCTGTATCACTTCCAGAGGCTGCAGGATTTTTGTAGACGACAAGGGTGATAGGAAATCGCATTGATGTACATAGAATCATCTGGAAAGCTTTAAAATAGAGATTTCTACACTGCACCCCAAGAAATCTATAAAGGGCCTGAGGATTGTGTTATTTTCATGTGGTAGGACAATCCACGGTCCAGTGTTTGAGAGCCTTAGCTCTAAAGGCAGCCTAGAGTGTTCCACGAAACTAATTTGATATACGGAAGTGAGTGTCAATAAGAGCTCACAGGTGCACTTCTCCTAGCTAGCTTCTTAGCCAGTATCCTCTCAGTTTCTTGAACACACCAAACTCCTTTCTCATCAGGGCCTTTGGCACTTCCTTTGTCCTTTCCCTGAAATAGTTTTACCTTTCAGCAACATGTTTCTGCCTCCTTCTCATCATTCGGACCTTAGCGCAAAGGTCCCCTTCTCTGACCAGCCATTGAAGGTAATGCCTCCTTTCCACAGTTATTCTCTCCTTATCCTATATTACTTTCTTCACATCACTTACCTCTAGCTGAAATTCTCTTATTTCTATATCTCTTTCTTGGATTACTGTCATTTTCCCTCACTGCACTATGCTCATAATGAGGGCATGACCCTGGCCCATCTTGGTCACAGTAGTAGAGCCAGTATACAAAAAGTGGCTGGCACAAAATAGAAATGTAATCAATTTAATGCATATGAAATGAAAGTAACATGTTTTTCACATTTCTTGATATCTAATTAGCAAACGAACTCAGCTCAACAAACAACAGTGGCCATGATCCTGGATAACCTCTTAGTTTCCTTTTGTTAAACCTTTAAGGGAAGCCAAAACCTCTGATTCTCTTTTACACACACTAACAACACAAATCACTACAACTCAGAAGTTTCCAGTATAGAGCTCCTCTCTTGTTATAATCTGAATCCAATTATCCAGAATACTTGATAAAAATCCCTCTTTATGCACTCCCCAGCCATCTTATCCAGATTTATACATGTATTAAAACTGTACCCCATAAAACAGGACTAGCTATTGTACAATTGCCCACAACCAATGTACTAACTAAATTCTATTAGTAACTCTGGGTAATGTTAGCATTAAAATGCCCTGAAAAAAAGCACAAAACAAGACATTTATTCAAAGGAAGCCCTAAGTCTTATGTACCCTTTTTTTTTTTTTTCCATACTAGAGCCTGGACGTGTTCACCTCCTGGGGAGTAATTCATAAAATAAATGACTCCTTGAAATATGGTCTACCTAGAAACTCAAAAGCAAAGTTCTCTAGCCCTGCCACATTTTAAGTTAAATCCAGAATGTCCATGGTGTTTCTAGTAAGGTGATTTCCTTTCCTTCCACATGTAGTACAATAAACATGTTTGCCCTGGAGAAAACAATGTTGGTACCTCACATTCAATCCAATTCAGCTCCCCAAAAAGAGGTCAAGTGAGGCTCACCAAACAAATATCAAAATCCTTGAAAAGTACAAACTTCAGTTATAGGTATGATAAGATACAAGCAGTCTGCAAATAGCATATTATAAACATACAAATTTATTATGCTTTTTAGTTCATCTTTCATTACAGAACTACTAACAACGTACTCTTCTTACAGATTCTCTTTGCAAGAAAACGGACTTATAAAATATGACATTTATAGCAAGTAAAATTGAAGTCTTCATAAGCCAAGAGAAGAAACTTTACCCATTGTTACTAGAAGGAAGAATGAATATTTATTGTGTAGCTAATACATATCAGCCATTTCACAGGAAGATTTACTTTTGTTATTTTTATTTAGTGCAAACCACCCTTACTGTAGATATTATCAGCTCTGTTTTTAGATGGGCAAATTGAGTCTCAGAGATGTTAGCAAATTATTTAGAGAGAGAGCTTGGAACGTAGCTATGGCTCCAATGCCCATGCTGTTTTCCTTATCCCATGTTGATTTTCTCTGTGCTAATGCCAACATATATTATTAGAAATTTGAACTTAAATCTGCTGTAAGAACTTCATGAAGACTGTCTTAGTCAGCTCAAGCTGCTATATCAAAATACCATAGACTAGGTTGCTTAAACAATAGACATTTATTTCTCACAGTTCTGGAGGCTGGGAAGTCCAAGATTAAGGTGCCAGCAGGTTCTGTTCTTGGTGAGGGCGCTCTCCCTGGTTTGCAGACAGTAGCCTTCTCCTAACGCCTTGCAATATTACAGAACTATTTAGCAAGTTTCAAGACTGTTTCTTGACATGATCTCGCCCCGATAAAGATTCTGTTTAAGTTAAAGCACTTTCTACCTACTTAATCATTTGATGTATTTTGATCATTCACAATACAAATATTATTCTTTTAGCTCAAATCTCTTTTAATACTTTTTAATGCTCTGGTCACTGCTTACCTTTCTAAAATACTTCCAAAACAATACCAATCCTCCCCTGTGTTTACCACTTTGCTTCCTTCTTCCTTCCAGCTAAAGTTGCTTTGGTTTGCTGTTTCTTATTTGAAGTTTGTTTTTTTGAATCCACATACCAATCCCATTCTTACACCTAAGGGATGGTTTGTACTTTTTCTTTTTTTTTAATCCCAAATATGACTTTTTCAAGTCTTTGATTTGTTCCCTTTGCTTCTGCCCTGACTGAAGTAAGCTTCACTCTTTGGAAGCAATGGTCTTTGATCTTGACTGGATCAGCTCCCCCAAACCATTTAATGAGATGTTGGATTTTAGATGGAAACAGAAAGAATAAAAAGCCAATGGTTTAAAGGAATAATGAGAGAGTCAGAAAAAGGTTGCTTTGTCCCTAGTATAGTCATCAATTAATATTTATTCAGTACCCTCTGGGTCATGAGATGGAACTAGATAAAGTAAAACTTTGATGATGAGCTAACTGAATCATTAGAAATCTGTTAAATTTTACCTTTAGAATCACAGATAGTTAGAAGCAGAGGAACTTTAGAGATAATCTACTGCCACCCCGCCATAAAATGACCAGAGAGGCTAAATGACTGGCCTAGGAGCATAGGTAGTTAATGCCAGAATGGCCATGTGAGCTTAAATGTTTTCCAAAAGCATTGTGATCTGGGTGAATTCTAAGAAACTTTTACAAAATGAACAGGTAGTCAGAACAAGTTTGTAGGTTACAAAGGTAAGGTCAAAGATTTGTGAAATAGGAAGTCCAGGGAAGAAACATCATCATCCCCATTTTATATTTTACTGGTTAAAATATGGATTCAAATCTCTGCTTCACTCAATAGGTGAATTATTTGTGACCTTGGGTAGATTACTTAGCCTATGTCTCAATATCCTTAGTATAAAATAGATTTGATAACAATAATGTCAAAAAAACTTAGAGTAATGATTAAGATAATGTACATATGTTGGTTAGGGATGGCATTTGGCTGCCCATACACAAAACGCAATTATAAAAGTTTAACCAAATAGAAGACTTTTTTTTCCCACAAATTAAAAGTCTAGAGATAGTTATTCCAGGGTTGGTACAGAGGCTCCAGAATGCACCAGGATCCTTCTATCTTCTTGTTCCATCATCCCTTATATGAGGCTTGCATCCTCATGGCTGTCTGATGAAAGCCAGAGGGCTGCTCTCCCCCAGGCTCATATCCGCATGGCAGACAGAAAACAAAGAGGAAGTAACAAAGGAGTGGCAGAATTTTCCCAGAAATCCATAGCAGACTTCTTAATCTAAACCTGTTGACAGAATTCTGTTACATGGCTGTTCCTAGTTTCAAGAGAGGCTAAGAAATGTAGCTTTTAAACTAGGCACATAATTTGGGATTCTGTTAACACAGAAAAATAGAATAGGAAAGACAATTGACCATGTCTCCTCCAACAGTTAGTATTTAGTGCAATACTTGGCATATAGTAAGTGCTTAAGAAATGTGAGATATTATTAGCATTCTTATCATTAAAAAAGAAACCGAGGCTCCAGGTTAAATAGGAGTGCCTACCATCTCCCAGCACTGTGATGAAGAGTTCTGCTTAGGTTATTTTATTCGGTAGTCACCACAACCTTATGAAGTTAATTTTGTTTGGCATAACAATAATATTTGGACATAAAGATCATTAACACTTAGAGAAAAGTGAAACATCTTGTCTAAGGTCTGACAGCTAGGGAATAATTGAGCCGAGATTCAAATGCAAGTTCATTTGACTCTAGAGACCCCCTCTCTATCCATTCTGCCACTCTGTGACACCATTTTATTTTTTTTGTCAAGAATAGTAACAATATATTGTTACAATATATTGTTACAAGGCCCAATAGTAATGGGCCTTGTACTATTTCCTCATGTGATCTTTTTGGGGCTTGACTCAACTATATTGGTCATCTTCAGTCTGGGCCATTTTAAGCTGTGAAATGTGAGTATAAGTTATTGGAAAGGTACTTGAGGGCAATGTGAGATAGAAAGCACAGGCAGCAGATCCACAACAACATTCCTAGCAGACATCTGACTCATTTGGAGCCTGCTCCACAGCACACGTGGCCCCCGCACACTCGGTACCTTAGAACTGAACAATGCACTCCCACACCTCATTCCTGAGATGATGTGTGGGGTTTTTACTGCCCATAGGAGACCAATAGCACTGCACAATGAGTCACGTGGTGGACTTGTTGCCACATCTATCCCACAGAACTCTGAGTGCTTCTGGGTTTCTGGAAGACCTTTACAAGGTAGAATTTCTCACTTCCTTCCCCGACAGGATGAGTACTTAGCGGCACATCTTTAACCTCCCTGAAACTTCTTCAGAAGGTTTTCAACATCAAACAGGTGGGAACCATGCTCCAACACTTTATGATAATTTATTCCTGACTATTACATAAAAAGGTTACAGACTCAGTTAAATCAATACCCTCACCGCCACCATTTGCAAGGTACCCGAATAATAGGAAAACTGACACATGATTCGAGGGGCTTAATATGGAGGAGTGTGAGAATACTCCCCAGTAGTCTACAAATGTGGATAAATATAAAAATTAGTGGTTTGAAGAGACTGGGGGGAAAAGGATTGAATGAAAAGACCAGAATGCAGACCAGATGTGAGGAAGATCTTTTAGAGGCTTCTTGCTTTGGAGCTGGTGGAAAAGTTGAAGTGGGTGATTATCTTAGTAGACCTTTCACTAATATGGGCACTGATATCCCCTACAGCTTCCATGTTCTACGTGTTGGTACTTTTATGTTTGGAATAACAGAAGCCTCTTCAAAATAGCTGATGCAACAAGGAGGATTTATTATATCTATTATTTATTCAAAAACTACTTATCCAGGCCTCCAATGTGAAAATCTTATTCTACGGTGTTGGAAAAGAGTGGTGAGCCAAATGGATGAGGTATTTGTTGTCACATAATATATTCTAGTAGGGGAAACATAATAAAAAAAAAAGTCAAACATGTAAAGCTCATTAGCACCCATTTATGGTGCTAAATGCTATGAAGAAAATAAAGCAGAGTGACCTGGGGTAAACAGCGTGACAACTGAAACTCTTAAGGGAAGGTTTCTACTAGGAGATGACATTCAAGCTGAGACCAAAATGACAAGAGAAGTCAGCTATCTTAAGACCTGGAAAAGAGTATCCATGAACTCAAGAGTAGAAGTATAGAATCCAGAACCAGGAACTGAAAAGTCATCAGAGACTGAAAAGCCTTCAAGAACTAAAATAACCATTCTCTTAAGGGCCTGTCACTGCTTCTCCCTGTGTCGTCCTGAATTTACTCTCCATAAACGAGCTTCATCAGCACTGCTTGACAAAGCTTCATCCAGATAATTTCACAAACCCAAATTCCAAGAATAATCCATTTGGTCTAGCATGGGCCAGCTGATTGCCCTTGATTCAATCTGTGACCAGTTGGGCAGATTCCCAGCCTCTGTTTTTTTGTGAAGCAGGGTGACAAGAGGACAAAGTTGGTTCTCTAAAATGGGGGTATGGAGCTTAATAAAGTGGATTTGCTGAGAATATTCTATTCTTTAAATCTCCAATGGTTCATCTAATTATTCACTCATTTACCCAAATTAATATATGATTAAAGAGTCAACTAACTATATACCTATTACTCCATATCTGGATACAGAGAATGGAGTGAGGAGAGGAACTGTATATAATTGGGAGACAAATATGGAAGAATAGGGTCTGTTAGGGAAGATAAGTCATATAAAGGAATATCTATAATATAGAGATAAAAGTATCATAAGAGGCACACAAATAGAGCACTAAGGTATTTTCGCACAGACAGAAAGATACATACTTTTTTCCATAAATTATATATTTGGTCCCCTGTCTCAGAGTGATGATGAAATTAAAGTTCGAAGCCATTGGCAGGACTGAATCTACCACTGCCTTTCTATGACATCCTGCAAATTTCCATCGGAAACATGAGCATAGCAGGTAAAGTGAAGGGTTCTATCAGGAAAAGTGTTGGAAGTCCAGCAGGCTAAGTGCTGTATCAATAATAAATGTACGTGAATGCTTTATGGGTGGTGATTAAACCAGGCTTAATAATAGGGCAGGCTCTTCAGAAAGACAATTATATTTGGCAGGACACCACTGTGCTCGTAAGAATGGAGCTGAGGTTTTCTTGGAGGGTTATACTGGTACAGCATTTTATACTTCCTCAATCACATTTCCTGATCAAAATTTGAGTCTAAAAATTAACAATTGCATTAAAAATTTTGGAATCAAAACTTTGCTGCTCTGGAGCATGGACATAAAGTTTCTTGGCCCCCTTTCTAGGAGAAAATATATCTAAGCTGATGTTTAAGAGTCTACAATATGAAGAATTGTCAGTCACTCTATATAGATGTAATAGGATGTGAAATGTAATTTTTTTCTGTTCTTTTAAACTTCTACAGAGGCCTCAACAGTTGAAGACAATACTATAGGCAGCAGGCCACATAAATCAGGTTATGTTAAAAGATGTGATACTGCCTATTCAATCCTTAGGTCATCAAGGGCCTTGGGGTTGAAGGTTGAACGTGTGGATGGAGAAGACTACTTGGAACTAAGCACTACTGTGCTGGGTGTAAATGCTCTCAACCACCAACCATTACCCTCAATATGGGAAGAGTATTTCTCTTCATCTAAAGCTAAATGAGGACAGTTTTAAGAAAAACATTCAAGAGCTTGGCTGTGGTTCAGGTGGCCTGTAGTGGCAGAGTAAGGAGAAGACAGAGGCCAAGGAGAGAGTTGTACGTGACCATATAGAAGAGACTTCATTTTCAAGCTGCACCTGCTGTTGGAAAGGCTCCTATAAGGAGAAACCTTGAAGAGCCCAAAAAGGGCCCAATAAGAAAAGCCCCCAGCTTTGGCACTACTGAACACAGACATCAACAAAACCAGACTACGCCTTCTTAAGACTCCTGCCCCAACCCAGCAATGCTTGACTTTGGAGGAATCCCCCAATAGTAGCAAATAAATGGGGAAAACGACGAAGAAAGAAAAAAGGCAGAATCAACCAAATTCCCCTTCCCTTTAGTGGATAAGTGCAAGCTGGGGGAAGTGATACACTTAAAATTGAGTAAGAGTTTTTTTTAGACTGGGCTTGACAGTCTTACTATCTGAAAATGACCAGAAGAGTTATGAGCTATGCCTGAGACTTCATTCAGGGAGGCAGTATGCTGTGGTTTTAAAATGTACCCACAAATTCTTTGATACTCCTGCCTTCAAGTGGTAGAGTTTAATTCCCTTCCTTTTGGATGTGAGCTATACCTAGTGACTCCCTTTTAAACATAGAATACGGTGGAAGTAATGGTGTATGAATAGGTCATAAAGGGTAGGGCAGCTTCTTCCTTGCTTTCTCTCCTGGATCATTCATTCTAGAGGAGGCCAGCTGTCATGCCATGAGGACACTCATGCAGCCCTTGTCTGGCCTGTACCTATTTGCAATTTTCATATGGAAGCCAAAGCCTTTGGAGCTAAGTCAGGACTGGCTTTGTGCACAGTTTCACTTCTGGGGCATCGAAGAGGCTGCAGGATCCCCCATACGTCTCTAACTGAAGGCTTTATCCCTGATAAGATGAACTGACCCTAGAAGGGAGAGGTGCTAAAGATAGTCTTATTACCTATTAGCCAACGTTTACTGCTTCATATGTGCCGGGTTTGTCCAAATTGGCAATATTGACATTTTGGACTAGATAATTCTTTGTTGCAGGGGGCCATCCTGTGCATTGTAGGATGTTTAGCAACATCTCTGGCTTCTATCCATTAGATGCCAACAGAAACCCCATTCCCAGTTGTGACAACCAAAAATGTCTCCAGATAGCACTAAATGTCTCCTAGGGGCAAAATTTCTCCCAGTTGAAAAGCAGTGCCTACCTGTGGCAGAAAACCCAGTTCAAACTGATTATAGTGCCAAAGAAGCTTACGGGTTCACATGATGAAAAAGTTCAGGTGTAGAATCTGCCTCAAGAACGGCTGGTTCCAGGGTCTCAAATGACATCACTTAGACTCTGTCTCTCTCCCTTTTCCTGAAGCCTTCAGTATTATGTCCCTTTTCATGCAGGCCCTTGCTATAAGATTATTGTCAAAATTTTTAAATTGCATCCTTCACTTCTGAGATCAATAAAAAATTTTTTCTCTATTTTTAAATAGTTCAAATTTAAGTGTGACCCTCAGTATTCTTAATTGAGTCTTAGGCTTATCCCTAAACCAACCATTGTAATAATTACATGACATATACTGGGGTCTGGGTTATGAGCCCACCCCTAAATTGGCATGGGGTCAACCTTAACCAGTCCCATGTATTGAAAATAAGGGTGGAATGTTCTCCCTAAAGCAAAGTTGGATCTGTTACAACCAAAGGACTCTGGTGGGAGGTGAACGCTTGGATGCACAAACTGAGGTTGACTCTTCAGGTGACCTTTCCCCAGGATGCATTTGGCTTGCATCCCTTTCATGGTGAAAAAAATAGGCAAATCTGGCCTCCCAAGTTTCACCCTGACCCCAGGCTCCCTCATTAAGAAGCATTAGTCACAAAGCCTTGGAGAATCAATAACACTGAGGAATTGAGACAGCACATAATTCATCCCCTTGGAACCTTTTCAAAAATATCACCTCACTGTTGCAGAGGAGCATTTCTTTGCCTACTACAAATTAGAAAAAAATAGAAGAAAAAAAGACAGAGGAAAAAATCTGAGCTGCCTGACAATCACCTTCAGCGTGCAGCACTCACACTGCAATCACACCCACACCCCTGTGCCAGCACTCTAGCAACCATGGGCGTGCGGGCTCACAGCACCCTCACACACCCTCCACCTCAGAGTCAGCCCACCAGGCTGACAATCACACTGGTAGCTCAGCACAACCAAAGCCTCCTTCCTCCACACGCCGTCATTTCCTAGGTTACCAGATCCTCAAGCCCAGTGGGGCTGCAGAGAAGGGAAGGAAATGCCCCAGAGACAGGCAGCAAACCTAGCTGCACGGAAAACCTGGACTATGTAGGTAAAGAAATCCTTCCAACAATCCTTCCCAGAGGACTGGCTGCAGGTGAGGATCCTGCCACTGGCAATTCACCCCCGGTCCCCTTTCTGAAGCGTGAGATGCCAGAGGCATTGACCAGATCAGTAACCAATTTACAACCCCTAACCAAGAGCCATGCTTGCTTGTGCCTGAGTTACAAGACAAAGTAAAGGCAGCCATTACTGAGAGAGACAGGAGTAGAATGGAGACCGTGCCAGGAATTCCAAAGAGCAGTCCTCCCCCAGGGAGCTGGGTGCCAGGCTCTGTGGGACGGGCAGGAGACATAAATAGCATTTCTCCTGAATCCCTGTGGGGCCGGTAGTGGGTGGGCAGCTGGAACCCTCTGTGACCCAGTTAGAAGAAAGCTTTCCAAGGGCTGGAGCTGGCCTCGTGTGTAATGAATAGAAGAGCAATAAGTGATGATATTATTTCCTCAACTGCAACATGAGGATAACAATATTTAAATTTGCCCTCGGGGTAGTGTTGTGAGGATTAAATGTTGTGAAACGCACAGAGCTCATGGAATAGTGCCTGGCTTATAGTAAAATCTTAATCAATATTTGCTAATAATAATAATCAGAGGCAGCATGGCATAAGTTAGAAAACTAATCCTACCACCTACTTGTCCAATTCAACCTTGAGTATCATCTCTGAGCTTCAGTTTCCTTAGCCGTAAAAAAACCTTATTTCACGAGTTATTTTATGAGAATGCATCATATAATGTATGTGAAATTTCCTTAACACAGAATTACCTAGGAATATCATCATCATCATTGTCACCACTGCCATCCTTCATACTTTTTTTCTTAATAAAACACTATTATATTCATTAGCTCACTCTCCCTCCTTCAATGCTGTGTAGTATGTTGATGAACAGGACGGGCATTACTGTCACTTTCCAGATTAGAAAATTGGGCCCCAGAAATGTTAAATGACTTGTCTATAACCAAACAGTTAGGAGGTGGCATGTGGGATACATGCAGCCTTTGGATTCTTAAAATCATGCTCGCTGTTTTTGCCACAGCACCTCCTAAGCAGAGTGAGTCACCAAGAGATCCATGACAGTAATTGCAGCTGTTGTTTATTGAGCGTATATTAGGCTACACGTCCTGTTCTAGATACCTCCCAGGCTCTAAAAGGATGAACACAGAAGGATTCTGGGATTTCTTGTCAACCAACCCTTATAGGTGCCCTACAATCTATTTTAGGTGCACATTTCTCCAAATATCACTTATCTGCAAACTGCATGCTTTCTAGCAAACCCACTCTCCATCTAATCAATATCTGCACCTTCCCATGCACTATTAAAAAGACTCAACTTCTGCATCGCCTTCCAGAGCTTTCTTCTTGCCTCCTCCACTCTCCTCCCAGCCTTAAAAAAAGACTCCTTCAACCTCACAGCTAACTGGGTGAGTCATGGGGGAGGAGGCCAGCTTTCTCATCTCTCCCCGAAACAAGAACCTGTTTTGAGTTTGCCACCCCATGTACCAGTGCATTAGCAGAACAGGGAGCTATTCCCAGGAAGACCACAGCAGCAGGAAGACCTGCCCCGTCCATGCATCAGACAGGTCCCAAAGCCCTCCAGTGTCTAACATCTCCCTTCCTCTCCAGAGGTAATGTTACACTTTTTGTGCAATCTAGATTATTCCACCATTCAAGGAGTTCTTCATTTTTCTCGATAAGAACACTGCTCATTAAACGGTCTCTTTTGATATTAACGTGGGTGTCAAAACGTGGGTTTGTTTGATGAATGCCCTAACACATAAGCAATTTCTAAAGCAAATGTTAAGAAAGAAAATTAAATAGTTGGGAACTGACTTGTTACATAGTTTAATTGTACAAGGCTGGTGAGAAAGATCTATCCTTAAAGCATCAGGTTTGACAAGATAAGGGAAACACAGAGAGGGATTTCAAAGGCACACAAATGATACTAAGGTTTGATATTGCTCATCTGTCACAGATATAAAATGAGTCATATTTATCAGAGGCTTTGTGGAGAAATGAGAGGTGGATATCTATTCCTACACCAGAATCAAGCAGTGAAAGATTGTTATTTGCTTAAATGCTATGTTTCACAAATTGGAGAAGTAGTTCTCATTTTGAATGGTGTCCATTAGTCTCCTACTTAGTTCAAATTCTCTGACCAGAGTTTATAAGTAAGAATAAACTTTTCAGTGGTCAGAAAAGGATAATTTTTTTAAATGGGTTTCAGAATCAACTCCTAAAATTTCTTTTTTCTGCTTGACTCAAACCTTGACCTGGAAATCGCCTCAGCCTCTAAATGAATCCCAAATTTGTGCTGCCTGTTTATATTCCTCATTTAAGGTCAATGTTAATCAGTTAGGAATGTTTCTGGCCTCTTAGACTTATGCGAAGTGAAAGTTTAAGTATGACCTTGTTGTTCAAGTTCTACCAGAAACCAGCCATTGTGACTATGGGCAAACCATTTTCATTCTCTGGGATACACTCACCTCATTCATAAGCAAAGGCAATTGACTAGACAATTGAAATGTCGACAGGAGCATACAAAGATAATAAGCACAGAAAGACTCTTGGGGAAAACTGAGAGTCAGGGTTCTGGGTTTTAGGAGGCAGTCAGTTACTGGCTTCAATAACTTTATCAGTAGATAGAAGTTTTTACTTCACTCATTAATTCATTCAATAAACACTTCCTGAGAATCTGCTATGTCCCAGGCATTGCTCTAGACAGGTAAATTTAAAAATACAATTTAAACTAGGAATAGTGTTGTGAAAACAATAAAGATCTCTATTGCCAGCAGTAAGGAAGAACTATGAAAAAACACAGCCCAGGCAAGCTCAGGGTCTTCCTTCCCAATGTTATCGCCTCCCATTCATGAAATATGAATAGATTATTGAATAGAGAAAAATAAACGTGTTAATGCCAGTTGCTTCATGACGAAGTAAAGAAATAAAATGAAGAAGATAATCAGTAAACTGAAATTTGAATTGTGCTTAATAAGCCAAAGAGAAGGCGAAGCTGTTCTAGAGCAGGTGCCAACATGGTGCTCACCCCCGCATTAAGCAGGATCCTCAAAGGGAAAAAAATTGTCCCCAATGCGTAGTACTAGCTGGCTCTAGGCAAGAAACAAATACAAATATCCCTAGAACATCCCTAATTTATGCCCTAAGAGTTTTACATATTAAGTTCAACCACAGATGATCTATTTGACCTCAGTTAAAATGATAACTACAGGATAAAAAAATATATGAAAAATTTAAAGAACTAAAAAGACAAAATAAAGGATAAGTAAATAATGAAATACTATGAAAATGAGGGTTAGATTTTTCTTTTAAAGGAGTCAAATGGATTTTTCTAGTTATTCAGATGATGAGCTAGGTTATTCAGCCCAACCCTTTGCTGAAATTAAAAGAAAAAAAATAATACTGAAATCTCCTTAAAGACATTTTTAATCATTGAAAAGATATAAAAGATTTACAGAGCCAAAGTTTAAGCCAATATTTCTCAAATTGCTGTCCACCAATGCCTGCGGGACTAACCCCAAGACCCATTCAGAAGATCTAGAGGTCAAAACTATTTTAATAATAATACTAAAATGTTATTTTCCTTTTTCACTAGGTTGACATTTGTACTGTGGGTACAAAAGGAATGGAGGGGTGGGAGGGGGAGGGATGAGACTGCTGGTAACTTAAACCAAATCAAGGCAGTACCCTCCAATATACAGCTACTCAGAGTACTGGAATTTAAAAAGCCAGTTTCAGTTTAGAATACCCTTAATTGGGTACTAAAACAATATTATTAAATATTGATCATTGAGTACATCTTTTTAATATTTTGTGATGAAATGGACAGAACACATAAAGCATTTTTGCCGCATACTAAAGTATAATGTTTTCAAGAAGAAAAGCACATGTGTGATTTGAGTTATGAGCTCTACCAGATGCTTTTTTCATGGATCACCATTTATACTTGAAAGAACAACTAACAGACATACTATGGTTATTCAGACTTGGGTGTTTTCCAAGAGTTTTCTTGAAAATGAATGAAACAAGCCTGTCATTTCAAGGAACACAGATGACAACATTTCTTGCCAATAATAAAATATGAGCTTTAAGCAAAGACTAACACTTTGGAATTCTTACATCTACTACGATGAGCTTGACAGCTTTCCTTTACATAAAGACTTTCCTGATGATACCATTGGTGATATTAACAAACGTATTTTTTTCAATGAGTAGACTTCATTTTTTTAGAGAAGTTTCAGGTTTAGAGAGAAACTGAGCAGATATTACAAAGAATTTCCATATTCTCCATCTCCCCTACAGAGTTTCTCCTATTATTAACATCTTGCAATTGTGTGGAACATGTGTTACATTGATGAACTGATATTGATACATTACTATTGAATATTAACTAAATTCCATAGCATGTATTACTGTTCACTCTTTGTGTTGTACAGTTCTATGTGTCTGGACCAATCTGTAATGTCATGTATGCACATTATAGTATCATAGATAATAGTTTCACTGCCCTAAAAATTCTCTGTGCTTCACTTATTCATCCCTCTCCCTCATGCCTTTTTTAAATCATCTCTGTAGCTTTGCCTTTTCCAGAATGTCACATAGTTAGAATCACATAGTAGGCAGACTTTTTATACTGCCTCCTGTCACTTAGCAATATGCCTTTAAGTTTTCTCCATATCTTTTCATGGCTTAATAGATTATTTCTTTTTATCATTGAATAATAGTCTATTGTTTAGATATATCACAGTTTATATATCCATTCATCTATTGAAGGACATCTTGGTTGCTTCCAATTTTGGGCAATTATGAATAAAGCTGTTGTAAACATTTGTGTTCAGGCTTTTGTTTGGGTGCACATTTTCAATTCATTTGGGTAAATATCTAGGAGTGTAATCGCTAGATCATATGGTAAGACACTGTGTTTCACTTTGCAAGAAACTGTCAAACTCTCCTCCAAAGTAGCTGTACCATTTTTCATTCCCTCCAACAACAAAGGAGACTTACTGTTGCTCTACATCATTGTCAGCAATTGGTGTTGTCAGGTTATTAGATTTTAGTAATTCTAATAGGTATGTGGTGGTATGTCATTGTTTTAATTTGAAATTCCCAAATAACATATGATGTTGAGCATCTTTTAATATGCTTATTTGCCATCTGTTTATCTTCTTCGGTGAGGTGTCTTTCAGATCTTCAGCCTATTTTATAATTGTGTTGTTGCTGTTTAATTGCTGAGTTTTAAGAGTTCTGTGTATATTTTGGATATAAGTCCTTTATCAGATACGTGTTCTGCAATATTTTCTCCCAGCCTGTGGTTTGTCTCTTTATTCTCTTAATTGTGTCTTTTACAGAGTAGAAGTTTTATTTTTAAGAAGTCCAACTTATGAATTTTCTTTCAGTAATCGTGCTTTTGGTATTGTATTTAAAACCTCATTGTCAAACAGAAGTAAACTAGATTTTCTCCTATATTATCCTCTAGAAATTTTATAGTTTTGCATTTTACATTTAGGCTTGTGATCTACTTTGAGTTAATTTTTGTAAAGGGTGTAAGATCTGTGTTTAGGTTCCGTTTTTTGCATGTGGAGGTCCAGTTGTTCCAGCACCATTTGTTGAAAAGACTGTCCTTTCTACATTGATTTGCCTTTGCTACTTTGTCAGAGATCATTTGTATGGGTCTCTTTCTCAACCTTCCATTCTGTTCCATTGATCTATTTGTTTATTCTTTCACCATAACCACCTGTCTGTATTACAATGGATTTAAAATAGGTCTTGAAGTCAGGTCAAGCCAATTCTCCAATTTTCTTCTTGTTCTTCAGTAATATGTTGGCTATTTGGGACATTTGCCTTTCCAAATACATATAAATTATTCCTTTAGAATAAGTTTGTTGATATCCACAAAATAACTTACTGGGATTTTGATTGAGATTTCATTGAATTTATAGATCAAGTTGGGGAGAATTAACATCTTAATAATCTTCCTATCTATGAACATGGACTCTCTCTCCATTTATTTAGACCTTTGATTTCTTTCATTAGTTTTCTAGGTTTCCTCATACAGATCCTGTACATATTTTATTAGTTTTATGCTTAAGCATTTTTTCCCTTTTTCGGTGCTAATGAAAATGGCATTGTGTTTTCAACTTCAAATTCCAACTGCTCATTTTTGATGTATAGAAAACCGCTGACTTTTGTGTAGTAACCTTGTATCCTACAGCCTTACTATAATTGCTTATTGACTCAAGGAGTTTTTGTGGGGTTTTGTCTTTCTTTTTTTTTTTTTTTGCCATTTCTTGATATTTTCTACATAGACAATTGTGAACAAAAAAGAGTTTTATTTCTTCTTTCCCAATCTCTATGCCATTTATTTCCTTTTCTTCTCTCATTGCATAACTTGGTCTAGTCTCCAATTATTTACAGAGCAGGCTGTAGCGTTGATGAAGAATTGGCTAAAATACATCTTATTCCCAACCAGGAGAGATATAAAACCTTTACTGTGATAGTTAAATCTTTTGTAAGATTCATTTAGTTACTTTTGATACAGCTAGCTGGAGAAGTTTGTAGTATATATGCAGCTACAATGGAACTGAATGCTAAGAAGGAATCCTCTCGATATAAGAGGAGGGGAAACCTTCAAGATGGTGGAGGAGTAAGACGTGGAGATCAACTTCCTCCCCACAGACACATTAAAAATACATCTACATGTGGAACAACTCCTACAGAACACCTACTGAATGCTGGCAGAAGACCTCAGACTTCCCAAAAGGCAAGAAACTCCTCACATACCTGCGTAGGGCAAAAGAGAAACAGAGACAAAAGAATAGGGATGGGACCCGCACCACCAGGAGGGAGTTGTGAAGGAGGAAAAGTTTCCACACACTAGGAAGCTCCTTCACCGGTGGAGACCGGGGGTGGGTGTGGGGGAAGCTTTGGAGCCATGGAGGAGAAGAGGGCAAAGCAGAGAGATTCCCACATAGAGGATTGGTGCCAACCAGCACTCACCAGCCTGAGAGGCTTGTCTGCTCACCCGCTGGGGCAGGAGGGGCTGGGAGTTGAGGCTCAGGCTTCAGAGGTCAAAGCCCAGGGAGAGGCCTGGGGTTGGCTTTGTGAACACAGCCTGAAGGGGGCTGGTGTGCCACAGCTAGCCAGGAGACAGCCCATGAAAAAGTCTGGACCTGCCTAAGAGGCAAAAGACCATTGTTTCGGGGTGCGAGAGGAGAGGGGATTCAGAGCACCGCCTAAATGAGCTTCAGAGACGGGCACGAGTTGTGGCTATCAGCTCAGACACCAGAGACGGGCATGAAATGCTAAATCTACTGCTACAGCCAACAAGAATCCTGTGTGCAAGCACAGGTCACTATCCACACCTCCCCTCCCAGGAGCCTGTTCAGCCAGCCACAGCCAGGGTCCCGTGATCCAGGGACAACTTCCCCAAGGGAACACACTGTGTGCCCCAGGCTGTTGCAACGTCATGCTGGCCTCTGCCATCACAGGCTCACCCCACGTTCCAATTATAACTATCATACCCCTCCCTCACCCTGGCCTAAATGAGCAACAGCACCCTAACCAGCTGCTGTTTTAACCCCCTTCTGTCTGGGTGGGGAAAAGATGCCTGAGGGAGACCTATATGCAGAGGTGGGGGCAAAACCAAAGCTGAACCCCAGGAGCTGTGCGAACAAAGAAGAGAAAGGGAAATTTCTCTGTGCAGCCACAGGAGCAGCAGATTAAATCCCACAATCAATTTGAGGTGCCCTGCATCTCTGGAATAGCTGAATAGACAACGAATCATCCCAAAAATGTGGCGGTGGACTTTGGGAGCAATAGTAGACGTGGGGTTTGCTGTCTGTGATTGATTTGTTTCTGATTTTTATGTTTATCTTAGTTTAGTGTTTAGTGCTTGTTATCAATGGTGGATTTGTTTACTGGTTTGGTTGATCTCTTTTTTTTTATTTTAATAATTTTTAAAATTTATTACTATATATATTTTTCTTCTTTCTTTTTTTCTCCCTTTTCTTCTGAGCCGTGTAGCTGACAGGGTCTTGGTGCTCTGGCCTGGTGTCAGGTCTGAGTCTCTGAGGTGGGAGAGCCGAGTTCAGGACACTGGACCACCAGAGACCTCCCAGCCCCACATAATATCAATCGGCGAGAGCTCTCCCAGAGATCTCTGTCTCAATGCTAAGACCCAGCTCCACCCAACAGCCAGCAAACTCCAGTGCCGGATACCTCATGCCAAACAACAAGCAAGACAGGAACAAAACCCCACCCATTAGCAGATAGGTTGCCTAAAATCATATTAAGTTCACAAACACCCCAAAACACACCACTGGACATGGCTGTGCCCACCAGAAAGACAAGATCCAGCCCTACCTACCAGAACACAGGCATCAGTTCCCTCAACCAGGAAGCCTACACAAGTCACTGAACCAACCTCATCTACTGAGGGAAGACACCAAAAACAATGGGAAATATGAACCTGCAGCCTGCAAAAAGGAGACCCCAAAAACAGTAAGTTAAGCAAAATGAGAAGACAGAGAAATATGCAGCAGATGAAAGAGCAAAGTAAAAACCCACAAGACCAAACAAATGAAGAGGGAATACGCAGTCTACCTGAAAAACAGTTCAGAGTAATGATAGTAAACATGATCCAAAATCTTGGAAATACAATGGAGAAAATACAAGAAACATTTAACAAGGACCTAGAAGAACTAAAGAGCAAACAAACAATGATGAACAGCACAATAAATGAAATTAAAAATATCTGGAAGGAATCAATAGCAGAATAACTGATTCAGAAGAACGGATAAGTGACCTGGAAGATAAAATAGTGGAAATAACTACTGCAGAGCAGAATAAAGAAAAAAGAATGAAAAGAATTGAGGACAGTGTCAGAGACATCTGGGACAACATTAAAGGCACTAACATTTGAATTATAGGTGTTCCAGAGAAGAAGAGAAAAAGAAAGGGTCTGAGAAAATAGTTGAAGAGATTATAGTTGAAAACTTCCCTACCATGGGAAAGGAAATATTCAATCAAGTCCAGAAAGCTCAGAGAGTCCCATACAGGATAAATCCAAGGAGAAACATGCCAAGACATATTAATTAAACTATCAAAAATTAAAAACAAAGAGAAAATATTAAAAGCAACAAATAACATACAAGGGAATCCCCATAAGCTTAACAGCTGATCATTCAGCAGAAACTCTGCAAGCCAGGAGGGAGTGGCAGGACATATTTAAAGTGATGAAAGGGAAAAACCTACAACCAAGATTATTCTACCCAGCAAGGATCTCATTCAGATTTGAGGAAGAAACTAAAACCTTTACAAACAAGCAAAAGTTAAGAGAATTCAGCACCACCAAACCAGCTTTACAACAAATGGTAAAGGAATTTCTCTAGGAAGGAAACACAAAAGAAGGAAAAGACCTACAATAACAAACTGAAAACAATTAAGAAAATGGTAATAGGAACATACATATCAATAATTACCTTAAATAAAAATGGATTAAATGCTCCAACTAAAAGACAGAGACTGGCTGAATGGATACAAAAACAAGACCCATATATATGCTGTCTACAAGACATCCACTTCAGACCTAGGGACACATACAGACTGAAAGTGAGGGGATGGAAAAAGAGATTCTATGCAAATGGAAATCAAAAGAAAGCTGGAGTAGCAATTCTCATAACAGAGAAAATTGACTTGAAAATAAAGACTATTACAAGAGACAAAGAAGGACACTACATAATGATCAAGGGATAAATCCCAGAAGAAGATATAACAATTGTAAATATTTATGCTCCCAACATAGGAGCACCTCAATACATAAGGCTAATGCTAACAGCTATAAAAGGGGAAATCAACAGTAACACAATCATAGTAGGGGATTTTTACACCCAACTTTCACCAATGGACAGATCATCCAAAATGAAAATAAATAAGGAAACACAGCTTTAAATGACACATTAAACAAGATGGGCTTAATTGATATTTATAGGATATTCCATGTAAGAAAAACAGAATACACTTTCTTCTAAAGGGCTAAGTGGAATATTCTCCAGGAGAGACCACATCTTGGGTTACAAATCAAGCATGGTAAATTTAAGAATATTGAAATCTTATCAAGTATCTTTTCTGACCACAATGCTATGAGACTAGGTATCAATTACAGGGGAAAAAAAAACCTGTAAAAATTACAAGCAAAACAAAAGCAAAAAAAAAACAAAAAAAATTACAAGCACAAGGAAGCTAAACACTTTGCTGCTATATAACCAAGAGATAGCTGAAGAAATCAAAGAGGAAATCAAAAAATACCTAGAAACAAATGACAATGAAAACACCATGACCCAAAACCTATGGGATGCAGCAAAAGCAGTCCTAAGAGGGAAGTTTATAGCAACACAATCCAACCTCAAGAAACAAGAAACATCTCAAATAAACAATCTATCCTTACACCTAAAGCAATTAGAGAAGGAAGAATAAAAAAACCCAAAGTTAGCAGATGGAAAGAAATCATAAAGATCAAATGAGAAACCAATGAAAAAGAAATGAAGGAAACAACAGCAAAGATCAATAAAACTAAAAACTGGTTCTTTGAGAAGATAAACAAACTTGATAACACATTAGCCAGAATCATAAAGAAAAAAAGGAAGAAGACTCAAATCAACAAAATCAGAAATAAAAAAGGAGAAGTAACAACTGACACTGCAAAAATACAAAGGATCATGAGAGATTACTATAGACAACTATATGCCAATAAAATGGATAACCTGGAAGAAAAGGACAAATTCTTAGAAAAGCACAACCTTCAGAGACTGAACCAGGAAGAAATAGAAAATATACACAGACCAATCACAAGCACTGAAATTGAAACTGTGATTAAAAATCTTCCAACAGGGCTTCTCTGGTGGCGCAGTGGTTGGGAGTCCGCCTGCTGATGCAGGGGACACGGGTTTGTGCCCAGGTCTGGGAAGATCCCACATGCCGCGGAGTGGCTAGGCCCATGAGCCATGGCCACTAAGCCTGCGCATCTGGAGCCTGTGCTCCACAACAGGAGAGGCCCACGTACTACAAAAAAAAAAAAAAAGAAATCTTCCAACAAACAAAGCCCAGGATCAAATGGCTTTACAGGCGAATTATATCAAACATTTAGGGAAGAGCTAACACCTATCCTTCTCAAACTCTTCCAAAATATAGCAGAGGGAGGAACACTCCCAAAATCATTCTACGAGGCCACCATCACCCTGATACCAAAGCCAGACAAAGATGTCACAGAAAAAGAAAACTACAGACCAATATCAGTGATGAACAGTGATGCAAAAATCCTCAACAAAATACTAGCACACAGAACCCAAGAGCACATTAAAAAGATCATACACCATGATCAAGTGGGGTTTATCCCAGGAATGCAAGGATTCTTCAATATATGCAAATCAATCAATGTGATATACCATATTAACAAATTGAAGGAGAAAAACTCTATGATAATCTCAATAGATGCAAAAAAAGCTTTTGATAAAATTCAATACCTATTTATGATAAAAACTCTCCAGAAAGTAGGCATAGAGGGAATTTACCTCAACATTATAAAGGCCATATATGACAAACCCACAGCCAACATCACTGTCAATGGTGAAAAACTGAAACCATTTCCTCTAAGATCAGGAACAAGACAAGGTTGCCCACTCTCACTTCTATTATTCAACACAGAATTGGAAGTTTTAGCCCCAGCAATTAGAGAAGAAAAAGAAATAAAAGGAACCCAAATCAGAAAAGAAGAAGTAAAACTGTCACTGTTTGCAGATGACATGATACTATACATAGAGAATCCTAAAGATGTCACCAGAAAACTACTAGAGCTAATCAATGAATTTGGTAAAGTAGCAAGATACAAAATTAATGCATAGAAATCTCTTGCATTCCTATACACTAATGATGAAAAATCTGAAAGAGAAATTAAGGAAACTACCATTTGCCATTGCAACAAAAAGAATAAAATACCTAGGAATAAACCTTCCTAAGGAGACAGAAGACCTGTATGCAGAAAACTATAAGACACTGATGATAGAAATTAAAGATGATACAAACAGATGGAGAGATATACCATGTTCTTGGATTGGAAGAATCAACATTGTGAAAATGATTCTACTACTCAAAGCAATGTACAGATTCAATGCAATCCCTGTCAAACTACCAAATGGCATTTTTCACAGAACTAGAACAAAAAATTTCACAATTCGTACAGAAACACAAAAGACCCTGAATAGCCAAAGCAATCTTGAGAAAGAAAAACGGAGCTGGGGGGCTTCCCTGGTGGTGCAATGGTTGAGAATCCGCCTGCTAATGCAGGGGACACGGGTTCGAGCCCTGGTCCGGGAAGATCCCACATGCTGCGGAGCAACTAGGCCTGTGAGCCACAACTACTGAGCCTGCGCGTCTGGAGCCTGTGCTCCGCAACAAGAGAGGCCGCGATAGTGAGAGGCCCGCGCACCACAGTGAAGAGTGGCCCCCACTTGCCACAACTAGAGAAAGCCCTCGCACAGCAAAAATAAATTAATTAATTAATAAACTCCTACTCACAACATCTTCTTTAAAAAAAAAAAAAACAAAAGAAAAACGGAGCTGGAGGATTCAGGCTCCCTGACTTCAGACTATACTACAAAGCTACAGTAATCAAGACAGTATGGTACTGGCATAAAAACAGAAATATAGATCCACGGAACAGGATAGAAAGCCCAGAAACAAACCCACGCATATATGGTCACTTTACCTTTCATAAAGGAGGCAAGAATATACAATGGAGAAAATGCAGCCTCTTCAATATGTGTTGCTGGGAAAACTGGATAGCTACATGGAAAAGAATGAAATTGGAACTTCGTAACACCATACACAAAAATAAACTCAAAATGTATTAAAGATCTAAATGTAACGCCAGACACTATCAAACTCTTAGAGGAAAACGTAGGCAGAACACTCTATGACATAAATCACAGCAAGATCCTTTTTGACCCACCTCCTAGAGAAATGGAAATAAAAACAAAAACAAACAAATGGGACCTACTGAAAATTAAAACCTTTTGCACAGCAAAGGAAACCTTAAAGAAGACAAAAAGAGAACCCTCAGAATGGGAGAAAATATTTGCAAACGAAGCAACTGACAAAGGATTAATCTCCAAAATATACAAGCAGCTCATGCAGCACAATATCAAAACAACAAAAAACCCAATCCAAAAATGGGCAGAAGACCTAAATAGTCATTTCTCCATAGAAGATATACAGATTGCCAACAAACACATGAAAGGATTCTCAACACCAGTAATCATTAGAGAAATGCAAATCAAAACTACAATGAGGTATCACCTCACACAGGTCAGAATGGCCATCATCAAAATATCTACACACAATAAATGCTGGAGAGCGTGTGGAGAAAAGGGAACCCTCTTGCACAGTTGGGGGGAACGTAAATTGATACAGCCACTATGGAGAACAGTATGAAGGTTCCTTAAAAAACTGAAAATAAAACTACCATATGACCCAGCAATCCCACTACTGGGTGTATACCCTGAGCAAACCATAATTCAAAAAGAGTCATGTACCACAATGTTCATTGCAGCACTATTTACAATAGCCAGGACGTGGAAGCAACCTACGTGTCCATCGACAGATGAATGGGTAAAGAAGATGTGGCACACGTATACAATGGAATATTACTCAGCCATAAAACGAAATGAAATTGAGTTATTTGTAGTGAGGTGGATGGACCTAGAGTGTGTCATACAGAGTGAAGTACGTCAGAAAAAGAAAAACAAATACTGTATGCTAACACATATATATGGAATCTAAAAAAAAGCTCTGATGAACCAAGGGGCAGGACAGGAATAAAGATGCAGATGTAGAGAATGGACTTGAGGACATGAGGAGGGGGAAGGGTAAGCTCGGACAAAGTGAGAGAGTAGCATTGAAATATATTCATTACCAAATGTAAAATAGATAGCTAGTGGGAAGCAGCCACATAGCATAGGGAGATCAGCTTGGTGCTTTGTGACCACCTAGAGAGGTGGGATAGGGAAGGTGGGAGGGACAGGCAAGAGGAAGGGGATATGGGGATATATATATATATATATATATATATATATATATATATATATATATATACAGCTGATTCACTTTGCCCTACAGCAGAACCTAACACATCATTGTAAAGTAATTATACTCCAATAAAGATGTTAAAAAAAAATGAAGGGATCCTCTCTATTACATTCACAAACCTAGAACAGGGTTTGTGCTTACCTAAGAGACAATCCCAGGGTCTCCTATATGACCATACCCTTCAGTGACAAAATTGCTGTCACCTTGACATATAACTTAATGCAATGTATTGGATTAAACTCAAGAGATGCTTTTATACCAGGATCTAATAAATAGTTTGGCAGCAGGTTTATTTGTATGGGAAGAAATAGCAACTGAAAAGTAGCAGCGTCAACTGGCTGACTGTAACTGTATCATGAGATCTCATTTCACAACACCAGAGTTATAACAGCAGGAGGCTAATTCTGCAATCACAATTTAGGCAAAGCTCTGACAATGCAAGCTGCTCAATTCCATGTAAACAAGAATGGAAGCTCCGTGAGGGATTGGGGAAAGGAGGGTAAGGACGGGATAATTATCCTAGTCATTAAAGAATAAAAAGTATTCTATCCTGAAAATCAGAAGCAGTCATTGAAGTTTTAGTTACAGTTAAAAATAATGATTTCTCCTAAGAAATCCCTCCTCTTTATATTCACAAGCAGCAGTGCTGTCCTCTTCCACGTTCGTCATTTCTGTTATTATTATCTTCCAGTTGAACTCAGGGAGGAGCATGGGCACTGAAACCTGAGAAATGTGGATTAGAAGGGCCACTTAAGCTATGTGATCCTGGGCAAGTTACTTAACTTTTCTAACCCTCTGTTCCTTCATTTGCAAAATTAGGAAAATAATTGTATTCACCTCAGATTGTTGAAAAGGCTAAATGAGCTAATACCTGTAGGATATGTAGTGTGGTACCTAGCACATAGTAAGATCTTTATAATATTATTTTTTATAGTATTACTACTACTAATATCCATGTGGCTTACAAGTCCCACCAGTTTTATTAAAAACCAAAAAAGCAAAAAAAAAAAAAAACACTGTCACATCCTCCCTTCCTCTCTTTCTATCTTATTATAGACCTGGAGTATCCATCACTTGGTCCACTCTGATAGCCTCTCATCTCTGGTCTTTCCCCCTCTGTTTTACTTTACACACAAATACCAAGTTAATGTCCCTAAAGCACACTCTGTTTAAAAATCTTAATTGGGGCCACAATGTCTACAGAAAAGAGTCTAAACCCTTCACTTTGGCACTCAAGGCCTCTGTAATCTGACCACAACCTCCAGCTCTAAATCCTCGATCCCTGCCATGCATTTAAATTCCAGCCAGCCTGAACAGAGCAGCCAAGCTCAGCCTTGACTGAGCCTCACAGTTTCCCGGAATGGTCAGGAGGGAATGAAGCCAGTTGGGGAGTGTAAGCTGCATCCAGAGGAGAATGCCAAGGCTTAAAACTAGACAAAAGAAGCCAGATCTGTTGTCAAGACCAAGAGCTAAATTGGGGATCAGGAATGATAGATAAAGCCAAGAAGGTGTGAGGATGGTAAAAGCAGAGTGGAATCAAAGAACGAAGACAGGAAGGAGTAGGATTCAGGGCTTTTTATATGAATAGGGTCAAACCCACCAAAATGTGCTTTCATTTGGTTTTAACTCCATGATGTAAAGAGAGGCAGCACAGCTTAAAATGTGACTTAAACAGGACTGGGAAAATAGCTCATTGCATAAAAAATTATTACCTGTAAAATTTAGCCATGGGAATGTTCATCACAGTCCGTTTTTGTAACATAGAACTAGAAAACATATATATGTAAGTAAAATAACTAAGAGGAATATATTAAATGACTGATATTCGTGGTAATTTTATAATGTATATTCATACATACTTATACATATATTTGTACATATAAATATGTATGCCTGTACATTTATTTATTTATACATTTATTTTATGTATATTTATATGCATTCTATAAGTTAATATGTAATATGTCTAACATATACATTTATGTATTATATAAAAATATAACATGGGCTTACATATAATATATTATGTATAATTTATACATTTATATGCTACATAAATATGTATTCATATATGTATACATGCATATACATAAGTATATTTACCAGAAGATACACACTAGAATGTTAACTGTGGTGAAGAGCGGTATGGGATTATAAGCAATTCATTTTCTTCTTCCTTGTACATAAGTTGAAAATTTTTGTATATTGAGACAACAACCGGGATAAACCAACTGCCTAAGCCACATAGTTCATCAAAAAGAAATTAGTGGTTTATTTCTCTATGAAAATTCCAAATCCATTGATTATATTAACAGGAATCCAAGAAACAGACTCAGTTATACAAAGAACTTTAACTTCTGAACAAATATATTGATTCTTAAGCGAAACAGTAATAAATAAATGTGACAAAATCAAAGACATTATCCCACCTATAAACTCAGATATATACCCTACCTGACTATTAATCTTCTTTAGACGGAGGTGCTCAATAAGCTTTAGAGCACTTTCACAGATACAGTTGCATTTGGTTCTCAAGACATTCCTTTACATTCAGATGTGGAAACCTGAACACAGAGAGACTAAGGGCTTTTGTCAATTTCACAGAGTGAAATTTCATAGCAGTGGAGCTAGATAGAACCCAGAGATTCTTGTGAATAACATGAGGTCAAATACGCTATATAGAACACTTAACTGCATGGAGATTTTTGTATTTTTTAAGCTAAATGACATTTTACATGATATATCAAGAATATCTGAATCTTTTTGAAGAGTAATTTAAAAGTTGGAAAGACACTAAATTCTCTGTTATGATTGAACAACATCACTGTCTTGTAACAAATAAAAGGAACCAAACCAAAACAGAGAACAATGGGAAAAATAGATGAAGAAAGTAAGGGAGGGAGAGAGGGAGAAAAGGTGAAAAGAAAAGAGGGAGGGAGGAAGGGAAGGGAAGAAAAAATTAGATTCTTTAAGCAGTAGAGATTCATTTTTAGATAGCAGAAGGTATTTTTATTCTCTCTTTGCACATTTCCTTACAAATAATATAATCCCTCAAATCCACTATTAATACGACATCAGGGACAAATTAAACATATAAACCAAGAAGTCATTAGAACAGATTGATAGGGTTTTGTCTCTGGTGAATTGCCAAACAAAAGAAAAGCAAGCAAGAAACAAGTCTCTCACATCCCATTAAAAATGATTTATTATTTATTAAAGGATTCTAGATATGGATTAACCTTCTCTCACTTTTTTTTTTGGCGGGGGGAGGGGCGGTTCCTGCTTTGAATCCAAAAGTGCTCTGATAAATGAATCAAAAGCTATACAATTTCTGGTTAGTTTCACTTCTGTCTCCAGGTACTGGGCTATCATTGTGTTTTATTACTTCTACTGTTTTATTTCTCTTCTCACTAATAATCCTTATTGAATTATAGCAATACCCATGGTATCTTCCAGAGTTCAGAGAACTGAGTGTGTTTCCCACTTCCTCTAAAGAATGGAAAATGCTAGGGAAGAAAACCTGAGCTAGTGTCTGAAGCCAATTCTTTCAGCCTCATTAAGACCAGACTGAGGCTATCTATGCTGTGAAAGGGCCACGTGGGCTCCCTAAGGTGGATGTTTGGCCCATAAATAAAAACAACAAGCAACGCTTTCTGGTTTTCTGCTTGATGACTTTCCAGCTTATGATGGTACATGTTTCACCCCTTCTCTTGAGTCCAGTTCACATCTCACCCCCTGACCAACAGGGCCCCCATTGATCTCTCCTGCCTTTGAACTCATGTATTATCTGTTCCATCCATTTGGCACTTGCATTGGTATTTTTTTCTATGAACATTTTTTGCCATCCTATGTGGACTATCAGTGTAATTCATAGCCCACCAGAAAGAAACAAATCTTGTTAAGCAGCTTCCCATGCAAGGTTCTGTTTAAGTGGTCCTAGGGATGACAATCATGACTTTAATTGTCAGGTAAGGTCTATGTCTGTCTATAACAATGTCCAAATAGATTCTTTAAGTCATGACTTTACAAAGACAACAACAACAAAAAGAATGGCAGCTTATTCAGTAATTTGTGTTTACTATACATTAACTATGTAGCAGGCATTGTTGACACAGATATAGAGGACATAGACCCTGCCCTGAAGGATCTCAGACTATTGAGAAAAGAATCAAATAAATAAGGATTATAGTAGAGGATACAGTAAAAGAGCATTCTGAAACTAGAACTTAGAAGGATTTTACTATATTGTGACTTATAAAAGGCATGCAGAGACGTCCTCTTTCAGCATCCTAGAGTCTTTCCTATGAAGAACTACTGAAAAGTGAGCCCTTAACCCAGGAGGGTCTCATCTGACTGAGCGGTCCTCCCAGTTTTGTTTAATTTCTTAATTTGCCCCACATTGATCTCATCTCATGCTAAGCTACACAGGGGTATCACTTTCTTATATCAAGGTCATTATTGAATAAAGACAGCAGTGTATTTTATTCTCCGTCAGAAATTTCCAAAGTTTAGATTTAAAATACAGAAGCATTTTTCCATTGTATCACACAGCTGGTAAAAGGCTCGACAGCAATTATCAGATTTTCTCTCTGTGTAGTGCTAGGTCTTCACATCTCTCCCCGAGCATGTTATGCTCTGAGGGCATCTTGCCCCTCTGCCTCTGAATTTCTTATCCTGAAGCTGTCCCAATGGAAGGGACATTGTTTAGTTCTTTGGGTTGGGGGAGGGTGATTGAGAAGGAATGCTGTTGGGAGAGTGACTTCATTAATGTCCTGGCTATAAAAAATAGCTCTCCCCACTGGATAGAAAAATGAGTACTACTAAAAGAAATTCCTTTGTAATATTAGTTTACATTGTCCTACCTACCCTCCCCACTGTAGTCATTTAGGGGTATTTTGGCTCCTTAGTGATGGAATGATGGGAAAGCTATATTTTATACTCCTTTCTAACAACTTCACTTTTACTACATCCCTAGCACCTAGTATAATGCATAGTTGGCACTGAATAAATATTTAACAGACTGGTTCTTAATTTTTTTTTTTTTTTTTTTTTTTTTTTTGCGGTACGCAGGCCTCTCACTGTTGTGGCCTCTCCCGCTGCGGAGCACAGGCTCCGGACACGCAGGCTCAGTGACCATGGCTCATGGGCCCAGCTGCTCCGCGGCATGTGGGATCCTCCCGGACCGGGGCACGAACCCGCGTCCCCTGCATCGGCAGGCGGACTCTCAACCACTGCGCCACCAGGGAAGCCCCTTAATTATTTTTAATTGAAATTTCCATGACAGAGTCTTTAATGCAAGTTTTCATCATACAAAAACCCATTTTTATATCCATCATTGCAAAGTCTAGGCATACACTGTCCATTATGGCAGCCACTAAGCCACATGTGACTAGTGAACATTTTTAATGTGATTCATTCAAGTTGAGATGTGCTATAAAGTGTAAATACATATGATATTTCATAAACTTAGTATGAAGAATATAAAATATCTCATTAATAATTTTTACACTGGTTACATATGGTATGTGATATTTTAGGTTAAATAAATCATTAAAATTAACCTTACCTTTTTACTTTTAAAGAAATGTCATCAGCAGAAAGTTGAAAATTATACATGTGGTTCGCATTATATCTCTACTGAACAACTCTGCTCCAGACAAGATCAGACAACCTTTTTTTAAAAACAAATCCAAGTGAATTGTGCATTTTCACAATAAGGGCCAGAAGAAAAAAATCCAGGTTGTGATCCATTTGCAGCAGTGCTCAGTCAATATACCAAAGTGATAAAAGATCTGGGGAAACTGTACCATGGTGGAACCTGGGACGAGATGGGAAGAAAGACTTGGAGGTAAGCTTCAGAGTTGCCATGAAGACTTCTTATATCTAGTCTGTCACTGATTTGGTTGGTATCTTAACAACCAAACTGTCTTGGAGTCCTACAGAAATTTATTGTAGGATACACCGTCCTACTGGTAGTGAGAACTGTTGGGGCTTCCTGCAGTGAAATGGGAGTGGAAACATTGTTGATGATAATCTTAAGTTACAATTACAAGAAGTAAAACCTATTCATTGAAGCAAAGTTAGAGGTACACCAAGCAGGTTAATGAAAGCTCTCTGTAGTTTCAGAGCAGATAGAAGATAGTCATCAGTCCTGTAAAAGCATTTATGTTTCACTTCCCTTGCATTAATTGCTATATTTTTCATTAAAAATCATCTTTCCCTGTAGAGAATTTTCTTGGGCAAAGAAAAAAGATCCTTTATTTTAACTTAATAAAATATCTTGATAAATATGATGATTCATTATAGTAGTGATTTGTTCACTTTAACTTAGAACAGTCTCTGAACTCTCTGGTACTGCTGTGGACCAATCACTTTAAAATCTCTGGTACTGTTTTCTCATTTGTATAACAAGTATAGCATTGCCTTCTATGTTTACTTTACTTAGCTATCCAATGGGAAGTTATAGTCTTCTAATAAAAATTAAAGGGGTGGGGGCTTCCCTGGTGGCGCAGTGGCTGAGAGTCCGCCTGCCGATGCAGGAGACGCGGGTTCGTGCCCTGGTCCGGGAAGATCCCACATGCCGCAGAGCGGCTAGGCCCGTGAGCCATGGCCGCTGAGCCTGCGCGTCCGGAGCCTGTGCTCCGCAGCAGGAGGGGCCCCAACAGAGAGAGGCCCGCGTACCGCAAAAAAAAAAAAAAAAAAAAAACACTGATGGGGAAATATCAGCATGGATATTTGAAAGAACTTGGGGTGAAATTAGTCCTGACATGAAAATTGCCACTTTCTGACTTAGGAAAGTTGCCTAACCTCTCTGACCCTTGGTTTCTTCTTTTCTAAAATGCAATAATGATATAGATCTTACAAGATCACTGGAGAATTAATTGAGATCACTTATATGATGCTCTTAATACAGAACCTAACACATAATAAATGCTCAGAACAAAGCAGCTGTTATTTAGCATCCATGTGCTCAACAATAAAGCTGATATTCTGATATGTGTGTATATATACCTACAGATAATCAATATGTATAAATTAGGTATACAGATAGATTAAATGACTGGGAATGCCTCCAACTCCAACTAACTTCACAGAAGAGACCTGCTTATGAGTCTCATCTCAATGGCATTTTTTTTTCCATTTTTAACTTAAGATTAAATAAGTCCATTGTAAAATATTATAGGTTAAATGGAACTTTGCACAAAATGGTAGATTTGCTTAAATGAACTTAAAAGTAGGAGGCATGAAGGTAGGTGAATATAAGAAGCTTCCAAGGAAAATGTTCAAATTCTTTTGCTGGATTTTAGATAATGCCCTGGAGGGAAAAAAATCTTCACATGATTAAGACTTCTAAGAACGTCACAGAGTTAATCACATGGACCTTCTCTGGGCCTTCTGAATTAACCACAAAGAAGTTTTAGTATCACCCCTAGTCTTAGAAAAAAAATCACCTCTCTCCTGAAAACATTTCTTATTGTTTCTCAATAGAAAAAGGAAGGAAGAGAAATAATAGAAGAAGAAGGAAGAAAGGAGGGATGGAAGGCAGGCAAGAAGGGGTGAAAACTAATCAAAGATCCCTGGTTGGATCTCTATTCAGACATTTCCCATTTTCTTCCTTCATTATCTCTACCAATGACAGTCTAGCGCACTTTAACCGGAATTTTTCCTCTGC
Organism: Leucopleurus acutus; assembly: GCF_964270905.1. Classification (NCBI taxonomy): domain Eukaryota; kingdom Metazoa; phylum Chordata; class Mammalia; order Artiodactyla; family Delphinidae; genus Leucopleurus; species Leucopleurus acutus. Next base: position 81,402,681 of record NC_139151.1, read on the forward strand.
CAGTAACATGAGAGATTAAAAATAGGTCATTGTTCTTTTAGAAGTCAGCTCACTTGTGAAGAAGTTAAAAAAAAAAAAAAGAATTAAAAATCCAGCTGTCATGCTAATTGGATCCTTAAATTGTTATTTCAGCTAAGTTCTCAGCTCAGTAAATGGCTTTTATAGACCCAGGCGATGGGCCATCCCCGTACCCTGGTTATCAAGCTGGATATACTGTATGCTTCCCATTGTTACTCTCCTTAACTATTCCGGGATTGAGATTCCTGGAAATCACCTTGCCTGTCAATGGAAACCACACCCTGAGTCACATGTGGACCCACTCCCCCACCACTCACAGCTGGTTCCCAACTAACTGCACAGTGAGGAGGAAACAGACTGCAGGGTGTCTTACTTGTCCCTCCCTATGCCTGAAAAGACAGGGAAGACTGAACAGTCCCCTTGTAGTTTTTGCTGAGTCCACCCTGCTGGTCAGTATAGAACCAAACAGCCTCACCTGCCCGATGAGTGCGAGTCAGACTATATGTTAAGGGCCTCTGAGCCAAGCCAGCAGTGTCATTGTTATAATTTTCATAGTTTATAGCAATAATAATAGTATTTCACATTTATGTATCACTTCAAATATTACAAAGTGTTTTCTTTTACTACATTATCACATTTAACTGTGCTTGAGCCAGAATGGAGATGTAGAAAGAACTGTGGAGATGAGCAAATCCATGTTCAAACTCTAGCATTGCCAATTATCAGCTGTGTGACTCTGTGGCAATTACGTAACCTCTCTGAGCCTTGGTTACTCATGGGTCAAATGGGGAAAATATCTAAAGTTCTTGTGAGGATAAAATGGACCAACATATGTAAAGTTTCTAGATACATCTCTAGGTCCAGGGTCATATTATAGTCACCCTAGCATCCCTGAGGGTTCAGTCTCAGGCAGGAGGAGGAGAAAAGGGAGGAGGGAGAGCTGGGAAAGAGGGGTGGGAGAAGTAGAAAAGAAGCTAACCCAGCTAATGAAGTATAATATTTACCACTAGCAGAGTGTTCACTATCTGTGGTGAATGCTACTCCCTTCTGTGTGTTATCTAATTTACGCTTGCAATAATTCTGTGACATGAATATATTATTCTCAATTTAGTGATATGGAAATTGAGTGGAATTTAAGGAACTTGCCTAGATTTGCACAGTTGATAAGTGGAGGAGCCTGGCTTAAAACCCAAATCCATCTGAACAAATAGCCCATGCTCATAACAGTGTTTCCACCCAGAATCTACCATATTCCTCTAAAAGTGTATAGGTCATGGGAACACAGAACTCTCTCCCTTCAGTGGGAAGTTATAACAAAACAAAAGTATAGTTCTTTATATAGGAATATGAAGTAAACAATTATGCTTTTGCATACATTGCCTTATCATAGCAATTGCAAAAAGTAAGCAAGACTCATTTTCTGAATCCTACAGATAAGAAATTGAAGGTGTGTGTAATCGGCTAAATCTCACATAGGTAAGAAGTAAAGTCAGGACTTGAACCCTGCTTCTCTAACTCGAAGACCAAGGCTTTTTCTCAGACACACTGCCTGTCATGCAAGGTGAGACAGACCTGGTTCTGATGGATTCTGTTCCCCAGGAATGCAGGAGTCTTTGCTAGTGCACTGATTGCTCGGAAACCCCTTCAGCATGACTTTAGTCCTGTTTCCCACCTACATACAGTTGAACTATTCACATTAATAGCATGAAAAAGTTGCAGACGGCTGTTTCCTGGTCTTCAAGCAACCGTGAAGAAGAGGAATATTCTACTTTCTTAGGACCTGTCACCAGATGTTTAATATTGATAGATATATTATCAAAACCAATGTATTTTCCAACATCACAAGTGTATGTGTGTGTGTGTGTGTGTGTGTGTGTTCACATGTGTGTCGGAGCTGAGTAGTAGACATGTGGGTTGTGAAAGTGTCGTTTCTAATCTTAATTTTCAGAGGAAAAAAATGTAACTTTTAGAGACATTTGACTTAGTCCAAGGCAGCAGTTTCAGGCCATCTAGACCCAGCAATCCTTGGACTAAGTAATGACATTGGTCCCATCTCCTATCTCATAGCCTCACACTCTTGCCAGCCTACTTCTTCCCAGTGCGTGTGCTGCCTTGTCCCACCCACGTGCACTATCCACCTTTTACCTACACGGGAGACCACTACAGAGCCCACTAAGAATGCCTTTGCAAGGCATGCAGGGTCTTCCCTTCTTTTCCCTTTAATTCTTGTCCTAAATCGTTCTGTTCTGCTTTCCAGTCCCTAGGTCCTGCTGCCGGACAGTGCGTGTTATCTTTCTTTTGCCTTCCAGATCCACACTTTACCCTTGACCTACTTGGCCTCCATCCCAGGTGGCTGATTTGTATGGTCTACATCAACATGTGACTGTGCCGTCTGGCTTCCAACCGGTTTGGCCAGCGGAGAGCTCCATCAGGATACCACAGGGAAGAGAAAGAAGGCCGGGCATTCCTTCCTCCAGCTTCCTCCCCATGGAGTGTCCTTGGACCGGTTCAGCCTCAGGACTGGTCAACCCTCCTCTCGAGGGGCCTTGTCTGTACTACTCTCTCCTTACACTCCGGTAACCATTCCTCGGGCAGTATCCTTTTGGGCTTAGGGTAGTATGAGTTCCTCTGCTTTTACCTGCCTTGGGATACAATCCTTTGTGGTTTTGCTTTATCCTGCACACATTTTTATAAACAGGTCGTCCTTTATTACACCTTCTTTAAATTAGCCTAGTTTGAATATACATCTATTTCTTGCTGATATGTTGACTGATACATGTACTAACCCCATGTTATATACTACCTTTGAAGTCTCAATCTGTCATCAATCTTACACCAATGGCTCAAACTGAGGCCCACTGGATGACTGTAAAAATTCCCCAAATAGTCTCCCTGGTCAACCTTAACCTTTCCACTGCATCCTATACCACACAGCCTGAGTGATCTTTCTAAATTAAAATCTGATATTATTTTCCTCTTTAAAGCCTTTAGTGACTTCCCATCTCCTTCAAGTTAAAGTCCATGTCTCTTAGCATCCAAGGAGGTACACCTACCTACCTCTTCCTCTGCTTTCCACTTTCCCTGCCCTCTTATTGTGGGTCCCACCCATTCACAAAGCAGACCCTGAAACAAGGACTCAGGTAAAAGTAACTTAGTTGGGAGATGCTCTAAGGAAGAACGAAGGACAGGGAAGTGAGACAAGACCCTGAAGTGTGCATTAAAAAGCCAGGCAGCTTCAGTTCAATTCTGCTGGAGGGCTCCTGTGAAACTGTGGGGAGTGGGCCTCAGGATTCCCCACCAAGGGACCAAAACGTTAACCACTGACTCCCTTCTTCCATTGGTTGAGGGTCGCTCTTGGGGTTGTTAACCCCCAAACACACCCAAGTTGCACAGATCTGCAGTTGAGCAAATGCCTCCGCTGCCAGACAAAGTCCCCAGGTGGAGAAGCAAAGAGTCTCAAGTGTTTAAACTGGGGAATTGTCTACAACAGCTTCCGGTGAAAGCAAAGGTAAACTTAAGGATGTGGGTTGATACATTAACAGCATCTATTACACCCACTCTTCTCTGCAACATATTCTGTGCCTTAGAAATGCCTAACTACTCCCCGTCTCATGCACTTTTGTCTTTTCAAGAACTTCTTTATTCCATTTCTTCAATCAGAAAGTCCACGAGTCCCACCTCTTTCTCATACAACTCCCAAAGCCCAACTAAAATATCACCTTGGAACAACACCCCAGAAAGAACAATTTGTGTCTTCCTAAGTTCCTAGATCATTTGTTTATGATTTTATTTTAGAATTCAGACCCATAAACTTATATTACATGATATTTTATTTCTCCTCCCCCATATTTATTAAGCTGAATGATCTTAGCTTAGTTTTGTTGGCATCTTTGAGCCTCAGTTTCTGTATCTGAAAAATCAGAAGGATACGTACCCCACAGTGTTAAAAAGTTAAATGAGCTGGCATATCCAGAGGGTCCAACACCGTGTCTGACCCCCGTAGTAAATGATCCAACATGTTTAGTTCTCTTCACTCTATTTAACCCTTTGCCTTGTTTTCATCTCTGTATCTCAGACACCCAATCTCAATCCCCAGCATGTATCGTTACATAGTAAGAATGCCTTGATAGCACTAAATTACCCCATGATATTCCCGTAACAACTCTGTTACAGGCAAAACAAGGATGATGGATCTTGGAAAAGAACTTTAAAATTTTAAATTGCTGGCAAATAAATGTTCTGTATCGGGAAAAAGAAGAAAACGATATGTCTGTAACCTTGTAGTCCCTCCCATTATGTCAGAATATAGGGTAGAAACTCCTCTATGGAAAATTTCAACTAACTGTAGTAATGATAAGCAACTGGATTCCAGGAGTTCTGAAATGATCTGACCTGTGGAGAATTGTTTAAAATGAAATTGTCCTTCCTCAGTTTGAAATGGTCACTTATTCCTTCTTCTGAAAAGCAATTTCAAGTACAGAACAGGTTAACTAAAATGGCATACATTTTAAAGACTCAATATAAATGACTGAACAGATCAAAGTGAGAAGTGACTTTGCCCTGAGAGTATGATGAGTTGACATATGTCCTTTTAAAAAAACTAAGATTTGAGTAAAAATGTTTTGTTAGAAATACGATACGACTCAGGGCCTTAAAACAACTTAGAGGAGGGAAACCAACAATGCTTGGGGAAGGTTCCTTGAGTCATTTTGTTTAAAATGTGACATCAGTATTTTAGAAATCATGGCAACCTGACAGTCCTCTTAAGTGTTTGATTGTGAGCTCTCAGCTGCCCTCAACTCCTAGGGTATCAACTGAGGTTCCCCGCAACTCTAGGGCAAGCAATTTGTTTTAGTGTAAAGTATAAACTGGTTCTTAGGAGAATTCAACCATTGTTGAATGGAAGAGTGAATGACTGAATAAAATAATGACATTAAGAAAATCATTCTTGGACTCAGTTTCTTTGCACATTTAGGGAGAAGGTTAGATGATGATCTCTAAGGTACTCTCAATTCTATAATTCAAGTAGAAAGAGTTCTCTAATGACAGATGTTTCCTCCTGTCATTGAGAGAGACGAGAAGGCAGGGATGGATTTCATTTTCCACAGAGTAAGATTAGTCATGGATGTTGAGAAAAAGGTGATTACCCATTGAGCTGAAATCAGAATAAAAACAGTATAAATGATAAATGAAAGTCTGTGTGCAGGACAAAGAAAAAAACAACTTTAATAAGAAATTTGGCATTTGTGGCAGAAGTAATCCATCAATCACTCACGTTAATGAATCCTGGAAAGGCAGGAGTACATAGCTGAATGGTGTTTACGAGTATAGATTTGGAACTACATTCACTTGGGTAAGATTCTGGTTCTGCCCCTACCAGCTGAGCTGTCTTTAGCAAGTTACTTGAACTTTTCACATCTAGTGTTCTCTACTGTAAAAGAGGGAGAAAAATAGTATGTTCTCTAACAGGGTTCTTGTGACTATTCAACAAGTTAATATATGTAAAATGTTTAGAATGGTGCCTGTCATGTAATGTGTGCTCAGTAATTACTAGGAATTATTATCATTAGTTCTCCAGTGCATTCAATTTCCATAAAACATCAGAGAAATAAATCATAAACACTTTTTCAAAATGTATCAGTATAGATCAATAAATTCAGACTTAGCTGGAAGAATGTGCTTGAGAGAGAGTCACCTCGTTATAACTTATTATTAATCATGATGATAATGATTACCATTTATTTATTGCCTACCCTGTCTTATAGGAGCTGCCCAAGGAACTCTATATTTTCATTATTGCATCCTACCAACAAATCTACGAAGGAAAATATCATTATATAAATTGAAAAACTGGGGCTCAGCTATGTTAGTAAAAAGCCTTGTATAACAACTTTGAATCCTGAAGAACCAGAGCTCAAAATTATGTCTAATAGCTCTGGAGCTCATTTTTTTCCACTTAAACAAACAGAACACTATACCCATGAAATTAAAGTTTAACTGGATGGACTTCAAGAAAAAGCAATGCAGAAATAGAAAAGATAGGAAAATTACCAGATGGGTTAAAGACTAAATATTGAACCTGGTTGAGGATGACCAAGAACATAAATGCATCCCAACCTCCCCATTTTAAAGATAAAACATCTGGACTAGAAGAGTTTAGCTAGTTACTCCGCTGACCGTTGAGTGTCTTTTAACTCTGTATGGTCAACACAGCTGGAAGAAACTTGAGAAATAACACAAGATCAAGGAAAAAGGTATGAAGCGGGGAACAAAAAGGTAGAATGAAAATAGTTAAGATCCCTCAGGAAACTAAGGAAAGAGAGGTGTGAAAGAATCTGGCTGCAAGTCAGAATCTGCATCAAATCACTTGATTTCCTAGGTAATTAGATTATGGAGAGAAGTAAATGACAGATGACACCGGCTAGGGTTAGGGTTGCTGCAGTAGAGGTGCTGGGAATGATCACATAAGGAATATATATTTTCCAAATAAGTGTGCTACAGCTCTATCAGTTATCTATTGCTATGTAACCAAACTTCCCAAAATCAGAGGCTTAAAGTAACGGCCATCTGTTTGCTCAAGATTCTGCAGTTTGGGCTGGGTTCACCTGCGCAGCTTTCAGCTGGTCACTCCTGGAGTCCCCCATGAAGCTGTAATCACGTGGCAGCTCGACTGGAGCTGGATGGTCCTATGTGGCCCCAGTCACACTTCTGTTGGTTATCTGGGGTTGTCAGCCAGAGAACCTTGGTACACCTCTACATGGTCTCTTCAGCAGACTAGCCCAAGCTTTAAATATGCTGGTAACAGCATTCGAAAGGATAAATCTCAATGTTTCAGCACTGAAGAGGTTGATGCTTGTGTCAGTGTGTTGGTGTCCAATCGATCAAGGCCAGTCATAGGACGAAACCCAGACTCATTTTAGGAGGGAACTATTCAAAGGCATGGATACTGACAGGCATAAAATTAATTGGGTATCATTGATACAGTAATCTACCACCATGGCCAAAATAATAAACAGATGATATAGACATAGATAGATACAGATATAGATGTAGATGTAGGTGTAGACATAGATATACAGATATAGATAGGAAGTGGGGGAGTGAGCTTAGTTGACATTAAGAGAATAGAGTTTAAGGTGGAAAGAAGAATAAGTATAAATACCCTAAAATTGGAAGATGCTTAGCATATCAAGAAACAGCAAGGAGGCCAGCACTGCTGGAATCAAATACATAGAAGAAAAAGTAGTGTGAAATTATTAGCCAGGTATGCAGTGATCAGATCATATAGGACTTAGCCTTAGTTCAGGGTCCTAGAAGCAAAACCTAAAACAAGAATTTGTGTGAAATTGATTTACTGAGGGAGTCCTTTTAAGAGAAGGAAATGAGGTAAGCAGTACAGGATAAGGGGAAACCAAACCAAAGCAAAACAAGAATGTGGGCTCAGCTAGAGACTAGCTTCAGCTCAATGCCATAAGGAGCCCTGGAGAACTAAGTGCACTACAGAGTTGGTTCCAATTTGTAGCAGGATAAATGGCCTTTTGTTCCCTCATGTCATTAATCATTATCAATAAGCTGCTCCTGGGAAGAAGGGGGGGGGGATGTAACTCCCCAGGTGAGGCAGCTCCTGTACCACCAAGGGCAATTCTCAGGAGAAGTGGCAGCTGTGATTGAGCCACCATCAGGTAGGCACACTGGCCTGGTAAATGATACTGGGTAAAGTACTAACAGCATCTACCACGATCCACCCCTTGCACCACTCAGATCCACTTGCTTCTCACATGAACTTCACTCTCTCCAGACAATGTTTATCCAGGATTCCAGTTGGTCACAATGTCAAGGAAAGTTTATAAGAGGAGGGTTAGTGCTGCTGCTGTTGATCCCATGGCTGTAACTGATACTTATCATCTCCTTCCTCCATCCCTCATGCTGGATTCCCCTCCTGGCTCATCCAGCACTTCCACTGGACTGCTAGCTTGCCCGGCAGGGAGGCCCCCATCTATGAGGGATCTGAGTCTGTGATTACCATGTTCTTCTCAGAACATGGTTGCACCTGCACATTCCAGTATAACATGTGCATGAGACTGACAAGAGCAACTGCCAAAAAATACGTAGCAACAACTCTATCTCTTCAAGATAATCAAGGTCAATCACTCCACTTTGCCTGCTGACCTACAAGCACAAGGTATCCAATCTAGTGGCAGCTGTAACTTTAAGTTTAGTGGAACTCTTACCATATCCACTAGAAGAAGTATTGTTCCTCTCTGGGACTCAGGACCTTTAGATCAAGGATGAGCAAACTTCTTCTTTAAAGGGTCCGAGAGTAAATCTTTTAGGCCTTTAAGGCCACATTTAGTATCTGTCACATATTTCTCTTTTTAAATATATAATCCTTTAAAAATGTAAAAACTATTCTTAGCTCATGGAGCTATGAAAAAACAGGCTGAGGGTAGGATTTGGTACATTGGCTCTGGGCTGCTGACCCTTGCTTAGACCCACAGAGCCTAAAGTTTGGGGACAGAAAACAGAAATTACCTAGATGGGTCTCTGAGAGTGACCATGAGCAGGGCCACTCTACTTCCACCCCTAAGTTCTTGAATCCATACATTCTACTTACTGGAGACACATAAATAACAGCCTTATGAGAAGAAACACCTGCTGTTGGGTCTATACTTAGCTTTGACTCTGTCAATGTGGTTACCTCATTCATAATCCACTGTGCAAGCACTGGGGTACCTGGGGTGATCAAGAAGAGAAGGCGGCTGATGTCAACTGGCCAAGACATTTTGTCCACTTGAATATTTAGTGGCACTGATTGTTCTCTGGTGGCATTCAAATGCAATTGAGAGGTTGCCACATTCTGAATTTGCCCTTAGAATTGCATAATATCAAACAGACCAGCTTCCTCTGAGCTACCAGTCTCCTCCATTCTTGTTGTTACACATTTTGAGAAAGATAAGGGGGGTGACGCCCAGGTGTGATATATTAACTCATCAAACTAAAATGTCATAGTGTCCCTCTTGTGTCCTTTCCTTACCCTCCATCTGCAGCTCCCTTAATTCCCCTTCCACCCATAGTGTTGTCGGATAAAATACAGGATGGGTAGCTAAATCTGAATTTTAGACAAACAACAGATAATTTTTGATTTGTGTATGCTCTATCCAATATTTCTGACATACGTCTACTAAAAAAGTACTTGTTGTTTAGCGGAAATTCTAATTTAACTGATCATTCTGTATTTTTATTTGCGAAATCTGGCAAACCTATGTATCTAAATATCACTACTACTGTTGCCCTGTTTCATGCCCTGATATTCCTCACTTTTATTCCAATTCTCTAGTCATATTTCAAATTCTCTTAACCACATGTGGTTTCCTAAACATACTTTCATAGTCCTCTACCTCTGCCTGCCCTTGATATTCTCTCAGCCCAGAGTGCCCCCCCATCCACTCCTATATAGAAGAAAATCCAACTCGTCCATGAAAGCCCAGCTCAGACATCATACTTCTGTGAGACTTCCCCCCAGTCTTCCTGTCAAGTTTAATTGCTTTTTCACTTTTGCCCCCACAGCAATATATTTACCTATAAGACAAAATGTATCCCATTCAGCCTTATATTGTCATTAGTTGTTTGTATACTTTCCTCTCCCATTGAAATTTTAAGCTCCCCACCAATTTATCCTTTATTATTTCACCAAAACCAAGTAAAATATATTGAATATAAAAGATAAACAATATTTTTCCATGTCAATTGAATTAGACCACACGTCAATATTATCTGGACTAAACATGAAACATGGTTCCACTGGCAACAATTAGCATTGATTGTAAAAATGAGAGTCTTTTGGATGGTGTTTTGCCAGTTTGAAAGACAGTTTTGGAGATGGTCTAAAATCCATGGCAAGAGCAGTTGATATGAGAAGGGCCAACGCTAAATATTTTTTTAGAGTAGTAATTTAAAAATCATACTATATTAATAACAATGTAAAAACTCAACATTTGAAAGTACAGCCATTAATAAAGTAAAATGATTTGGGAAACACACAATAAAGGGTATGATTATTTCGTAGTCACATGCCAAACCCATCATACCTCATTTTAGAAGCACCATTACTGAAGGTAAAATTCCTGGGTTTGTTGTATCGCATGATCAAATCAGCTCGTCTCTGCTGCATGGTCTTAAAAAAATCAGCTCGTCTCTGCTACATGGTCTTAAATCATGCTTAACTCTTCATCAGTACTATTAAATATCCCCCCTGATTCTAAGAAGCCCTGCTGGAAACTCTTCAAACCAACAGGTTATAAGCAGTATTACATTCAGAAGTCAACACATCTGGACAGGCATGAAAAGAGCAGCAGTCCTAGAATATAAAGGATGTAGGGGAGAGTTCCAGCTCCAGCACTTCCTAACTCAATAACCCCGGGCAACTTCCCTTCCATGAACTTTTTTTTTTTTTTTTTTTTTTTTTTTTGCGGTACGCGGGCCTCTCACTGTTGTGGCCTCTCCCGTTGCGGAGCACAGGCTCCGGACGCGCAAGCTCAGCAGCCACGGCTCATGGGCCCAGCCACTCCGCAGCATGTGGGATCCTCCCGGACCGGGGCACGAACCCATGTCCCCTGCATCGGCAGGCGGACTCTCAACCACTGCGCCACCAGGGAAGCCCTCCATGAACTTTTGTGTCCTGATGATCATCAGTTCTTCTGGGGATCAAGTACAGTAATCTTCAGTAAAAAGAGCATATGAAAGACATTTTTTTAAAAAAGGAAATGCCAGTTGTATTTGGAGGTTAAATTAATTTACAACAAAAAGTTCTATCACCAAGTCTCAGCCCCTTGTCCCTAGTAGTACCATTTTGATAACTTCAACCAACCAAGTAACCTGGTGGGAAGAATGTTTCCTTTAACATCTATGTCCATGTGGCAGTTGGTCAATTGTTATGACAAAAGCGTCTCCTTGTGGATTTAATAGTCAGCCCCACACCTGCTTTGGAGAAAGTGAGGTATGCTAGTCTACATTTCCAATGGCAGTAACTCCCCTGAGCTGGGTGGGACCTTGGTGCCAGCTCTGCAGTGAGGAGCTTGGTGCTTTTGCCTCTAGCAGCTTCCTTGAGTTTCATTCCTTAGGCCCTTCTTAGATGACACTTGTTAAGATTCCTTGAGAATGGAGTAAGGAGTTCTGTTTATAGCAAATGACAGGCCTCCTTCACCAGCTTTGCTGAGGCAGGGAGAAAAGAAAATGATTTTTTTTTTCTTCTGTCTAGTAGTGGAGACCAAAAAAAAAAGGGATGTCATTATTTTGACTCCTGGCTGCCAGGAAGAGTTTCTCACAACTCTAATCAACAGAATACTTTTTTCACACAGAGTTTTGTAGAATGGTAAATGCATCCAACTACTCAGGTTCAAAATAGGTCACCACTTTGGTGTAAAATTGCTTTGGGGGTTGGAAAAGATGGGTGGGGAATAGATTTTTGTGGCAGGGTATACACTGGGGACTAGGCCTATATCTGCTATTATCCTCTTTTAGAAATTCTGACCATCTACATTAAATATCTCTGTACAGATTTGATCTAGCCCCACTTCAGCCCGAGAGCCTAGCATGGTGCCTTAAACAGCCTGGAGGCTCAATAAATATTTTTGTACAAATGAACAAGAAAGAAATAAACAAACATCACCCAAGGGGGAAAAAAAATCAAAGATGTAAGACCCTCTCCTCTCTGTAGGAGACTTTCTCCCCAGACAGACAGACATCTGGTGTTTCAAATATTGGGACCCGACCTTGGGTCATGTCTCTCTACTTAGGAGGCTTACCCTTGTTTAAAGTGCAATTCAATCACTTACTGGGCATAAAAATAGTGACTTTTAATTTTATTCACTCCTACATGGCCTACACAAATAGAGGAATAACTTCTACATGATTATAAAAACAATGAATATTCTAAAACAAAATTGGCTTTGAAAGAGAATCAAGACACACTCAAATACATGCAATAACTGTCCCTCTGCAGCCACTGGCTTGTGCCCCTTTTCCCAATATGCTTATAAGATTAAATGAGGCAACATAGATTTAGTGTGTCCACTTGTTTGTGAGAAAGAAGTATCCTAGCAATCATCCCTTCAAAATGAGTACAACCTTGTTGGAATCAGGGTCTCTGTCTACCTAACTTCCAGCTCCTACCACCTAACTTATTTAAATAATAAGAATTCTCCTTTCTTCCTACCACTGACAGTTTCTTTGGTTTAAGTGCTCTCTGCACTATATGCCTCCATCTGTTTATTTTATCCTATCAACCTTTATTATCTATTACATGTCAGACCTTATACTCAGCCTTCAGTGTAAGATAAAAAGGGATAAAGAAATGTAACAACAGTCTGTTAAGGGCAAGCAAAATAGTAAAAACCAAAACAAAAAGTCCTTAGGGTAGATCTCATGATTTCTTAGGCTTTGTATCCCAGTGCCTATCTCACTGGCTGGCACATGCATCGTAAATGTTGATGGAAAGAAATGCTTCCTAAAAGAGATAAATACAAGTGCCCCTTGTATTTAGGGGCAGTTTCAAAGAAGCTGAGGCCTGAAGGATGGGTCAGCAAGTAGATGAAGAGGGGAAGGGCATGCCAAGGAGAAGTGACATGTGTAAAGGCAGGAGGAATGATCGCTGGGTGCTGATGGGCTCAGAGGGTGGAAAGTAATTGGTATGGCTCCTGTGTTGATATCAACTTGCGTTGGGAATCGTAGCAGGAGAGGAACAGGAGAGGGGTGGTAGGAGACAGAATCAGGGGCCTTGAGGTTGTCTTAAGCAGTTTGGACTGTTAATACAGTCCAAAAGATTGTCTCTCTGCAAATTAACTGACAAGATAGAAAATACAGTAATCTATTTAACTTGCAACATGTGACTGTTACATATCCCAGGTTAAATCACAATCTCCTTGGGGCCAATTCCTATGTAAGAGTTTATTTGTTGAATTCTAGATGTATAACATCATGCTATTCACAGAAGGAGATCATCATCATCACCACATCACTACTATCACTGTCACCATCACTGTCACCACCATCACCATCGCCACCATCATCTAACATTTTCTGAATTCTTAGTGTATACCATGTCCTGTGCTGACCTTTCAAATGTCACAAAACCCCCATTGGGGTAGGTACTGCACTTGCTATACACATGAGCAAACATAGGCTTGTGGAAAATTGGGTAACTTCTTCAATTCCATATGCTTACCAAATGTCAGAGCAGTTAAGATTTTTAATTAACTTTAACTTCAAGCTTTATCCCCCTGCCTCTCTTGATAAAAATCTGTTGATTTATTCAATTCATATTTTTCCTACACCCCCAAATAGTTGCATTTGATGATCCATATAACTCTATTTTACTACGGTTTGTTTTGTTTTCAGCTAACAGTGTGATGAGGTGTGCAATGTGGACAGACATTGTATCAGGTCAGCCTAGTCATCTTCCTTCTGGACTAGGTATGAACCCCACCTCACCCACCCCCATCAATCATATACATTTATTCTGGTAAATCAAAAAGTGCAGAAGTCTGAGTACATTTCACTAGCAATGATAAAGTTTCTCTCCTCTTTACCTTTCCTAAATTGACAGGTATCATTAAAACCTCCTCCATAAAACTTTTTACCAGCTAACTAAGTCCCAGTCTCCATGGGAAGAATAAATGAAGGCACATTTTTTTAAGTGTATAAACTGAATCTTCAGAGGTACAGCGTTGGAGGTTGCCATGGAAACTTTTCTCTCTCCTTCCCACTGTTTTTGGCAAGTTTTTTTATTAAACAAAACAAAAAAATTTTAAATGCCCTCATTAGCCTCATCTCCATTTCCAACAGAGTCAGATCATTTTTTCCAAATGTCTTATGGCCCAAGTCATTGGCTCACAATACACTGAACACTAAGAGAAATATGTATTTTGATTCCCCAATATTGAGAACTAAGGACTGAATTCATTCACTTACTCAATCAGTACATGTAATCTAGGACTCCCTCTCTGTAAAGCTCTAATTTAGGCCCTTTGTGAATATAAACTTGTAAAAAGGCCCTCACTTCAAGGAGTCCATCATCTATTGTGAGAAATAAAATAAGTACATGGCTCTGATTTAAGGCAGCATATAAGAGAATTTCAAAATGACATAAGGGTTCACAGAAAAAAGCATTCATGTCCAGCTAGTGCCAGCAGCTAAGTCTTCTTGGAAGAAGTAGCACTTAAATTAATCCTTGAAAGTTAACTACAAATTAAAGGGCATGAGGTAAGGTTTAATTATACTCCATCTCCTAAGTCAGGCTGAAGAGCCTAGTCTTTACTTACTGAAAAAGCTATTTTTGAGTCACAGTGTGATGTGATATGATGCAATATGATATATCTGGATAATAAATCTCAAAGGATCAACCAGCGTTGGGATATGATAGTGTTTCAATTCCCATATATCAAGCTTCAGGTAGAAAAGATTGTCTCTCTGCAAATTAACTGACAAGATAGAAAAAAAGTCACATGAATATTTCTTGTAGCAATGCTAAATGAAATCCTAGCCAAGAATGAAATTAAACCTCTTATAAAGCACAATGGAAGAGTTTTCAGAGGAAGGCACCATGGTTCTTTCTTGATAAACAATAACTAAACTTTTCTATAGGCAAACTAGCTGTATTCTTCATTTTCCTCATTATTTTCTTTGGTCATAGATTTTGTTCCACATTTTTTCAGTGGTGGAGGTTAGAAACCAGAAACTACTCCTAAATAAGGAATGCTTAAAGTCTGCTCTCCCTGCATTGTCATTTCATTGAGGCAAAGGGCAGAAACTTATTTCTCTTGGGCCTATTAATTCCTGCCACTTATCAGTTACAAGCAAATATTTGTGCATTATGGTAAACTGCTTCTTGAACACTCAGCTAAGATGCTGAGCCTAAAAAAAAGTATCATCCTGCTAGATCTTGAGAACTCCTAAAAATTTTTACTCTAAAATTTAACCCAAGAGCTATGACTTGGGTTAAGTCAGCAGTTCTTAGCCTAGCTCTCATAAAAAGAAGTATTTTAAAACAGAGGAACATAGATTTTCAAGAGCAAATTTTTGCTATTTTTAAAGGCTAATTGAAGTTCTCCATACGCATATGGCAAGGTTGGAAATTTCCTTGATTTTCACTGGATATAATCATCTCAGTGTGGTCACACTGCTTATATCTCATACTGATAAGGAGCTCTATCTGGCAGCTGTTTAAGTCCCTGGTTAATTAAAAATGGGAAAACAGATTAATTATTACTTAATATATGCAGTTGACTTGATAGCTACATTGTTTTTTAGAACGTGAATCTATAGGAGACACAAAATAAAGATGAAATAATCCATACGTATGAAAATCTGGGACCCAAAAAATTCTTGTGATAGTTCAACTAAATGTCTATTACCTCTGATATCAGATTAAGAAGAATTCAACTTTCACAGGTACTGGAAACAGAACATGGGAAAGGTAAACTGTGATGTAAAAGGGAGGGGGGAAAATAACTACAGCAGACCTTGATAAAAGGAGGCCAGGTTTTCCGACCACAATGATATGAGACTAGATATCAATTAGAGGAAGAAATCTGTAAAAAATACAAACACATGGAGGCTACACAATACACTACTAAATAAACAAGAGATCACTGAAGAAATCAAAGAGGAAATAAAAAAATACCTTGAAACAAATGACAATGAATACACAATGACGCAAAACCTATGGGATGCAGCAAAAGCAGTGCTAAGAGGGAAGTTTATAGCATTACAATTCTACCTCAAGAAACAAGAAAAATCTCAAATAAACAATCTAACCTTACACCTAAAGCAATTAGAGAAAGAGACACAAAAAATCCCCAAAGCAAGCAGAAGGAAAGAAATCATAAAGATCAGACCAGAAATCAATGAAAAAGAAATAAAGGAAACAATAGCAAAGATCAATAAAACTAAAAGCTTGTTCTTTGAGAAGATAAACAAAATTGACAAACCATTAGCCAGACTCATAAAGAAAAAAAGGGAGAAGACTCAAGTCAATGGAATTAGAAATGAAAAAAGAGAAGTAACAACTGACACTGCAGAAATACAAAGGATCATGAGAGATTACTACAAGCAACTCTGCCAATAAAATGGACAACGTGGAAGAAATGGAAAAATTCTTAGAAAAGTACAACCTTCTGAGACTGAACCAGGAAGAAACAGAAAATATGAACAGACCAATCACAAGCACTGAAATTAAAACCGTGATTAGAAATCTTCCAACAAACCAAAGCCCAGGACCAGATGGCTTCACAGGCAAATTCTATCAAACATTTAGAGAAGAGCTAACACGTATCCTTCTCAAACTCTTCCAAAATATAGCAGAGGGAGGAATACTCCCAAACTCATTCTACAAGGCCCCCATCACTCTGAAACCAAAACCAGACAAAGCTGTCACAAAGAAAGACACTACAGGCCAATATCACTGATGAACAGTAATGCAAAAATCCTCAACAAAATACTAGTAAACAGAATCCAACAGCACATTAAAAGGATCAAACACCATGATCAAGTGGGGTTTATCCCAGGAATGCAAGTATTCTTCAATATACACAAATCAATCAATGTGATACAGAATATTAACAAATTGAAGGAGAAAAACCGTATGATCATCTCAATAGATGCAGAAAAAGCTTTTGATAAAATTCAACACCGAGTTATGATAAAAACTCTCCAAAAAGTAGGCATAGAGGGGACCTACCTCAACATTATAAAGGCCATATAGGACAAACCCACAGCCAACATCATTGTCAGTGGTGAAAAGCTGAAACCATTTCCTCTAAGATCAGGAACAAGACAAGGTTGCCCACTCTGACCACTGTTATTCAACATAGTTTTGGAAGTTTTAGCCACAGCAATCAGAAAAGAAAAGTATAATAAAAGGAATCCAAATCAGAAAAGAAGAAGTAAAACTGTCACTGTTTGCAGGTGACCTGATACTATACATAGAGAATACTAAAGATGCTACCAGAAAACTACTAGAGCTAATCAATGAATTTGGTAGAGTAGCAGGATACATGATTAATGCACAGAAATCTCTTGCATTCCTATACGCTAATGATGAAAAACCTGAAAGAGAAATTAAGGAAACTCCCATTTACCATTGCAACAAAAAGAATAAAATACCTAGGAATAAACCTTCCTAAGGAGACAAAAGACCTGTATGCAGAAAACTATAAGACACTGATGAAAGAAATTAAAGATGATACAAACAGATGGAGAGCTATACCATGTTCTTGGATTGGAAGAATTAACATTGTGAAAATGACTCTACTATCCAAAGCAATCTACAGATTCAATGCAATCCCTATCACACTACCAGTGGCATTTTTCACAGAACTAGAACAAAAAATTTCACAATTTGTATGGGAACACAGAAGACCCCGAATAGCCAAAGCAATCCTGAGAAAGCAAAACGGAGCTGGAGGAATCAGGCTCCCTGACTTCAGACTATACTACAAAGGTACAGTAATGAAGACAGTATGGTACTGGCCCCAAAACAGAAATATAGATCAATGGAACAGGATAGAAAGCCCAGAGATAAACCCATGTATATATGGTCACCTTATCTTTGATAAAGGAGGCAAGAATATACAATGGAGAAAAGACAGGCTCTTCAATAAGTGGTGCTGGGAAAACTGGACAGCTACATGTAAAAGAATGAAATTAGAACACTTCCTAACACCATACACAAAAATAAACTCAAAATGTATTAAAGACCTAAATGTAAGGCCAGACACTATAAAACTCTTAGAGGAAAACATAGGCAGAACACTCCATGACATAAATGACAGCAAGATCTTTTTTGACCCACCTCCTAAAGAAATGGAAATAAAAACAAAAATAAACAAATGGGACCTACTGAAAATTAAAACCTTTTGCACAGCAAAGGAAACCATAAACAAGATGAAAAGACAACCTTCAAAATGGGAGAAAATATTTACAAACGAAGCAACAGACAAAGGATTAATCTCCAAAATACAGAAGGAGCTCATGCAGTCCAATATCAAAAGGACAAACAACCCAATCCAAAAATGGGCAGAAGATCTAAATAGACATTTCTCCAAAGAAGATATACAGATTGCCAACAAACACATGAAAGGATGCTCAACATCTCTACTCATTAGAGAAATGCAAATCAAAACCACAATGAGGTATCACCTCACACTGGTCAGAATGGCCGTCATCAGAAATCTACAAATAATAAGTGCTGGAGAGGGTGTGGAGAGAAGGGAACCCTCTTGCACTGTTGGTGGGAATGTAAATTGATACAGCCACTATGGAGAACAGTATGAAGGTTCCTTAAAAAACTGAAAATAAAAGTACCATATGACCCAGCAATCCCACTACTGGGTGTATACCCTGAGTAAACCTTAATTCAAAAAGAGTCATGTACTACAGTGTTCATTGCAGCACTATTTACAATAGACAGGACATGGAAGCAACCTAAGTGTCCATCAACAGATGAATGGATAAAGAAGATGTGGCATATGTATACAATGGAATATTACTCAGCCATAAAAAGAAATGAAATTGAGTTATTTGTAGGAGGTGGATGGACCTAGAGTCTGTCATACGGGGTGAAGTAAATCAGAAAGAGAAAAACAAATACCGTATGCTAACACATATATATGGAACCTAAAAAGAAATGGCCTGATGAACCTTGGGGCAGGACAGGAATAAAGACGCAGATGTAGAGAATGGACTTGAGGACACGGGGTGGGGGGAAGGGTAAGCTGGGATGAAGTAAGAGAGTGGCATGGACATATATACACTACCAAATGTAAAACCGATTGCTAGTGGGACGCAGCCACACAGCACAGGGAGGTCAGCCCGGTGCTTTGTGTCCGTCTAGAGGGGTGGGATAGGGAGGGTGGGAGGTAGACGCAAGAAGGAGGGGATATGGGGATATATGTATATGTATAGCTGATTCACTTTGTTACACAGCAGAAAGTAATGCACCATTGTAAAGCAGTTATACTCCAATAAAGATGTTAAAAAAAAAATAGAATTTGTCCAATGTAGCACAGAGGAATTTTAGGATAGTGAAAATATTCTGTACAATACTATAATGATGGATACACATCATACATTTGTCCAAACTCATAGAATACACAACCCCAAGATGAACCCTGATGTAAACTATGGGCTTTGGCTGATTATGATGTGTCAACCTAGGTTCATCGATTGCAACAAGTGTACCACTCCATGGGGGTTGTTGATAATGGGGGCGGCTATGCACGTGTGGGGGCATATGGAAAATCTCTGTATCTTTCTGTTAATTTTGCTGTGAATCTAAAATCGTTTTTAAAAATAAAATCTTAAAAAATTAAAAAAAAAAAAGGCGGCCATGAATACCTAGGGCTTTGGGTTCCTGAGCAGCAAAGCAAGCTTGGCCTCTTTCACAACTTAGTCTTAAGCTGGCTCTGGTCTGAGGCACGTATTTGCAGATCATTAAAATAACAGCATAACTGGCAGACAGCAAGCTCATCACATAAATGGCTTGGACTGACAGGTTAAGTGGGAAGAAATCTCAGAATTATTCTGCCATGATGGTTTGTGATACAGCTTAATAGAAAGGTCCAGTGAATTAAAAATCCAAGCTGGGATATCAATCAAGTCTAGTAAGTTCTGATTCTGAACTCCAAATCAGGAAATAATAGATTCTAATCACTGCTGACTTAACTGTGTGACCCTAGGCAAGTCAGCCGCTCATCTTATAAAATGGATACCATGCATTCTTGCCTCCGAGTCACAGCAACACAGTGGAGGAAATTTATGATTATCCTGAGTTCTGAGGAAGATATTTAGATTCTTCCTGGCTCGAAAAGCTAATGGCTTTTTTGCCTTGGGGAGCTTATCTTAAGTGATATTTCTTCAGCTTTACTAATACCAGGGAGGCCACCTATATCTTGACTTCTTCAGGGCCGTATCATATTGCTGTTACAAAGCAAATTATAAAGGGTAATTCACAGTGTAAATCCAACTCCTTTCAAACACAACATTAAAAATGACACCAGCTTCCTTAAATTTATGTTGTCATTTTCTTTCTAAGAGCTCTAAGCCCCTTTAGCTCATTTTCACCTCACAGCATCCCAAAGAGAGAGACTTTTACTAAAATCTCCAACCCCCGTTACAGATGGGGAAATTGAGCATCAGAGGTGAAATGAATTTTCAGTAGAGGTGAGATTAGGACATGTATCTCTTGACTTTCTGCCCTGTTGGAACAGCTTGCTTGGTAGAATTCACCTGAGAGACACAGAAAGAAGCACCTCTCACAAAACAGTCCTTCATCAGCTTCCTAAAGTGTCTTATATTTGCCCTCACCCTATCTCTAAGGCTAGATGATAATTATGATTGTTGCAGCTAATAGATATTGAGTATGTACCTCGTGCCAAACAGTTACAACACATTTAATTTTCACAACAGTCTTAGAGATGTGGGCAATGACATGTAGCAAGGTTAAGTAATTTCCCAGAGTTTACACAGCTGGTGGATTAGGTATTAAAAGTCCTTATTAAAGGACAAATGTGTACCTAGGTAAGTTGACCTATGCTGGGAGTGGTAGGGTGGTTTACAGGAAAAGGGTGAAACTCTGAAGTCAGGCAGATCTGAATTCAAAAACTTAACCCAGTTCATGAATCGTGAAACATCTGGCATGTTACACGTGAAAAACAAAGTGAGGGACTTCCCTGGCGTTCCAGTGGTTAAGACTCCACGCTTCCACTGCAGGGGGCACAGGTTCGATCCCTGGTTGGGGAACTAAGATCTCACATTTTATGGGGTACGGCCAAATAATACAAAAATAAAAATTTTAAAAAGCAAAGTGAAACATGAATTGTGTTACTCCCTGCTTGAAACTGTTTTCTGGTTTCCCATTGCTCTAGGTCCCTGCATGTTTCACTTTTCCTGCCTCTCCAGCATCACCTCCTATCAGTCTCCTCCTTGCTTACTTGCTCAGATCATGTACCACCACCTTTCTGTTTTTCAGATGGGACATAATCTCTCTCTTATCTCAGAGCTTTTTCACATCCCGTTCCCTTTGGAATGTATCCCCCACCCCACCTCTTACCTTGCATCAACCGTTAAGCACACCCAGTATATATCACAGAACATTTACCTTAGTCTAAACTTCATTATTCCACAACTCTGTATGGCATTCATTACTCTTAATGCATTTTACACAAAGACACTGAAGCTCAGAGAGGTTTAATCAGTTGCCTTGGGTTACATTGCTAATTAGTATCTGAGCTAAAATTCAAACCTAGTTCTAACTCCAAAGTTTGGGCTCTTTGCACTTAACCAAAACTGCCCCTGACTTTATTCTCTGAAATCAGGGATGTCCAGTCCTTTCCTAGGGCCCATCAGTTCGCCGCTGAAAATTAGGGCATCACAGGCTATAAGGCTTAGGTATTTCTCACAGTACTGGACTGAAGTCAGACACTGCCAAGGAATGCATGAAATCCTTCAAAATCCATCCACTTGGCCCACCTATAGTATGTCTGCCAAGTGGTCTATCCCAATGCTATTCCAAAGGAAGGCCACAGGGCTAAGTAACTCTGTTCTATTCTTCCTCCTGAATGTAATAATCCAAAGGGGACTTCTGATAAAATCAGGGTCACTGAGATTGGATTGTTACGAGGATTATTACAGCCAATCAACTTGAACTTACTTTGAAAATGCCACAGTGTTATGCCATTGGTTCACTTATTTAACACATTTGGAATGAGGGACTACCATACAGTGCACACTGCCTAGGTACTTAATATACTATAAGGAATAGGCAAGACTTGGGCCTTGCCGTTTTGCCATCTTGGGGGAAATCAAACAAGAAACAAGCAAAAAATATATCAATAAATATTTGCAAACTGTGACTGTGAAGGAAACATACAGAGTGATGTGATAGGGAATAATGAAGGGGGTGGGGTCTACATCACAGGATCTCTTCCTGGAGCCTGGGACCTGATGGGTGTGAAGAAGTCTCCTCCACATGCAAAGATCTGGAGGAGAAAATTCAAGCTAGATGGGGATTACAACTGCCAAGCCGTGATTCAGTAAGGAGTCTGAAGTACTCAAGGTATTGAAGGAAGAGAGGAGTTTGGAGCAGGAGAGTAGAAGGAGAAGACATTCATTCAGCCATTCATATGCTTCTAGTGAGCACCAGCCATTTGCCAGGCATTATTCCAGTGCTGGAGATAAAATAATAACAAAGAGTCAGAGAAGCTCCTGCCCCTCTGTGGTTGACATTCCAGCAAGAGTTTGGAGCAACAGGTAGGCTTCAAGCCTTTGGGGTTTTATAAGGCATAGAAAAGAGTTTGGAGTTTATTCTAATTGGAATGTAAAGTCAGGAAGTAACTTGATGTGATAAATATTTTAAAAGCTTACCCTGGTTTCCTCTGTGTAATGACAGCCAGAAGCCTCCAGAATTACTGCTGTTGTGATTTTGATTATCATCAATAATAAATATCCTGGGTCTCTCTTGCTTACATTTTTGAAGACAGAAATCTTGTCAACACAGTGACAAAATTTCAAACCACTAGAGGGAATCGTTTACAAAAGGACACCAACAGAGCACGGTGCTGTTTGCTCTCAGAGGCTTTTTCCTCCAAATAATTTCTAAGCTAAAGTTTATTGACATATTAGCCAATAATGTTTATAAGGCAGAAGCCCCCTGATGTAAGTTGAAAGAAAGTAGAAGAAACAGTGCCCATCTGTAAATACAGGGATAATTTATAATCAATCATATCCCTTTCCTCTGTAAGCCTTTTCTATCCCTTTCTAATCACAGACTACTTTAGAATGTGAGGAATAATCAAATTCCATTTGATTCGTCTATGAAAGGAAGAAGGGAGCTTTCACATCCTCTTGCAAAAAAAGAGTCCCTTTGTTCCTTTGTCCTTGGGAAATATTGTTCTCTCCTGAAAAAAACATGGGTTTTAGACTGTGAAGTCCGGATTTATATCCCAATTCCAGTATTAGCTGTTACATGTGGGTAACTTACTTAGCTCCTCAAAAATGAGGAGTTGAAAACAGGTATTTAAACAAAAACTTGTACATGAATGTTCAACTTGTACATGAATCTTCATAGCAGCACTATTATACACAATAGCCAAACAGTGCAAAAAACCCAAATGTCCATCAGCTGATGGACTGGATAAACAAAATGTGGTGTATCTATACAATGGAATATTAGTCAGCCATCAAAAGGAATGAAGTATTGATACTACTACGACATGAATGAACCCTGAAAATATTACCCTAATGGAAGAAAGCCAGACACAAAAATATATACATTATACGGTTCAATTTATAAGAAATATTCAGAATAGGTAAATTCATAGAGACAGAAGGCAGAATAGGGGCTGGGGAATGACTGATTAATGGGTACAAGTTTGCCCTTCTGGGTGATAAAAATATGTGGGTACTGAGTAGAGGTGATGACTGTGTAATACTGTGAACATACTAAATGCCATTGATTTGCATACTTTATTATTATTTTACATCTTTATTGGAGTATAATTGCTTTACAGTGTTGTGTTAGTTTCTGCTGTATAACAAGTGAATCAGCATATGTATACATATATCCCCATATCCTCTCCCTCTTGAGCCTCTCTCCCACTCTCCCTATCCCACCCCTCTAGGTGGTCACAAAGGACTGAGCTGATTTCCCTGTGCTATGTGGCTGCTTCCCACTAGCTATCTATTTTACATTTGGTAGTGTATATATGCCAATGCTACTCTCTCACTTCGTCCCAGCTTACCCTTCCCCTGCCCCTGTGTCCTCAAGTCCATTCTCTACGTCTGCGTCTTTATTCCTATCCTGCCCCTAGGTTCATCAGAACCATTTTTTTTTTTTTTTTTTTAGATTCCACATATACGAGTTAGCATACAGTATTTGTTTTTCTCTTCTGACTTACTTCAGTCTGTATGACAGACTCTAGGTCCATCCACCTCACTACACAGCCACTATGGAGAACGGTATGGAGGTTCCTTCAAAAACTAAAAATAGAACTAACATATGACCCAGCAATCCCACTACTGAGAAAACTATAATTCAAAAAGAGACTTGTACCACAATGTTCATTGCAGCTCTATGTACAATCACTAGGACGTGGAAGCAACCTAACTGTCCATCGACAGATGAATGGATAAAGAAGATGTGGCACATATATACAATGGAATATTATTCACCCATAAAAAGAAACAAAATTGAGTTATTTGATTTGCATACTTTAAATGGTTAATTCTATGTTATATGAATCTTACCTCAATTTTTAAAAAGTGGGAGTCCCAGGAGCCAGGAACCTTCCCCATTTTGAATAGTTATAGCCCAAATTTGGCACAAAGGTTATGTTTGCAAACTGTTTCATGGAAATCTAGAGTTACCCATGAGCCTTTGAAATCCTGGGATAACTATCTTTTCTGCTTTATACCTTGATATGCCATGAAAGATTTAATATCTGCTTTCTATAGGTTTCTTTATAGGGGAATTTTTTTTAAATCCCATATTAAAGCAAGCAATCTTTATCTGCTTTAAATCAAAGAGGTTACAAAATGATAAGCTAAGGACTTAACTTGAACGTAGGAGTCTACATTTTATATTTAAATTATCGCTAATGTTTAAAAGAATTTGACACTTAAAAGAATCTAACAGATTAGCTTTATGTTCACTGAGCAATTATTCTTAAGACATTTTCTGTCTGAGAAGAATAATGGTATTTAATCTTGGTAAATAGTTTTAGATTCACCGTATGGAATTTATTAGTTTTTCTGGAATTGTTTAAGTATTGGGAACATTTTGGTTATTAGTTGTACCTTTGAACTGTTTAAAAAAGAAATAGGATAAATTAAGTTTAAAATATTTGAAGCAGCTTTAATAGACCGAGTTCGTAAATGAAACCAAACTAATCAAAATGATCATCAAAATTTGCTTTACTTAAAAATAGCAGAAACTAACACACCATTGTAGAGATTATACTCCAATAAAGATGTTTTTAAAAAAATAGAATAATAAGATGAACCAGGACTTCTAAGGAAAAACAAAGTTTCTGAATTTATAAGTTTAATAAATTGAAAATTACATTAAAATAACCAAAAATAGCCTTTTCTATGCACAGAAATCATCTCCAAGGAAATCTAAAATTCACTCTGATATTTTCCATTCAATAAAGCCATCCAGGGACTTCCCTGGTGGTGCAGTGGTTAAGAATCTGCCTGCTAATGCAGGGGACATGGGTTTCAAGACCTGGTCTGGGAAGATCCCACATGCCGTGGAGCAACTAAGCCTGTGCGCCACAACTACTGAGCCTGTGCTCTAGAGCCTGCAGGCGACAACTACTGAAGCTCGCGCGCCTAGAACCCATGCTCTGCAACAAAGAGAAGCCACTGCAATGAGAAGCCCGCGCACCGCAACAAAGAGGAGCCCCCGCTCACCGCAACTAGAGAAAGTACACATGCAACAATGAAGACCCAACGCAGCCAAAACTCAATCAATCAATCAATAAATTTTAAAAAATAAACAAATAAATAAAGCCATCCACACTCTAATCTTCAGTCACTAATGCACATATATCACCTTCCTTACCCAGCCCACACTGAACTTTTAGAGCTTAACTCTCAAGCACAGTGTAGTATAGTACAACAATCTAACTGTACTCGTGGGTCCCAATGAGTTTGCTTCTCTTTTCTCAAAACATAATTTATAGCAATCTTAGTTTCCACTTGCTAGGGATGCCAAAAAAAAAAGCAAAGAAAAAGAAAAAAGTGCTTCCACTTTCCCCTCTTCTACCCAGACTCCAAAAACAGTCACCATTAAATGATCATGGCATACTGTCCTGCAGAGCCTGGTTATTGCCTCAGAATCTTTCCCAAAACAACCTTTTAGGTAACTGTCACCAAATTATCGGAAATAATGCGCAAAATGAAATCTGTTCATCACCCTCGGTCTTCACTCCTGAATTATTTTGTCAGCCCTACCTCTCCATCCCACACTCCTTAAGAAATAGAATAAAAGTAATACTACTCTGCACCATATCTGATATATGTGGTTGCCTGGCCCGGCTCCATTAAGAAAGTAGCTGCTTAACAGCACCTCTGATATATGTTCACAATCTATTCCTAGGTATAGAACCCATTCAAACTGACTACTGAGAATATCCAAAGATAGATAACTCCAAAATGGAAACTTTCCTGTTGCAAAAGTCGAGAGAACAGAACAGTCTCTTTCTAGGGGTCACAGATATCAACTTTTCCATGGCAGGCCATCTCCAAATTGTCCTATATCCAAAGAATTAAAACAGTTCATAATATCATCGCACTTTCCAGGCTAATCAAATGGAATCATCTTCACGACCTATCATTCCCTGGACAGTCTTTTGGAGGAATATAGTATGAAAGTTCTACTCCAGTGGCATATTATGGTGTGTTAATCTATTATCAGGATGCATTACCAGTGATTCTTCTGAAACATTAGCGAGCACACTGAGGTTTACTAAAGGTCAACTACATCATCAAATGAGTTTCCAACTGACACGATCACTTAAAAATTATAGAACAAAGAGTCCAGAAGCAAATTCATTAATGGATTTTATTTTCAAGACAACCCCACTGATCTTCGGTTCCCAGAATACTCAATTAATTCTGCACAGTAATTCCAGATGCTACCAGATTTGCAACACCTTTCCTCACACTCAACGCCCCACTCCGCCACATGCACACATGGCTTTTGTGTCTATTTCTGGATGGTTCTTTACCTCTAAATCTTTTTGTTTCATAATGTCTTCTTTATTGCCTAAGTCCTTCTCAGATTATAGAAGTATGAAGTGATAGAACCAGGACTGTGACATGGTGATCCAAAAGTGGGACATATTCAAAACTTTCTTTCTAGAACATCTGGACACATGGCAATGATTTGTTTATAGCTCCTACTATCTCTTTAAGAAAATAATGATTTATTTACATAATTCTGTTTGTTTATGTAATTCAATCTAGTATTTATGTGCATTTAGTTTAGAAGCAGATATATGGGAATGGTTTTCAGAGCACTTCAGCTGGTGAACTGCCCTCTAAAAATTAGAAATTTTTTCTTCTGGCCATGATGGAGTAACTGGTACAGGACTTGTCCTCTTGCCATAAACAGCTAGAAAATTAGACAAAATATATATTCCAATATAGCACAACAAGAAGGGCAGAACTGTGGTCACAATAAAAAGAAAATAGGATGAATCCTAGAATTATCTAGGCTTTCTGCCTGGAGACACTTTCTGGTCCATGGCTTAGGGAAAAGAAATTCAAAAAGAACTCTGCATTCTCACTTTGTTGAGGAGACAGAAATCAGAGCTGGGGAGTAGAGGTGGCTGAAATGTTTGAAGCAGAGTACCAGTAAACAGAACGCTTCACAAAGAACACCTTCCAAACACTGCAGACAAGTCCCCTAGAAAATCTGGCTTACTGCTAAGCTGCACATGCTTAAGCTGGTCCTCCATGAGGCTGGGCACAGAACAATTACCAGCGAAGGAAAGAGTACCAGGAAACTGCAGGTTCACCAATTCCCAGAGCTCTATTCCCAGAGCTCACACAAGGGTACAGGATATTGAGTTTCCAACAGAGTGGAAAGTCCTCATTGACACATAGGGTACATAGTAAAGACCCCGGAAAACTCACACCTTAGTGTTAGGACTAAACTATCCTTAGAAGACACTATCCTTTCTATAAACCTGCCATAACAAAGCTTAAAAATTAGCCTTGAAAGGATAAAACTGATTAGCAAGTAACTTTATGGCCTGCCACCTTAGGAGAGAAATAGAAGATATAAAAAAGAATCAAATGGAATTCCTAAAGATGAAAAATAAAATATTTGAAAAAATGTACTCAACTGGCTTAACATCAGATTAGAGACTACATAAGAAAAAACAGTAATCTGAAGATATAGAAATAGAAGCCATTCAAGTTAAAGCAGTTATTTTTTAAAAGGCTAAAAAAAAAAAAAAAAGAGTTAATACCCAGTGACGTGTGGGAAAACATCAAACACTCTAAGAGCCATGAATTTGGAGTCCCAGGAAAGAAAGGAAATGCAGAAAAAATATTTGAGGCAATAATCCCTAAAATTTTTCAATATTTGGTGAAAACTATAAACCCATAGTTGCAAGGCTCTCAATGAACACCAAGTGGCAGGGGGAGGGGGAGGAATCTTAGAAACAGCTTTAGAAAAAGAAACATTATAAACAGGGCAGCATCAATGAGAATGGTTGACATCACATCAGAAAAATAAATGCAAATTATGAGACACACACATATATAAAACATATCCTTTAAAATAAAGGTAAAATAAAGATTTTGACAGATTGAAGCCAATAGGACTCATTATCAGTAGATCTGTGCTATAAAAAAATAGTAAAAGAAAATCTTCCAGCAGAAGGAAAATAATACCAGATAGAAATTGGAATCTACAGAAAGCAAGCAATAGTCATCAGAATGATAAATATGTGGGTAAAATAGAATTATTTATCAGTGTGATACAATCTCACTAAGAATCCCAGCAGGCTTTTTGTAGAAATTGACATGCTGATTCTGAAATCTACATGGAAATGAAAAGAATCTAGACAATTCAAACTAATTTTGAAAAATAACAAACATGGAGGACTATACTCAATTTAAAAGCTTGCTATAAAGCTACAGCAATCAAGAGAATGTGGGACTGGTGAAAGAATAAATATCTAGATGAAACGGGAAAAAATGGAGAACCAAAAAATAAACCTGCGCACATACATGGTTAAGGATGGTGCTGGAGAACTGGATACCTATTTGGGAAAAAAATCTTGACCTTTACCTGACATTACACCCCAAAATTAACTTGAACTAGATCACTGACCTAAAATTAAAACAAAAATTATGTAACTTTTAAAACAAAACATATAAGAAAAATTTTACGAGCTTGGGGCAGGCAAACATTTCTTAGGAAATAAAATGCATTAACCAGAAAAAAAAAAATGATAAACTAGACGTCTTCGACATTGGACACCTCTGCTTTTTAAAAGACACCTTTCAGAACATGAAAAGTCAACCACAGACTGGACAATATATTTACAATATGTATATATAACAAGAGACTTAAATCCAAAATATACAGAGAACACATACTACGCCATATTAAGAAAAACAACCCAACAAAAAAGTGGACAAAAGATTTGAAAAGGTGTTCCATAAGGTTTGATATACAAATGACCATTAAGCCCGAGAAAAGCCGCTCAATATCATTAGTCATCAGAGAAATATAAATTGAAACCACAATAAAATAACTCTGCATACCCACTAGAATGACTAAAATGAACAAGACATAATATCAAGTCTTGGTGAGGATTTGGAACAGCTAGAACTGTTAGGAATATAAACTAGTACAACCATTTTGGAAAATAGTTCAGCAAATCCTTATAGGATTAAATCTATAATTATCATGTAATCCAGCCGTTACATTCCTAAGTACTTACCCAAGAAAAATGAAAAAAAAACAAACCCTCCACTTGAAGACTTTTACACAAATGTTCATTACAACTTTATTCATAATAGCTAAACACTGTAAACAACACTAATGTCCATGAATAAGTGAACAGATAAACACATTGTGGTAGACCCATACAACACTACACTACCAACCAATTTTTGAAAACCAAATTACTGATACATGCAATGACTTGAATTAACCTGAAAAATAAACTGGCTGAGAGAAATAAGCCAGACACAAATGAGTCCCTAGTGTTTGATTTCATTTATAGGAAATTCTAGAGCAGGCAAATCTAATCCACAGGGACCAAAAGGTGAATGGTGGTTGCTGAGGCTAGGAGTAGTGGGGATTGAGTGCAAAGCAGTATGAAGGACCTTTTGAGAGTAATGGAAATGTCCTCTATCATGATTGGGGTGGTGGTTATATAAGTGTGCATATTTGTCAAAACCCACAGACTGCACATCTAAAATAGATGTATTTTATTGAATGTAAATACGTATTTGATAATTAAGTAAAATATTGTTCAACCTCCTGTGGAACCCCAATATATAAGATAAAAGAAGCAGAGATTCGATGTCTGATATGGTGCTAGAAGTCTTGCAGACTCACCCACTGGAATTCCCCTTTACACAGTGTCCCTTAAGGAGCCACAAAGTATAACTAGGACTCAACGGAATAAAAAATGAAAACCTACACTCCACAGTATCTATTTAAGGAGTGGCCATAAAGAAATTTACTGATTTTTATGTTATCATGTACATATTTCTCTTCAATGTGAATAATTAATAGCCTATATAAAAGTACAATTAATATCAGAAAGATTATTTTTTGAAAAAATGTGGAGTGATGATAAAGATCCAAATACCTGCCTGCAGTGTTTTCCCAACAAATGAAATATGAGCTGTATTACTCTCAGCATCCTGGGCAAGAGCTACTTACAAAGAAGGAAATACTCCTGATGGAAAGTCTTTCTTTTAAGGGTGGGTGAAACCTGGACCACTTCCCTAGCTCTTTCTTTCACAGTTGAATTGCACCGATGTCTGGGCTTCACATTTAATAAAAAATGTGGTTCTGTGTCTTCCCATTTATTCTGGACTGAGCAAGAGACAAGTTCAAATAACCCTGACATAGGCATGGCAAGGACAGTAGTGCCAAGGTAATTTTCAAAAGATGCTGAAGTTTACCAATGTCGGTAGAATTTGGCTTTTATCTCTCTGTTGCCAGAGCTAAAAATTCCACTGGAGTCAACTCTTTATACTGACTGCTGTATGAAACAATTCTTCCTTCTTTCCATCAAAATTCCTCAGTTAGAAGCACTCAGTTGCAAGCAAAAGTGATATTTCAAATAAATACCAACCATGATGGTAATATAGTAAATACGTGACTCAAAAATTTAAATATACATTTCCTTTTATGGTGAAAGTAAACTATTTTCTGAGTGAAATACTTAGTTCATCAAATCTTCCAATTATTTCCAAACCATTTGTTGACTTTTATGAATTGTTGATGTGATTTTGTTTGACAGAGCTGTCACTAGCTAAGTGATGGCCCTGTCTGAGCCATAATGTATTGTGGTAAACCACATCCACTCTTCCAACAACTTCCCCATTAATTGATAGTCATTCTACGACTTGTGGTCTAGATAAGTAGAGAATTTCTGTAAACTCTCCAATACGGTTATTTGATAGTTTCCCTGTGAACTTTAGACCACTGTTCTCTGAAGCCCCAGGACTCTAAGCTGGGGGAAAGAAGATGAAGGAAAAGAAGGCCCCCACTAGCTGTGTTGGTGATGTAGCATAAGCACTGCCTGGCCCTGCCTGTAAGAAATAGTAGGGAAACGCTAGTGGGCCACCGATCTTTGCGTTCTAGCCCCCTCTTGTAAGACAGTCCCAGCAATCCAAAAGCACTCGTCCCTCACCAGCCATTCTCAGTAGAGATTAACCAGGAGAGCAGAAGCAGTGAAGGGAGATGTTTTAAAGTTCAGCACCTCCTATTCTTACTCCCAGTGTAAACCAGGACCTGCCCTGCACGGAGCCCTCTTCCAGTCCAGGCAGACATGACCTGTAGAGCCAAAGTTACTTAACAGACCACGTGTGATCTTCCAAAAACACAGAGTACTTCTGGAAACTCCAGAACACAGTTGTGCTACTCTCCCCCCCTAACATGGAGCTGGCAGAAAGTGCTGCAATAGTTTTTCATACATTACCCTAATAAGAAAGACAATTCATCATGGTCATTGCAACATCCTGCGATGATTACCTTGAACTAATTTCTCTACTTATCACAATCATTATTGCCAACAGATGAAGAAAAATGCCAACAAGTGTCATACTGATGACTACTTCGTGAATATCAATCGTGATTTCAAATAGTAGAATATTCAACCACCAATGGCTTAGGCGATAAAGACTTCACATACCCTCAAGAGGCCCAGCTTTTCATTTTTTCTGCTCTGGTATCCTCAGAAGGCTAGCTGTTCTTCCTTGTGCCTGTCTCCTCAGAGCCATACTGTGGATTCCATAATTCTGAGTATCACCCCGCCAGGAGTAAAGAAGGAAGGGGGAAGGAAGGGGCTGAAGCCATAGTGACAAGAGCTATTCATGTGCACCTTTCTCCTTTTTATCAGGAATAAAAAACATTTTCCAAAAGCTCCTCAGGAAATTTCCTTCTATCCAAGAGAGTTTGAGGACAGAGTTATATGCAAAACAGGTCAAGAGGAATGAGATCTTAATGTCTTTTTTAGACCAATTATGACTTGAGCTGGTGGGGTGGGAAAGGCTAACTTCCCTGAGATCTAGAACTGTCTACTACCTGTACAAAATGAGGGTTCTGTTAAGGGGAGAAAAGGTGGAAGCTGTTGAATGGCTTCTGCCATAATTGGATTTTATTTTGAAGATTTATTTACAACTATTATTAGTATGACCATTATTATTACTACTAGTATTAGTACCATCATCTTTCATTGAAGGAGTACTCTTTGCCAGGAAATTCACTACATTAAATACTTTACTAGTATTATGTAATTTAATTTATACAATAATCTTCAAGGACTGAAAAGGCCAAAATAATTTATATAGTTAGACAGTGTTTAATTTAATCTAAGGCATGCATGATTCCAAAACCCAAATCATTTCAGGTTCATGTGACGATCCATATTTCTACACATGGGTGAACCTTTAAAACAGCCTCTTCACAGTTCAGTCTTGGCATTATTCCTATTATTTAATTCCAAGCAGAAGGATGCTCACTGAAAATAAATGCAACTCGTTACCCTACCTTTGCACATAATTGGTTTTAAATTGTGTCAAGATGTGCATTGCCTTTATTAAGTCCTCTAGAAAAAGGAATTTCAATGATGCTATTAGGAAATGATGGTAGCACAGGAGTTCTCTTCCTGGGAGATTAAACAAAATAGCACGTGTGAGCTTTACTAACCCAAAGCCTGGTGCAGAGTAAGTGACCAATGAATGCTAGGTGAATGAATGAATGAATGAGATTCAAAGACTCAGAATATTGCTCATTTGGATGCTTCTTCTGGTGCCTATAAAGGCTTACAAACATGTGTGCTACTAATCAGCACAAGGGGAAAAACAGGAAATTATCTTTGGGCAAACTTTGAAAATCACAGACAGGCACCTGGATTTCAAGGTAGTAGATATAGGTTGGTTTGGTGGCTGTTGACCAAAAACCAAGGTTTAATACATAAATTCCCCTTGATCTTCATTTTTTCACACCAGTATCGAAACTTTCAGACTATTCAGAGTGATCTGGATTTGGATAAACTGAATACATTTTTAAATACATGTGATGATGGGCTTCCCTGGTGGCACAGTGGTTGAGAGTCCGCCTGCCGATGAAGAGGACACGGGTTCGTGCCCTGGTCTGGGAAGATCCCACATGCCGTGGAGCGGCTGGGCCTGTGAGCCATGGCCGCTGAGCCTGCGCATCCGGAGCCTGTGCTCCGCAACGGGAGAGGCCACAACAGTGAGAGGTCCGCATACCGCAAAAACAAAACAAAAAAACATGTGATGTTGAGTCATGTTATTTTAAATAGAGTTAATATTTTTCAAGTTTTTATTTGATACTGGATGCCATGCTAAGCAATTAAATGCATCTCATTTAATTATCATGATAACCCTATGAGGTAGATAGTCACTGGGGTTTTAGGTGGCTCAATAAGTAACACAAATGTCTTACAATGTCTGGGTTCTGAATTAGAAGATAGATAGACGAAAGAATGCAATGGAGATCAAAATCTTATTATTATATAACAGGCTGATCCAAGAACATGACTTTAGATCTGGAGCAAGTGGCCTCACCCTGTCTCAGATAGCAATACACCCCAGTTGTCCCCTGGAGGGCCAGAAGCCTTCAGTGACAAAACCGTGAACTGGCCCAAGCACACACTCCCAGAAAACAAGAAGATCTACAAGAAGAACCCTCAGAGAGCTGAGAGGTGCATGCAGGGCACCTTTTGCATGTTCACCAATCAGAGAAGATGCCTCTCTTAGGTCTGGTCCCCTGAAAAGAGAGATAGAGATTTACCTGCAGGAAGTTTATTGGGGAGTTTCCTGGGGTTCAATACCTGTGGGCACTGAAGGAAGCAGGACTGGGCAGTGGGAGGAGCTGAACTGCAATGCAATTGCAACCGAGGCCTCTGCAGATCTCCCAGGAACTCTGGAGCAAAGGCCTTGCCCAGTTGCCTTGTGTTAAGGCAAGAGGGCCAGGCCTTTGTACCCCTACATTAACTAGGGGTCACTGGATGCAGGCTGTGCCTGGGAGGTGACATAACTTGGGCAAGGCCAATCCTTTCAGTTACAGGCAATTATTTTTTATTACTGCAGTGTGACTCATCTGTGGCCTGTGGACAGTCAACACCCTTGCAGGTGAAGAATTGAATGAATTGGTCCTAATGGGGGAGACTTGGGCAGAGCAACATAGCATTCATTAG
This sequence comes from Leucopleurus acutus, assembly GCF_964270905.1. Taxonomy (NCBI): domain Eukaryota; kingdom Metazoa; phylum Chordata; class Mammalia; order Artiodactyla; family Delphinidae; genus Leucopleurus; species Leucopleurus acutus. The sequence continues at coordinate 81,437,183 of NC_139151.1, forward strand.
GTGAGAAACTCATGGCGGTTTTCCAGTGGAACTTCCTCCATGTGGAAATAGAAAACAAGGAATAAGAGAATCTCCAAGAATAGGCATCACGACTATACCTATTTTTTGCACATGAATAAAGAAATTAATGAGAATACAGGCAGATGGTAAAGATGGGAATTACAAATAATCTGAACTCACTCTGTTGTATTGCCTTTTGCTACAGAGCTTGTAGCAAAAGTAGTCTAGAAGGAAATATGCGGAGATCTTAGACTTACACTAATATATTATAAACAATATCACATGAGTTGGAAACATTTGGATCATGATGAAAATAAAAGGAAATCGTTTAGCACAGTTTACTTTGGCCAATAATAGTATGTATATAAGCATATGTCTGAATATTAGTACTAACTTTATTTGAATTTTATATCCTACTTATGCTGACTCTTGACAGTTAAAATAGTTGTAAGAAAGTTCTCCCTTTGCACAGAATCAAAATCTGCCTTTCGGTACCTCACATGCACTGTTTATAAATGCTAGTTGTGCATCCCAGTCACCTGTGGAGCTATTAACAAAACAGATGCCCAGACCCTACCACAAACCTACAGAAAATCAGAACCTCCAGAGCTGGAATCCAGATTATGGGTTTTTAGGTTTTTTGTTTTAAGTCTTTCAGTTAATTCTGTCCATTCTCCTGGTAGGCACCACTGCTCTGGTATGACACATATTTAACTTATTTTTAATAACACTGAATAGACATTTACAGTGTGCATAATACATTAATCTCCTCTTACGTATTATACATGCAAATGTGCCAACCTAAATTTCTGGGTCAACCAAGCATGTTCTTTCAGGCAGTACTCTGAAGTTGTGGTTCATAGATTCAACACCCTACTACCACAGCTCAACCCCCAGTGCTACAATTTAAAAATATATTTTTTGCCTTTTAACAACATAATACTACATATATTACAGACACTATAGATCTGGTCTAGGCTTGTCAACATCTGTGTATATCAGGTACCATAAACATGGTTCTAATATCTAAAAGAAGTAGAAAAGGGAAAATCTGAAGTACATAGCTAAATACAGCTTATACCTTCACGACTCACAGCAGTTCTTAACTATTTTTAAATTGTGAGTCCACAGCCACTCTATCTGATACTTTAAAAGCATTTAAAATGCTTACTATTATAACCAAATTATACTCACACTAACACATTCTAGGTATATTTAGTGATTGTTGGACAATGTGAATATCCCACTATAATGTAAGCTCCATGAGGATGGGACTTTATTCTTTGGTTCCTGACAGCACCTTCAACATCTAGAACAGTGGCTGGCACAAAGTCCATGTTCCATCAATATTTTCAGTTGAATGAATGAACATCAGAGTTGACCGTAAGTGGAAAGCAATTTATAGAACTATTAACTCAAACCCAATCAGTTCATAAACAGAGGGGTCATGGTAGCAGGAACAGACCATGGTATTCTTCAGATGACAAAGAGGCAGGGGGGTCTAAGTGTATTTGTATAATCAGATAAAGTCAAGAGCTGAGAAGGAGAAGGTTGAGGTCAGCTGCTGCAATGAAAAGTCATGATCTCTCACTTACATCCCATATCTGAGCAAATTCTCATGCCAGAGTCCATTGATTGAAGGAGAGGTTGTCTTCTCTGGAGGAGAAAGTCTGGAACCAAATCAAGCATGTACGAAGGGACTTGCAGATATTTATCATAATATCTATACCCTGGGAAGGGAAAATACACAGACCATTCCAGGGTTGATGAATACACAGACCACTGCAGGGTCTGAGCTGTTACTAATATCTGGAACCAGAAACATAAACATGGACTTTGGTTATACTGGGTGCTCATCTAAATAATAAATTGAATCTTGGCCCAAGTCCACCTCACAGTGGATCCAAAGGGTGCATGGACTCACCCTGTGGTTACTTCCCCAGTCCCTGAATGCATAATTGGGATTAGTGTACTTAGCAGCTGGCAGAATTTTCACAGTGGTTCCCTGAAATAAAAATAAGAAACATTATGGTAGCAAGTACCATGAGGAAGCCCCTTAAATTACACCCATCTACTTGACAAAATAATAAATCAGGAGCAACTTCACAGCCTAGGCAAAGTCACCTATAATTTGAGCTACTACCAAGGACTTGACTCATAGTATGGCATTTTTTTTATTAATTTATTTATTTTTGGCTGCGTTGGGTCTTCATTGTGGTGCGCTGGCTTTCTCTAGTTGCGGTGAGCCAGGGCTACTCTTCATTGCAGTGCGCGGGCTTCTCATTGTGGTGGTTTCTCTTGTTGCAGAGCACGGACTCTAGGCACACGGGCTTCATTAGTTGTGGTGCACGGGTTCAGTAGCTGTGGCTCACGGGCTCTAGACCACAGGCTCAGTAGTTGTGGCACACAGGCTTAGTTGCTCCGCGGCATGTGGGATCTTCCTGGACCAGGGCTTGAACCCGTGTCCCCTGCATTGGCAGGCGGATTCTTAACCACTGTGCCACCAGGGAAGCCCTAGTATGGCATTTTAAAGCTTCTATATGGTGGCCAAGATGGCAGATCTATAGGAAGGAAGGAGAAACCATATCCAGAGGATGCATTAATTCCAGCAGCAATGAATTTTTTCCTCCTTCAAAATGGAAAGGATCTGATATAATTAATCTGCCACCAAAGGACTGGTTAGTCTCCCTGAGGAACAGGGAGAGATCAATTAGCATTGATCTCTGATACTGGCATCCAGGCCATCCAGGAGAAGCTGTAGTTAGATCAGCGTTGATAAAAGGGAGCCTATAATGTTTAACTCATGCATTGCCTCTATCCGTTACTGGATTCTCTGTTCATAGACATATTAAGCAAGTTCTAGGATGGCTAAGGACAAAACTGACTAATATCCATAGAGAGGTTATCCTAATTCTTGTATAGGACATCTTCTTTATGTGTTGTCACCAGCCACCACTTTGAAGGCTGTATGATGATTTAATTGGGATAACCTGTTGAATTAGGGCACAAGTTCGAGGCATAAACTGTATCAGACACGTCTTTTGCCCAGCTCACATCCCTCCCACCCACGTTTTCACGCCAGCCATTGTTGCTATAGCACTCAGGGCACTCAGCTATGAGTAGGTGTAATCTGACTGCGTGTTACTTCAACTGTGTCACATAATTCTGTTTTCTGTCCTGGAACTTCTTTAAACCGACCACTTCCACTACCTGCAGGATCCCTCTCAGCTATTCTGATGTGCAAACCTCAGTGACAAGGCGTTAATACACTATGGGGCAAGCCTTGATCAAGGAGGGAAAGGAACCTATGGATAAATACTTTCTTCTTCTGCCTTGCAGGCAGACAATTCTGAGGAGCTCCCTGCACAACTCAAAAAGTCTCCAGCAAGATCAAGCCCCTGTTGTCCACAGCAGACACTCAGAGGTAACACCTTCTTAAAGGGTCCTTCTATCCTACTTCATTCTATCACTCTTCCCCTTCCCCCAATCCTGTTCCTTAGGGTCACCTCCTAAAATAAATAACCATCATGGAAGCCTGTGTTTCTGGCTCTGCTTTTTGGAAGAACCTAGACTAAGACTTAGTCCTTTTTTGGTTTATAGAGAGAAGTTCAGTAAGAGGGCACAAGGTCCTGTTCAGAGGAAAGGGAAGAGGTCAACATTAAAAAGGAGATAGCCTACAAAAAAGAGAGTAAATGTATTTTCCAACTTTCAAATTTTGCTTCGGGATGATCCTGTGAATTTTATTTGTATGTCTACAGAAAAAAAAAAAAGGTATTCCATGTGTAAACATTGGGAAATTAAATGAAAATATTGCTATAAGCACAGATTCCTCGATATAACCTAAAAATATGGAAGTACCCTTTCATATTTTTTTCTCTCTATTCCCTTGGCCCTCTTCACATATACAAACCCTGCCCACAAATCCTATCTCTGTAATAGAGCTCATACCCACTTCTTCCTTTACTTTTCCAAAAGCTATCCCACCCCGCCTCATTTCAGGCTCTTAGTATTTTATACCTGATCTTTATTACTCTGATGCCTCTACACTACTCTAATCATATTTCTAAAATATCCTGCTCCTTTTGCTGATCTGAAGCTTCATGGCCTTCTCCACTTCAGAATAATGTAAACAGTCATTCATGCAAAAAGATATTTATTAATCATATATTAAGTGTCAGGCACCCTAGCCTGAGGCTAGGACTAAAATGCTGAGCAAAGCAGATGTCATCTTTCTCACCTACATTGTTAATATTCTCTCATATTACTCCTAAAATCTTCAGCCCAATTCAATTAAATGATTCTCCAGTCCCAGGAAACATGATCTTCCAGGCTCGATTTTAAGTGTTGCTGCTAAGAACCACTCCCTGTCTTCCCTCTGCTTATCTTAAGGTCATTGTTTACACCTAATATGTACCTGTTCTCCAGAGTCTGACCAGATCTGTCTGCCTCCATGTACTATTTCCTTGCTCTGAATTTTTAATTATACTCACTGTCCTTACCTCTCACCTGCCCCTTACTGTGTGCCCAAGCACCTGACAAACACTGATGCTTTACACAGAAGTATTTGTTACATATACACTCTTAAAACTTGAACCTGGTTATATTCTATTTTCCCCATTGATTTATAAATTAAATATAATCTTGGACACAGGTTCATTTTACATTTGCATGAGAGTCATAATTTTACCTTTCTAAAAGCATCCTTTTACACGATATAAAACCCAATATCCGACTTCCCTCGTGGAGCAGTGGTTAAGAATCCGCCAGCCAACGCAGAAGACACGGGTTTGAGCCCTGGTCCGGGAAGATCCCACATGCCGCAAAGCAATTAAGCCCATGTGCCACAGCTGCTGAAGCCCGTGTGCCACAACTACTGAAGCCCGTGTGCCTAGAGCCTGTGCCCCACAAGAAGAGAAGCCACCACAGTGAGAAGCCCGCGCACCACAATGAAGAGTAGCCCCCGCTCGCCACAACTAGAGAAAGCCTGCAAGCAGCAACAAAGACCCAAGGCAGCCATAAATTAATTAATTAAAAAATAATTATAATAAATAAATAAATATATATATATATATATATAAATAAAAAAAAATACACTAAAGCGTCTCCTTTGCCCCTGCTTGGGACCTGCCGTGGGTTAAGAAAAAGGCTATGGCGCAGGAGTTGAGGGCATAATGGACCCTTCATTATTTGCCCATCTTGTTCCTCTATTCCTCCTCCTTATCCACCAGGACTCCTCTGACTCCACAAGCAGTGAAGTAGGGAAGGGAGAAGAAGTTAAGGTCAGGAAAGGCCTTGCTTCACTGATGGTTACTCTCTATATCGGGGCCCTCAGAGTTGGTCAACTGGAAATTTGTTTTATATTGAGACATTTGGGGATCCTCAGAGATCCTCATCTGGAGATTTCTCACTGCAGCATCCTGGATGTGGGTGACATCTTCTCTTGTTTCCCATCTTCAAATGGCCCACCCTTCTGTGGGGCCCCCTTGCCCCTCCAGTTGTTCTTGTTGGGTGCTGTGTCTTTGGACAAGTCCCTCCTCCTGCTTCCTTTTGGGGTCTACATAAGCACACATCCTTTCCCACCAAACTCTGCAAGTGCAGGCCTATTTTCTTTTTTAGCTGCCACAGACCACTTCAGGCAGGTGTCACATGCCAGGCCTTACAACATAAAAATCCCAGAAAACAGAAGCCAGGCCCTCTAAATGATTCTCCTAGAAAGCCCTCCACTTGGCTTCAAAGTTAGGAAGGCCTATTCATCACTCCTTCTCAAACGGATGCAGGAATCACTCAGTACACTTATAAGTCTCTCCCAAAATAGTCACATTCCGACTGCTCTCAAGAACTCTTACCTCTCTGAGAGTCTATTACACAGCCTGGACTTGATATGGGCAAAGAGCTAATCCTGGGAGGAATTTTTTTTTTTTTTTTGCCACTCCCAATGCATAGCCTACATTGATAGTCAAGGACTTCAATGTAGATTTGGTTGTATTTAACAATTTAACATCTATTCTTCTCATTTCTGAGAACTCAACTAAGACTCCAAGACAAGATCATTTTAGCATCCCTTCATGCATGCATAAATACATGTCGTTTGTTTGTAAAATAATGGATAATGGATACTCTACATATGGCTCTGCAACCTGCTCTTGTCACTTAATGTGTCTTTGATAACTTCCCATATTTCACATTTCTTTTGGTGAACAATTTTAGGGATAATATAATAATGGCTTAGGGATATCAAACATACATATACCTCTCTGGTCCATAAATAAGAGAAGTCATTAGAAAATTCTCCAGACTTCAGGACTTTTCATGAGTGTCATAAATGTCACTGGTGAGATTAAAAGCTCAGCTACTAACTGTGAATGTTAGGATTCTCATATGAGTCACACGGGGAAAAAGTTGTAAAAATATGAATCTAAGACAACTGAGTTTCTAGGCCATAATGAGCCACGTTGTAAAAAATGTGGACCAAGGAGCAAAGCTATGGATTAAAAAATACCAAGATTGTGTGTATTCTGAACTGCAATAAAATGGAGAAATAACATTTATTCACCATGCTAAGTGTTTTGTGTATATTTATCACTTAATACTGACACAAATTAGTCATACTCTTCTCTAACTTGTCCCCTCATTGCATGACTCCAGTCAAACTAACATCTTCAGGACTTTGCGTGTGCTAATTCCTCAACCTGGAATGTTCTTCCCACAGAGATGCATAGCTCCTGTCTTTACTTCATTCACATACTTAGTTATTGTCACCTTTTTTAAAGCACTGTGCAAAATAACACTTCTATCCTTGTAGCACTCACTGTCCCTTTACTCCACTTGTTTTTTTCCATGAAATTTATGACTATCAAACACATTTGCTCCTCTTTTCCTTGGATAAAAAAAAAAAAGAAAAACTCCTAGTGGTTCAAAGTGACCTCTGCAGTGAAGTCTTACTTTCTAGGGGGGAATGATCAACCTCAGAGGGGCTGGGGTCTACATCCAGGACAGCAACGGTGGCCACAGCTGTATTTTTCAAATTCTTTCTTTTGTAGCAAGTTGGCTTTAAGAAGGACACTCAGCATATTGGTAAGCAGCAACACTTAAGAGTGCCTAAGCACAGTGACCTGGAGATTCACAGTCTCTGATGGGCTGAGAAACCTCCTCAGTCTTCTTAGGGGGAGCGGGAACAAAATACCCCTTTCTCTTTTCTTTTTCATTAAACATTGATTACTTTAATTGATTAATTTAATTAAGCTTTAATTCATTCACCAGTCTCCAAGAGTAGAATTCCTTATACCCTATAGGGTCAGGGGACAAACTGCAACAGCAGCCAGGCAGGCAACAGCTAAGAGATTTGCCTTTGAAGCAACATTTAAGCCTTTTAGGTTCCATGGCTTCCGTGAGGAGGGCACCCCATGTCGCATCACTATAGTTCAGGTGATACAGTGCCCAGATTTTTTCCAGAGATGTCCTCTAAAAGAGCAAGCCAGTGCAATAATTAGCTTATGGGGAGAAAAGAACCCAATCTGACTGAATGACTCTTCCACTGATTTCAGTGTTGTTGAGTCAGTGAATCAGACCTGCCTCCAACACATCCTTCTGGAAGAAGCCTCTCCCCACTCCCTTCAAGGATCCTTTGCCTTGCAGGTTAGCCAATGAACTTCATCTCCCCTTCCTGGGTACGGGTTAGGGCATCAAACAGTACCCAGTGGATCCAGTTATGTATCCCAGAGGTGACTTATCCTTCCCTAAAACTAAATGAATCCAGGTATATCATAGAGGCATATACCTTAGAAGTCCTCTTACAATTTAGGTTGGAACACCTATACATCATATGGCAGACACAGATAAAGCCATGACAACTAAAGCACAAGCATCAGCCATGCTTTCCCAGGGAGCATTTTCTGGTGAATCCAGTTAATAAGTCAAGAACAAGCTAGGGGCATGCACCTTCATCAAGCACCGAGTCACCCTGTTCATTGCACCACTGTCTCAACTGCACCCACAGAATTTTAATTTATAAAGGTGACTTGGTAACAACAGAGAGAGGTCAGTGACGCTGAAAGAAGAGTTTATTACTTACAGTTTAAGAAGAGGAGGCATGCCACATCATGCAGGGCCACATGAAGAAGCATCAACTGTAGTCAGGAAGCAGAAAGAATAAGGGAGAGCTGGGTCCAGAGCCTTTATTACTATAGTGGTGGGAAATTGTCAGGTGAGGACATTCTCTATCGAGCAGGGAGTGAAATTCAAACGCTGGGGTTTGTGGTTGGAGGATTTATAAAATGATTTTTAAGGGTGGACCACAAGGGAGGTGTAAACAACTTTGACTATTAGTTTGGCCCTGCAATGTTGTGATTTATAAGAAATATGTATTTGGTCATTCAGATGACCAAATGTATATTTCTCATATACATTTGGTCTTTATCCACAGTTCCTGGCTCACAGCTCCCAAAACCCAGGTGCTTGGGAAAGCACCTAAAGATGGGGGCTGGAGCAAAACATGATTAGGAGGTTGGAACTTTCAGTCCCACTCCCTGACCTCGGGGGAGGGGAGAGGGGATGGAAGTTGACTCAGTTGTCAATGGCCAATGATTTAATCAATCACACCTATGTAATGAAGCCTCCATAAAATCTCAAGAGAATGGGGTTCAGAGAGCGTCTGGGTTGGTGAACACGTGTGGGTGCTGGAAGAGCAGCACACCTAAACAGAGCATGGGAGGTCCTCACCCTCTCCCCATGCCTTGCCTTACGCATCTCTTCCATCTGGCTGCTCCCAAGTTATATGTAAAATGTTTCTCTGAGTTCTGTGAGCCACTCTAGAAAATCAACCAAGCCCAAGGAAGAGATAGGAACCTCTGATCTATAGCCAGTGGTCAGAAGTACAAGTGACAACCTAGACTTATGACTGGTTTCTGAAGGGGGGGTGTGGAGCAGGACTAACCACAGCCTTGTGGAACTGAGCCCTTAACCTGTGGAATCTGATGCTATCTCCAGACAGAAAGTGTCTGGATTGAATTGAATTGTGGGACACCCAGATGGTATTCTGAGAATTGCTTGTTGGTGTGGGGAAGCCTCCACATACACATGTTGGAATTGGGTCCAGGAACCTAATGTAAGCCCTGTGACCAATGGATGACAAGTCATCAACTACAAAATCTATAAAAGTTGATTAGAACATAGAAGATCCAGTGAAAAGCATTTTAAATAATAGTCATTAATTACCTCATATTCCAAGAGCTCTGAAGGTAGAGAAATTCCAGAAATGGCTCTGAAATACCATCAAGGCCAAGGTCCCTCTATCTTATTATTCTGCCATCCAAAACAAGCCTCAACATGTTGATTTCTTCCCTCACATTTGTCCTATTCATGCTCACAAAATTACTGCTATATCTCTAGGGCTCACATTCTTGTGTTGCCTCACGTACATGTTTTCATTGGACAACTTCATTGCCAGAAATATAAAAATCTGGTTAGCAAGGCAAATGGTGTGAATGATTGCTGAATAGGCAACCAGTGGTACCTGCTATAACCAATGTGCCTGAATTGTATCCCTATCACCAAGTAGTTTTCAATGCCTAAGGATCTAGATGATCTAATCTTTGGATAAGGGATAAGGACGGTGAAAATGAAATTGTCTTCCATGTACTTAAGATGATGAAGTCCACAGAGCTATATTTGAAACAGAATCCTAATTCCTTTTCTAAAGTGGTATACAGAATGTGTGAAATTGTTAAAATTTAGATTTTTTTGCCTGAATTTACATGACAAAATAATTAATTGGGTTACTTCATTGAGAGCCACAAGAAGTAGTAAATTTGATGTCAGAAAGGGAAAATACAATTTAGTGGATTAATTCTTTCAGTCTTGACCAATAATATTAAATAAAGGATTATCCTGAGTAATAAAAGGATGCTAAAAGCAGTTTAGATTACTATCATGAGGTTTTAAATGAGTTCCCATCTATAATTAACTTGGAAATCTACTATAATTTCTGTCTCTTGTTCAGGCATAGCCATATTCCCCCTAGACTGTGAGATTTTGTTTGTTTAATGCTATCTTTCCATAAGGGCCCAAAACAGTAACTTGTATAATTTATATACTTGTATATCATCCAGAGAGATGATATTTTCAGTAGGAATGATTCCCTCATTGTAAGGATTTAATGGGGTTTATTAAATGAGAATGTAGATTAATAGAAACTTTAAGAACACTTTCCTCTGAAACTTGCATAGAAAAGAAAGTCAGAAGAGACGTTTAATCATCTTCAAAGAAGTAAAACAGTCACTTAGCTCCACAGCAGGGAGCAATGCCTTCCCCCACAAAAACGTCTACATTTAAATGTAAAACCATATAGCATTTCAATTCTTGAGAACTGCTCAAAAAATACTGAGTGTCATAGGAAAAAGTGAGCCCTATCCTAACTTAAAACAGTTCATATGCCAAAATTTACAAGAAGAAAAAAGGTAAAACTCAATTTAAATTTCTACTCGTTGTTTCAACATAGTTGCTCTGTTATGGCCCAAAATATTCCAACAGCTATTACACCACTGGTATAGAATGCAATATGCCCTTTATGCAAACCGTCTGTTGATGAATAGCAAATGGAGGAAAATTGAAGACAAATTTTAAGAACAATGAAAAGGAGTGTAGTTGTTTCATACTAAGTGTAATGGGTTTGTATCACATACTTAGAGTGTATCAGTTAGAGTCCAATGACAAAAACAAAACCTATATTAGGCATTTAAAGAAAATAGAACTGAGGATTCTGATCAAGATGGCAGAGTAGGAGGACGTGGAACTCACCTCTCCCCACAAACACATCAAAAATACATCTACATGTGAGTAATTCTCACTGAAAATGAACTTGAGACTGGTAGAAAGACTCTTATACAACCAAGGCTATAAGAAAGATACACACAGAATTGAGTAGGAAGGGAAGAAAAGTGACCAGGTCAGGACCTGTACCGCTGGGAGGGGACACAGAAGAGAAAGGGGATCCTCCCTGGGAGGGGGCAGTTTGAGCCACATATTGGATGCCCCAGCCCTGGGGTACAAGAATGGGAAGACAAGTCCCCTTAGCTGGTTAGAAAACCAGTGGGACTAACAGGAGGACTGTAAGAAATCTAGACTCCACTCCATTACTGGCACTTATGGAAGCAGCACATCTAGGAAGCAGTCTAGGACTCTGACTGGAGCCAGGGCCACCACAGCCCTGGAGCAAGGGTACCAGTGCTAGGAGGGGGGAGAGTGCACACTTAGATGGAACGGAGCCAACTCAGACCTGACCCCCAGGGCTTCTGCTCCAGCAAATTGGGACCACCCCCAATACAGTGGTGCAGGCCACTGAGCAGAGGAGAAGCCCCAGCTCATACCTGGCTCTGGCTCTAGCCCCTCCATCTCCAGCCCCATCTCCTACCAAGGTGGTAGTAAGGTGGTAGTTGCTGGAACACCCTGGGGAAAGATATGAATCATGCCCACATCAGATCCAGCTCTCCCACTAAAGCCACTGAGCACATACAGACTGTATAAGGATGGTTCCACACAAGAATCTCCCTTCAAGAGCACAAAGGTAACTGTTTCACCTAATTTCATAGAGACAGAGAGAGTTAAGCAAAATGAGAAAACACAGGAATTTTTTTCAATTGACAGCATAAGAGAAACCCCCTGAAAAAACAACTAATGGAACAAAAATATATAATTTACCAGACAAAGAGTTCAAAGCATTGGTCATAAGAATGCTATTGGGGAAAAGAATAGATGAACACAGGGAGAATTTTAACAAGGAACAAGAACTGAAGAATACAATAACTGTAATGAAAAACATACTAGAAGGAATTAACAACAGACTAGGTGATACAGAAGAATGCACAAGTGATCTGGAAGTTAGAATATTAGAAATCACCCCATCAGAACAGCAAAAAGAAAAACAAATATTAAAAATGAGATCCGATTAAAAGTCCTCTGAAACAATGTTAACTGTACCAAGATTCACCTTATAAGGGTTCCAGAAGGAGAAGAGAGAGAGAAAGGGGTTGCAAATGTATCTTATGAGATTATGGCTGAAAACTTCCTGAACCTGAAGAAAGACACAGATATCCTGGTATAGGAAGCATAGAGGGTCCCAAACAAGATGAACCCAAACAGACCAACACCAAGACATATCATAATTAAAATGGCAAAAATTAAAGATAAAGATAAAATTTAAAGGTAGCAATAGAAAAAGAGTCATATACAAGGGAACCCCCATAAAGTTATCAGCTGATTTTTCTGCAGAAACTTTGCAGTCCAGAGGGATTGCCATGATATATTTAAAGTGCTGAAAGGGGGAAAAAAAACCCTGCAATCTAGGATACTCTACCCCACAAGACTATCGTTTAGAATTAAAGGAGAGATAAAGAAGTTCTCAAACAAGAAAAACTAGTACTATTCAACAATACTAAACCTACCCTAAATGTTAAAGGGTCTTCTCTAAGTGGAAAAGAAAAGCCTATAACAAGAAGTAAGTATCAATAGGAAGGAAAAATCCCACTAGAAAAGGCAAATGTATAGTAAAGGCTGAGAACCAACCATTTAAATAAACTAGTACAAAGATTAAAAGATAAAAAAATAAAAAGTAAAATCAACTATAACTACAATGACAATAAAGGGATAAACATGAAGATGTAAAATGTGATATCAGAAACACAAAATATGAAGGAGAGGAGTAGGAAAAATGTAGATTGAACTTAAATGACCACAAGTTTAAAATGAGTATGAATATATGAATGCCATGGTAAACATGAATCAAAAACCTACAATAAATACACAGAAATTACAGAGAAAGGAACACAAACATACCACTAAAAAATCATCAAACCATAAGGGAAAAAACTAAAAGAAGAAGTAAAGAACAGATAAAAACCACAAAAACACCCAGAAACCAAGTAACAAAATGGCAATAAGTACATACCTATCAATAATCACTTTAAATGTCAATGGACTAAATGCTCCAATCAAAACATCTAGGATGGCCAATTAGATGAAAAAATAAGACCCATCTATGCATTTCTTACAAGACACTCACTTCAGAGCTAAAGACACACACACAGACTAAAACTAAGAGGATAGAAAAATATATTTCATGCAAATGGAAACGACAAGAAAATGGGGGTAGTAATATTCATATCAGACAAAATGGACTCTAAAACAAATTCTATAACGAAAGACCAAGAAGAAAACTGTATAATGATAAAGGGATCAATACAAGATGAGGATAGAACACTCATTAACATATATGCACCCAATACAGGAGCACCTAAATATTTAAAGCAAATACTAACAGACATAAAGAGAGAAATTGACAATAATGTAATAATACTAGAGGACACTGACATCCCAATTCCATCAATGGACAGATCATCCAGACAGAAAATCAATAAGGAAACAGTGGTCTTAAAGGACACATTAGACCAGCTGAATGTAATAGATACCTACAGGACTTTCCATCCAAAAAGAGCAGAGTACACATTCTTCCCAAGTGCCCAGGAAATATTCTCCAGGATACATCACATGCTAGGAATAAAACAAGTCTCAACTAATTTAAGAGGATAGAAATTATATCAAGATTTTTTTTTACAACAATGGTATGAAAGTGAAATCAATTACAGAAAGAAAAATGGGGAAAACAGAAACACATGGAGACTACACAACATGTCACTATAAAAAAAAAAAAGTGGGTCAATGAAGAAATCAAAGAGGAAATCAGAAAATACCTCAAGACAAATGAAAATGGAAACACAAAATCTATGGGACGTAGCAAAAACAGTTCTAAGAGGGAAGTTTATAGTGACACAGGCCTACGTTAAGAAACAAGAAAAATCTCAAATAAACAACCTAACCTACCATCTAAAGGAATTAGAAAAAAGAAGAACAAACAAAGCCCAAAGTCAGTAGAAGGAAGGAAATAATAAAGATCAGAGAGGAAATAAATAAAATAGAGACCAAAACCAAAAATATACACACACACAACACACAATAGAAATGATCAATGAAACCATACACACACAGACACACACACAACACACAATAGAAATGATCAATGAAACCAAGAGATAGTTTTTTAAAAGATAAATTAAACTGATAAACCTTTATCTAGGTTCATCAAGAAAAGAAGAGAGAGGATCCAAATTAACAAAATAAGAAATAAAAGAGGAGGAATAGCAATATCACCAATATCACAGATACAAACAATCATATAAGAATACTACGAACAGTTATATGGCAACAAATTGGACAACTTAGATGAAATGGACAAATTTCTAAAAATATACAACCTTCCAAGGCTGAGTCAGGAAGAAATAGACAATCTGAACAGACTGATCACTAAGAGTGAAATTGAATTTATCATTAAAAAAAACAAGAAAAACAACTCCCAGCAAACAAAAGTCCAGGACCAGACGGCTTCATAAGGGAATTCTGCCAAACACATAAAGAAAAGCTAATACCTATCCTTCTCAAATCTTTCCAAACAATTGAAGAGGGGGGAACACTTCCAGATTCATTCTATGAGGTCACCATTACCCTAATACCAAAACCAGACAAAAACACTAAATAAAAAGAAAATTATAGGCCAATACATCTGATTAGTATAGATGCAAAAGTACTCAACAAAATATTAGCAAACCAAATTCAGATATAAATGGATCATATACCATGATCAAGTGGGCTTTATCCCAGATATGCGAGGATGGTTCAACATTCTCAAATCAATCAATGTGATATACAACATTAACAAGAGGAAAGATAAAAATCACTTGATCATCTCAATAGACGTAGAAAAAGCATTTGACAAAATTCAACATCCATTCAGGATAAAAACTCTCATCAAAGTGGGCATAGAGGGAACACATGTCAACATAAGAAAGGTCATTTATGACAGACCCACAGCTGACATCATACTTAATGGTAAAAAGCTGAAAGTTTTACCTCTAAAATCAGGAACAAGCAAGGATGCCCACTCTCACCTTTTCTATTTAACATAATATTGGAAGTTGCAGAACAGTAATCAGACAAGAAAATGAAATAAAAGGCATCCAAATTGGTAGGGAAGAAGTAGAACTGTCACTATTTGCAGATGACATGATACTGTATATAGAAAACACTAAAGTCTTCACCAAAAAACTATTAAACTAATAAATGAATTCAGCAAAGTCGCAGGATTCAAGATTAATATACAGAAATCTGTTGCTTTTCTATGCACTAATAATGAATTATCAGAAGGAGAAAGCAAGAAAATAATCCCATTTAAAATCACATCAAAGAGAATAAAATATCTAGAAATAAACCTAACCAGGGAAGTGAAAAACCTGTATTTGGAAAACGGTCAAACAGTGATGAAAGAAATTAAAGATGATGCAAAGAAATGGAAAGAGAGCCTGTATCTACAAAAATATTCAATCACTATGTTGTACACCTGAAATTAATATTGTAAACCAACTACACATAAATAAATAAATAAGTAAATAAGGACTTTGCAAAAAACAAAATTTACTATAGGGGATTGATTACACAGGTGTTGGAAGACTTAAAATGCAAAAACACAAAGATAATAACTGTAGAAAACGACTACCACTGCCTTGGATTAGGAAAGAAAATGTAGGAGTTTAGATTTATCAGAACCTAGTACTTCAAAAAAGGAGCCTCACAAATGTGGGGCTCAGATTTATGAGAAAGGGATACTACCCAGTATCTCACGAGCTCAAGGAAGAAGCTTGTGGTGCTAGAGATTCTCTCCTCTTTCCCTCTAACCGCTCTCCTTTTTCTCTTCTTTTCTTTCCTTGTCATTATTCACTAAATACAATAAATTATTTGGGAAAATTAATCTCAATGTGAAATCTTTAGAATACTATATCAATTTTTTAAATCAAGCTCATTTGATTCATTACAACTTTTATCTTTGAGGACATCCAGCACTCAATCAACCTTAAAGAGTTATCCCTTGCATCTAGCTATCTCAAATGAGATCCTGATTTTCCTTTTCCCATCCATGCTTTCACTCCACATGTACACAAATCTGCTTCAACAGATGTGTTCCCCATCTCAGTAATCGTTGCTTCCATTCTTCCCATTGCTCATACCTAGAAACTTGGAGTTACTCTTGTCTCCTCTTTTTATCTTATACTCTAGATCTAACCTATCTGAAAATCCTATAGCTTCTATCTTCAAAATATATGGGAACTCTGCTCAATATTCTGTAATAACCTAAATGGGAAAAGAATTTGAAAAAGAATAGATACATGTATATGTATAAGTGAATCACTTTGTTGTACACCTGAAACTAATACAACATTGTTAATCAACTATACTCCAATATAAAATAAGTTTTTATATATATATATATTCAGACTCAAGACACTTCTTATACCACTTTCATTGCTACATCAAAACTATCACCTGTGTTCTGGTTTACTGTAGTGGTTAGGTCATTTCCTTGATTTCACCCTTACCCTGCTATAGCAGAGTGATTCCTTCAACATGTAGAGCAGATTACATCTGTCCTCTGCTCAAAACCTATCCCTTTCATTCAGTATAAAAGGCAGTCTTTGCAATACCTACAGGTCCTGTACTTTCTGGCTCCTCATTGCCTTGCTGATCTTATTTGCTATTTTCACTCCCTCTGTTCTAGACACGTCTAATTTTTGTTACTTCTCAAACCCATCTTACATGCTCCCACCTCACCTTCAGGGCTTTTCATTTGCTTCCTTTTGCTGGAAAAATCAACCTCTCCTAAATATCTACATGCCTTACACTACTGCTTCCTTCAAGCAGTATATATTATACAGTAATATAACCTTGCCATCATTATTAATAAGCAATTATGGAATGTGCATTTTATACAAACAAATTAAACAATTAATTTAACTAACAATTAAATTTTAAAAAACCCTTTCCTTGAAGTGCTAATAAAGGATGTGTAATTAATGTGTTCTACTGGGGAATTTTGGCTTAATCATATTCATCTTTGAGGAATAAATCAATAATTATAAATTAATTTTTTCCCATGCAGAATATTGGAATCAGCAATTAAAACAAAGGAAAAATAAAAATAGTTTATTGGAAATTAGGCTCAAGGGATAAAATACTTTTATAAGACATAATTCTTTTATTCTATGGAATTCTATGGGTGTGGAAGTAAGTTTAAACCTAAAGGTGATATCAAACAGATATACACAGGTAGAATGATATGCTTTGTTGAAATATAACTCACATACCACACAATTCACCCACTTAAAGTATTCAATGCTTTTTAGAATATTCAGAGTTCAGACTGAGAAATAGCCATGCACAATATGTATATCAAATATTTAACCATAAACAAAATCAATTTTACATTTTCATAATCTCAGAAAAGAAACCCCGTAGACATTAGGGATCATTCCCATTCCTTGCAATTCCCTCGGGTCAAGGGAAACACTAATCTACTTTTTATCTCTGTATATTTACCTATTCTAGACATTTCATACAAATAGAATCATACAATATGTGATCTTTCATAAATGACTTAAACTTAGCATACAGTTGTCAAATTTCATCCATGTTGTAGCATTCATTCTTTTATTGTTGAATAATACTCCATTGTGTGTATATACCATAGTTCATCTATTCACCAACTGGGCTAATGAGTTGATTCCAGTTTTACCTATTATGAATAATGTTGCTATAAACATGCTTTCATACCTCTATCATATATATGAAATTGCTGTGTAACTCTGTGTTTAACCTTTTGAGGAATTGCTACACTGTTTTCTAAAGTTGATAAACTATTTCTAAAGTTGATATACTATTTTACATTCTGGGGAGCAGCAGTGTATAAGGGTTCCAATTTCTCCACATTTTCACCAACATATTTTATTGTCCATATTTTTTATTACAGTCACCCCTATGGATGTGAAGTGATATTCTATTGTACTTTTGATTAGAATTCCCCCAATGATTAATGAGCATCTTTTCATGTGCTTGTTGGCCACTTGACTATCTTTTTTGAACAACTGCTATTCAGATCCTTTGTTCATTCTTAATTGGATTGTCTTTTTACTATTGAGATGAAAGATTTCCTTATTTATTCTAGATACACATCTCTTATCAGGGATACGATTTGCACATTTTTTTCCCATTCTGTGAGTTGTCTTTTCAATTACTTGATGATATCCTTTGAAACATCAAAACATAATGAAGTACAACTTATCTGTGTTTTTCTTTTGTCTCATGCTTTAGTGTCATATCTAAGAAGGCTTTGCCTAACCCAAGATCATGAATAATTATTTCTATAATTTCCTCTAAGAGTTTTATACTTTTAGCTTTTACATGAGTCTATAATCTATTTTGAGTTAATTTTTTTTATGGCATGAGGAAAGGGTCCAATTTCATTCTTTGTATGTGGATATCCAACTGTCCCAGAACGATTTGCTGAAAAGACATCTTTTTCTACTGAATCACCTTAGAATTACTGTCAAAAATCAATTGACTATAAATGTGAGGGTTTATTTGTGGATCATCAACTCTATTCCACTGATCTTAGGTCAGTATCAGACAACCTTAATTATGGAACCTATATAACAGGTTTTCACATAGTGTGGATCTCAAGTTTTCTGATTCCGTGCTTATCATGATTTTAGTTCTTCCAGGCATTGTTGAAAGGGGGTAACTGAAGTCTCCAAATGTTATTATTATAGTTATTGTATGAGCTCTTGTTAAATCTACCTATATGTAATTATTATTTCTCCCTTTAATTATGTCAGTTTTTACTTCATGTATTTTGGAGCTCTGTTGTGCATAAATATAATTGTAAATCCTTCTGATATACTGCTATAAATATATAGATTTAGTATTCTATCCTTCTTTATCTCTGGGGAGATATTTGTTTTAAAGTCTACTTTGTCTTATTCTAATATAATCACTCCAGCTTTCCATGGCTGCTATTTGCACAATATACCTTTTTCCATCCTTTTAATTTCAATCTATTTGTATCTTTGAATACAAAGTCTGTGTCCTGTAGACAGCACATGTTGGATCTTTTTTTTAAAATACAGTCTGACAATCTGTGCCCTTTGATTGGATTGTTTAGTCCATTCACTATTAATGTTAATATTGATATAGTTGGAATTACATCTGCCATTTTACTTTTTGTTTTCATTGGTTCTTATTTTCCTGTTTCTTTTCATGTCATAATTTTTGGTTAAAAATTGGACATTTTAAGTAATATTTTGCACAAACTGAACATATACCAACACACATGCTTCCAGGATTTGTTATTTTCTTATTTCTTAACTTGTATAGTGAATTGCCTGTACTAGTTAATTGAGTGATGTCTATTTCCCCCACAGTGTGAAGGCTCTCAGGTCACTCCTCAGCACAGCCTTGAGCGTGAATGCAGTCACCCTGGGGTAATAGTGGTTTTAACAGGATCTTCTTTGACTGTCTCTCTTCTTGACCTCTCTATGAAGCTGCTTGCCTCTACCGGCATCATATCCAGCTATTTGGCCCTGCTAATTGCCAAATGATTACCCTACTGCTTTCAACAATGCCCTGGGTATACAATGTCCTTGGTCTGCAGTCTAATCCAATTAAATTTGGAGCTCTTTTCAGTGGTAGTTTTTGAGGCCAGTAATTAGTGTTTGTTTTAAACACAGGAAGGCTCTTCTTAGCTATCTCTCTTCTCAGTTCTCTATGGTAAACTATCTGGCCCATAGTTTAGCTTTTTGCTCTTATGAAACTACCTACCTTCTCCTAATTGTTTATCATCAAAATCTCCATTGTTTTCTAGAGCACTCTTAGGCTTAAATTTCCCAAATTTCTCTTCCAAATAAAGTGAACTCTTTTAGGGACAGCCTTAGAGTTAGCTGTCTGTTCTTATGACCTTTGTCTCAAACTGGGCAAAATCTCTGAGCCACTACTCTGGAGCTCGGGGCAGGGACAATGGCCAACTTTCTAAGTGACACTTTTGCTTTACTAGCAGAGTTTTAGGTGGAGGAAGTAGCCTCTGGTCTTCTCAGATTGCTTCTCCTAGTGTGGAACCTCTGCCCTATGAGCAAGCTGGGGTAAGGGTGCTCAGGGCTCTAGTATTCTCAGCCTACCCCTTGGAGTAGAACCTCTGCCCTATGAATGAGAACTGGGTGGAGGAAGGGAGACTCCAACCCCTCAGCCGCTCTTGCCTGGAACAGAGTCTCTGCAACATGGATCTGGGAAGGAATGAGAAATGCTGGTGACCTGTTCCTCCAGGGGAGATATCATGGGAGAGTAAGTCCCATCCCCTTGGCCATATCTGTTCCCAGTGAAGCTGCCATTATACTCAGCTGGAGGAGAGAAAGCTTGCCATGGCTCAAGTGCCACAGACTGTGACTGTCCTTACAAAAATTTTCTCGAAGAAATGACTGTTCTTAAAATAATGTTCACCATTTATGGTTGTTTCACTGGATAGCAAGTCCATGGAGCTCCTCACGCCACCATTCCAGAAGAACAATTACCAACAGTCTTTTGGCATTTGTTCCATATGTGTTGTGATCAAATCTACCCATTTCCAGTGACACAGTGATGGTCTAGCCCTCAACCACATTATTGAATCATGCTCACAGGAACTTCCCAGGTGCCCAAGACTTGTAGATAAGCCTTGCTTTAAAAAAAATAATAATAATTAAAAAAATAAAAACAAAACAACTACATCAAAAACCAAACAAAAAAAAAACTAGAATCTCTTGGAGCATAAATGTTGAATTGAAGCAGCTGGGAGAGAAACTGCTCTGACAAGTCATTTCCTTATTTTTTTTTTAAACAAATGAGAATTATACAAATGAAATACTGAAAAACATCCTGCAGAGTGGCAATCTTTTTTTTTTTTTCTGCTGTACGCGGGCCTCTCACTGTTGTGGCCTCTCCCGTTGCGGAGCACAGGCTCCAGGGCTCCAGACGTGCAGGCTCAGCGGCCATGGCTCACGGGCCCAGCCGCTCTGCGGCATGTAGGATCTTCCCAGACCGGGGCACGATCCCGTGTCCCCTGCATCGGCAGGCAGACTCTCAACCACTGCGCCACCAGGGAAGCCCCAGAGTGGCAATCTTTAACTGCAACCCACAACTGTCTAAACCTATCTGTGACAGGCAAAGACTAAGACATCCACATGACTGGCAGTATTTATCATGCAAAGAAATACTGAGAATAGCCAGATGACAACAGCCATTTTCCAAAAAAGGTATTTAACTCCTCCAAGATCTAACAGTAATGAATAAATTTATCAAGCTGAAATTTTACAAATCCTGGGTTGTGATGATTTCTTAAAGAAGTGGAGTGTGTTTCATAGACTGTGTTTCCTTGACTGGTTGCTCTTAAACTAGACCTATGAATCATTTTAAGGAGCCAAAGGGGTTAAAAATAGAGTGTTGCAACCTCTACTTGCTGCCCATATTACAGACTTTGTATTTGTATTGGTGAAAAGTAAATCCATTGAATTCTAAATCCAACATACAGAGCTAAAAATAACTCAAAGTGCATTTCTGCTCAAATAGGCCACTAAAATTGGCACAAAAACAAAGAGAACTATTTCAAACAATGCATTAATTCTAGCAATTCTGAATGGTCATACATTCTCAACTGTGAAAGCTTATACTACTCATCTTTCTAGGACAAGACGACAGCATTCTCAAACATAATATAAGCAGTGGGATTCTGTATACCATTATCTCATTCAAGGCCTGCAAAAATTTAGACTTTTGATGAGGGACTCCAGAATGTTATGCAACATAAATTGATTTTTCAGGAAAAGAAAAAGTTTATAAACTGACTTAGCACATCCATAGACAGGCAGCTGTTTTTTTCAGTTGGATCCCAGATGCCCTGACAAATAAAATAGAATCTGGGGAGAAGGGATCTCTCCTTAAACTTATTTTAATATGTGTTTCTCTACTTTAAATTATGGGAGTTTGGGATTGACATATATACATTTCTATATTTAAAATAGTTAACCAACAAGGACCTGCTGTAGAGCATAGGGAACTCTGCTCAATATTCTGTAATAACCTAAATGGGAAAAGAATTTGAAAAAGAATAGATACATGTATATGTATAACTGAATCACTTTGCTGTATGCCTGAAACTAACACATTGTTAATAAACTATACTCCAATATAAAATAAATTTTTTTTAAAAAACATAAAAAATAGTCACTTGAAGGTAAAAAAAAAAATATACTGTCATAAACTGCAAGAATCTTTTCAGTAAAAACATTTCAATTGCAAACAAACAGCCACTTCATGTAATCTGTACTGATAGGCAATCTTCATAAGGGCTTCATGAGGGCTTTTTTCACAGTTAAAACAAATTAATGGGGAATCTAACCCCTCCAGAGGAAGTTTGAGGAGGAAAAGGGACATTTCTTTTCTTTAAAAAATAAATTATTTGAGTTCCTTACTTAGATTCATGGACAATATTTTGGGAATAGATCAGACTCATGATTTTTTCATTCGGAGTTTTAAAAAGATTTAAATTATTCTCTACCTGTGTCTCTGTGTGAAAGAGCTGGAAACTGTAACAAACATAGTTTTTGTTTTGTTTTGTTTTGTTTTGTTTTGGTACGCGGGCCTCTCACTGTTGCGGCCTCTCCCGTTGCGGGGCACAGGCTCCGGACGCGCAGGCTCAGCGGCCACGGCTCACGGGCCTAGCCGCTCCGCGGCATGTGGGATCTTCCTGGACCGGGGCATGAACCCGTGTCCCCTGCATCGGCAGGCGGACTCTCAACCACTGCGCCACCGGGGAAGTCCACACAGTTTTATTTAATAGCAAATAATGCCCCTTTGTCTGTTTGATGTAGAGCAGTGGTTGAATTTCTCTACTCAACAATATAAATCTTAGCTTTTATTATCAGACACAAAAGCTGCACCAAAAACCCAGATACAGGAGTTCAGTGTTTGGATGTTCCCTTTACAACTAGCAGGAAAAAGAAAATTACATTAGGACAACCATTAACTTTTCAGAGGACTGAGAGAAAATGGGCTCATTCAGACTTTCTTTATCAAAACTTCTTTCACAGAAGTATGTTAAAGAAACTTTCTAAACCTTAACTAAAGACTTCAGAAACTGACTTAATTAAAGGGAATGAATCTAGGTCTAGACTCACAGGTAATTCTTCCAGGGCTTACTTTTGGCACAATATTCAAGCAGGAGTGTTCTTTCTTTTTAGTAGGAAGGCAACTTAACATCACAGAAACACCACTGGCATTTACTATGGACTGATTTGTGTGTCCCCAAAATTCATGTTAATGCCCAAATCTTAAATGTGATAGTATCTGGAGATGGAGCCATTGGGAGATAATTTGGTCATTAGGGTGGAGCCCTCATGATAGGATTGGTGCCATTATAAGAGACAGATTTATTCTCTCTCTCTCTCTTTCTCTTTCTCTTTCTCTCTTGCTTTGCCATAGCAGGACAAATTAGAAAACACCCATCTGCAAGCCAGGAAGAGAGTCCTCACCAGGAACCAGATTGACTGGAACCTTGATATTGGACTTTCCAGACTCCAGAACTGTGAGATATACTACCTGTTGCACAGTTTATGCTATTTTGTTATAGCAACCCCAATGCACTAATACAGTGTTGGACCCCAAAACATTTTAATTTAAATTCCAGCTAGGCTCCTTACTAGCTGCATGATCTTGGGCAAGTAACCTTATCTCTCTGAACCTTAATTTTTTCATTGTTGAAATGGAACAATAAGTTTTTCCATGTTTAAATTAATTTGCTGCACATATGTAAATTAGCAAAATACTTGCTGTATACTAGTTGATCAGCAAATTTTAGTTTTCTTCCCTTGCTTATTAACATTTTCAACCTCTCTCAATATACCTCCATTCAGAAGCCTCCTCTTCTACCTTTATTCATTCTGTCTTTATTCAGGAGACAGTACAATCAACTGCTGATGGCCTAACAATTATTAGTAGAATTACGTGTTATATGTTCCAGATACATACTTACTTTTGAATAGTAGCCTCTGAAACAATGGCTAAAACACAAGCAATGATGGGCATTTTTAAATGGGTCAGTTTTAAATGCATAGAGAAAAGCCACTGAGTCCAAAACATCAAACAGTCATTAGAATCATTAATGTTTATTACCTAAGTTGAATATAAGAACAACCAAACTTGGAAAATATATATAAATCCTCTCCTAAACACGACACAAAATTCTTCCTTTACAAAATGCACATGGACACTATTGTGTTCTATAAGACCTTACAGAAATTGACCTTGACAATTTCTTTGACTCATGCTGACCATACTCCAGCTACTAGTCTTCTGGTTGTCCTTTTTCTTTTTAACATCTTTACTGGAGTATAATTGCTTTACAATGGTGTGTTAGTTTCTGTTTTATAACAAAGTGAATCAGCTATACATATACATATATCCCCATATCTCTTCCCTCTTGTGTCTCCCTCCCTCCCACCCTCCCTATCCCACACCTCTAGGTGGTCACAAAGCACCAAGCTGATCTCCCTGTGCTATGCAGCTGTTTCCCACTAGCTATCAGTTTTACATTTGGTAGTGTATATATGTCCATGCCACTCTCTCACTTTGTCCCAGCTTACCCTTCCCCCTCCCACTGTCCTCAAGCCCATTCTCTAGTAGGTCTGCGTCTTTATTCCCATCCTGCCCCTAAGTTCTTCATGACCTTTTTTTTTTTTTAGATTCCATATATGTGTGTTAGCATACAGTATTTCTTTTTCTCTTTCTGACTTACTTCACTCTGTATGACAGACTCTAGGTCCATCCACCTCACTACAAATAACTCAATTTCATTTCTTTTTATGGCTGAGTAATATTCCATTGTATATCTGTGCCACATCGTCTTTATCCATTCATCTGTCGATGGACACTTAGGTTGCTTCCATGTCCTGTCTATTGTAAATAGAGCTGCAATGAACATTGTGGTACATGGCTCTTTTTGAATTATGTTTTTCTCAGGATATATGCCCAGTAATGGGAATGCTGGGTCGTATGGTAGTTCTATTTTTAGTTTTTTAAGGAACCTCCATACTGTTCTCCGTAGTGGCTGTACCAATTTACATTCCCACCAACAGTGCAAGAGGGTTCCCTTTTCTCCACACCCTCTCCAACATTTATTGTCTGTAGATTTTTTGATGATGGCCATTCTGACTGGTGTGCTTCTGGTTGTCCTTTAAGCACATCAGGCTCATTCACTTTTAGGGCCTCTACCCTTACTCTTCTCCAAGGGCTTTTCTTGGCATCCACATGATTATTATTCAAGTCTGCTCTTTTCCTTCCTTCCTTCATTCAACAAATGTTCACAGCATGCCCATTATGTGCCAGACATTGTCATAAATCCCTGAGTTTATGCAACTTACTTTCTAGTGGAGGAGATAGACAGTAAGCAATAATCATATAAGTAAACTTTGTAACAAATTAGAAGATGATAAGTGCTTTGCCAAGGAAATCAGGTTAAGGCAATCAGAATTGGAGGGTTACAATTTTGATCACTGGAAGAGTGACATAAGCAAAGACTCGACAGAGATGAGAAAATAGACATTCAGATCTCTGAAGAAAGAACATTGCAGGCAGGGGTATCAGCCAGCAGAAAGGCTTGAGGTTGGAATACAATGAGTAAAGGAAGTAAAATAGGAGATGAGGGATAATGGGGAAGTTGGGGAGACATAGGGATTCATGAAGGATGTAGGACAGAGAATTGATGTGATATGATTCACCACTTTAAAGAATCAACCTAGTTGTTGTGAGCAGAACAGATTAGAGTTTCTCAACTTTGGCATTATTGATATTTTGGAATGGATAATTCTCTGTTGGGGGTTGTCTTTGCTGAGAATCACAGCTGAAAACACTTAAGATTTAACATTATTTTTCCATCGCCTGAGCAAGCCATGTGTATACACTCTTTAACGAAGTTGGAATACTATGATTCTATGATGAAGATGGAAAGAGATGAAAACTGCATTTCGAGGGCTCAAACAAACTTGAGGCAAACCTTCCTGGTTAGAACGGGGAACGGGGGAAAGAAGGTAGCAAAGGTCTCTTTGGATATCTCCTTGACCAGTTTGCCCCACATTTTTACCCTCCTGTTATTTGTTTTATTCACCTATATTCTATGGAGAGTTTCCTTGAGTACCTGGGTAATATTCTATTTCTGAGAAATATTTCACATTCTATTTTACATTGAAATTGTAATCTTTGCGTTCACCTTACTTTTCATAGATCAAGGCTAAACGTAGGGGTCTCTGAATTCAAATTAGTAAGGCTGGAGGAAGGATGCCAGTAATGGAAAAATCCATATTAAAGAAACAATCATCTGCTTATTATCCATAAGTGCAGTGCCTCAGTACATCAGGGCCACTGGAGGCAAGGCCATTGAACACTATATTGTAGACTCACTATGCTGAAGTTCAAGTTCACAACATGAGAATGGGGACCCTAGAGAGGTTACCATTAACTAACTGGGAATAAGAACTTGGATTTTACTACCAATCTCCTTTCACAAGAATCATAAGAGATTGGAAGATGAGATTAATTCATTCATCCACTGAGAGCCCCCTTGTTCCAGGCAGTAAGTAAAGCACTGAGCAAAACCGAAGGTCTCGTACAGTTTACTGTGATTATTACGTAGGGGCTAAATCTAATCTCAGGAAACAAAGAAAGCCTACCCTGAAGAAAACATTTAAAATGAAATCTGTAAATTGGGCGGGAGCTAAAAGGTGAAGGATGGGGTTCCAGAAGGAGAGATAATCAGAGGTCAGAATAGTCCTATGCCAGGGAATTGAAGGAACTTCATACGTTCTCCATAAATGAAAATTATTTTAGTGCTTATCATATGATCTTAATAAATTCACTTAATTGATCTTCTTCTAAAATGAAGGAAGTGGACAAATAAGCTTTAAATCCTCTCAGTTTAACCTTTATTAAGAGCCTATTAAGTACTAACAGGAGGATTCCTGGAACAGGGAGATACTCAGTAGAATTTGTAGGATAAATGAATTAATGAATGAATTCTTTCATCTCCCAATCTCTTGGGTTTATTGTGAAAAGAGATTGGTAGTAAAACCCAAGATTCTTATTCCTAGCCTGTTACCAGTACTTGAGGCCTCTCTGGGATTAGCATGGTCATACTGTGAAGCTTGAAGTCAAGCATGAGGGAGTCTACAGTACGGTAGGGCTTTTCCTCAAGCATCTCACAGCACTTGACCTGGTGTTTTAAGGTACTGCCCAATGGACACTGGGCATTTCTTTCATGTGGATCTTTGCAGTATCAGCATCCTGCCTCCCAACCTTACTATTCTGAACCCAGACACCCATAAATTTAGCCTTGATCTATGAAATATACAGTGAACACAATGACTGCAAACAATTTCAATATAAAATGGAATGTGAAATGTTACCCAACAATAGACTGAAGGTAAGAACTGTGCTTTTGTAGATTAACTTGACAATGATATTTAAAAAAAAAAAAAAGTTTGAATCACGGAAAGACTGGGGGCAGAAAAAATATATGGTCCACTTGAATAACCACAGAGAGATAAAGAGAACCTGAACCTGAGAAAGTCACCAAAATGGAGGAGATGGGATAAATTTTAGTAAAATTGCAGAGCTGAAATCAATAGGACAGAACAACTGACTCACTATAAATTCGGAGGAAAATGGGAAATATACATTTTAATTGTATCAATTTGTTCTTTAGGTGGTGAAAAAATTAAGGCAGGTTTTAAAAATCTGCTTCTTACCACTCCTCACCACCTCCTAAATCCTCCCTTCACAGAAGTAGAAGGATTATTGAGGGGAAATTGTCTGGTTGTTCTCTTACATCAAATTAATTTTCTTCATCCCCCATATGCCAATCGTTACACAGACTGTTCTAAATTTTGATCTGGTGCATTATTGATGAGCTCTTAAAACGAGATTAGAACAAACTCTCCCACTCTCTTTCTGGAAAAAAAAAAAAACAACTTTATACAAAAATGAACTGGCAATTTTGACTAACATGAACCATCCAACAAATCAGTAAATCATATTTACGGCAGACTTTTCGCCAAACCTAATATTAGTTTATTAGATAAGTGTACTGGAGGACCTGCTGTATATACAGCTGTATGCTAGACAACTGACTTATTTGACATTTAATTAGATTTCTATTAGCACCCCATGACTAGCACTCTCAGGTTGTGAAAAAGGAAAAAAAATGCCCTTAACTAATTACTAAAGATGTCTCTTACTTATTAGCACCTCAGACTGGGCAGGTCTAAATTCCTCTCAGGAAAGAATTTTATAGTCTAGCACCTCTGTCTTCTGGAGTACATTGAGAGATTTTTCACTTCTCAGTGTTATTTTTTATTCTTAGTTATTCCTTGTCAAAGTAGTTTTGTTTTTTTTTAATGTAATTCTCTGTGCCTGAATTTGAACATTTGTAATTAGAATTCAAGTTCTGTCAACATAATAAATTAAATAAATAATGCTGATTTTGAAGTGCACAAGATGAAATCCAGCCTGTTTTCGTATACCATATCTGCTAATTGACAGGCATGACCAGCCAAACTGCAAAGGAAAAAATGATTACGTTTGTGGAAATAATCTTAACTGAGATCAAAAAAGTAAACAGTAATTAATTCCTTTAAAAATTAATTTTCTAGCCTTAGTGAGGGGCTTTTAATCATTTAATTTTTAAGTCATTGGTGACTCAATTTTAAATTTACAAATGACTGTTATTGCAGAAGCAATATACGTTTATAGGAGTTTTGTTTTGTTTTGTTTTTTACAAAGGGAAGGAGAAGAGGAAGATGGAGAAGAAAAGTACATTCACTATCACACTACCCAGAGAAAGTTACTGTTAATATCCTATTTTGTGTGCTTCCAAATCTTTTTTTAATGATCGATCTTTTTTTTCAAACTAGTATATACTCATACTATACATGCTGCTTTGTAACCTGTGTACTTCCCTGAATAAAGCACTGACATGTCAGCAACTATTCTACAACATATGTTTTAGTGATTAAATATTATTTAGAAATTATACGTTAATTGTATACACCATGATTACTGTAGCCTATCCCCAAGTGTTTGGCACTCACATTGTTTCTAAAATATAATATATGTTATAATAAATAGACTTGTACATACATATTTGCAAATCATTTGATTGTTTTCTTAAGATAGCAGACATCATCGCTGGCTTGTCCATATCTTAAGGAGCATATAACCTGTTTCCAACCATTACTATCAGCATCTTTATGGCTGAGTGCTTTCTACAGAAATGTGGAAGTCATTCAGCTCAAGTCCACAGCAGGCTGGAAATCTAAAGAATTAACACTCTCAGAAGCAGCTCTCCACCAATGACTTTTGAGAGTTGGTGTATAAATACCCCAACTCCCTCTCCCCTTAGGTGAGATAGTTCTGAGGCATATGTTATACCATTTCCAAGGGTTTCCCCACAGGATAAAGCTCCAGCAGCCCAGTGTGGCTAATGTATCCTTTATTGGCTATCTTATAAATGATCACATTTGAATTTTTATCTCTGATATAGTTTCTGTGTGAACATAAGACACTAGAATAGATTCCATGAAGTGAAATTGCTAAATTAAAGGAAAATATATTTTAAGATCTTTGATATATATTACTATGCTGCCCTCTTTAAATGCTTTACATTCCACCATTTACATTATTTTCATCATGATCTTCCCAAAAGGTAGCTATATCATTTTTTTTTCTTTTTTTTTTTTCTTTAGGTTTAAAACAAGATTGTGGGTGCTTTTGCTAGTGACACCATGGACACATTCATTATCTAAATCTAAATTATATAATCTGTCTGCATTCCTACTGCTTCACCTAAGAAACAACAACTTACCTGTCATCTTACATAGAATGGAAGTATAAACTGGCATTACTATGACCTTGAGCTTTTCAGATAGAAGCACTATCCAAATATAAGGGACCACTGTTATTAAATCCAGTTTCAAATACCAATAGGCATTCCTAGGAATAAATTAGCCTTTTATTCTCCCTAACAATTCAGTCATTCTGACCATTTTTGTGATCTCATCCCTAAAACTGATTAATGGCAATTCAGACTTCATGGCTTTTTAAAAGCATTCCTACTGATGTATCATTATCAACTCTGAGAACTTTAAAATGCTTCTGAAAACACAAATGCCAGTCTATGCAACACAGTCTAAATTGTGCTAATTCCCTCATTTATAGACTTGGCCTGCCTTTGTCTTGATATCTCTGCATCAATGACTCTGATTGGCCAGGCCAGCTGTTTGGACCATTTTTTTTTTTTTTGCAGTACGTGGGCTTCTCACTGTTGTGGCTTCTCCATTGCGGAGCACAGGCTCCGGACGCGCAGGCTCAGAGGCCATGGCTCACGGGCCTAGCCACTCCGCGGCACGTGGGATCTTCCCAGACTGGGGCACGAACCCGTGTCCCCTGCATCGGCAGGCGGACTCCCAACCACTGCGCCACCAGGGAAGCCCCACTTTCCTCTTTTAACTGTCACAGTTTCCAAATCTTGGCTGACTGCCTCTCCACTCAGGGCCAACATCTTTTATCATAAAAGTTGCAAACTGATTAAGCTTCAACAATTGACAGCACAGAGAAGTCAAAGAACTTGTAGATTCACCTGCTCCTCCAGCACCCCACCTCACCGCCTTTCTGAACTCTTCTCCAGCAGGGGTCTCTTGTAGTAGCATGTGCTTCGCTTATCTTTGACACTGCCTTATGGCTAAGAAGGATGCACAGCTTGCAGAGTTGACTGGCAATACACACGCATCCTCCCACCCACTTGAGATTTCCAACCTCAGTGTAAGCCCAAGAAAGTCAGAAGGTGAAGTTTCTGTCTCATTTTGAACCCTTTTGACTAATCAACAACACAAATATGGCTAACGGCAATATTTTTCTCATAATTATTGAGTACTCATGACTATCCAGAGACTATGTTAAGCACTTTTCAAGTGTCATCCCATTTAATTCTCACAACCATATGAAGTACATACTGTTATAACCTCCATTTTATAGATGAGTGACCTGAGGCCTTGAGTTATTCAGGAACTCACTTCAAGGCCATATAGCCAAAAGGGCTGGGTTCCAGATTTGCACACAGGCAGTCTGAATAAAGAGTCTGTGCTCTTAAATACTATGCTAAATATATAATAGATAAAATTAAAAGGCAACAACAAATTGGGAGACAACATTTTCAATATATTATCAGTCTGACCGTATAGAGATTAAAAATGCGGGCAAGCTGCGGAGCGGCTGGGCCCGTGAGCCATGGCCATTGGGCCTGTGCGTCCGGAGCCTGTGCTCCGCAACAGGAGAGGCCACGGCGGTGAGAGGCCCGCGTACAGCAAAAAATAAATAAATAAATAAAAATGCAGGCAAGAGGCAATTTATGACAGAATTATAAAAGTTAATAAGCATATAAAAATATCCCCCTAAATGAGTAAAGAGACTTATATATATATATATATATAAAGTTTTACCAAGCATATTGGCAAAATTTTTACAAACAGTAATATATAGTGTTGGCCAGGGTGTAAGGAAAATTTTCGCATTCATAAACCATAAGGATGCAAAGTGTTCCTTATTTTTTGAAGAGATTTGGTCTTAGGAATTGCCTATCTTTTGTCCCAGCAACTTTACTACTGAGATTTTATCCCAAGGAAATAATTGTGGATGTATACTAAGATTTACCTGTAAGGATAATCTTTATAACATTGCTTATGATACTGAGCAGGGACCTGTGGAGCTCCTGGGCACAAAGCCTTTCTGTGTCCCCCATTTCTTTGATTACAGGAAACAGCCTTCATTCAGCTTCCATGACCTTCCCTGAGTTCCAATGGGCAGATTCAAGCAGTTGTTAATTAGGGAAGGGAGGGGATGTGAGACCAGGGAGAAACAGTCAAGAGCAGCCTCGGGGCAAGGCCCTGGTTCCCCTTCAACGGATACACACTACAATATCTTTGAGCTATTTTGCAGATAATGAAACCCCTCCAGATGGGAGAAGTTAACAATTAATGATGGCATGCTGCCCACAAGCTTGTAGACCCCAGACCAGTTGGACCTGAAGGTTGATGATGCTGACTCCTACTTACCTTACAACTAACCCATCAAAAGAATGTCCATGAGCTGATCATGCCCCTTTGAACAATCACTGTAAAAAAAACTTCTCACTATCTCCTCCGGGGCGGGGGGCACATAATTTTTTGAGGCAGGAGTCCGTTGTGTCCCCCCTTGCCTGGCAAAATAATAAAGCTATCCTTCTCTACTTCACCCAAAACTCTGTCTCCAAGATTTGATACGGCACCAGTGTACAGAGAAGCTGAGCTTTTGGCATCCACCATTTCTAACGGTGAAAAATGAAAACAACTTAAGTATCAAAAATTAAAGGTGGTTAAAATGAGAAATATCCAAATAACAGAATACTACTCATCATTCAAAAATGATATGGTGAGGGCTTCCCTGGTGGCGCAGTGGTTGAGAGTCCGCCTGCCGATGCAGGGGACACGGGTTCGTGCCCCGGTCCGGGAAGATCCCACGTGCTGTGGAGCGCCTGTGCCCGTGAGCCATGGCTGCTGAGCCTGCGCATCTGGAGCCTGTGCTCCGCAACGGGAGAGGCCACAACAGTGAGAGGCCCGCGTACCGCCAAAAAAAAAAGAAAAAAAAAATGATATGGTGAAAGAATATTAATGACATAGAGAATTTTATGATCGGTGTTGTTAAAAGCCTTGCAAAACAGTATGTACAGTGTAAACTTTATTTCATATATATGTATCAAAAGATATATGTGGAAAGATATATACCAATATGTTAACAGTAGTTATAGCTGGATAATAGAACTGTGGATGATTTCTCATTATTTGTGTCTTTCACGTTACATAAACATTCTACAATAGCATTTATTATTTTTATACCTAAAAATGCTATTTAAACTAATTACAAAACAAGTTTCTTTTGCCCCAGTTCTAAAATGGACCAACTGTACATCTCTTACAGGAGAGGAAATATGGTACAGTTAATGTAGAGAGAGAGTGGAGCAAGTTATTTGCGTCCCAGTTATCTATAGGAAGCCATCCAGCTCTTGCTTTGGGGTGGGGCAAACCTCCATCTGTGACAGCTAATTAGTGATGACAGCTGCAATCTGTAACTTTGCTGTTTCATTTAAGTGAGAATTGTCTCTTCTTTGTAGAGTGCCAGCTTGTTTTAGGAACTACACACTTGGAGGTTATCATTTAAAATAATTAAGGTTCTGAATTTAAACTAAAGGTTTATCAAGCAAGTTGCCAAATAAATAAATAAAAGAACAAAAGAAAAAAGGAATCAAGGGAGGAGGGAAGGAAAGAAACATAGGAAATTCATTTTAGTTTAATCCTCAGATCACAAATAACAGTATGGGGATTGATTTTTCAAGGATGTTTAGTTTCACTTCATCATACAGATGAGAAACTGAAGTCAGAACAAAGGGGAAAGCCCCTGGTGTTTTGGCAAGGTGTAGACTCAGGTAACAAGGAAGCAAATACTGAAGGGGCCACTTAGAAAAGCTGGCTTAACTCTGGGCTAATTTTGCAGTCTTTATTCACTGCTAGGAGGCCTGGAGGATTTCCACCAATATAATATGGGTGTCCTAATGGCCGAAGCCATCTGTAAATGTTTCATTTTCATCTGTGAAGTCAGTGTCTGAAAAGGCAAAACCCTTAGTAAACTGCTCTCTCTTGAAATTTGCCCTGTGATGAAATTAACAGACATCTAAGTGAATGCAACTCAATGGCAACCTGACTGATATCCTGAAAATGAAAACCTCAAATTGAAGAAAAGAAAGAAAGAAAGAAAGAAAGAAGAAAAAATCAATATGGAAGATGAAATGCAACTTAAAAGAAAACTGATATTGAAATGTCTTTTTGTCATGTACTGAAGACTAGAATCACGAGAAGAAACCTACCCACAGCACTCTGTGTATATGTCAAGACATCTAGGCAGCCTATGGCTTGTTGGACTACTCCAACTTGTATAAAGGAATGCAGTGGAAAGAGCTGGGAATTTGTAGTCCAAGGGATCTAGGCTGAAATCCTAGCTTCTCCAATTGACTTGAGCAGGTGACATTCCTTAATTCCAGCTTCCCTTATATGTAAAATGAGGACAATAATTATTACTTTATGAGATAGTTATAAAAATTAAATGACGGGCTTCCCTGGTGGCGCAGTGGTTGAGAGTCCGCCTGCCGATGCAGGGGACACGGGTTCATGCCCGGGTCCGGGAAGATCCCACATGCCGCGGAGCGGCTGGGCCCGTGAGCCATGGCCACTGAGCCTGCGCGTCCGGAGCCCGTGCTCCACAACGGGAGAGGCCACAACAGTGAGAGGCCCACGTACCACAAAAAAAAAAAAAAAAATTAAATGACATAAGTGAAAGCATATGCTTAACACATCATAGGTACTAAATAAATATCTCCTGCCTTCCTTCTAGTCTCTACCTATTGGTCCTAGTTCCACCTAAGGTTCATTATACCCCCCACTAAGTATCTATTCTCCTCTCCAGTTCAATCATTCTATTTCAAACGTTTTTCACTCCCTCATCCCATGGTACACTATACCACGTTCCCTGTAGATACATTATAAGTTTTCAATGACCATCCTAAATTGTGGCAGCAAACACTCCCCTCAATACTCAAGCATGGTTGCTCTTGAAAAGGAAAGATTAAGATTCATTTTTAATATAATGTTTTAGATCAGGGCAGCCTCAAATCAACAGGTAGGTATGTGTGTGTCCACAGAGTCATACTGACTCACTGAGACAAAAGCAACCTCTAAGAGCTTTTAATGCATGATAAATAGTTAATATTTATCGAGTGCTTTTTATGTGTCATTCACTGCTCTTAGTCCTCTATATGAAGTATTAATTTAATTATCAATGTAGTCCAAAGTGGCAGTTACCATTGTTATCCCCGTTTTAGGGGTAAGAAGACTAACACACAGAGAGGCTATTTTTCAACTTCAGTTAAAGAGCTGGAATCTGAGCCTGTGCAGTATGACACCAGAATTTCTGTGTCTAAAACAAGATAATTAAAATGTCGCATGAAGATGCCTCATATCCCCTTAGGAAAGAGAAAGAAGTTCTCGCTCCTGATATGATATCCGTGTAGGCCAACCCATAAGCCCACACATTATGAAACAGAAACGCCAAGGTTCACACAGCAGAGTTAAAGAATAGGAAACATATTCCCTAATGATTAAAGCCGGGCATAGGTAGGGGGAGTAGGGAAAAACACTTAGACCAAAGTGGTTGTGTCTTTTCCATCAGAGGCAGCAAGAGTAGAACTTGAACCCTTCAAACCCCAGGTTTCTACAGAGGTGCCCTGAAGTGGTCAGTAAGTGGAGGATCTGTGCAGGCAGGGTCTCCAAGGTTCAAAACCCGAATTCAGCCTCAGCAGCTCCTCTCTCTTTGGTTTCATCATATACTGGTCTTCTCCATAATATTTCATTTGAAGAAGTAGCCTTCTTGTTTTGAAAAAACTGAAAACCACTCGTAGACTGAGTATCTGTTTAGGATCCAAGGCACCAATAACCTCATAGGATTACCTTGCAACCTTGGTCATGTCCAGTACTTCCTCTGAACACTAACTTCAACCCAGTCTGACAGTGTTATTATAAGGAACAAACATGGCACTTAGGAGAAGCTCTTTTAACTTACTATTAATTATAATAGTATTTGGCACATTAAAAATACTAAAGAGCTGTGCCAATATGAGCGATTTCTTCCATGACCCACCAGCAAGAATACTTATGACTCTTGGCTACTCATGAGAGGCAATAATGTTTAAACAGAATGGAATTTTTAGTCAGAATCAGCTGGAATCAAATCCTAACTGATTACTGGGTCCTATGACTATGGGAAAGTTAATTCAGCTTCCTAAGCCTTTGTCCCACACTCATAAACTGGGGCTTCTGACAACAGGGTGGCTGTGAAGACTTACTTCAGTGATCCAACATGTTTTCACTCTTTGGACAGGGCACAGGGCATTCCATAAAGGGATGCACTGATGGCCTGTTAGTATTCTAAAGGCTCAAGGGGCACACAGACTTCAGACTCACTCCTTTCCAGAGGAGTGTATCCTGAGCACCCACAACTGATCCGCCTTTGCTAACGGGCATACATATTCTGTAACTGCTTCAAAGTGTACTGGTGACAACATGGCCAACTGTTCCCTGTGATGACTCACGCGTTGCTCTGAAACAGAATGGGTGCGTGCTAGGGGAAGCTGTGAAACTCTCAGGTCTGAGTCACTGCAACGCCGCAGGCTTCGAGCGCTGATGTTCACGAGTGCCTTAAAACTCCACACCCATGTGTCTGTCCACTGCTCGGCTGAAAGACACCTTGATACTTCTTACCTTAGTGAGACAACCCAACTTAAACCCCCCCACCTGCTACGTCCTCTCCTGCCTACTGAGAGCCCAGCCATCCCATATCAGGACCAGCTCAAATGCCACATTCTCAGCAAAGCCTTTCCAGATGACCCTAGTCAGCACAAATGACTCTCCTCATTACCTCCACCCACAAAACATTACAAGCCCATCGATTTTTTGTTCATGCACACCTAGCATTTCAGTGTGACCATTTTCACTTGGTCTCAACCAAACTGTTTTAGATCATAATTTGTTGAGAGCAAGAATGCTTTTTTATTTATTTTGTATCCCCTCAAACTGTAATGTACACAGTGAGTGTTTAATACACAATAAAGTGAAATGAAAGCATAAAACATGTCCGACTCTTTAATCTAGGCTTTATAATGAAATGCTTGCTAACTCATATAATACGTAAAAATTGAGAATGTTGACAATGACTTTTAATCAACTCTCATGGATTTTAAAATTTAGTATTTTATGTGAAAGCTTAACCTTTGGTTAAACTGATAATGTTTAATTTTTAATGAATACTATAAAAAGAAAATAAGAAATGTTTTAACACAGCCATTTTTATTTATTTTCCCCATTAAAAATTAGCTGATATATCTATATGTTTCTAAAATAGTAATTGGTAGAGCTTTTAGCAATCAAGGAGTCCTGGCTTCTTCTGAATTTGAATTGTATATTCCTACTGAAGAATTTGCTGTCATCACTGATTTAAAGTCACTGAACTCAGCCTGTTAACCTCCCCCAACAGCAGTTCCTGCTCTCAATATCCCTGCCTTTGTCAATAACATCATACCTGTCTAGTGGCTCCTAACTTTTGAGTCAAGTGCTATGAAAAATAGAAAGCACTGCCTAGATATAGCCTAGTATATTTTTACCTACAAACATTTAGCAGTTCCTGTCAAAATTTTGTGCAAAGTGTTTTCTTCTCATCTATCTCTTTCTGTCCATTCTCCTGGACACAGACTTCCCCCTCCCCCCAAACTATCCCCTCACACCCGGTTTATAGGAGAGGTCTCTTGTCAGCCTCCTTGACTTTCAGCTTGCTTGATCTGATCTATTTTAAGTGTAACTTCAAAGCATTTCTTCCTTAAATAGCACCTTCACAACGTTGCTCCTGTACTTAAAAACCTTTTATAGTTTGTGAGTTCTTACAACTTCACAGCTAAACTCTTCTCTCTGATCCTGCGTAGGCACCTTATTTTCCACTTGCTTCTCCAGTTTGATGAGGTTCTGACCCATTTCACCAATCCACAAGGAAGGTGATTCACTTAGCTCCCATGAGCAAAGTGAACTCTCTGTGCCAAGCACTGTGCAACAGTCTGCATGAATGAGAGACCGCTGACTTTGAGGATGTCACAATCAACCAGGGAAGACAGAACACAATTAGACTATAAATGTAGAGTTATGATGCTTAAGTGGACATAAAGTGCAATGGGAGTATAAAAGAGTAGGCTAGCAAAACGGGTTGCACAGATTAGAAAGACCTTATACCAACGTGGCAGAGTCCTCCATGAACTATAGAAAATACAGAGCTGTTCACTGTCCACCTTCCACACAGTCCTTCACTCATAGTTTGCCTTTGTCCAATCGACTTATCCACCAATGGTTAACTCAAGTCCCAATACTACATGGTGAGTCAGGAGACACTGTGTTCCCCAGACACAGACCCTGAGACAAGGATTCCAGTGAAAGTAGTGTATTAGTGCTATGATCTCAAGGAAACTCTGGAAGAGAGTATATTATATAAGGAGCATATTATCAAGTAAACTGCCCCTATGGGTAACCACCACTCAATCCCAGAGGGCAAATCCTAGAAAAACAGTATAGAACACACACCTCAGAGTTATCCCCTGTGGGGAACAAGGGAGTTGAGGTATTGATTCACCAACTTCTGTCACTCACTGGTTGAGGCTTCAGGGGGTATTAAATCTTAGCTTTTCCAATACGGCAGAGCAGCCTCCCCAGTTGAAAATCCTCAGGTGCAGAGATGCCAGTGGAGGTAACTGGGAGTCTGCTCTTGGAATCCTGATTTGGCAAGGCCAGGAGGATGCGATCTGGTACCAAGAGATCCCTCCACACAAATCAGCTATGAGCTTTTAATGATGGTGCTGCCACTGTTTCCTATTATGTATGTTTCTATGAGGAGGTCAATTTTTCTGAGTCTCAGTTCCTTCATCTTTAAAAGTGGGGGAGGTATTATTAGTGATTTTTCAATTTTAAAATAGCAGAACCACTGATCCCCAAAGAAAATCTGGACAAGAATTCTTACTTGTAAAACAAGCAAAAGCAGAATTGTTCAGGTTGAAGTTCTGGCAAGGAGTCTCAGCTGAGAGACATCTTCTTGGATACCTATAGTTTCCAGAGAGCAAGAAGCAAAATACTCAGCATCACTGGCTAGTATCTAAGCTCTCCCTGGCATCATCGCATTCCCTCCCCCTTTAATGTTCTATGATGATTAGTACACAACCTGGATCCCTGCCAGGGAAAGAAAGGCACTGAGCGTTCACTAAACACTCATCATGACTGATATTGTATATATAATCTGTCTAATGATGGCTCAAGCATTTCTATATGTGGGAATAGTGATTAGCAATTAAGTCAGAGTATAGCTTGTGGCGCTGCTGGGGTTCTCGAAACTGTGTTTGAATAACAAAGCAATGATTAATTTTATTTAGACTTCACAACCTATTTGCACTGACTTGGGGGTGGGGAGAGAGAGATTTTGGGGTGACTAGCTTCTTTTTGCCACGACCATTTCTTTCATTAAGTCTTCACAATTACATGAGATAGATATTATTATTGTTGCTATCATTATTATTATCTTATTATTATCATCATTTTTTTTTTTTTAGAGATGAGAAAATGAGACTCAGAGTGGGAAAGAGTCTTGCCCAAGGTCCACAGCAAGTTAGTAGCAGAGCCAAGACTCATGCCCAGTCTTTCTGGGTCTGGATCCCATCATGCCACACCACTTACTATTGCATCCTGAGTTATATGTGAATGTTTCATAACACAATTTGTTTAGACAACCAACCTCCAAAGTCTTGGAAATATCAGGCCCACTGACTGTCTAGGCTATAGGAGACAACTGACCACATATTAGGAACTTCATTAATATCCACTGGGCTATTGAACTTCACATATTGAATTTTTGCCTGAAAGGAAGAACGAAGACAAGTGTGAAAATTCATGATTATTATTGATTTCAGTGCAAGAAGTCATATACAAATGCTGTAATTGGGAATTAGATTAAAAAGTGAGTAATTTTCATTCCTTTAACTCATTCATTTATTCAAACATTTTTGGCATATACTTTTCTTATAAGCCATTGTGCCAAACATATAAAGCATATTAAGAATAAAGCAGGGCTTCCCTGGTGGCGCAGTGGTTGAGAGTCCGCCTGCCGATGCAGGGGACATGGGTTCGTGCCCCGGTCCGGGAAGATCCCACACGCCACGGAGCGGCTGGGCCCGTGAGCCATGGCCACTGAGCCTGCGTGTCTGGAGCCTGTGCTCCACAACGGGAGAGGCCACAACAATGAGAGGCCCGCGTACCGCACCAAAAAAAAAAAAAAAGAATAAAGCAATAATTAAGACATAATTCTGTTCTAGATTATGTATAAGAGGGACTATAAGGCAACATATACATATTCTACTATATACATATGTAAAATATCACTTTATGTAGCTATATGTATATATAATAACTTTATAACAGGAGGAAGAACTAACTTCTTGCTGGGAATGAGAGACAGGTCATGGAGATGGCAATCTTTGTGTTTATTCTTAAAGAATGGTTTAGATTTTGGAAATCTGATCGAGGACATTCTAGAATAAGTGAATGCTGACATAAGGACACTAAACAGGAAAACTAGTGACATGTACATGTTCAGGTACAAGGGAGATGAGTAGGTCTGGACTGTATAGGTCTGAAGGCAAAGGGGAGATTTTGCTAGTTGAAGACACAGTTACAAGATCCTGCAGGTCAAGCTAAGGCTTCTTGCCTTTTACTCCATAAGTAGTTGGTGTGTGTGGTGGGTGGAGGCTAAAGGTTAATGTTTAGGAAAATCATATGGTGGACTTGTGCTTCAGAGATGCATATTTTGGGTAAAATAACAACCCAGCAACAATAAAAACTGACAAAATCTACTGTGTTTACTGTATGCCCAGATACTATGATAAGGGTTTTAACTTGCATTAGTTCATTTAATCTCCATTTCACCCTTAATAGGCTGTATTATTATTATCCCTCTTTTACAATTGAGAATTCCAAAACTAAGAGAACATACATAATATTCCAATGGCTTCAGGGTTAGGAAATAGAGA
Source organism: Leucopleurus acutus (assembly GCF_964270905.1). Classification (NCBI taxonomy): domain Eukaryota; kingdom Metazoa; phylum Chordata; class Mammalia; order Artiodactyla; family Delphinidae; genus Leucopleurus; species Leucopleurus acutus. Next base: position 81,477,933 of record NC_139151.1, read on the forward strand.
AGCTGGGATTTAAACTTAAGTCATTTTGTACCATGATCCCATGTCTCTTATAGGAACTAGAGTTGGGAGATGGAAACTGCTTGGGAAGTTACTATAAAATCCCAGCAATAACTAACAAAATTTCATATTAGAATAGAGATTTGACTTTTACTCAGCTCCACCTCATCTTCCACCCTGTCCAGTGCTTAAGTCCCTTCAATGACAGCATCTGATCTCTGAAGGAACCACCCTCAGGGACTTCAAAGTTTATGCCTTTTCAATCTTACCATCTCACTGTTGAGTCAAAATTTAGCAGGTGGAGCTAACATCTCCCCTAAAATTGGGTGCTTTTAGAGACAGCCAGTCATCCCTAGGTTTACATCCCAGTTCTACCACTTCCTAAAGGCAATCTCATCCAACTCTCTGATTCTCTGTTTTCCCATCTGTAAATGGGATGGTACCTTCCTATAAGATGACTAATAAAAATCTAAGTAAAGTGTATGACATGTTGCAGGAAATCAAAAAACTTAAGTATATAATCATTTCTCCTTGGTTCTTCTAATCATTGGTCCTATTTTTGCTCACCAAAGACATCCAGATGTGGACAGCCATTCAAATGTGTAAAGATCATACCACCCTTCTATATTATATGGGTGTGTGTGTCTATAATTTTATATATAAATTTTTATTTAGTTATATATGACATTGTGGTTATAAAATATATAAAATTATACATATAGCTGCTTAGTTATATTAAATGTTGTGGTAGGCAAAATAATGGTCCCCCCAAAATCTCTATGCCTTAATCCCTAAAAACTATAAATATGTTAGATTACATAATAAAATCCAATTAAGACTGGAGATGGAATTAAGATTACTAATAAATTGACTTTAAAATATAGGGAGATTATCCTGGATTATCTGGGCAGGCCCAATCTAATCACAAAGATCCTTACAATTAGGTGATGGCAAAAGAATTGCCTTTCAGGGAGATGCTACATGAGAAGAATTGGAACTTCCTTTGTTTGCTTTGAAGATGGAGGGAAGAGCAGCTAAAAGTCAGGGAATGTGGACAGCCTCTAGAATCAGGAAAATACAAGGAAATAGATTCTCCCCTAGAGCATGCAGAAAGGAATGCAGCCATGTTGACAACTTGATTTTAGCCTAATGAGACCTATGTTGGACTTTTGACCTACAGAAATTAAGATAATATATTTATATTGTTTTAAACCACTAAGTTTATGATGATTTGTTAAAGCAGCAATGAAAAACTAATAAACATACCCTGGCTTCTAATGGATAAATTGTTTTTTTTTTTATATGTAGTTAACTTGACCCAGATTTGAGTGGCTTCACCAGCCATTGAAGAGCCATAGAGAAGAGATTTGACCTTAACAATGACCTGTGAGAGAATGCCTTGATCAAAACACAGTATGTACTCTAGCAGTGGTTGCACATATTCAGAACAGCATGAAATTCTCACTTCCCTCACTGCAGAGTCTTTGAAGGCAACCTATTTTCACCATAGCAGAAAAAAAAAAGTTAGGATAATGTAGATTCTCACTGAGGTATTAGTCAACTACAACCTCCACACTTTTTTCACACAAATTGCTTTTATACCACTTCTCAATTTTGAGAGTAAAATTTTTTTGAATCTCTATATGGAGAAGATAATGTATTTGAGACAATAATGGAATGATGAGAAATACAAAAGCACCTACTCCATGGCTAAACATTTAAATTGAGCCACTTTGGCCGCTTATTATAAACAGGCAATGTTTTGCTGTGAGTCTCTCCCATTTGCCAGCTCAACAGTTCCCTAGTCAAATGCTTGAGTATCATTCCTGATACTTTCATCTTATAAGACATGCGAACCTTCTCTAATTTATAAAACACAGTCTCTGCTGCTCAACTATCAGATTCTTATGCTGCCTTGTCTTTGAAGTCCACAGCTCTAGGTGAAGGGTGTTCCTTTCTCTAGCCTCTGTTCAATATACACCAGCTTGGTCTTAGGCCTCCTTCTTTCCCCATCTTCTTTTCCACAGAGAACATTCAAAAAGGTGGCATTATCCAGGAAGCAGTTGGACAGTCTTGGAAAAGAACTCAGAACCAGAGGTATAAGCCTAGTGGATAACTTCATTTGGTGGTTAACTAAATGGACTTTGGAGGTACAAGACCTGCCATCAAAAATCAGCTCTACACTCAGTTAAAAAAATGGGCAGAAGATCTAAGTAGACATTTCTCCAAAGAAGACATACAGATGGCCAAAGAGCACATGAAAAGATGCTCAACATCGTGCAAATCAAAACTACAATGAGGTATCACCTCACATCAGTCAGAATGGCCATCATCAAAAAGTCTTCAAACAATAAATGCTGGAGAGGGTGTAGAGAAAAGGGAGCCCTCCTACACTGCTGGTAGGAATGTAAATTGGTACAACCACTATGGAGAACAGTATGGAGATTCCTTAAAAAACTAAAAATAAAACCAACATGTGATCCAGCAATCCTGTTCCTGGGCATATACCTGCAGAAAACTATAATTTGAAAGGACACATGCACCCCAATGTTCATTGCAGCACTATTTACAACAGCCAAAACATGGAAGCAACCTAAATGTCCATTGACAGAGGAATGGATAAAGAAGATGTGGTACATATATACAATGGAATATTACTCAGCCATAAAAAAGAATGAAATAATGACATTTGCAGCAACATGGATGGACCTAGAGATTATCATACTAAGTAAAGTAAGTCAGACAAAGAAAGACAAATATCATATGATATCACTCATATGTGGAATCTAATTTTAAAAAAGGTACAAATGAATTTATTTACGAAACAGAAACAGACTTACAGATATCAAAAACATACTTATGGTTACCAAAGGGGAAACATGGTGGGGAGGGATAAATCAGTAGCTTGGGAGTAACATACACACACTACTATATATAAGATAGAAAACTAACAAGGACCTATTGTATAGCACAGGGAACTCTACTCAATATTCTGTGATAACCTATATGAGAAAAGAATCTAACAAAGAATGAATATATGTATACGTGTAACTAAATCACTTTGCTGAACAACTGAAACTACCACAACATCATGAATCAATTATACTCCAATAAAATTAAAATTTAAAAAAAATCAGCTCTACATACACTTCCCTCAAAACACCGGGGCTCTAGTTTCATTTCTTCCAGCAACAGAGGGTACAGCTTCAAGATGCCACGTAATTCCCTGGACTCAATTTCTTATACATTAAATATTGAGCAAAATTATCACTTTGAAGTTTTATAACTTATAAGCATTGAGGTTTTAATAGTGTTTTTGAGGGGAAAGGGTGAAACATTCTACCAACTGTATTGATTTTACTTGAAAGGCACAGTGTCCCAATTTTAATACTCTTTCTTTAGGACAAAGAAAACTACTTAAGTGTTTCACTGTCTAATCCAAAGCAAAAATGAAACATCCTGAAGCCTGACTTTTAACTATGATATACTGATTTGTTATTTTAAGACCATCAGACTTAAGAAACTAAATAAAATGTACATCTCTCTGTTCAAAAAAAAAAAAAAAAGAGCTCTACATAAGAGTTGCATGCCTGTGGTTAAGTACGTAACCACCCAAAACTCCTCTGTAAAACAGAAACATGTCATAGGGTCCTGGTAGGGACTATATTAAGACAGTTCATGTGAAACCCTTAATACCTACTAGAGAAAAACCATTTTTAAATTACGAAATGGCTTCAGGATAGAGACAAAGTCTAGCATACAATCAGGAAACATCGTCTAAAGATAAAGCCAGGAGTATGACTACAAAAACCTATGTTAAGAAAAATTTAAAGTAATACCTCAAACAGGCAAAAGACCCTGTGGGAATATTAAGGCATGTCTCACAGATTCTATTACACAATAGGGCTTCTAAGACTCTGAAGTGCATTGTCCCATAACAGTCTCAAAGGAAGCTCAACATAGCCCAGAGTTTTCCCTGAAGAGATCCGTGGATGTGGCTTTAGTCTAATATAATGGATTAGAGATTGGTACATTTAAAAAATACAAAGTTTTATATATACATCTCTATATATAAAAGAGATAATCAATAAGGACCTACTGTATTGCACAGGCAACTACTCAATACTCTGTAATAACCTATATGGGAAAAGAATCAGAAAAAGAACAGATATATGTATAACTCAAGTACTTTGCTGTACACTTGAAACTAACACAACATTGTAAATCAACTATACTCCAATATAAAATAAAAATTTTAAAAAATACAAAGCTTTTTTAAGGAATTGTATCAGCTTAAACTGAAATGGACAAAACAGTACCAAATTAAAGAAGACTTGGACTCTTGAGCTTCTACTAGCAGGAAACAGACTGAAAAAATTATCGAGCTGCAAACACAGACTACATTTTATGGAAAGGCAAAGCCAAGAGCTGTGAAAAATCATTCCCAGACAGTATGACTAAACCTTAATCAAGGAATTGGAAATATATGCTGGGCTATTTTTTTTTCAGAATTGCTATGGACCAATGACTTCTGTGCTGCCTATTTCCCCCTTTTTAAATGGAATTATCTACTGTGGTTATTCTGAGTCTGTCCCATCATGTATGCTGGGTATGAGGGGGAGAGGCAGACAGTTTGTCACTTTAGTTTTACAAGTCTTAGATCAAGGAGAAGGATACTCAAGAACCTATTCACAATGAACCACACCGAGGAGCTCATCACACCTAAACATAACGTATATGCTGAGATCCTGGCCCTTGAGAGTGAGCCCAATGCCACAATAGAATGAAACTTTGGGAGGAGGTGGTCTTCCGGACAGAGTGAGTGTATTCTGCATGTAGAAGAGACTTGTATTGTTATCAAATGCAAGTCTGTGTGCCCAACACACAGTGAGGGCAAACTATAGCAAAACATCAGAGTTTGGAGCAGAGGAAGGTCTATTGCAGGGCCATGCAAGGAGACAGGTGGCTCATGCCTTAAAAACCCAGAACTTCCTGAAAGCTTTCAGCAATACCCTTTTGTAGGAAAGGTGAGGGAGGGGTGTGGTTAGTTGTTGCGAACTTCTTGGTGTCAGATGCTTTGTTCTTAAGGTCAGGTCACGGTCAGGTCATGATGTTCCTGTAAACCTCCATCAAAACAAATGTTATTCTCTCTTCTGAGAAGAAAGGGCAAGGTTCCAAGCCTCAACCTTCACCCTTGGAGGTCGAGGCCCTGGAGGGGGTGGGGCCCTGTGCGGGCCAGTTATCCTGCCTGGGAGTGTTCATCCAGCACCCAGTCTGGGTCCTCCCACCAGTGCCCAGGCCCAGCTGAAGAGGCAGATCTCAGCTGGCAGTGCCTTCAGGGCCAGGGCCCCAGACCCTGCCCAGCCATCATCACTGAGGGAGCCAGGCACTCAGGACCCAGACCACCCTCACGCTTTTCATTTAAACTGGAGAGAATCGTTGGTATAGGATCAACAGGAATACATGTTGTAACACACACCAGTCAGGTTAATCACCAGCTCACAACAATTGCCCTTCTTTGAGAATAGCCCCACCACAGAGCCGGACCTGAAGTAATGATGTGCAACAGCCTGGCAACTTAATCCTGACCTCGGGCCACCTTCTAGGGGTAGACGACTGATCTAAGCTGTACCAATTTTTGAAACTTGAATGGAGAGACTGAAGCTGGTTGAAGCTGTTACCTTAACGGCAGTGTCCATATAGTCCAGTCGCTGAGGCCTCCATGGACTGTGACCCATGGAGACTGCTGCCACCATGAGGTCAAGGCCTGGGCCTAGCCAGTGGCTGGCCGCATGAGGGCTTGGGAGCTCTGCAGGACACAGCCCTCGGCCTGCCGCCAGCCACACCCCCTCACCCAGAGGGCCCCGGGGAGAAGGCAGGGATCCACTCTCACCGTACTCCCCACTACAAGGCTGACCTGGCGAAGAAGGACCTCTAAGTGCTGCACTAAGGGTCACATGCTACCGGCTGTGTGCCTGCTCTACCTTTATTATAGTATCACTGGGATCAGAGAACAGACTGTGGTAAGTTCTATTTTCCCAACGTGGTCACAAAATATTTTTGGTTTCACACGCTCTTTCAGAATCTTGTCTCACCCTTATTGATGGTGGAGCTTATTTCTCAAAGCTGCACAAGCCTTGTAACTGTCTTGATGAGTAAAATGTTTCAGAAGAGATCATTTGTGACTTCTGAGGCGAGGACATAAAACATTAGTGCTCTCTCTCTCAGAAATGTATCTTTGAAGCCCTGAGGCATTATGTAAACACGGCTACCCTGCAAACTGTACACTAAAAAAGACTATGAATAGGAAGGACGCCATACAGACACAGAGAGATGCCCAAGGATCCCTAGCTGCTCCATCTATTCCAATCTCCTCCTCTATTCTCAGGAGCCAGACATGAGTGAATAAGCCCTCAGAAGATTCCAGCCCTGCATTCCTAGTTGCAGCTGCATGAGAGAACATAAGTGAGAACCACCAATTTGAGCCAGTCGACATCCAGAACCACAGGGGATAAAAATAAAATATTTATCATTTTAAGGCAAGAAGTTTGGAGGTAGTTTATTATGCGGCGATGAATAACCAGAGTACAATTATTTTCTAAAGTTGGAGGAAGTGGTGCAGTCACATAATTAGGCAGAACTCACAAGGTAGAGCCTTGTGGAAGCCAAAGGAAGAAATTTAAGAACAAGAAAGTACTAACCGTTATCAAGCGCTGCAGAGGAAATGCAGAATGAGTACTGAAAAAAAGGTTACTGGAAATTAAGTGCATTTGTCTTTTCTTGTCTAGGATGTAAAACTGACTAGCTTTCTTAACACAAAAACAGTATCAAATATAGAAAAGAATCAGCATATGTTCCCTCTACCTGGATCCTTCTTGTCCTCATCAAGTCCTTCTTCTTCAAACCTATCCAATAGTACAGGATGAAAAAGAAAAGAGCACTCTTTATTTACCAGTTATGAGCAGGGCACGGTGTAGGTGCTTTTACTTCTATTAATAATAACAAAAAGTCCATTAAGTGAGTACTAGCCTCATGTTACTGATGAATAAGATTTCGAAAAATTAAATAATTTGAAAATAGACATATACCTAGTAAAGAGTGAATCCATTATTTTAACCTAGTCCTGTGTGAGACCACTAGCCAGAAAGGAGGCAGTTCTTTATGATCAAATCTAGTCCAATGGAGACTAAAATGGGTTTCGGTGATTTAAGTGCTGGTCTTCTCTGAACTCTTTGCTCCTCCATATGGCATCCTCCAGATGGTTGCAAGCTCAAAGGAGTGATCTGTGGCAATCAGTTTTTCTCTCTCCCCACCAATGCCAATTCATTTATGACTTTTCCATAATACCCCCAGACTCCAAGAGAACGGCCTTCTGTAGGCACAAATTAAGCCTGCTCTATGACAGCATGAGGAAGCTAAGCTCAAAATTCTAAAAATGAACTACAGAAAAGTGTGTTTAATACAGGAATCGGGTTCCAGATTGCATCCTGTTTACAAAGGCACATATTGTGCGGATAGTAAAAGCAAGCAAGTTCTACTTTCATAATGGTGGCTGAGAATGAATGCCACCCACCCACACCCCCGCCCTGCCCACACTCACACTCCATCAGCGCAATTAAATCTTAAATTCACCTTGCTCTGAACTACACAGACTAGCGGAATTTTGTGCATATATTTGTGTGGTTTGTTTATCATCTTCCCCAAACTGCTTTACAATGAAATAAAAGAACTAGCTCACCCACATATGCATTCTGGGTTCTGAGTATGAACTCACAAGATAAATGCACCCTTTCCTAGGGACCATGGGGGGGGGGGGGAAATCACTTAGATGAAACAGGTGTCATTCATTACTGGAAGCCAGTGCTTCAAACTATGCTCTAGAGAATTCTAGGTTCCATAACACTAATAGTTATTCAATAAGATTAGGGTTTCGTGGTCAAATAATTTAGGAAAACACAGCCACTCATTCTGCTCTCTTGGAAAACTACACTACACTTCACATTAGTATTTAATGATGTAGGAAATCTTACAAAGTACAAATCTGCTTAACTGTTTAAACCAGGATTTCCCAAATTTATTTTTTACCACAGGCCCTTATCTTCATATAGCACCTATTATATTTCTTGTAGAACATCATCCTTCAAGCAATACATCAGGGCAAACACCATTCTCATTCTTTTGCATGGAACTGTTGGTTTAGAACAATTGGTAGAACAATGGAAGGATGTTTTGAGTCTTTTCAACATGGCTAAATATCTTATGTTGATCACTGGAGAGGAGGAGAAATGATGGAGGCAAATAAAATGCTATCAATATGCAGAAGAGTTTGCAAAGAAAGCATACAGAGTTGGACAAATATTCAGTTACCAAATACAAATTCAGTGTACTTACTTCATGGAAATAGCAGATATGATAAAAAGAGCTTCAGAGTGAACTCTATTTCTACCACTTATTAGCAGAACAAGTGCTTCTTTTTAAAATTAGTTTAAAGAAAATTATTTAATCTCTCTGGGCCTCAACGTCTTCGTATGTAAAACAGGGATAAAAATAGCCACTTTGTAGGAGTGGTTTTGAGAATGAAATCAGGTATAGTGCCTGACACATTATATGCATGAAATAACTAAATATGTTTCCTTTCTGACTAAGTTACTCTAATTCTTCACTTAAGCAATTTTATATTGCTACGGATAAAATAATGGTCTCATATGAACTGGACAAGAACATGTGAATTTAAGTTCCAGGCATTCTAACTCAGGTCTATATGGCTATGTAAATACCTTAAAGAACACAGAGAAAAAGGAAGATCGGTATGCCTCTCAAAGCTGCTCTGGTCCATGTTCTGATAATTCTAAACAATCATAAAGGAAGTGTCTTAAAGGAAGAACTGTTCTATTTTCCCATCATGTTTTCTTATGCACCTGACACTCAAAATTTCTCTCCTCAATCAATAATGCTAAAAGCATTCCGCTATTTAAAAAATCCTAGAAAGGGAGTTATGTTTCTGTATCTACATTTTCTTACTAAACGATATCCAAACTTATACAAATCTAAATCAAGTTCTTAACCATGTCTTCTTCCTTTTTTATAGCACCCACGGAATCCAGCATAATCCTGGCCTCATCTCAATTCCTCGATGAATATTTATTGATCATTTTGAGTCATTCACAACTGTAAAGAGATGCTATAGAAAGAACTGTGTACCTCCAAAATTCATATGTTGAAACCCTAAACCCCAGTGTGCTGGTATTTGGAGACGGAGTCTTTGGGAGGTGGTTAGGTTTTTAGAAGAGATCACAAGGGTGGGACCCTCAGGATGAGATTAATGCCCTTATGAGAAGAGACACCAAACAGCTTTCTCTCCTTCTGTCCCCAATATGGAAGGTGGACAACTATCTGGTGGAAGCAGAGCCAGGAAGAGAACTCTTACCAGAAACTGACCATGGTCTTGGTCTTCATCTTGACCTTGATCTTGGACTTGCAGCCTCCAGAACTGTGAGAAAATAAGTTTCCGTCGTTTAAGCCACCCAGTCTATGGTATTTTGTTATGGTATCCCAAGTCGACTAAGACAAGAGAGATAAGATTTGGAATGCTGAGAACTAAAATCAATCAGACAATCCCCCTTCCTGGCATTTCTTCCCCTGTACATTCATGCACACTCATGTTTTAAACTGTCTCTTTTCAGCTAGTTGTATCAGGACTGAAGGAATCAATCATAGTCATTTCTTTCCTAGGTGATCTGAAGAAATTTTTATCAAAACATCACTGAAACCTAAGTCCCAGAAGTCTCATATTTCAAACACAAGATTTTGCAACCTAGAATAGGAGAAGTTACAGTGCCATGTATAAAGTTTACTAGATGGTTAATCAAGGAAAATGCAGTGTGACCACTTACAATAATCGATTTATCATTCTGTGATTATGTGTGACCTGAAGGAGTAAACACAAGGATTAAGAAAGGTAATGATAATAGTAATATGTAACTGCAAGAGACCCAGAACATATTTGTTACTTGATGTAGTCGGGAAAAAAAGAAAAGAATAGAAAATTTGGCAAAATAAGATCATGCTCTGATATCATCCAGCTTTGGAAGACATAAGTAAACAGAGTTGTGAAGAATACAGGAAGTGTCTACACCTAGATAGTACTCGGATAGTGCCTTCAACTCAACTCATAAAATAAGCAAGTAATATCCATTAGGTAGCCCAGTGGGCATCAAGGAAAGGTATAGAACAAGTATTTCTGACTTGATTTGTTCCAGAACAACCCTGGTTAATTTAAAAGCAAAACTTGGAGAGATACTAAAGAAATTAATGCATTCCACCCACTAAATGGCAACCCATCAACTATCAAAATTGAGGGAAAATTTAACTATTAAATTAAGATGAATAATGCATATCAAGCAGAAAAGGAGAGATTAGAGATATATACCAGTATAATAATATTAATGTTTGCAATGTACAGTTATAATCTGGCTATAACAAGAGAGAATATAAAGGCAGTTTCTGTTTTACTGTCTCCAGAAGGATAATTTTTAAACCTAAATTATTCCAAGTCCAGGCTCTCCCTTGATAGAACCCCAAGACAACTGATTAAAGTAGGCCTTTGGAGATGAAGCTGTCTCTCTTTCCATTCCTCCTTTGCTGTGGTCTGAATGTCTGTGTCCTCCAAAAATTCATATGTTAAACCTTAGTACACAGTGTGATAGTATTAGGAAGTGGGGTATTTGGGAGGTTATTAGGTCATGAGGGTGGAGCCCTCTTGAATGGGATTAGTGCCCTTTTTAAAGAGGCTTCATTGAGATTCCTAGCCCCTTCTACCATGTGAGGATACAGCAAGAAGTCTGCAACCCAGAAGCAGGCCTTCACTCAACCATACTGGCACCCTGATCTCAGGCTTTTAGCCTCCAGAACCATAAGAAATAAATTTCTATTGTTTGTTAGCCACCTAGTATGTGGTATTTTGTTATAGCAGCCCAAGCAGACTAAGACACTTTTTTGGGAGTTGTCAGCCACCTCTCTTCTCTCTTTATGGCACCAGTTGCCCTTGTCAGGACTTCGGAGCTTTGTGTCTCCTCAGGTTATCACTCCTTTCTTTCAGCCCCAGCACTAAACCCATAGCTCTTGTGATTCTGATACTGAGGTAATCATCCCCAAGGCAACCAGTTCTTTTCTCAGTGAGAAAGGAAGAGGTTTCTCAAACATTATTGTGACTCATATCAGACCCCAAGCAAAAATGTTTCATTCTTTTAGATTCTTATCCTGTCCCTGGGGTTTCAAATTAGCTAATGGTCCTTGTCATTTCTCAGTTATTTGTTTCTCTTATGAAGATAGGCATGTTTCCTGAGGAATGAAATCAAAAACAAAACAAGTAAGACTCTAAGAGAGTGATATTCAAAATTATCTTCTTCCAATCTTAATAACCAACTAACGTCCCTGAGCTATTCTACTGATGGTAGACTCCGTTCTATCAAAGACTGTTTCCTCCTACCTGATATGTTATGTAAATGTGGCAGTTTTTTACCTGAAATGTTTGTCTCAGTCCTGAGACTAACCATTGGGCTCTATCCTGACCAATCATTCTACATTCTTCAATGTCCACCAAAACTTTAAGTGGCAGAAGAAACTAATGGTTAACATCGTTCTTTGAAGTAAAAAAAGGTATAGTTTCAAATCCTGTTTCTGTTATTAGTTGTGTGATCTTTGAGCAAGTTATTGAATCTTTCTAAGCCTCAATTCTCTAATTTGTAAAATCAGGGTAATAACAAATTTCTCAAAAGGTTGGCAATAGAAATAATGAAATGATACCTGTAACTTAGCCTGGTACCAAGACAAAGTAAGAACTCAGCATATATTAATGTAAGGATGATGATAATGATCTAAATACAGCACATTTGTCTTACTTTGTTATGTATACATTCCCATAAAGAACTCATAGAATAGATTTCCTTTGATTATCCTAATGCTCAGCAAGTATATTTAATTAGGAGGAGAGTAGGATTGGTACCTAATATAATGTTATATATAATTCCTATCCTGTGATTAAACATTTAAAGAGAGTAATCATAAATAAAACCCACTTTATATAATATTCATAACATAAAGAGTTTTGTGAGCTAAAATCTATAAGAAGCATTGCAAATACTGTGATATATAAAATATGGACGATGCAAACCACTATTGAAGGAAAGTTAAATTAAGTAAGAAAATATAGGAATATATTTCATTTTTAATGTGAAGATGCTTGACTCATCCCATAGGGAAAGAGATAAAATGCTTTTTCATATATTAAGTATTCCAGAAAACTTCATTCCAGGAGGTTAGAAATATGTTTAAGTAAAATAGAATCAGCTGCTATCCTCTCTGAGTACAATATGAGAGACAAATAATAGCTAAATTGAGGACAAATCTTTATCTTTAGTGTTTCTACAGACTGAAAAAATGAGACTGCTCAGAATGTTAGACACATGTACTCAAATCAAATACCTTATCACCAATCACTCCATATGGAACAAGAAGCCTTGAAATCAAGCCAAAAAAAAAAAAAAGTGAAACTATTGACAATTAGTGAAACTACTGACAACTGTCCCTGTAGTATCTCAAATTGACCAGTATCCATTTTTAGGCACAACAAAGTTACTGTGGCTGGAATCTCCCTTATGCCTTATTAATTTCTGAGCTCCAAATGTGATATGATGTACTGCCAAAGACACTTAAATTTCCTATGTCTATTGGGAAACAAAAGGAAAAATAAAATTAAAAAGTTACAACCATTTTAAAAGGTGGTCAGAATTGCTATATTTTACAAAAGAATAAAGTAAAATGGGATACTAATTCCATAAGCAAAACTCAATTTTCCATTATGTTCATATCTTTTGGATTTGTCTGGATTAGGTTCATCCAATCTGTAGTTTGAAAATACATAATCCACAGAGGTTGTTGTTCAGAAAATAAGTATATGTTTTTCTAGCAGTTTATGGAAGGAAATAAACCCAGGATTAGCAGGGAGAAAGTTTACTTTTATGGGGGGTAGCAGGGCAGGTTTCCAAGGTTAACTCCTTGTAATTCAGAACAGTAGGAGTGAATGTCATTTTCTGTTCTGAGCGTTAATACACATACTGTACAAGCATGATACCCATCATCTCACTGCCACTGTTGGAAGACTGTAGGAGTATTTGAAAAAAATGCACCTCATGAGAGCAAGTGCCATTGTACATAATAATATACTTTGATGTTTGACTGGTCTCTTGGGCAATATTCATTTTTCTCCTTTTCCATTTTATTCATCAGCATTTGTTTTGGTTTGTCTATGTTTCTTATTGCATATAAATAATTCAGTGATTAATACATGGCAAATGTAAATTATAGGATTAAAAAGTGATGCTGTTTAATTATTTATAGATGTACAGAAAAACGGTATTGTCAAGCAATCTCCCTCAGGAAGTACAATGTGAAATTTAAATGAGCTGGGAATAAATCTAGTCTAAATTTTCGTTTACGTAAAATTTAAGAGAACCAGATGCCTGAAATGTTGCTCTCCATTTTTTTATATTTCCTTTCAACTGCTGTAATACATGATATTTTCTAAACACAATAAAAACAATGATGACGACATCAATAACTACCACTTTAAATTAATAAGATCATTTTTTTCACTTCAACACATTCTGGGCCATTTGAAAGGCAGAAATGCCCTATGGAAAAATAAAGGCTTTTCATAATATCAGAATGAAAGTATATTAAAACTTATAAGTCAACATGATATTAAAAAAGAGCATATGGATTTTAGACTCAGACATATCTGGCCAGGTTGGAATCCCAGCACTACCACTTATAATATGACTCTGAGAAAATTAATATTTTTGAGTCTCAATTTTTTATCAGAAAAAAAAAATAGATATAAAAGCACTTGTCTCCAGAAATTCCATTTCTAGGTATATACCCCAAAGACTTGAAAGCAGGGACTCAAGCAGATACTTGTACAATAATGTTCATAGCAACATTATTCAAATAAACAAAAGGTGGAAACCAGCCAAATATCTATCAACAGATGAACAGATAAACAAAATGTAGCATATACAGACAGTAGATATTATTCAGCCATAAAAAGAATGACATTCTGATACAAGTTACAAAATGAGTGAAACTTGAAAACATTATACAAAGTGAAATAAGCCAAACACAAAAGGACAAATATTGTACAGTTTCACTTTTATGAGGTACCTAGAATAGGCAAATTCACAGAAAGTAAAATAAGGGCTGAGAGAGGGAGCGAGGGGTGAATGGGGAGTTATTGTTTAATGGGTACAGAGGTTTTGTTTGGGATGATGAAAAAGTTCTGGAAATGGATAATGGTGATGGTTGTACAACACTGCAAAATATATCTAATACCACTGAATTGTACACTTAAAATGGTTTAAATAGTAGATGTCATTTTATATAACACACACACACACACACACACACACACACATCTCCGCAATAAGAAAAGCACTTGCCTCATGGAGTTGTAAAGATTTAATTCAATAAAATATCGAGCACCAATAGGTATCTGACAAATGCAACTCTGACCTCGCCTCAACTCATTTTCCCTAACTTTTTAGAGAACAGTACACATATAAAAATAAGCCATTGTTGTGTTGATTCACATTGGCAAAAAGAAGGTGAGAATAACCATACATAAATCCAAATCTTTTGACCAGAGAACTCTTGGACTGTTGATGGGCTTTTCATTAGATTAAAAGCTCTCTCCAAGTCCGCCTGCTGATGCAGGGGACACGGGTTCGTGCCCTGGTCTGGGAAGATCCCACATGCCGCGGAGCGGCTGGACCCGTGAGCCATGGCCGCTGGGCCTGCGCGTCCGGAGCCTGTGCTCTGCAGCAGGAGAGGCCACGACAGTGAGAGGCCCGCATACGGCAAAAAAAAAAAAAAAAAAAAAAAAGGCTCTCTCCAACTTCTCAATGCTCTATTATAAAATTATGTGAGCACCGGTTACGGTTTTCTTCCTTTTCAGAGATTGTGTTTTTCTTATCCCTTCGGAGCAATACTTGAAATAAATAGGATTCACTTATTCATACAGATCACTAGTTTTGAATGAGTGTTATATATATAAAGCACTAAAGGAGACCCCAAGAATTACAATACTAGGTCCCTAACCCCAGGAAATGTAGTAAAGAAAAGACATGGAAATAACAGATTGCCTCCTGGAGCATGAAAGTTTCTTAGGAATGTGTTCTCCAAAGGATTCCCATACACTAATAGGTATTTTTGCTATTTCTATTGTTGAAACTCATTCCCAGTTACCTCTCTTTTCCAGCTTCTTCTGTAGCCCTAACTGCTCCTTGGTATATGTATGTCTATGAGTGTTTATGTGTGTAAGTTATATATGTATGTATGTCTTAATGTGTGTATATATGTGCACACACATAAACACCGAGAGACAAATACATATCAACATGCACATACATATATATTTGTTTATATATATACACACACACACACACACACACACACACACACACACACACACACAGAGGGAGGGGAGAGAGAAAGAATGAGGAGAGAGATTGCTTAGGGGTTACCTCTACTACCCTCTCTGATTACTACTCTCTGCTGTCTTCATTTCACTTGCGAAGTGAATAATATACTAATTTTCTCAAATTTTTCATATGTTCTTCAGTTCATTTGTACAGAATCCCAAAGTTCAGTGGCCTTTTCCAAACTTCTTTGTCAAGAAGCTTCCACTATATTTGACAACACTACTTAACACATTGTTTTTGAAATCCCCTCACCCTTGGTGTCTATGGCACATGCAATCTGGTTCCCACTCTTCATCTCAAACAGCTCCTCTGTGCATCACTCCACTTTCTTCTTCTACATCTAAACTGTGGGGTTCCCCAAAACTCAATTCATTGTCCTATTCCTTTGTCCATTTACAGTCCTGCCTTTGCAAAGCCAGTTTACCTATAACCTTACAAATTATACCTTCACTTACATCCTTTGACCTGAGCCTTAAAATGTTTTTTTTTCAGAAACCTAGTGAATATTTTCATTTACATGTCTTGTTTTCATCATTAGAAAAACCAACATTTTCAAAATACAATTCATCAGGTTTTCCTGTCTCTTTCCCCAAAATTCATCTCTGTAATTTTTTCACTGACCCAACTATTTGCCCAGGAAATAAGGCTCAATATCATATATTCATCTCTAATTTATCTATTGTTTGTCCTTTCAAGATGATAATTTGAATTTGACTGACACCACCCTCACCCAGGTCTTCACCATGTCATCACTGGATTATTTCAATGGCCTTAGGTTACTTCCCTTGACTTCACTCTTTCTTACAAATTGCTGAAAGATCAACCTTTAATAGTATAGTGCCTTGAATGCTATAAACCCTATTTTAAAATAAAATTATTATTGCAAATGAACAACAGAAACCTTTCATGAAAACTCAGATACATCCATTATTCCTTACTGCCTACTAAATCAAATTTAAACTTTTGTATCTGGATTTGAGGTTCTTTGAAATCTGAAACCACTCTTCCTGTTACTGAGCTCAGGTTCAGCTGCTCCTTGCTCAGGAATCCAATACTGAGAGACAAGTGTTGGGCAAAAGGAAAGATTGCTTTATTGAGGAAACTGGCGAACCTGGGGAGAACATGGACTCATGTCCCAAAGAAGGAACTCCCAACTTCCCAGGTTTTGCTTAGCTATTATATAGGGAAAAGAAGAAGGGGCTATGTGCTGGGGAGGGGGTAATCGTCTATTTTCTCAGTCACATGGTTCTAAGTAGCCCTCAGGTCTTGCTTGTGGTTGGAACATTATCTGAGCCATAAATCTCTGGTCAGCTGTGGGGGCCCCATAGGGTCCTTCTTGGTTTCATTCCTAGTTAACCTACTGTTCCCCAGGGTGTACTTTACATTCCACCACCCAGTTAATCACCTCACTGTCCACTCATTTGTTGACCACACTCACTTGTGCCTATTAATTTCCCCTTCTCTCTCTGCCTAGTGAAATTTTATCATCCCTCTAAACCCTGCCGAAAGTAATGTCTTCTGTGGAACATCCAAACCAATATTCCAACCCAAAGACACATTCCTTTATCTAACTTCTTTGCCTCTATGATGTAATTTAGCACTTAATGATATACTCTAAAATTATTTGCCCTTAATTCATTAATCTCCATTTTGATGTAGTTTGGAATTCACCTGACTAAAGTTTAAATGTTTGCTTTGCTATATACTAGATGCATGGCTTACAAAAATTTGTACACTTATATGAGCACAGTCTGAGTTTTCTCAGAGGTATATCAATAACCTTTTCATAGTGTTAATAGGAATGTAGATGAGATAACATAATAGTGTATTAGTTTATTATTGCTGCAACAACAAACTACCTCAAGTTTAGTGCTTAAAACAATACAGATATATTATCTTACAGTTCAGGAGATGAGAGGTTTCAAATGGGTAGGCAGACCTGTGTTTCTTGTGAAGGATTTAGGGTAGAAACCATCTCTTTGCCTTTTCTATCCTCTAGAGGCTGCCCATTTTCCTTAGTTTACGGCCCCATATCATTCCAACCTCTGCTACCACGGTCACATCTCCTCTCTGACGCTGCTGCATCCCTCTCTCGCTGATAAGGACCCTTGTGATTACATTGAGCCCTCCTGATATTCCAGGATAATCTCCTTAGCTCTAGATGCTTAGCCCAGTGACATCCGCACAGTCTCTTACCGTGTAAGGTAATATATTCACAGGCTCTGGGGACTAGGACATATATATCTTCAGTCTACTGAACATAGGGTACACAATAGCTGTTGGTCTCCCTTTTCTCATCCCCAATGTTATAAATTATATAACAGTAAAGACCAAGTCTCATCCTCCTTCTATAGCCTTCCCAATGTCTATCATGGTACAAAGCTAATGGCAGATGTTAGATAAAGGGCTGTCAATTTTGATCAGACTCTGCACATGATTAGGTAGGATTGAATCACTCCCTCCTGTCTCTATTACACATTGCACTTTGTAGAACTATCAGATGCAGTCCCTAAAGGCCACCACAGAAAAGAGTAATAATATATCCCAATTCATTCCCAGTAGGGTTCATCAAAGAGGTTTAATTTTGCTCCCAGCCCTACAATAATAATTTTTCTCTCATTTGTTTGCACTACTTCACCTAATTTCTCAGTATTTTCTTTCATAAAAACCATATAATTCACTATCTGCAGTTTCTTATCCAACTAGGTGTTTGATGTAGAATATATAAGATATTTATTTCTTCATATGAAAACAGATACCATATTATTAATACAAACAGATTTTCTATAAATGAACATTGTAGAAAACCCATCTCTAATGACAAATGATTCTTTAAGGGAATAAGTTCTCTGTTTTGTTTTGCTTTTAAGCTTCACTAGGTAGTACACAGCGCTGCAACTCCTAAGAAAAAATAGAACTTTGTCTTCATTTCCAGCCAAATAGTGAAACAATGGTACTCTTCTTAGGAGATACATGAACATAAAATTCTGCACTTCAAAGTAGAAACCCTCTGGGTTAGAATTTTAGGGTTTTCTTCCTTTTTAAAAAATATTTATTTATTTTGGCTGTGTTGGGTTTTCATTGCTACGCGCAGGCTTTCTCTAGTTGCGGACAGCAGGGGTTACTCTTCGTTGAGGTGCGCAGGCTTCTCATCTCGGTGGCTTCTCTTGCTGCAGAGTGCGGGCTGCAGTAGTTGTGCCATGCGGGCTCAAGAGCACAGGCTCAGTAGTTGTGGCGCATGGGCTTAGTTGCTCTGCAGCATGCGGGATCTTCCCGGACCAGGGCTCGAACCCATGTTCCCTGCATTGGCAGGCGGATTCTTAACCACTGTGCCACCAGGGTAGTCCTAAGGGGTTTTCATCTTTAAAAAAAAAATTTTATATACATTTTCTTAAGTAATTTCAAGGCTCCTTTGCTGTGAGTTGAGTTTCAGATGTTATCCTCACTAAAGCAGTCTTCACTGTCACATCAACTTAGCTATCAGAGCTAAAATTCGAACACGAAAAACACCTCTGAGCTTGCATGTCTGTAGATCATGTACACACACATACACAGTACTATGAGTCAAAACAGATGCATGTGATCTCACTTATATGTGGCATCTAAAACAGTCAAATACGTAGAAGCAAAAAGTAGAGCCATGGTCATGAGGGGGGTGCATGGAGAGATGTTGGTCAAAAGTTACAAAGTTGAAGTTATATAGAATAAATAAATCCACAGATCTAATGCACAGCATGATGAATAGACTTAATAACACTGTATTAAATACTGGAAATTTGTTAAGGGGGTAGATTGCTCTCATCACCAAAAAAAGAAAAAAAAAGAAAAAGATAACTATGTAAGGAGATGGATATGTTAATTAGATTGATTGTAGTAGTAATCATTTCACTATGTGTATGTGTTAAATCACCATATTGTATATCCTTAATATATAAAATTTTTATTAAAAAGAAAAGAGATGCAGGCAGAATGAGTCTTAAATCAATCACCAAAATAATGTCACATGGGTCATTCTAAAACAGTGTCTCAAACCTAATCATTTGACTCTCTGCCACACTCCAGCCCAGAAAGTCTTTAACTGGCAGAAACACTCCCTGATGCCTGAGGAATTATACATTCATAGATTAGCAGAAGATAATGCATCGTATCTTCTTAGACTTCACTGTATTGAGTCATATTTCTAATGTTGTTTTAATGGACTTTTCTGAATTGAATTAATTGCTCGGTTGGCCCAGCACTAAAGCTTTTCATGTTTGTTTTTTTTAACCAGGATTTTATTTAGTGTCTCTATTTCCTATCATCCAGTGTGATTATCCCCTGAAGAAAGTAGCCACCAAGGCTTCAGTGCTTTCACAGGTAACAAAGGAAAGTCTATTACCACACTTTGCCAATAGACTAAAACGCTGGATTGCATAAAACTCTCCACCCTTTTCTCTACTGGAGAAAGAAGAACTCAGGGCTTGATATAATGCTAAATCTTTCCATGACATCAAAGCCTTCTTTTCTTTCCCTCCATTTGAAGAATATTCTACATTATATTAAAAAAATACATAATATAAAATTCTAGAAAACTTAACGGTTGTTACAGAAGCCAAAACCACCTCCATCTGGAGAAAGTCAACATCACATACTATAAAATGAAACAATCCCTTTACCACTTCCTTCCTTCTCACAGAGAAATGCTTTTTCTCTAATTGCCACATCATTTTAATTTTTAAATAAGTCATCATTCTAAATTATTTTTTAAAAAACATAAGCACCTGCTAAGAGAAAGGCCCTTGTAAGTTGTATGAGAAATTCAGATTTGAATATGGACTCTGCCTACAAAGAGCTGTACCTAAAAACAGAGTGGAAGAAGAGAATCCATAAACCTATATTTTAGAGCTCTGTTTCTTTGTTAATTGAATTCCCAACTGGAAGAACTACACACAGTATGTATACAAGGTAGCTTCTGGGAAAGACAGAAAGGTTAAGTCAATTTTACCAGCCCTATAAATGATGAAATAATACACTGGGTACCAACCAAGAGTAGACTAAATATATTCCATTATATTTTCCTGCAGAATTTCCATTAAAAGTACAAGAGAAAATGTATCTATCCACAAAGGAATTTGGTAGTAAAGGAAAAATACAGTACCTCTGAGTAAAACACTAGGTTTTAAAATATCTGACCCCCACATCTGTGATCTTATAAACCAGGAAAATGTTGAGGACAGAAGAATTACCACTGAGAGTAAGGAAAAGGGATAGAGCACTCTCATTCCCACAGTGTGGCTGCCCTCCTCTTAGGGGCCAGGAGGTCCTCTACTGCAGTGCCTCTTAGGGGCCAGGAGGTCTTCTACTGCAGTGATCCAGCACCTGCTGGACTCCTACTGCTGACTCATTTATCCAAAGCCATAATCCATTAAATTTACTATAAATGCAGTAGGAGGAAATGTAGGAAAGGAGTTTTTACAGCTCATTTTAAGTAAATGTTTCCAAAGAGAAAAGTGAGATGTTCCATATCCCACCTCTTTCTTCCTCTCTCTATGTCTCTTTCTCTCCCTTTCTCCCTCCTCCCCAGACTCCCTCCCTCATTTTTCCATCTCAGACACACAGACTACATACTTATATCGTATACCTATTTTTTCCTGAAGCCAAAGAATTTAAAAGTCATATACAGCCACACAAAAGGTCACAATGGTGATAATAAAGATGCTTCTCTATAAGTCATGTACTTGTCTGATGCTCCCAAAGCCCTTGTTTTTTTAAGAGGCTCATGAAACATTAATTAAATGG
Source organism: Leucopleurus acutus (assembly GCF_964270905.1). Lineage (NCBI taxonomy): Eukaryota > Metazoa > Chordata > Mammalia > Artiodactyla > Delphinidae > Leucopleurus > Leucopleurus acutus. The sequence goes on from NC_139151.1 coordinate 81,499,244, forward strand.
AATGTATATGGGAAAATAAATAGAACCACACATTTAGTGTCTAAGTGGACTTTCGAATCAGGACAGCTCAAGGCTTACATGTCCACCCTAATATTTAATAGCCATGTGCATTTAAGCTACCTATTTCTCTTCTGTAAACCTCAGATTTCTCTTGGGTAAAATGAAGATGATAACTTATAGAATTATTGTGAGTTAAGCTGAGATGGTGGTATCATAGCATCTAGGGTCTAGTACCTAGCATGAAGTAAGTGCTCAATAAATGTTGATTTTTTAAAACAAAATAAATAAGCAAATATAACATGGGAAAGATTTCTAAAATTTGTTTATTCCTTCTGCCTTAGCAAGTAGCGATCTGTGATCTAGCAAGTTCTCAGCATTCTCAAACTAAGCCAGAACTGTTAAGTATCAAAGGATTAGACACTAGATTGAATATCTAGTCAGAACCTACTCCTCTTTCTTCTTTTCCTCATTCCCTCCTTCCTTCTTTCCTTTTTTCCTTTCTTCTTTCATAACAGATCTACACTGAACAACTACTCTATGATTAGACTATGCCATGTGTTTGTGGTAAAGAAATTAAAACACAATCAATGCTTCAGGAAGGTCATAGTCTACTAGCGAAAAGAGAGAAGTAAAATGTCAGTTGTGAAATGGGAAATCAGGGTTATGACAGGTATGCTCTAAGGCAGGGGTCCCCAACCCCCAGGCCACAGGCTGGTACCAGTCCGTGGCCTATTAGGAACCAGGCCGCACAGCAGGAGGTGAGCGGCGCGTGAGCAAGTGAAGCTTCATCTGTATTTACAGCCGCTCCCCATTGCTCGCATTATTCCCTGAGCTCCGCCTCTGTCAGATCAGTGGCGGCATTAGACTCTCATAGGAGCGCGAACCCTACTGTGAACTGCACACACGAGGGGTCTAGGTTGCGCGCTCCTTATGAGAATCTAATGCCTGATGATCTGAGGTGGAGCTGAGGCAGTGATGCTGGTGCTGGGGAGTGGCTGCAAATACAGATTATCAGTAGCAGAGAGGTCTGACTGCACAGAGACCATAATAAATCAATTGCTTGCAGACTCATATCAAAACCCTATCAGTGGGCTTCCGTGGGGCGCAGTGGTTGGGAATCCGCCTGCCAATGCAGGGGACACGGGTTCGAGCCCTGGTCCGGGAAGATCCCACATGCCATGGGGCAACTGGGCCCGTGAGCCACAACTACTGAGCCTGCGCATCTGGAGCCTGCGCTCCGCAACGAAAGGCCACGACGGTGAGAGGCTCACGCACCGCGATGAAGAGTGGGCCCTGCTCGCCGCAACTAGAGAAAGCCCTCGCATAGAAACGAAGACCCAACACAGCCAAAAATAAATAAATAAATAAAATTTTATTTAAAAAAAAAAAACCCTATCAGTGTGTGGCAAGTGAAAACAAGCTCAGGGCTCCCACTGATTCTGCATTATGGTGGGTTGTATAATTATTTCATTATATATTACAATGTAATAATAATAGAAATAAAGTGCACAATAAATGTAATGCCCTTGAATCATCCTGAAACCCTCCCCCCACCCCAGGTCCATGGAAAAATTGTCTCCCATGAAACTGGTCCCTGGTGCCAGAAAGGTTGGGGACCACTGTTCTAAGGTGTTGCTGAATCAGAGTGGGAGATTTAGGAAAGTCTTGTGAGCAGTGATGGATACAGCAAGCCCAGGCAAAATACATGCACATTCAAAGATTGTGCAAATACAACACATGACACTCTCAGCCTTACATAAGCCTTCTTAAAGCCATGTGTATATGGGGAACTACTTTCCTCATTTGGCCCACTAAGCACAAGAATCTTCAATTCAGATTCTCAAGTTGGTCCCCTTAACTCAAAAAAGTTCTTTAATTCAGAGCTTTATAAAATTCACAGGTTTCCCTAAGAATGACTGAGCTCTAACTATGAAATGGGAATGACCTACATTTTACTCAAGAGCTGAACAAGGCAAACTAATAAAACAAACTATGAAAGATTTAGCGTAATTCTAATAATGTTTCACTTCTCTCCTCTCTAAGGAACTGATAAAAATCCTTAGCAGGCCAATGTTTTAATTTCCCTTCTTGCATTTTCCACGTTTTTCTGTTCCACACCGTTCTTTTGATTTGCCAGACTGAGGTGATGTTGCTTTCTTGAACTGGGGTTGTTCCTACAGATACTTTCCATCTCCATGAATGTGAGAGCATTTGTCTTATTCACTGTTATATCTGCAGAAACTGGAACTACAGTGTGCTTGGCACACAGTAGTTGCTCAATAAACATTTGATGTGTAAACAAACCAATATCCCTTCCCTCAAAAAAACCAAACCGGATCTTTTCCCCAAAATTGGTTTCTATCTCTGTACAGTCTTCCTACTTTGTGCCTCTTTAATCTAGTTTCAATATGGCTGGAAGAAGTGCTTCTGAATTAGAATCCAAATTAAAAATGGTAGCACCACTGGGCAGAAATATGGATACTTATATTGAATCAGTTAGGATTTTTCGTGTCTAAATTAGGGTCACCCTTGTTGACAGCCCACCACTGAGTGGACTGGACTACACAAGAACAGGAAAGAAAAGAAAGACATGGATTGGTCGGAAGCTGTATGGCATTCATAATGCTGGGGTGTGGAGGGCTGTGTAGGAAGTAAGCAAAGAAAGTGTGAAGGGAGAGCCTGGAGTTCAATCCTGTTGGGCCTTGTGAGACATGCCATGGATTTGGGCTCAGCCCTAGGTATAGTAGGGATGCAAAACTGGCTCAAAACTAAACCCTCCCCAAGATTTTAAAAAATTATAAAAAACTATAAATTTTAATACCCAATTTAGGTAAGATTTAGCAAGACAGGCACATTCAGACACTGCTACTCAAAGTATAGTACAGTATCAAAATTTCTGAAGATTCATTGAACAAAATACATCAAAATTACTTTAACAGTCCATAACCTTTGGTCAAGATATTTCATTCTGAGGTACTTATCTGAGAAAAAGCATAGACATACACAAAGATAGGTTTGTATATACAAGGATATATGTATGTACAATGTGTTCCTTATAATGTAGCTAAAAAAAGGAAAACATTCAAAATAACCCAAATATTTATTAACAGTCAGTGATCTAAATTACCATTTATCTCTGTAATAGATTATGATGTGCTGTTATAAATCATGTTGTAGAACTACCTACGCATTTTCAATGGGGGCTTAAAATTGCTGCTTTGCAGGGGTGAAGAAAATCTTGCCCTTTGTATGTATAAAGCACAAATATACATACAGTACATAAACAGATATGCAGTACATCTGTGGTATTAAAATTTCATGGGCATGGGGGCAATTGGGGGGAAAATGTCTTAAAAAGCTCCTTTGTGGGACAATAATGAACAAAAGGTTGAGAAATACTACTGTGGAAGAATATTTATTGACAAATATTCCCAATAAATAATTATACTAACCACAGTAACTATTGTTGCTATTATAACAATAGCTAATCAAATGGGCTCCGTGTTATGTGTTTTACATAAACAATATGGTTTAATTCTCAGAAAGTACTTATGAAATAGGTGTTATTATGCTCACTTTATAAACGGGGAAATGGAAATTTAGGAAGGCTTTTATTTTTCCCAGATGAGAAAACTGAGAGTCAAAAAGGTGATGAAATTTATCCAATGTAATACAACAGTAAAAGATTCAGACCCAGGTCTATATTTGTATGAATTTATTCTATTCACTCTTAGCCATTATGCAGGTTTCTGAATGGTGTAATTATGTACAAGCACTTACACACAAACACACACACAGATGAATGAATGGAAGCATGCAAATCAAATTATTAACAAAAATCCATAGAAATTTAAGTGCTTAAATATCCTTGGCTTTTCTTTGTCACCAAGTTTTCTGCGTAGAGCGTGTATTATTATGAATATTAAAGAATAAACTGAAAATGCTATATAATTAAACTTGCCCTCAAGGAACCTTCGGGTAATTAGGAGGGAGAAGACATGAAAGCAAGTAGTAATGATGTTAGTGGAATTAATTCCCACTTCAATCACTCACCACCTGTATTCCTTGGGCAACTTCCCTAAACTTTCTTTGAGTTTCAGCTATGAGGATGAATGTGGAAAGTGTCATGAAAGAAATGGAAAGTAAGCCTCCTTCCCCCTCCAGCCTCACTCCCAGAGCCTAGATGTCTCTGGTACCAAGGCTTCAGAGGCAGTGTCCAAGGTAGGGCACTGTGGACATAAAAGTGACCTCGAATGCCAGGCGGAGGAATCTGGATTAAATCTAATCAATGTGCTCTTCTTTTTTTTCAGTAACACGTTTTTATTTTTCCGGGCACCTTGTATTAAGACTGAAATGACATTTTAAAAAGTAATCGGCGAGGTTTTTTCCTCAATGAGTTTTTTGTTTTTTTTAATTGGAGTATAGTTGCTTTACTAATCAATGTGCTCTTGAATTAACCCCTAATGGCAGTGGGCCCCACTTTCTCCTTCCTGTCCTTATCTTTCCTTTCAACCTTCTAACTTGTAGGAGAAGAGGCTATGAGATTTTTAAAGTTAACCACAGGGTTCACATTAATTGAATTTTTCCTTTATTGCTTGCTGTAAAGATTGCTAGGGATGTGTCCTGTGTTGAAGGATTTATTAGCAGGGAAAATGGCGCATTTTGCAGCCTGCCAGCAGAATTCAAAGCAGCCTAGCACCTGCCTTGTTCGATTAGTAAGCAACTAAGGGTTTTATCTGAGTGCACAGTCCCCTTCCCCTCTCCTCATCCACCTTGAACAATCATTAGAGCCAGATGGCTTCTGCTCTATACTCCTGGGAAAGGCTTCCTCCCAAAGTCATCCTTCTCTGGACCTCCACTTGTTGTGGCCCTCCTTGGGCAGATGGTGTCTGGAAGGCATGATTGATAAACATGTTTAAATATAGAAGGCAATCTTTCCTGTGTGCCAAGCAATTACTCAACATCACAGATAGGCCTGCCATGGACCAACAAAATAGCTATAGTTTTTTTTTTATTTAACACATGGAAGAAATGGAAAATTATTAAGAAACCATCAAATGTCAGTGTGACAGCAAATTCTGGAAAACATTTACCAGTCAGCATTCGCAAGAAAAGCTACCAAAATATAGGGAGGCTGAAAGTCACCTTGCCTCCTCCACACACTGTATATTCACAGTTTGGAGAGATTCATCTCTCTTTAAGGAAAATGGCTCTACTACAGAGCATATTTTACTACCAAACGACATCCCTTCATCAGACCCTGATTGTTTTCTTCTCTGTACCTGACCTGAATGAGTATGATAATCATGAGTGTCATGATGTCTTTGACATTGCAAGTGTCAGGTGCTGTGTTAAGCACTTTACATTTACATACATGGTCTTGTTTAATCCCCATGGCAAACACACCGGTGAGTACTGTTCTCTCCCAAATAGTAGCTGTGGAAATTAAAGCTCTGGAAGGTTAAATTGTTTAAGATAACAGAGCTGATAAGTGCTAGTGGCAGAATTTAAGTCAAGGGCTGTCTGACTCCAAATCCTATGGTTGCTCTTTGGGGTTAGGCTGATCGTCCTTCCATTCACTAGAATCCACTCAACTCATGGCAGGCCTCTCCAAGGACTTGTCATCACTAATAGGAGAGCCCTAACCCAGCACCTTCCCTAACTCTAAGTTGTGGCTGCATAACAAAAAGAATACATATTGGAGAGGGTTTTCCGAGGCGTAGCAATGGCTTCAATTTTCCAAGACTAAATTATAGTTACTGCATATTATTTATTAAGAGAAAAGGGTAGACTGACCCGTTTAATATAGAAGAAAATGATTTTCTAACAAAAGCAACAACAAAAGTGATCAAAACCAGAGGGAGGAGTTTTGGTGTAGGCTGAGTGAACCATAATCTAAGCCCCATGACAGCCCTCCCCACCAACAGGTAAGTGTTTGTGGTCATGTAATAGAGGTTTTGAAAAGAAGCAAGACATACCTAGAGAGATGAAACAGGGTCAGGTTCAAATCAAATAAGAAAACTTTTTTATGTCCCATTCTTTCTCTTCTTTTCTTTTTGAGGATCTGTATTTGTGGGGTAGTGCGGGGTACATTTCTCAGAGTTAGTGTAAGGAGACAGGGAAAATCATAGGGAAGAGGTAGAGGTAAGGGGCCACAAGGGAGCAACAGAAATTTTATGAGATGAAAAAAAATCTGCCATGCAATACTTTTTTTTTAAAGTTAAAGAATGATGTGTGTGTATCTACATATTTATGGTCATAAACACAGAAGGAGATCAAAATACAAATGAAGCCTTACATCTCCATTCAACTTGATAGCCAGAGACATCACAGTAAAAGTGACTGTAGCATCACTGGCTTCTTTTTTAGGCTTCTCTGCATCATCTTCCACCAAGGAACATGAAATTTCACAACGTGATGATCCCCTCATAGTTTAATATCTACAGAAAAAGATTTGCAAATCATTTCTGGATTTGTAGCCCTATTAACAGTAGTTAATGTTTATTAAACATTTAGTATGTATCTTTCAGTATACTAAATGTTTGACACAGTACCTAACTTAACGCTTACAACAACCTTGTGGGTAGAAATTATGGCTACACCTACTATACAGGCTTGAGCCTAGGTCTGCTCACACTTTTAACAATCATTCTATTGGTAGTTTTCTGATTGTAGTATTTCTTTTTACCCATCTGTCAGGGCAATGAGCATTTTTCTCTAATAGATGCTACTAGAGCACACAATGACTCTGAAACAAATATCCATTCCTTTTAAATATAGGACTCTGCACAATCATTTAAGAACAAGAATTTATGCACAATCATTTAAAAACAAGAATTTACAATAAATAATTTAAAATGTAACATAAAATATACTATTTATAAGAGTAACCAAAAATATAAAATGGCTCATTATAACTTAATTTTTAAAATAAGCAGGAACTTAAAAAAACTACAAAACTTCTTTTTCCCCCCAAGGGTCATAAAGTAATAGAGATAAAGAGAGACAATGTTCCTGTTCCTAGAAGAGAATGGCTTCATTTTGAAAAGATAACGCTCTTTCCAAATTAATGAAGAGGTTTCATGCAATTGTAATCAAAAGTCCAATAAGATTATTTGGAAAGCAGTAGAAGAGGCTAAAAGAAAGATCCAGGAGTTCATCTGGTAAAATAAACCAATTAGGGCTTCCCTGGTGGCACAGTGGTTGAGAGTCCGCCTGCCGATGCAGGGGACACGGGTTCGTGCCGCGGTCCGGGAGGATCCCACATGCGGAGCGGCTGGGCCGCTGAGCCTGCGCGTCCGGAGCCTGTGCTCCGCAATGGGAGAGGCCACAACAGTGAGAGGCCCGCATAACGCAAAAAAAATAATAAAAATAATTTAAAAATAAACCAACTAAAACAAATATTAAAATTTTGCCCAGAGGAATTGGGCAGAGAAATATGCAAAATATAAAGCTTCAACATACTCCCTTGCTAGCTGTTTAACCTTAACCATTTACTTAAACTCTCTGCCTCTGGTTTTCTTACCTGTAAGTGGGTGATACAATAGTGCCCACTATTATTAAGTGCTATTTGCAGTAATAAAGGTCAGTATGTCCTCAATGAGCAGATTCTATTTGGCAGATTATGTGAAATAATGCTTGTAAACCACTTAGCCCATAAGCACTCAGTAAAGGTTAGCTGTTATTGTTGTCATAATTGTTATATTATGGTAGTTGGCTAATAACACACACCAAATCTATTCATTCATTTGACTAAGGAACATGTTAATTGAATATGTACTGCATACCAGGCCAATCTAATCCTCAATGTTGGGGAAATGATGGAGAAGCAAAGATGCAAGGCCCCTGTTCCCACAGAGCTTACAGTCTGGTGTGGGAGACAATTAACAACTATACAAGCAAATGGCCAGGTAATTTTGGATAGGACTAAGACCTGGGGAGAAAATACAATCAGGTCACAGGCCTAGTAGTGATAGAGGAGCAGTCCTTAAGGCAGAGTGATCAGCAAAGACTCTGAAAGAGATGAGGAAAAAGCCATATGGAGATCTGGGAAGGAGCTTTGCAAGCAAGGGAATCAAATGTCAAAACTGTGAGGTAAGAACCAACTTGGGGTGTAAAGGAAGAGTAAAAAGGACAGTATAGATGTAGCGTAGTGATTCAGGGCAGAGTGAAGGAGATGATTGTGTTTAGTGAGACAGGCAGAGACCAGGACATGTAGGGCCCTTTGGGCCAGGGCAAGAAGTTCAGCAAGGAACAAATCAAAGCAAACCCCTACCTCATGGCCATATACCAAGAAAAGTTCCAGAGAGGTCAAAGGGTTGCACAGAAAACAAGAAACACACTACGAGAAAACACAGGGAATTATCTGCTTCGGGAATGGCGAAAACCTTTTAAAGCATAAAATTAAAGGCAGAAAGCATAAAGGAATAGGTAGATATATGTGAACACATGGCACCTTAAAATTCCCATGCATTTAAAAAACACAATAAAGAACGACAAATTAGCTTTAATGATAAAGTTAAAAAGCCTATGACAAGCTCTGAAAAATATAGACAATTCATTTAACAAAGTGTTAAAATCTTTAGTAATCCATAAGAGTGAAAAAAATATAAAAATACATGAATTCAAATTTTAAAATATGGGAATAAAAATATACAAATATATGTATAGGTAATTCACAAAGAGTGAAATACCGATGGCCAATAAACACATAAAAAGCATTACTAATAATCAAAGAAATGCAAAACTGAAAAGCAGAACATAAATTTCTATCAATTTATATTAAATTCATAAGTTAAGCACAAATTATCAATTCAGTGTTGATGAAAGTCAGTTATGCTACCCAGTGGGACATGCAGCCCCACTGAGGGCTTTAGAAAGTGTAAATGAGAGTATAAATTGAAATATAAAATGTAAATGTAAATTAGCAGAACCTTCTGGAGCTTAAGAGCCTAAAAATGTACACATCTTTAACCCATTAACTCCACTCCTGAAAATCTAGATTTCAGGATAATCTAAAATACTAAAGAAATATTTATTCACAAAAACACTGATTCTATGATATTTATTGGACAAATCAAACCACAAAACTGAATATGTTAAATGAACACAACTATGTGAAAATGAAAGAAAAAAAGAGATAAAAGCCTGGAAGGAAATATACAGATTGGTGGGATTCATGCTGGTATTTTTCTGCCCCTTTATACTGTTCTAATACTTTCAACATTTTCAAATATGAGCATGTATTTCACTTTAACATATAATAAAGAAGAAAAATAACTATTTAATATAAACAGTATTCTATATCCTACAATCTTCATTGTAAAATTTTGCTAGTCTTCCCTTCTTCATTATCACCCTCTGTTAATAATTTGTTTTGTCTCTCCTCTTCTCTACCAGACAACCTCTATCAAGAAAGTAGAAATCATAAAGCACAGACCTATTTTATCCCCATACCAGAGACATCTGCATATACTATACCTGGATATACTCATTTATAATTCAAAGAAAGAATTTTATAAGGTTAACAGACTAAAACAACTATAGTGGTATATTTGGGAAATAGATAGGTAGGTAGATAGTAGACAGATATGATAGGTAGATATGATAGTCACATAGATATAACATTACTTCCACTCCGACCCTGAGGGTGTAGCTGTATAATTAAAGTAAATATACAGTTGAACAAGTATGGTATATAACATCCTGAAAGCCAAATGGTAGGTTGGTTGTTGCATGTCTAAGGTATCATTGTTTGAGTCACTGGTTTACCTTAACATGAAATTCTCTGCTCAGCTTATTTTGAGCAATCTAAGAATATTCACACAATTTGTTTTGCTTGGGGCAAAGCTAATAATATGCACTTCCTGAAGTCTGCAATCCTCCCCTCCAGTGCATACTTCTCAAACTCACCTCAGTTCACCAGACAGATCCATTCACTCTGCAAAGCACATAGAAATGTTAATGGTTACTGAAGGCAAATGAATGACCTAAAAGAATTCCCAGATTTTAAGGAGGGCTGGGAATTCCAGGGGGAGCTGAGCTCCATCTCTTCGGGGCACACACTAAGGAAGAAGGAGATATTTTTCAACAAAGCCCAATCTGCCTGAACCTATTAATTTCCCTGTAGACCAAACAGATCAAGCACAATTCAGGATTATTTCAACAAACGATCTTGGCAGGTAAAAATTTTCTGCAGACTGCAGCTCTTTCTGGCTATTGCAAAATGAATTGTGCGAACAATGCTGAGGTAATACTGATATGAATCAAACAATAAAGCAACATTGTGTTTGTGTACCCAGCAGCCCAGCTGTCGCTGGAGACTGAGACAGTTTGAAGAGCCTAAACAGGCTATTCAAAAACATTCTTCATATTTTCCTTTAGCAGACGCAGGTTTTCTGGTACTATTTTTAGCAGCAAAATCTTTTTTGTACCCTACCCTAAAGAGATTCACACATGAAAACCCAATTCATAAAACATAAATAGAAGCATTTCTGGCTGACACGTGGCAGGGGACAAGCCATTCCAAATATCCCTTCTGAGTCCTCTCAGGCACTTTCCTGTAACCCTAGGATGCATGCAAGATAGACTCTCCCACTTTTGAAGAGCTAGGAAAACCAACTCCAAAAAATGGACAGATAATGTCTACGTTTACCTTGCAATGTTACATGAAATCCATGGGGCACAAAAGGATTGTGTAAGCAAAAGTGTTCTCCCACCTCTATTTCCTTAACCACTCACCCTTCCCCCTCCTTAATACTCCCTCACCCTTTTCCCCAAAGGATGCACCCCTGCCAGAGAAGCTTTAGCTAATCAGAGCTCCCCTCACCACCCCCAGCCCCTATGGTCATCCTTGCATCCTCTCAGCATCCTGCCCTCCCACTGCAACAAATAATTGTAGAGCCATTACAGTGAATATTGTGGTCTTGCCACCCAGCCTCTAGTCCCAGCTTTTTCCTGATAGCATTTCCTTTCCTTCAGTGTTCGCAGTCTTGATGGTCTGTTAATCAAGGTGCCTTGCCCCAGCTAAACAAGGTGGAAGGCTTCTATCCCAAGATGGAGACATTTGGTCTTGGTCTCTCTCTCCAGAGATTCTAAATCTTGAGCAGAAGACCTCAAAGAGATAAAGACAGAACTTATTCATCCTGACAATGGCATCTTGACAGGACCACCCACTAGTTCCTGTAATTTAGAATCCTGGTCCAGTGCTGGGGTTTCTGTGCTTCTACACCTCGTATCCTAGTTTTGTCCTTTCATTTAGTGACTTACCCAAGGGCCTTCCAATAAATTCCTTTTTTTTCTTAAATTAGAATCTGTTGCTTATATCCGAAGAATCCTAAATGATACAAGCTTTTATAAAGCAGTTTCAGATTCATTTCTTTAACTTGGCCGCAGAAAAATCCTTTGAAGTTGGGTAGAGAATACTATCAATCACATTTTACAGAAAAAGAAATGAAGGCTTGGATTATTTAATTCCATCATCTGAAGTATAATGTTCAGTACACGATAGAGCATCACGATTTAAACCCAGTTCTTCTGACCCCAACACACACTCTCTCCTCTGCCATGCTGACTCTTGCTTGAGGTAGTACCAAAATTCTGGATCTAACCCTCCCAGGGAAATGTGATTTTTTATGTCTAATTCCTTCAGAGCCTCCTGAAATTACTACTGACTCAAAAAGCCAGGTCCCATGGAATAAAAGGCTGATAGAGAATCCATGTGTTTTCCTTCTCAGGGGTATTTATTTTCAACAGGAAGTCAAACAAGCATATACTCCCTTAACCACAAAAGGATTAAGACAAATTATATATATATATATGGAATTCTACATTTCCTATTTTCAAGGATGTTGACCCAAATAATGTTTGTCAGGTATTCTGTAGAGAGCATCCAAGCTCAGCCATTATCTGACTTCTGTCTGGTGGTTAAATTCATATGTAACCCAAAACTGCTACAAGGAGAAAAAAATTAAATACGTTGGAAAATTAATAATAAGCTACTTGGATCACAACAGAAAGGAGAAAAAAAAAGATAATTAAATTTCCAAGCTCCAGAAGGGAACTAAATGACCCAGACAATAAAATTCTCCTTTGTGACTGAGATCAACAAGGGACAAATTATTATTGTCCCACCATGCTTGCCAGAGCTGCTTGTAAAATACAGTGAATTGATCACAGAAATAATTCCAGGATCCCTGCCTATCCCAACACACACATACACACACACACACACACACACACACACACACACACACACACACACACACACACAGTAGATTTCCAGGATGATGGATAGTTTGTGAAAAGAAAACAAGAGGATTTTTATTTTTAAAGGCCTAACTCTAGTTTCAACAATCTGTCTAGAATTACTACCCTTTTTCCAATGAAAAGAGAAACTTCCCTCCCCACCTTTCACCTACACTTCCAGGCTTCAGGCTGTCCCACTGACCACAGGAGAGAAGAGGAGATCAAATAACACAGTATTCAGAGTCAGAAGATCAAACTTGAGACCACATTCCACCATTAACCCCGATATGACTTTGGGCAAACTCTTGTTCCTGAGCACTTGTTTAAGTTCATTTAAAATAGACAAAAATTATACTACATATCCTTCCAACTCAGGAAGATTTTCAGATGACCAGTGATGCAGATAAGAGATAATGGTGTACAGGGAATTTTGGTATCATCTGATAGAGACTGGCTAGCCACTCAGACAGATCTGTAAGGCACTTTGCTCAGCCTTACTCAAAAATCTGGACTAAAAAATCTGGCCTGTTAGTATACTAAGAGAGGATCTATCTCTCAGCGGTAGCCTCATGTCAACTACTGTGTAATTTCAGAATGCCTTGTTACTATTTTACATTAATATAATGTAAAAAATAAAATGTAAATTATACAAAAATATAACTTACTCTCAAAACATTTCTCTAGGGGCTTCCCTGGTGGCGCAGTGGTTGAGAATCTGCCTGCTAATGCAGGGGACACGGGTTCGAGCCCTGGTCTGGGAAGATCCCACATGCCACGGAGCAACTAGGCCCGTGAGCCACAACTACTGAGCCTGCGCGTCTGGAGCCTGTGCTCTGCAACAAGAGAGGCTGCTGCGATAGTGAGAGGCCCGTGCACCGCGATAAAGAGTGGCCCCCGCTTGCCACAACTAGAGAAAGCCCTTGCACAGAAACGAAGACCCAACACAGCAAAAATAAATAAATTAATAAACTCCTTCCCCCAACATCTAAAAAAAAAAAAAAAAATTTCTCTATGCTTGGTGAGTGCATATATATTGACTTAATATGGGTCTGTATTCAAATGAAGTCATTACACATTAATACATAATTTGTAACAGCTCTGCATTCCCTTTACTCTTTCAGTAATAACTCTAATATGTTCCACAAGTATCCTTACCCAAAGATCTCTAAGGATCTCCAAGCGTGCTCATGTGTCCAAGAGCCACTGCTTGTCTGCTGCTTCCTGCCTGAAGAGAACACAGCCCTTAGGATTAAACTTGATACCTACTGAAATTAGCATTTATATTTGCTAGCCCCCAACATTCCTGTGTGTTAGTTTTAATTAGCATCATTGTCACTAATTGTCTGCTGATGAAGCTGGGCTTCCATCCCCCAACGTGGTGGTGTTGCATATATTCTTACATGGCTTTTAGGAGAGAGCGCCACAGATTCCTCAGGCAAAGATGGTTCCATGATGTGTGGTGGAGGAATAATGCTATTAGCTTTCAGCTCAGTAGTCCTAAAGAAAAGCTGCCTTGGGCTTCCCTGGTGACGCAGTGGTTTAGAGTCCGCCTGACGATGCAAGGGACACGGGTTCGTGCCCCGGTCCGCGAAGATCCCACATGCTGCGGAGCGGCTGGGCCCGTGAGCCCGTGAGCCATGGCCGCTGAGCCTGCGCGTCCGGAGCCTGTGCTCCGCAACGGGAGAGGCTACAACAGTGAGAGGCCCGCGTACCACAAAAAAAAAAAAAAAAAAAGAGGAGCCAGGCCTAATCTCTTTTCTCTCTAGAAGCTCTTCTCTCATGTAAATTAATAGATGCAAATAAATTCAAGCAAGGGTGATGCTGCCCACTTCACCCTGCAGCATCCAAGCTGCAAGAGTTAATAAGTTAATAGATATTGGAGAAAACTGTTAAAGCAATCCTCTCCACCTACAAAATTTGAGCCCTAGACCTAGCCAATATGCCCTAATACACACGCACGTGCACACACACACACACATTCATACAAACTGACACAACTGTATCTATAGAAAGCACTGTTCAAAAGACCATAGTACCAATGAAAATGTACCAAATGGAAATCTAGACTGAAAAGTGCGATGAAAAATATACAGATACATCAAATGAGCAAGTGGGCCACATAATGAGCTGTCTGATGGAGCTTTGAAATTTAATGAGCAACTTGAAAAATCATTTAATATCTGGTTGAGAAGGAACTTAAAGATCATTTAGTCCAACCCCTTCATTTTTCTAGCTAGGAAAATGGAGATCCAGACTGATGAAGAGACTTGCCCAAGGTCACACGGCTCCTCTGAGACAAATTTTGGAGTAAAGTTTTTCCATAATACCCTATCACCTATGATTCCTTCATATGTACTGTTTTCTTGAAAGCTTATTCTTCTTTTACTAATAGGCAAAAGGGAAGGAATCATTTTCATCAAATCAGTCAAATCATATGAATCACAATTTAATTTTTGACTTAGAATTCACAAGGAAAAAACTCATACAGAAGATTCATTCCCTCCTGCAGCATTAACCTGTTACCTGAAGCCTTCACAAATAATAATGGCAATAATAATAATTATTATGTATTAAATATTTCCCATTCTTCGAGCACAATGCCAGATATTTTATAGTTTGTGCCTTTTTTTTCCTTATCAATCTGCATAGTAAACTCACACTGGAAATGAATTTAAGAACTTATGTAACTTGTCCAAGGTCATGTGAGTACTAAGTGTCAGACTAGGATTCAGGCCTGAGCAGATTGACAGTACTCTGGAGGGAGAAGCAGACTGAAGCCAGTTGTTTAGGGTATTAAACTGTTAAATAACTTTTTTTTTAATATCCTTTGGACCACTCTGACACCTGTTCTGCTTTATTCACCCATCTTTGGTCTCCATATTTCCTGTCTACCCTTTCCTTTCACCAATCTATATTGTTCACTGCTACCATATTCACCTTCCTGAATACTAATTTCTCGGTGTCTCACTCTCAATCCACAGCCTTCTGTGGCTCTATTTAATAGAGTCTATTTAATGCCTTGGTATATAAGACCTCCATAATCTGTCCCAATCTACCTTTCTAACATAAGATCCCACTTCTTCTCTATCAAACCCTTGCTCTTGTCAAACAAGGTAACTTCCTATCCTCAATATACACCTTGCCATTTATCCTTCACTCTTCAACACTTACTGAGTGCCTACTACATGCCTGACATTGTGTTAAACGTTGCAAATACAAACATGAAAGAGACTCCCCACTTCCTTAAGGAAGTTTAGACTATTATAGACAGACAGACATGCAAACAAGTGCCTAACTAAAGCTGGTCAAAGTACAGTGGGAACCAAGACGAGCTCTGAGTTTTCAGTTTAGAGTTGTGGGGTCTTTTGTTCATTTGCTTTTTTGCCTGACATGCCTCCTACGACCCATACTTCCATCTTCATGTAACTATGACCCATAGAATCAAGTCCACATGCCACTTCCTTCATGAAGTCTCGCTCATAATCATGGGGATATGTTTCTTCCCCTTTTTGCTGAGTGCCCCCTCCCAAAAACGTAGGGAAAATTCCTAATAAATAAACCAAAAATATATATTTTACTTTTTGTTTTAAAATCTTGAATGTCTATGCTCAGGAAGGCAAGAGAAGCAGAAAATAAATTTGCCAAAATTCTGATGGTGATTACAAGAGCCCTAGTAATTTCAGGCTATGATTCTTTCTAGCTAATTTTACTGACTTTCCTTTCCTTATATACACTTATCTAGGATTAGGGTCTTTTATTGGCTCACAAACAGAGTGGGAAGGGAGCAAAGATGATAGATTTCCTAGTATGAAGAGCTAAAAGAGAGAAAAGTACTAAAAAGGATATGTGTGTATTGTGACAGCAAAGCTACCTGAAGTGAAATAAACTGGATTGTAGCAATGAAAGGTACAGGAAAATGAAGGCACAGGAGGGTAAACTGCCCTGAAATACAGCCAGGGATGTACTGAAAAAATGCAAAACCAAGCAGTTCCCAACACCAGTCACTAGGCATCCCAGCTCTTCAGTCCTTTAGGACTACGTCTAGGGGACAAGATGATTAGGAGGCTGTCTAGTCAGCCAGACAAGACTGCAGTTATCTGAATAGAAGATGTTACGGAAAAACCTGAACGAACTTTTTGGCCAACCCAGTACATTCCAAACTTAGGCTTCTTGAGCTCAGGGGCCTTCTCGAATTCATTTCATGTTCCACAATGTCTAACACACTCCTGGGCACATAGAAGGTCCTCAGAAATATTTGCTGAATGCATGTTAAATAAAAGAACAAACAGGCACTTACGTGGTTGTCAATAGCAAATCTAACTCACTGTCATCAATAGTTTTCTAGAGCTTTTCTTTGACTGCACTATTGGTAGTGCTTCTGAGTTCTTCATCATCCCAGTCAATGCTGCGGTAAATCTCTGGACATGCCAAGTTTACAGCACACCCAAGAAAATTGCTCATACCTTTCCTTTATACGGAAAAGGAAGTAAAAGGTATTAATGATGAGGTTTGAAGCAACAAGCCAAGGGATGGAATGTTCCAAAAGTATTCCTGGACTTGTACAACTTACAAGGTTTAGCAGCCACTATAGACTGGGTTCAGTGCTCAGAACACTGACAAGCAATTACTTCCCAAGGGCTCTGAGTGCTAAGAAGGCCACAACAAAACCACTGTGGGCTGCTTTCTGATCTCCTACTCACTCTATATTTATTGGCCCCCACGACTTTCTATCCTAAGCCATTGGCCCCCACGGCTTTCTATCCTAAGCCATGAAAACATTTTGTAAAAGAGAATATGATCTGGGGAATTAACTGGACTCTTCCCTGTGCTCAAATAAGTAGATCATGAGACTAGATGGCCTACAGCCTACCGAATTTCCAGCCCTGGTCAGAGGCTGCGATGCAAAGAACAGTAGATTCTGTACATAAAATAACCACCAGACAAAGTAATAGATTTTTAGAGCCCTACAATCATCTAAGGACAGCAGTTTTCAAGCTGTTTTCATCATGGAGTCCTTGTTTCAAATAAAATTGTGCAGACGTTCAGTATAACTGAGTAAGTAAAAGTTATTGCTAGGGAAAGGGTAGGGAAGGCAGTTGAGGCAGAATCTCTAGAGCTTCAGAAAATAGTATTGGAACACAGTCGTTCTAATCCACCCCGATTTTATATATACGAAGCGTCTATGAGAAGAGAAATGGCTTTACCTCCACCTTATAGATGAGGATACTGAAGCACAGTTTAAAATCTTTTGTCAAGATTATTCAGCTAGTGCATCAGAGCCCCTTTAGAAAACAGCTGGCACGGCCAAATTTGGATAAGTTAAAGAGGAGTTAATAAAGGGCTGATTTACAAAGGTGTAGGCAGGGTTTCCAAATAAATAAGGGATAGCTCAGTAACCTGGAACTGGTAATTTAGGCCTGAGAAGGGAAGGGGAGAGAACAGTTATATGAACTTGTAAGGAGAGAATCATGTAGCAAAGGCCACCTTAAGAGATGTAATCTATAGTTGAAAGACACAGCCAGCCCTAGGCAACCCTGTGGGAGAAAATGAGAGGAATACATATATCATCCTCATTCTCTTCCTTTTTCCAGATCTCCTGCTAGGGCTTCCATTGGCTGAACTAACTAGAAATCAGACAACAGAGGCTCTATCAGTGTATTCCATTTAGATTAGCCTCCTGGAGCAAAGAGTAGGATGGAGAAGAGCAGACAGTGGATCTGAAGGGACAAACTGAAGTTGTCTGCCATAGTTAGCAGGTGCCAGAGACAGAATTATCCAGATACCTAGTGGCAAAATCTATGTTCTTGACCACAGTGGTGTTTCACATTTCAGGATTTTTCTTTTAATCCATAAACTCTTCAGTGACAAAGCTAGTATTGACTATGATTTCTTCTCTATTACACCACAAACATATGTCTTGTCTCCTATCATTCTATAAATTTATTGAGAACGGTCCCTCCAAATATTCAGCAATATTTCCAACTTCTCAGACAACTTTAATCATGTTCTCTTAATATAAATATAGGGTACTATAGTCATCCTAATGTACTTTATAACATTAAAATGACTTCATGTTTTAATACTTAACTACTACATTTCAGTTCAATACAATATACCTATTGTATGTCAGTTCATCTTCACCATATGAAATGTTTAACATTGTAAAGAATGTTTGGCAAATACATGGGAGCCCACTTGCTCAGCCTAATGGTTATTTTTCTTGCTAAGAACAGACACCAACTTTGGATCCTTCTCAGCATAGTCAACAACTTCCAAATGGTCAGTTAGCACATGAGAGGCAGTCCATATTTATCTATATATTGAAGAAGAAAAAGAGAGAAAAAGTCTTTGAGAACCTAAGAGCATACACCTGAATGCCCCAACACACTGAATGTCATTTGTAAAGAACCCTGATCTGAAGTAGTCACTTTTACAACAGGCAAGAAAAAAATAAATATGTGTTGAAACAAAATACCTCTTTGCTCCAGGGAACAAATCTTAGTTAAATCTGAGAATATTCAACATGGGGTAGATAGTTTTAAATTGTTACAAAATGAATATAATTTCACAATGAAAAACATTTCTAAATACCTGTTGGATGGGCAGTTGAACATTCTCTTTGGGTCATACAGGGATATATTCTGCAGACAACCTGTGGGAGGAATGTTTATTCAAGAAGCTATTCTCCCTTCCAGCAAAGAAGAAGAAAGATGTACACAGAGATGAAAGGAAGAGGAGGTGGGAGGGAAGGGACAGAGTATGAACTTTGCTCGGGAAACAAACTGATGCGAAGGTTCTATGAAACACAGAACAGAAATCCTCTCTCTCTTATACCTCACTTTATTAGATCAGGGTGTTTACAAATCCTCCAATGCCTCTCCATGAAACTTGCTGAGTGAAATACAAACTCTTTACCGGGAACAACAAGATCCCACCTGGTCAACTCACTGGCTCTTTCTCCCATTTAATTCCTTGCCTCTCTCTCCCTTGCCTACCACACTCTAATCCCCCTGGTCTGTGTGCACTTCCTTGAATATTCCCAGCTCTTTTCTACCTCAGGACCCCTGCACGTTCCTCTCTGTCTGGAATGCTGCCACCCATCCTACTTCATGACTAGTTCCCACACATTCTTTAGAAATCAGCTTACATAAAGATTTTCTCTGAAGACTTTATTTAAAGTAGGTCCCGTCTGTTATTCCCTAGCTCTGTTCCTTATGTTTGTTACCTTGGTTTTTCTGAACTTTACAGTTGTATCTACTTTATTTATACCCCAACTTGTCTGTTCTTTGCTTGGCCACTGCACTGGGATATGAGTTCTGTAAGAGCAAAAACTGTCTCGATTTTGCTCACAGTTATATCCCCAGAGCCTACTACAGTGACAACCACACAATGAGTATTCTATAAATATTTGAGGAATAAATGAATGGCAACTCTTGAGAAAGCTTTTATTTTGTTTCTAGCCTATAAATCTCTTCAATCTTACCTCCAGGTCCTGCAAGTCAAAAGCACGTGAAATTCTGTAGAGGTCTGATTTGCAGGTAATAATCACTGAAGCTAATTTGAACACCTGCTTGCTGTGTTTAGACATGCGTGTGTATAATTTGAAACCTCACAAAATCCCAATGGATTATTATCAGCCCCATATTACAGATGAATAAAATGAGGATTTGATGGATTTAGCTATTCAAATGGAGAAAAGTCTTAAAATGGCAAGTTCTGGAAATGTCATGATAGGTGATTTTCAAATAACTTTTTCAACATTCCAAGAAACCTAGGTGACCCAGATATGCTCTCTGGGGATTGTTGCTGAGAAACAGCCATGATAGCATAGAAAGAAAGTGGGCAGAGTCAAGGACACTAGAATTAGACCCCTTCTCTTCTATTCACTACTTGTATGACAGTAATCTCTTCTCTCTCTTACCTGACCTCAGATTCTTCATTTGTCAAAGGAGGAGTTGGGACTAGATGTGCAACTTAGTGATATAATGTAACTTAGAGACCTGCCACCATGGTTAAGAAATGGCCCCATAAAACAAATATGTTCTGGTCAACACTTGTTATTGCTTATCTTTTTGACGGTAGCCATTCTGACTGGTGTGAGGTAGTATCTCATTGTGGTTTTGATTTGCATTTGCCTCATGACTCGTGGTACTGGGCATCTTTTCTTGTGTCTGTTTGGCCATCTGTATATCTTCTTTGGAAAAATGCCTATTCAGGTCCTCTGCCCATATTTTAATCAGGTTGTTTGTTTTTTTTTGATATTAAGATGAATAGGTTCTTTATATATTTTGAATATTAACCCTTTATCTGACATATCCCTTTGGCAAGTATCTTCTCCCATTCAGTAAGCTGCCTTTTCATTTTGTTGAGGGTTTCCTTTTCCTGTGCAAAACTTTTAAGTTTGATTAGGTTCCATTTATTCATTTTTGCTTCTGTTTCCCTTGCCTGAGGAGACAGATCCAAAAAATATTGGTAAAACCAACGTCAAAGAGCATACTGCTTATATTTTCTTCTACAAGTTTTATGGTTTCAAGCCTTACATTTAGATTTTGTAATAACTTTGTATGGAGTAGAATCTATAAAAATATCAACTTGTTATGTTGTATACCTGAAACTGATACAATATTGTAAGTCCACTATTCTTTAATAAAAACAGAAAAAATTTTAAAAATATGTTCCAGCATGATACTGATTGCCAGGAGCCGTGCTTTCTGAAAACTGTTCCTTGATAGGTAATAAGAGATCACAATATTGCGTTTTGAGTGTAGAGAATTTAAAATTAATGCTGACAGGCAAGAGGAGTTACTAGCTGGGATTAAAGTGGTGGTAGTAAAGTTAAGAATGGAAAGATTCAGGAATATGTTTGCGTCAACAGAGAACTGAGTGAAAAGAACTGAATTTAAATTCAATTTAAATAAACAAGAGAGATGTTTGTTTTGTATCTCAAACCTTAATTAGAAAAAAATGTAATATAACATCATCAAAAATAAAGTTAACATACTGAAAAAATTAATGCCAGCATGTTTCCACATTCAACAGAAAGCTGTGGATATTTGGGGAAGGATATGGGAACGAGAGATTTCTCACCCATAAAATGAAGTAGTTGAAGCAGATACTCCTTTAGACCTTCTCAGGACCTCAGTAATTCTCTGATTCTGAATTTCATAAGCGCTTACTGAGAATTTCACATGGACTTCATCCCATCATGGGCAGAACAAGTCATACAAAATAAGAAAATGTCATCCCTGCCCTCAAAGGGATTCTAATCTAACACTATAGATCAAATTGATAAAAACAAAATAGGTAATTTCAATTCATCCCTATTTTATTATATCAATCAAAACATACTTATTAGAAGCCTGATTTTTTGCCATAAAATGGCAATTTTTTGGATCTTTAAGACATTATATGTAGTAATATCTTGGGGTAAAAAAATAAAAGTACATGATTGTTTTTATTATGTTGACCAGATAACATGAACTTAAAACATTTTAATAGGAACTGGTTTAGAATGTAATTGGAAAGTTACTTTTGCAGGAAATAGAAGTCTCTGATGATGGACATAATGACAACAATGGAAAAGGAAAGAAACGACAGGTGTAGGAGAGTGAGAAAATGGATACAAACGTTATTAGGATTAAAATGTCAAACATTACCTAAACTCAAAGGACCATCACAATAGTGATGCTGACTGGGGATAAGTATTAAATATGAGGGAAAACTGAAAGATAAATTTCCTCCAAATATATAATATACATAGTAAGATGGACAGCAGCATCAATAATTGCTAGGAGGCAGATTATCCTCAGAAATTTCCCTTTTCGTGAACTAGTGTTTATAAAATCTGAAAACTCTGCTGGAATTATCCCTTCATAAATACGTTTCTCTCTGTTAACAGGCTGCTAGCAAAATCAAGATTTTGAAAAATAGTTGAATTAATGAAGACAATGATAAATATTAACATTTAAAATATTCCCAGGATCTTAATGTAAATATAATGCATATTTAAATCAGACTCTTAAAAGATCAAATAGATGAACTGGGTTAATTAGAATCTAACTTCTAAAATGAGGGAAGAAAAACCTAATCCATTATCAGCATATGACATGAATTCTCATATCATGAGTAAAAAGTAATCTTCTTTTGAGGAGAATTTCCCAGGTATTTTAATTTTTATAAAAAACATTTTACCCACATGGAAAAAATATAAGATGTCAACAAAGTAGAGGTAACTTAAAACTGTATGTGTAAAGGAAAGAAACAAATGCATGAAAAATTATTCATGCATTCATTCATTCAAAAAATATTTCTTGAGCATTTCTATGTGTCGGTACTGTGTTCAGTGATGATATAAAATACAAAATATATACCTCATGGATTTCAAGATCCCAAGGAACTTACACTGAGGACTAGGGGTATGGCAAGTAAATGTACAAATAAACATTAAGAGGCAATCGAACTGGATCCCATAATAATAATACAGACAGTCAAGTTTATAGGAGATCTGAGTTAGTGATCAGTTTAGGTGATTGGAGATGGCCACCAAATTAAGTAGCAAATGGGGTCAATATTGAAGGATAGGTGACTTTTCAGAGGTTTGGGGAAGGATAGAAGTAATAAAGTTGTTAACATGAGAAACTGACACAAGAGACAGAGAAGGTATATAAGAGTCAGGAGTTGGAAAGCTTTGATTGCTACAGTAAATATTTTATGCTTCAATTTATGGGCAATGGTGCACCCATGTCATTGTTTCCAGCATATACATGGCATAAAATCATAGATTCATAAATCTTTTGGAGGTTGGTAGGGAGCAGGGGATGGGATGGGAAGTGTTGAAAAGAATAACACAGGATGCCATTTCCTCCTCCCTTGTCTATGGCAGAATTCCATAATTAACCACTGGACTCTGTCCCATTTATTCTGCATGACTCCAAAATACTATCTCAACACAATATTCCAAGAAGCCATTGCCGATCTCACCAAGTTAAATGTGAAGTTTGAATCTTCATCCAGTATTTTGTTGTTTTTATTTACTCTCCCACATCTCATATTCAACCATTTTACCTGAACAATTTATCAAACCAGATTCTATGCTAGGTGCTAGTGAAGAAGAAAATAGACCCAAACTAAAATCAATACTGAGTTTAGGAAAGTTAGAAGGAAAGAGTAATTTATATTCACTGAGATAGTGTCAGCTTTGGGAGTAAATAATCTTTATGCTCTTCTATATAATGTTGTCGTTTGGAGTACATAGTATCTGAATTATGGTGATAGTGGTGGGCCTAGAAAGAGAAGCAGAGATGAGATTAATCACAGACCTGTCTCCGAAGTACTAACTGGATTTCTGTTATTCACTTTCATGTGCCGTATGATCCAGGCATCTTAAAATTTTCCCTGAACATGCCATGCTTCCTCATGCCTTAATATGGATTATTCCCCTCATCTGAACATCTCCTCTGCTTTCTTCACTCTTTGGTGAACTGCCTGCCCATCAAACCTAAACCAATATCATATCTTCCAGGAAGCATTATTCAACAGTCACTCCTTGCTGCTTCCACGATATTTGAAACCTCTATTTTAGCACTTATCAACTATGTTTATTCACTTGTCTTCTTGTTCTTCAGGTCTAAAGTGATTTTTATCTTCATACTGCTATACTCAACAGAGTGCCCGCCACCTAGCATGGTGTTCAAAAGTATGATTTGATTTAATAAATAAATGCTTAAGTTGAACAGAGTATATGATATAGGGTTTTCACCACATTTGTTTTTTCACGTTTCCTAATGCTCATATTATAAGCTTAAACATAAAGAGTTTAAAGACATCACTTGGTGGGGCTTCTAAAATAGTGTGGTGGCTATAAGGAACCCAGATCAAAATGTCAGATTTCTTGCGACTGATACACAAAACAAGTAATACTGAGAATTGATGTATGAGTTTCTGTACTTGAAAAAAACTATGTTTAGCTTGGAAGATTAGTGTCCCCCTTGAAACACAAGTCTCAAGCACATCTTTTTAAAAAAATTTTATTTATTTTACTTATTTATTTTTGGCTGCACGCGGGCTTTCACTAGTTGCAGCTAGCGGGAGCTATTCTTCATTGTGGTGTGCAGGCTTCTCATTGCGGTGGCTTCTCTTGTTGTGGAACATGGGCTCTAGGTGCACGGGCTTCAGTAGTTGTGGCACATGGGCTCAATAGTTGTGGCACGCAGGCTCTAGAGCACAGGCTCAGTAGTTGTGGTGCATGGGCTTAATTGCTCCACTGCATGTGGGATCTTCCTGGACCAGGGCTCGAACCCATGTCCCCTGTGCTGGCAGGTGGATTCTTAACCACTGCGCCACCAGGGAAGCCCTCAAACACATCTTTTTAAAGAACCTATTTGTCTAGATGTTTACTGGTTTGTGAATTGTTTGCACTTTCTGTATCTTTTTGGCCATATCATCCCAGGGTCGTTCAACATTATGATGAGCAGAGATAAACAGTTCTAGAATATTGCCTCTGAACTCATGAGACATCACTGTACTGGGCCTGTACTCGTGAAGGCTGGTGACAGTAAGGGAAAACTGCAAGCCACAGTGAAGGTTAAATAGAAAGTCTCAAGTTCCACTTCAAATAATTTCAACATCCTTCAGCTTGGCAGTCATTCCTGACACACTTAATGAGAACCTACCATGATGCAGTATGTTGTTGAATTTTATTATTCACAATTATGTGAGAGGGTTACAGCATCATCTCTATTTTAAAGGTGAGGGAATTCCCTGGCAGTCCAGTGGTTAGGACTCTGTGCTTCCACTGCAGGGGGCACGGATTCGATCCCTGGTGGGGGAACTAAGAACCCACATGCCATGCGGCCTGGTCAAAAATAAATAAATAAATAAATAAAATAAAGATGACCAAATTGATATTCAATAAGCTAAGGCTATTGCTGCTCAAGACATTCAATCAGAAAATCGTGGAACCTAGACTTGAACCCAACATCATAAGAAACTACCAGCTAGAAATCACGACTATTTTCTAGGGAATTATTATTGCTAGATAGCATTACTGTTATTACCACCAGATTCAAAGGTCTGTTTCTTTGCTGATTGGGCTCCCATGTACCCAATCAACAAACAATGAAAACTGTAATAATCCTAGAAAAAATTAGGACAAAGCCTCTTTCCTAATGCCCAGTGAGAAAACTACAGAGTACTAATAAATGTGAAAAAGGACACAAGCAAATTAATGTTCAAATAAGATTTTTGGTTTTCAAATAAGCAAAAATTTAAGATTGATATTTAGTGTTAGAGAAGTTATAAAAGGAAATATACTCTTACATTTTTAGTGTGAATAAATGGTTCCAACATTTTTAGAGGATGATTTGACAGTACTCATCAAACTTTAAATGGGTAGACTCTTTGACTAACCCATTCCAGTCTTCAGAATCTTTCCTACAGAAATGTTGGCACATCTGTATGTCTTCTTTGGTGAAATGTCTGTTCACTGCAGCACTATTTACAGTAGCCAGGACATGGAAGCAACCTAAATGTCCATCGACAGATGAATGGATAAAGAAGATGTGGTACATACATACAGTGGAATATTACTCAGCCATAAAAAGAAATGAAACTGAGTTATTTGTAATGAGGTAGATGGACCTAGAGTCTGTCATACAGAGTGAAGTCAGAAAAAGAAAATCAAATACTGTATGCTAATGCATATATATGGAATCTGAAAAAAAAAAAAGGTACTGATGAACCTAGTGGCAGGGAAGGAATAAAGATGCAGACACAGAGAATGGAGCTGAGGACACAGGGTGGGGGAGGGGAAAGGTGGGGCGAAGTGAGAGTAGCATCAACATATACATACACTACCAAATGTAAAATAGATAGCTAGTGGGAAGCAGCAGCATAGCACAGGGTGATAAGCTCCGTGCTCTGCAACGACCTAAAGGGGTGGGATAGGGAGGGTGGGAGAGAGGCTCAAGAGGGAGGGGATATGGGGATATACGTACGCATATGGCTGATTCACTTTGTTGTACAACAGAAACTAAGACAGCATTGTGAAGCAATTATACTCCAATAAAGATGTATAAAAAAAATTGTTTGCACACATTCCCAAAGGCTTACATGCAAGAATGTTTGCTGGAGCACTATATATAATAATGAGAAAATAGAAATAACCAAAACACCCATCAGTAGAAGACTTGTGAAAGACATCATGGTGCCTTCATATTATGGAATATTACGGAGCTGTTTGAAATATGAGGTGGATGTGTGTCACTAACATAGAATGAAGAAAATAATATTAGTGAGAGAAAAAGCTGTAGAACAAATGCTTAATATGGCATAACACACATGCACCTAAATACGCACACTCACACTCACGCACACACGCTCACATGCCTGCATGCACAAACTAAAAGAACACACATCAAAATGTTTAATGGTAGATGTCTCTGGGAAACTAAATTGGCATTAAATTGGAATAGATGAGGAAAAAAACCTTATACTTTTAATATACAGTTTTTGTGTTTTTGTATTTTTAACCATTAACATGTATGACTTGTGCAAAAAAAATTTTTGTAATTAAAAGTTTTAGAAGCATAAAAGCAATTCCTCCTTATCTTTGCTTCCCAGTTGACACCACACATTGCCATCTATCATCTGACTTCAACCTTCCAACCACCCTGCAGTGAAGGTATTAGCCCTCTTTTATGGATGAATATAAACCCAGAAAGAATGGTGATTTGCCCAGAGTCACAGGTTTCTGTTAGAAATCTCCAGTAGTCTGCCTGAAGTTGTGGTTCTGAACCTACTTCTACAAACCTACAAGGCAACCCAGCCCTCTCAGAGGTGGCCTGTGTAGTCAAAATGGTAGGATCTTAATTAGTAACAGCTGCTGCAGGATCCCAACCAGCAAGACAGCCTGCAAAAGCCAGTCCGCACAAGCCAACTGAGGGAAAATCATGCCTTTCTAGTCAAGTACCCAACCCATAGCAAGAGCACTGTCAGTTACGCCTACTTTCAGTTCTAAAGACGATGAAATAGATGTTCCATCAACCTTGCCCCCCCGCCCAAAAAAAGTTCTCAAAGAAAATCATATCCTTTTAAAATTAATAACTCCAAAAAAATGATTAAGCTGATGTTCTATGGGCAACTAAGACAGTCTTCCCTCCCTCCCTCCCTCCCTCCTTCCCTCCTTCCTTCCTTCCTTCCTTTCACGGGGAGCCTTAAAATGGCACCAATGCTCTGGGTAGAATTAGTTTTTACAGAGGATAAGGTTCTACTTTTGCTGCCTCTGTTTCTGTCTGTGCAGTTGAGTGAGTGAATCCATGCCTCAAAATATCAAATTCCAGCCCCGTCACATACTGGATGTATGACTTGATAAGACTCATCCTTTACTTTTCCTCAGTTTCCTCATCTGTTAAATGAGGAGAACAACAGCCCACGTCAGGGGGTGTTGTGAGGAGTAGGTGAGAGAGGGCACGACGCTCTTACAGCACAGGGACACATCACATGCCAACTCAACAAGTGTGTTAATAGCTCTTAATATTATTAATGACAGTATTATACTGCTAACATAGAGTAGCTACCATTGTCATTATTGTATTCTAATGTGCCCAAATGCTTTTAAACATTTGGAGATACTCTGCCTATTTATTAAAATTTTCCCTGACTTCATTGTAATGTGGGTCTCTTTAATTCAACAGATATCTCCCCTATACTTAAGTATACTTAAGTATTCTTAAGAATCAGGTCCTGACTTTCAGCAAGGAGATTCTGGATTAGGGAAACTAAACACTCTATTTTTTTTAACTTCAAGACTCTAAAATGATGCATAATATTTATAAAATCTTTGGCATATGCATTATTGGACTCCAAAACCTGCCTTTGGAATTGCTAACTGAAGATCCCCACCTATATATCCCCTGGCACCTCAAACTCAGTATGTCCAAAAGAGATTCACCATCTTCCTTCTCCAACATTACCTTTCCCCCAGTTTCCTCTTCTAGCCAATGGCATAAATGTGTTCCTAATAATCCAGACTTGAACCTGAAATTATAATTGACGCTTCCCCCATCAGTCCCAAGAAGTCATATGCAAAATCTTGTAAATTCTGTTACTGGATATTTCTCTCATCTACCCTATCACCTCTCCATTCCTATCCCACTACTTTACTTCAGAAATTCAATGCTTTTTGTCTGAACTATTGCCATAGCTTTTTTCCCATTCTCCCCAACTCTACATTCCTTGTGCACTGCATTTTATTTCACTGTCCAGTTGCTCTTTTGGAAGCATGAAAGTTATAATGCCCCTCTCCTGTTCAAAACCAGCCTCCTACTCCCCCTTGCCAACTGTCTTACAAATTCAGGTCCTAAACTTAATTCTAGTTTATACCATTTCCTAGAACTATTCTTCAGACAAAGAATATAATGTCCCACAAACTTAGGAATGGTTCTGTACCTCTGGATCTTTGTTATAATTCCCTCAGCCTGGAACTATCCTTCCATGTCCATTCTCCAAAACCTACCAAACACTCATGGTCTAGCCTAGTGCCACCCTGACCCCCAAAGCCAGCGGTAAACTCTCCTTATTCTAACCTCCCAGAAAACTTGCCTGAATTTTTTCAACAAATATTGCTTTCATCGTATTATAACTATTTAAGTATGTTTTTCTCCTATATGAGAACACAAGATCCTATAAGGCACATCCATGAATGTTTCATTTTGGTATCCCCACGCTATCTAAAACAGTGGGGACTCAACAAATAGAGCACTTCAATTTTTGAACGGCTTAAACTGGGAATACTAGCTACAGTATGACCTCTCCCAATATTACCTTCTTTGCTTTACAGATTCAGGGACATTAGCATCACTTTTGGATGAATCACTTCTGTGTTTCTCAGTCGTTCTTAACCTAAACCCTCTTTTGATACATGCAAATCTGATATGTCACATGCAATATGACATTCCTTTACTCAACACTCACCCTAGTATTCCAACACCTATCAATGTCTAAGAACAGAACATGTGGTTAAGCTTTGCTTTCTATAGCTTGTATTATGTATGACACAATAACTTAGTTTTCTCTCTCAATTATGAAAATATTGTTTTCAGTACTTTCTGAATGTCCCATATGTTGAAAAATCGCTATTACAGTCAGTTTTCATATACAAATATTGAACATTAATGATGATTCTTGCCTTGGCCTTGGATGGTCATAGGCCTATACATTCTCACTTAGCGTACTTGCAGAAATGTGCTCTCACCCTATTGATTTGGCCTGGTATACATTTCTGACTTTTATTTCCCTTTCATAACAGTGCAACAACTGCAGAATTTAATCACACTGATGACTAGAGACCCTTTGTGGATTTTATGAATTAGCGATAAAGTGGAACAAATCTGTAAAATAAAGGAAAATGCCTCATCAAATTTATTCATTTATTTTGACAAGAGCAATTTTGTTTTAATTACTTATGATAGCATCTCAGTAAATGTGCTGTAGCATGTTTTCCCAAATTAATTAGGCCCCCTTTTCCCACCAAGGCCTTCTGTTTAGACAAGAAAAAGAAAAGGGAGGGAAAACCCACAAATTTAGTCATTTTTAGGACTTCAGGAGAATATATGAAAATTTTTCAAAAGACAGTCTCTGTTCCTTTTGAATATATATTCTATAAGCTCATTTGGAGAGAAAATTAGGTATTGTTTTTATAAGATAAATTTGGATATGAATTGAATTTGGAGCTGAATTTGCTTTTCTATTTGAAAAGTGTTTTGAAATGTGCTCTAAGAGGAAACAGTCTCAACTAAAACGTCTTTACTAATTCACAGAATTTCAGGACTAAAAGCAATTGAAAAATTGTCTAATCTGATATATTAATAGATGCAATATTTTGTGTTTTACGCCCATGCATCTCCTTATGGAAGAAATGAATCCCACCACAGTTGAAATGAAGACTTTTGGTTCTGTTAAGAACATCTAATTTTCTTGGCTGGCTCCATATTAATACATTGGAGGAAGTGTAACATATCAGTTAAGAGAAAGGACGCTGAAGGCCAACTAACTGGGATCATATCCCATTTTCACCATCTCCCACCCATATGACCTCGAACAAGTTCTGAACATCTGCCTATGATGTTTTTAAAATGCAGATAATAATAATATATTCCTCATTATATTGTTCTGAGAATAAAATGACATAAGGCGCATAGAGCACTTTACACAGTGTCTGGCATATGACAAGCATTAATATAAGTAAACTATTTTTTAGGAAGTTGATAACCACACACTGTTGCCTTAAGGAGCAGCTTGATCCAAGCATAGAACTTAGAATATAATTTCTACTAACATGGATCCACTCACTGAGTCGGAGCAAATTGATGAAGTCTCTCAGCACCCTTATTTCTCACCCCTCAAAATGGGGTTTAGTGGCTAACCAAGAATAAAAATCTACACTAGATGAATTTAGGTCCATCATAAGTATCCAGGGCTCTATCTTACAGCACTTAATTGCAATATCCATTATGTTTATTTTGTGCATAGAATAAAATACATCTTCCTAGCTGGGGAATCATAGCATTCTTTTAACTCATTAAAGCCGTTCTCTGACCTTGGAAAAAGATGTTTACATGACTGAGTTTTGTGTTTTAACACAGTGGCACTGATTCAAATCCACTGCAAATTTTTTTTTAAGTAGCACCTTAGCAAACTCAATTAAGATTCATGGCTAAAGTTCCACACTCTAATGTTACTTTTCCATCATACTCTTGGAGCAAACAGAAGACAACCATATTATGGGTTGACCACAGGCACCAATTACATACACATGATAAACTGCCTGGCATCAAGTTGTATTGTGAAAACACCTTCCTGTTTACATAAAGTATTATATAATGATACTTAAAACTCTCTTTTATTTCTCTTTAAGGCAAAAAAACTCCCATTTTGTTCACAAGTGGTAATGGCTTCTGGATAACTGAAAGCTGATTCTGCAAGTGGATAATCCGTTTGTCTTAACTCTCATTTTCAGTGCTGCCTAAGAAACATATTCAAGGAAATTATGTATCTGTTTCTGACAAACTAAAAAAGAAAGGAATTGGTTTTACATTTTAAGAGTAAGATTTAAAAACCTGAGCAAACTCAAATAACCAACACTTTATTTCAGTCACTGATTTAGCACTTATTTTGACTGAATTGATGCTTTTGATTTTTTCTTCTCCCCCTTCCCCACCATAAATAATTTTGATCGACATATTCCCTTCAATTATTTTATGTTATAGACCTTGCTTACTGTCTTTGTCTGATTTTACGCCTACTTACAGCCCAAAGAAAAATATACATGATTTGGGGATTCCACAATCAATATACTTGCTCTGCAGGGAGCCCAGCGCAGGGTATTCAGGGAGAGAAATATAAAAGACATGATCCCTGCTCTCAAAAAGGATTATCCACCATGCTACGATCCCTTCTCCCCCATGCATTAGACAATATGATTTGTATAAGGCTACATGAAACAAATTTCTCCATTTTTTCTGCCTGGTAATCTACATTCTCATCTTTTGTAATACATAAATGAGAAAACAATATTCTGTACACACATTTGAATTAGCTTTTTTATTTTCTTCAAATGCAGTGTCGTAATTATACAGCAACAGGTGCTAAATTTACAGTAGTACAACTATGATAGATTTTGCATTCTTATATAGCTATGACACATACCTTCTTACAGCAGCCAGAGCCAGCCATCTAAATTTACGAAGAGGTGGACACAAAGTAGCCCAACAGATTATATACAACTCAGAAATGGGGGAGAGCTCATCCAGGTTTCTATCCTGACTTTCTACTACCAAGTTAGAAAAGCTCTTATTTGGATTTATATGGGGAACAAGAAAACAAAAAAAAGCAAAACAATATACACTACCACCAATACAAGAACATATATACTAGAATATGCACAAGTACCCAGGATATTTTATGTCACTCTAAAAATTTATAGTTTATAGTTGAGTAAGTCACTAGATAATTTTGGATCTGTTTTTTCCCCACACTGGGTGTCTATGTTATGTTGAATCCCTTCTGCTCCAACAAACTGAGTGTAACGCATGAAAGAAGCATCTTGATCGTTATTATTATTAGTGCTTTATTATACAATTCTAGGAATATACTAAAATCATGATTCAGACTCAATTAATTTAAAATGTTTGACATGACCAAGGATTAGACTAAAGCTTAACTTGTCACAATGAAGAAAGTGTTTGTAATCTAAACTGCAGAAAATATGTTTAACCCACTGAAGACAAAAGACTTTTAGTGACTCCGTCAATTGTTTGCAAACAGGAATTTCTAATTACAAAGAAATCTTAACTAATTCACTATAACAGGCCCTCCATTACAAAGAATTTGTTAGCAAGGAGTTTGAAGAGTAATCAATCTAAGCACATGTCCTCTGCATCGGCAGGCGGACGGACTCTCAACCACTGTGCCACCAGGGAAGCCCCGGGACTTAAAGGAATAACATTGCATTTATTTTTAGCACAATCCAGATATTTTGCTGGAATCTCAGCCCAGTTACTCTGAGTACACAGCCTAAAAAGCAATTGTAGTACTAAAAAAATAATAAAATGACATTTGAGGCAAATCGGTTTTATAATAGCTTTAACCAATGTTTAAGTATTTGACAGTGGATGCTAACCAAATCACAGGGTGCAAAGATCATCTGTTGATAGTGTGGTTTCAGCATAACCCAATGCCTTATCAGCTCTGCTCCTGTGAGGATATTTCCCTTCCCATGACTAGCATGCACATCAGTAATCAACTGTGTCGCTCTTTTCCATCAAGCTCAGACCATAGCCTTGGAATCTTTCTACAGACATCTACTGAAGAAGAAATGAATGGAGTTAGTCCAAGATATGAATCTTGTTACTCCAGCCTTAGATTAAACAATGATAACCCTTTCTGAATTGCTGATAAACTTTCATACAGAGGCTCAGTTAACTCTTCGTTCTAAACTGGGTGCATGAGTATTGAGATGGTTAGAGGGGTTACAGGAGTAGGTCTAACTAAGCATTCTCGATGTGTATTTACCATTCAAAGTTATTGTTTACAGAACAGAGATCCAAACTCTCCCATCTCAGACTTCTCAAATGCACCACGGAATACTTCAGACACACACAGCAAGTGTCAAAGCACAGAGCTTTTTGCTACTTTATTCTCAATCTATGAATGGGTGTACCCCTCATAGCCAGGAAAAAAAAATTATAAGAAAAAAAATAAAGAGCATGTAAGTCATATATAAGTGTAATATCTGGCTTGCATAAAAACTACTTCCAGCTCAAACTTCCAGTCCTGTGGAGGAAATGCCTTTCTAATCAGCTCACCTCTGGGCTCCAGGTAGCAGAGACCATTTTAACATTTTTCACCTGGGAATGCCCTTAAGCACTCAAAGTGTGTTCCAGAGGTCAGTAGCATCAGTATCACCTGGGAGCTTGTTAGAAAAGCAAAATCACTGCCCCTGTTGAGACTAACTGAATCAAATTCTGCATATTAACAGGCTATCCAACAAATGTGCATTCACATTAAAGTTTTAGAAGCACTTATCTAGACTCTTAGAAGCCCAGACACAAGAGAGATGTTACAGAATTTTCATACAAATTTTCAAAAATTCTCTTTTCTAGATTCTATAAACAGTATGGACCAAATTCTGTTCTGTGGAACAAAAATCCATTGAGATTCTCTGAAAAGAAATAAAAGAGATGGCGGGGGAGTGGCAGGGGGATTATGTTTAAACATATCAAAGTCCACACATCAACCTCTTGGAAATTCACTATACACATTATCATATTGTAGGCTCTAACAAGTACCATCACAAAAAAACTAGTTTCACTTTAACTCAATCTTTCAAAAATGACCCTTTTTTTCAACTAATAACTATTAACTGCTTATGAGACCCTTTGGGAAAACCACTAGAGACCAGTTTCTGGCAGGTCACAAAAGTATGCAGCACATGAAAGCCTCCTACTACTTCATCTTTAGGATCCATATTATTCAAAGATGAAGGTATAGTGAAGTCCTTTTGGTACATCTGAAAATTGAAAAACTAAAAGAAAAATGAAAATCTTGGCTAGGGCCCCAGAACAACCTATATCAAAGTGAGTTTTTGCTATGTACGACTGTATTCACAAGCTCCTGTATATCTGCCTGGAGTCAAAGTACAGATAAAGATAAAGATCTAGAGCTGGAAACTGACCCATGTCAAAAAAGCAGAACATCCTAAAATAATAATAAAAGATAATAAAAGATTCTGACGCTCTCAGCCTCATGCTTTAAAGTTGGTTCTTAGAGTGATCTTACTGATCAAGATGATTCACAAATACTAAGAAGATTTCTGTCCTTATCTATATGAGTATCTTTATAGATTCACAGTAAAAACATCACTGCTCCCTGAAAACTATAATCAATAAATTAGTCAAATTAGTTCGTAGGGTACTACGAACACTCAAATGAACTAACCATTGAGTACCACCTCAGTCTATATATTTAAAGAAAGCAGAGGGCTTCCCTGGTGGCGCAGTGGTTGAGAGTCCGCCTGCCGATGCAGGGGAGACGGGTTCGTGCCCTGGTCCGGGCAGATCCTACATGCTGCGGAGCGGCTGGGCCTGTGAGCCATGGCCGCTGAGCCTGCGCGTCCGGAGCCTGTGTTCCGCAACGGGAGAGGCCACAACAGTGAGAGGCCCGCATACCACAAAAAAAAAAAAAGGCCGTAAGAGCTGAAGACAGGGTGAAACAGCACGTGAATGAGAAAGCAGGGTGATAACGGAATAGAGAAAGCCACTCCCAGCCCTCACACTCCCCACCCAAGTCTTCCACCACCACACATGTCACAACCTGGTGACATGGGCCCACACATATTCTTGTCAAGTTCTCAACATTTCCATCTCTTCCAAAAGACATTTCAAGTGGGTTCTAAAATTTCACAAAGCCCCAATCTTTTGTTGAGTTTTACTTTTATCTTCTGGACAGTTAGCCTAAGGCAAAACTTCAACCAGTTGTAGAGAGGAGCCAGAGCCTCCAGAGAAACCTACTCTGTAACCCGGGCATCACTAATCTACCCACTCAGATGAGCAACACCTGGTAATAAGATTAAAGGTAGAGTCCCTTCTCTCTCCACAAACCCCTACTTGTTCAATCCCAAGTGCAAAGAGAGGAACAAAATAATGCCACAGGCTCCTGCCTGGGGAGGCAGATGTTGCCCCTCTGAATCATTATCACCAAGATCTTAGAGACTGTGATTCTTCTTAAGGGTGGAGGATCCCCAGCCAGGAATGGAGGATCAAGCCACATCAGCAAATAACTGTTTGATCCCAAATCAAAGTTAACAGAGCCCCTGGATATGTGTTATTATGAACCAGGAATAAACCACCATACAGCCCCACTTATCAGAACTTTCTCCCAAATCTAAATACATCCTCCTATATGATGACTGTTATTAACAGCTATTAATAATTAAGAACTCTTAATACCTTATATTCTAATCAGATTTATCCACCTTGGGGCCAAAAGTTCAGTGCTGCAAATTAAAGGACACTAAACTTTTTTTTTGTAACTGAGATCCGAAGAGGAAAGGGTCCACTTAATAGTAACAAAGGTATAGCAACCAACTAGGTTTGAGCTATACACACAACACACACACACACACACACACACACACACACACGTATATATATGATATGATAGCCCCCAAATTGGATCCTACATCATACAATATGTTCCAACTTTTGATTCAGAAAATACTATCACTCGAACATTAACTAGAGTTAAAGTATGTGAAGTATCAATATCTGGAGTCAAATTTCGTAGAGGTTGGGGGCTTCCCTGGTGGCGCAGTGGTTGAGAGTCCGCCTGCCGATGCAGGAGACGTGGGTTCGTACCCCGGTCCGGGAAGATCCCACATGCCGCGGAGCGGCTGGGCCCGTGAGCCATGGCCGCTGAGCCTGCGCGTCTGGAGCCTGTGCTCTGCGACGGGAGAGGCCACAACAGTGAGAGGCCCGTGTTGCGCAAAAAAAAGAAAAAATGTGGTAGAGGTTACATGACTTTGGAGGTAAATAAGAAAGAAAAGCCACATTTGGGGCTTTCAATCTAGTTCAAGCTGTAAGTCACTAGAAGGCAGTACCTCCAAATAGCTGCTCGGTAGCCTGTGCAAAATGAGTCAATTTTCTAAATCAGGTCTTCAGTGAAGTGCAGAGGCCAATGGAGGTTGTACTGCTATTAAGAGGGACTATGATGCAGAGAGCACAAATGGAAGCAGCTGCGTGGGCAACAGTGGAGAGGATTTCCAGCATCACACATCTAAAAGAAAAACAAGTCTGACAATTGTTTTTTTTCTCTGAAAGAAAAATCTTGATTCCAAGGGTCATGAATAATTCCCTTCAAGGGCTCCCCAAAAAACTCGCTTAGATCTCTGCCAACCAACCACATGAAATTACTCTAATTGGGTCCATCTTACTATCAGAAGTTATTTCAGGGGAAAAATGACTTGTCTCTTAAAAACAAATAAAATTATTCTATTTATATTACATATAACTCTGAAAAGTGTAAAAGCAACAGCCCAGAGTGCCCTTGAAGGAAAGGATATTAATCCTTGATGATATATGAGCACAGCCAGAAGTCAGATCTAAAGAGATAAAACCGGAAAACGCAAGCACTGGATAATGCACAAGATATGGCACAGAAAGCAAGCTAGTGCGAGATCAACCGGGAGACAGAGCACAGATCACAGGGCCTGTATCTTGACATGTCTAAATTCTCTCTCTTTTTTAAGGGCCAGCTAAGATGCCATGAAAACACTCCAAGAAGCCCTCTCTGAACCCCATAACATAGTTCATCTCTGGCCTCCAACAGCTCCTTATCTGGACCTCTCTCGCGCCACTTATCACTTTTGCCTTGTATTACAGTTATTTATAGATAGCTCACCTCTCCTACTAGGCTGTGAGCTCTTTGAAGATGGAAACTAACATTTATAAAGCACCTGCTCTGCATGAGGTACTGTACTTGGTGTTTTCACATGCATTACCTCAGTTTAATCCTTGTAACCCCCCTGGGAGATAGGTCTCATTTTCCCACTTTCAGAAGTTTAAAGCAGTTAAGTATTAGCTCACAGTCTGACTTTTACTAAGGGCTAGAGAGAAAATAGGAACTAAAGTTAAATTCAAAGTTGATGGCTTTCCCATTATAAAAAGTTCTGTCTAATTCATCTTGATATCCCCAGCATGGTTCTTTGAACACAGGAGATGCTCAATAAACCCTTGCTTATTTGGTTAGGTAATGTCTACTGAATACAAATGAGAAGATCAGTTGTCTATCTTTCAGGTCATCTTCTAAAATGCAGCCCAGAAAATAAAACAGCATCAAAATGACTAAATGTATCCTCTGTAG
The DNA here is from genome assembly GCF_964270905.1 of Leucopleurus acutus. Lineage (NCBI taxonomy): Eukaryota > Metazoa > Chordata > Mammalia > Artiodactyla > Delphinidae > Leucopleurus > Leucopleurus acutus. The sequence goes on from NC_139151.1 coordinate 81,536,906, forward strand.
ACTGTAAAAATTCAAACTTCAGAAAGAGTAAAAAGAAGAATGAAATAGAGGCAGCGAGCCAGTTTCTAATTTATTTTATCCTTGGGTGAGCTTCATAAAAACCATATATATTGTACATAAGAACATGATGTTCTAATTGACTATAGCATCCTGGTATACTACACAGATGAAACGTAGGAAATTAAATGGTACTGTGAGTTTTCTAAACAGTCCATTAAATAGTCAATCTAAACAAGCAATAGCATAGCTCTAATCATGCCCACTTCTCATAAAAATCAATTGTTTACCCTTTTTAGTATGGAATTTTCTTAATTGTGGCCTGAATGAGAAGTATTCACAAAGATCATATTTTTCCCCTCTGAAGTGGAAGAATTCTGGGCTTCACAATTTCGACTGGAGCCGCAGTTATACATTTTATAAGCTTCTTGGGAGCACCTTAAGTATTTTTCCCTTTAAAAAAAAAAAGTCACTGAACTAATTTTGAAGTATCCAGCTCTTTTGTTAAATGTGTCAAAAATGAAGTCCAAGAGGATAAACTGCCTTCAGATTTCAAAGTGGCTTCAAATTCCAAAGTGGCTTCAAATTCAGTCTAAAACTACTATTTGGAATTTTATAACATGGCTTCTTAATTTAAAAAAAAGTAATTAATCGGCCAATGGGCACAGTTTTAAGAAATGCTGCATACAAACTGGAAAAGTCATCTGATTAGAGATTCACGACCTGGGTTTTAGTCCCAGGTAGTATAATCCTTATCTACTACGTTTTAGTTTCCTCATCTCTAAAATGACTGATCTAATGTACCTTTTAGATCTCAAGTTCTGTGATTCTGCTCAACAGGTAATGGTCATGGTTTTCACTGGAACTTCCATCAGGCACAATAATGGACCCCAAATACATTCACATCCTGATTCCCAGAACTTGTGAGATGTGATGTGAATCACTGTAGATGTGATTCAGTTAAAGATTTTGAGATGGGAGATTATCCTGGATTATCCAGATGGGCCCAGTGCAATCACAAGGATACTTGTAAGCGCAAGTTGAAAGGGTCAGAGTAAGAGAAGGAGATGTGAAATGGAGGCTGGAGTGATGTGACTGCTGGCTTTGAAGATGGAAGAGGGCCAGGAGCCTAGGGATGTGGGAAACCCCTAAAAGCTGAAAAAGGCAAGGAAGTAGATTCTCCACTTGAGTCTCTAGAAAGAATGCAACTCTGCTGATACCTTGATTTTCGAAACTCTGATCTCCATAACTATAAGACAGTAAATTTGTGTTGTTTCAAGACACAAATCTGTGGTAATTTTTAAAAGCAGCAATAAGAAACTAACACAGACCTGAATATGCTTCAGTACCATTTGTATCAGATATACCACAAAAATATGGAAAGATACTGTTATCTTTCTTACATTTGTCAATTGATATATTCAAAGGTGAAAATTTTCTATTGCTAATGATTATGAGGAATGGTGGAGAAATACTTAAACTATTCAGTCTGACAATCACGAGGCATTCATGTAAAAGCAAAGTGGAGTGATGAGGATAATAATCACAATACTAAACAAACGTTGAGCATTTATTATGCACTGGGTACCATTTTAGTCACTTTGCATGTGTTATCTTGGTTGTGGCATGCTCTGATTTCACTGACTCTCTGTCTTCTGCCTTCTCACCTGCTCCACAAAAAAAAAAGCAGCATTCAATAACCGCAGGTGGGAAACCATGGAGGAGGAAGACAAGGTAAGACTAGTTAGTATTAGATAATGTTCTTTAGAAAGAGGAACTGAGGCCGTTTTTTTCTGATTTAATTCAGAGGCAAAACTGATGCTACAATCATGAAATATGAGGTCAGCCTTCTCATTAGACTCCACATCAGACCAGTCAGACACAGTCTACAATGTACCAGACAACGTCTCTTCCGTTCGAGACTCAAACAGACAACACCTTGTCCAAAAGCCATCCCCCAGAAGCCAAGAGCAGAAACTTAAAAACAAATGCTTAATTGAGCTGCTTACCTAGAAATTTCCTATGAGAAGAATTACATTATTATTACTTAACTGAAGCCCATTATATTACATTTTGTGTGTGTGTGTGTGTGCGCGCGTGTGTGTGTGTATGTCAGAGAGAGGAAAGAGAGAATACACAGCAATTGATTAGGTACTTTCTCATTTAATTCAATTACCTAGAAGAGTAAAATGCCGTAAGTGAAATTCCACCATTGCAAGAGACAGATGCTGAGAGACAACCAAAGCTGTATCTCTATGAGCAATATAATAATCAGCTGATGAAATACCACGTGAGTGATACATGAAGAAACCATGGAGATTAACAAAGATAGACCCCCCCCCCATTGTAAATGTCAATATCCAATTTTTAGAATCATATGCAAAGAAAATATGTCATCGTTTGTGAGAATATCCCTGCTTTCACTCAAGGCTAATCAATTTCTCCCATCATCTCTCTAAATATGAAATGCTTCTTTCCAGTAGCACCATTATTTCAAAAATAAGGTACAAAATTTAAAGAATATTAAACCTACAGTTCTAAATACATATTTGCAACAGTTTAAAATAAATAAGATCAAAGTTGTGTGCTTTCCTCTGAACAAAAATCTTCCTAAAATAATGGACTGGGTTTAGCTGACAAAATTAGTTTTCTTCCCCACCCCCCATTAGTTTTCAATAAAGTTCTGGTATAAAAGAAATACCAAGTCAACGGGGAATTTAAGATTTCCATGGCACTGGATTCATAGCCCCATTCACATGTGTCACAGTGACTAACATGATTTGTTCCCAAATCTGTCTCTCTTACATGACTGTAAGCTCAAGGTGTAAGAATGAGTATCTTATTGATCTCTATGCATCTCCATAACATCAAATATTTTTGGGCCCATAATGAGTGCCTATAGGTACTCACTAAGAGTTTTTTGAATGATAAATTAATACACTAATGCCAAAGACTTTGACGGGAATACACATTAAAGTCAAGTGTATGCCTCATTGAAACTGAAGCCACAGTCTAATAAAGAGAGACCTGTAGAAGATCATGAAAAAAAAATCAAAGATTTAAATGGGATGTCAGATGTGACCTTTTGAAGAATGTTAGTGAAGTGTTGTGGTGCTAGTTCTAAATACATCTATTTTCATATCACCCAAAAAAAAAGAGCATGCTTCATGCATGCCACTGTCCCAGCACAGGAGTCTTCATACAGTATAGGCTCACTTCAAGTAGTAGTTGAAGACTGAATTAATGAACGATTATACCATATGCTATGAGTGGTCTTTTTGAATTTTAAGATCAGTGACACTATCAAATTATAACAATTTTACAAGACCCTAAATGTCCACTAACCAAGTCTGATATATTTTCTCCCTGCTATAAGAGTCATTGCTAATATGGTTGTAAATCAAATTAAAAATGGCAATTTTCTTTTATTAATGCTCAAAGACCACCTACGCCAGCATATCCATACCTTTTTTCCCCTAACTCTCCCACTGCCTCACTCACCCCTCCACTTAGCCAACTGGTTCACCAGGGTCCCAATATGCAGTTGGAAGCACAAGTACAACTGCCTAATTGTTATATCATCACAACTAAGCTAAAGAATACATGATTAGTTGAACGTGAGATGGAATGAGATAGAATCCCAGGAGCCTTACACAGTCAGTGCAGTCAAAGCAACTATGAGTGGGAGGAAGGAAGTGCTTTTGGGGTAGAAGAGGAAGGTGCCTAAGGGAACTTACTTAGTTGTTTAGATATACATATGTTTAGAGTTGTGTGTGTGAGTATATATATATTCAAGTATATACATACACACACATACGTTTGTATTTTTATACTGATGAAGTGGTCACATACTTTGGCAAAACATTTTAAGGAGATGCATTTGGCTGAAATTCTTTTAGGAAAGCAAACTGAACAATGCTACAAAGATCTTAAGGCAGCTTCTAAAACAGAAATCCCACTGGGACCGGTTCTAGGAGCTTTGCCAGGGTACAGGATACAGAACTCACTCTAGCAACATCTTTGAGATTTCTGGGTTAGGAAAGCAAAATTTCATAGGCAAGATGGTCAAAGCAGAGCAGAAAGAATTTCTCTTGTGGTGCTCAGTCCTTCCTTGGAGAACCTGTGGCTAGAGGGGGAATAGGAAGAAAAAGAGAGAAATGGAAATGCAGATGAAAAATGAAGGAGAAAGAAAACTGGAGAGAAAGAGAAGAGAGAACAGGAACAAAGGGAGTCCCAGAGAACTTAAAAATGTGAATGTACTTAGACATTAAGTCTGGATGTTTAAAAGAAATGATCTAAAAGAAAGATTTAAAAGAACAGTCCTCCTAAACTCATGTTGCTCCTAACTTCAGTAGCTATACTAAGTTGGGCAGAGGCAAAATTGGTCTTCAAAAATTTGCTTCAGTGGAGAGGCTGCAGCTCGCTCCATTAGTATAACTTGCAGAAGAAGATTGTTACTTTAAAGAAACTAATGAAAGTCTCAAAGAGTTTATATTTCAAATGGGGAACATAGAAAACTCTGCATTTCATTTACCAACTTTTATAACTGAAATCACTCTAATTGTCATGTACTGTTTCTTTGAAGCAAGGAAGTGCTCTGTCAGAGGACTGCTGGTCTACCTATATGTCAGCATGTATTTCTAGGGAAATCATCATTGCTGCCATCAAAGTAACAAAAATGGCCCAGAGATAAAAGTGACTTCTGGAGAAAAAGAATACACATTCTTGATTAGAAGCACTTCGTTTCAGAAAGAAATCATTAAGAACTGATGTTTTAAAAATATTAAGTAATTCTACTGAAATATACATATCCTATATAAACTTTTAATGGTAGATTGATTTCTTGTAGTATATAAAGAATATAGCCAAGTCGTAGAGTAAATGACAAAAGATGAATGAAATTTAGGTTTAAGGACATGAAATAATTAGCGGGTGGCACTAAGAACAAGATTTGACGGGGGAAAAAAAAAAAAAAAGAACATCAAAACAGGGTTTAGAAAACCTAAATGTCCACCAAGAGGTGAATGGATTAAACAGAATGTGGTATGTCCATACAATGAAATTGTACTCAGCAATAAAAAGAAAAAAACTAACTGCTGAATGATATATGCAACATAGATGAATCAAAAACATGGTGCTAAGTGAAAGCAGCCAGAAACAAGAGTCCATTTATACACAATTCTGGAAATTGCGAAACTCATCTATAGTGACACAAAGCAGGTTTCATTGGTTGCTGGAGTCATGTCTGCATCTTGTAGTCGTGGATTCACAGGTGTATACATTTGTCAAAATTCATTGACTTGTACACTTGAGGTAGATACTGCTTATTGTACAGGCACTATATATACCACAATAGAGATGATTTTAAAAGAAAAATGTAATAAATAGAAAAAACAGGTATTGGTTTAATCTTGCCATATTTTCCAAGATACATTAGCAAACATTTAACATTTACCATAATAAAATTAATGAGTTAGATTTCCAGAGTGGGGCCTATTTCCTGAGTGCTTCACCTACTGATCAGTTCAGCTCCTTCACAACCATTGGATAAGTGAGAGGATCAAAATTCAATGGTGTCCACCATCAGAAGGGAAAAGACTGAGCTACGGAAGACATCATGAACAGGACAGCCAATGTAGATGAGGGCAGTGCAGCAGTAAGTGGTCCAAGAAAACACTTTCTTGCTCTCTTCTTGCTTTTGAAATGCGATTTTTCACATTTTACAGTGATAAAAAAGAGATGTCTGAAAGTACCAGCAACATGGCAAAGGATACCGAAATCTAAGCCTACCCAACTGTTTTTGACAAATATGCCATATCGAAAATTCTTCCAGATCCTTCAATCCTGGTCCCTGTCACCAGGGACAGGTCCCTGTTTCCTGGACATCTTTTCTTTGACTTTTTAATATTAGCAATCACATCACTGGGCAAAGAGCACACAAAAATTGACCTATAAGCATGGTATGTGTTTCTTTATGAAAAGTTAAATAAATGTTATGAAACCAAACAGAAGGCAAACTTTTGATTACTACTGTCTTCTTTCATTAAATATGCACTTATAATTTTTGTGATCTTCCCCTAGAAATCCCTCAGAAATGAAGTATTAAATGAAATCACTCACACCAAGTAGTGGATATGCCTATTTTCTGGCCAAAAAAAAAAAAAAGTGTTTAGAAAACTTTACTTATTATTATTGTTATGATTCAAAATTTAATCTGTATACATCCAGAGAACATTATAAGAGCTCTGCTGCCTTAGGTATATGGAAAAGTGACTGCTGTAAGAAATTTCATTGATGGAAGCATCCAAAGAAAAGAACTGCCTTTAATTATTAAAGAATCCTAACGTTACCCAAAGCACTGACTTTGCCATCTAACGGCTATTTGGAAATTAAAAGGCAATTTTCAGCTATAAAATTTAAATATGGCAAAGGAAGCATCCAAAATCTTTTATGGATAGGAACAAGGAATTTAGACCTTTCAGCCAAAGGGAAAAAGATGCAACCATATACTTGTCTATACACCACAGCAAAGGAGAGAATTAGTATTATATGACTACTATTAATTATAGCAACTATTATTATATGACTATGGGTAGTGATGAGAACTTTTCTATAATACATGGATTTATCTGTTCTACCAATAATACCTTCCAAAGTCCCTGTAACATTATTTAATGATTTGCTGATAGATTAGACTATCATATGCATTTGGAAAGACATCTTAATACCATAGGGAGAGGAAACAATATAGTAATCCTTAAGTCACTTCCTCAAAGGTACATTAGAAAAAATATTAGCTTCCTTGTTCTATGACTGCCAGACATCTACTATAACATGGCAAGAGAAGTACCAAGTTTAACATAATTATTATTGGTATCAGTACTTAGCCAATAAGAATGCTCTGAAATCACTTGAAAATTTGTTACAAGATTGATACTTTACTCAACAGATATCAAGTTGAGCACATTACACTACCAGATGTTACATTGGCGGCTGACAGAACTGATCCAGCGTTTGATGAAATTCACGTGTGCTGCATGTAAAATGACAGATCCAAAGTTGGACATGACTTATCAGATTTCACAAGAAATAAGCTTTAAATTCACGGTAGAAACCAATGTTCTTGGCTCAAAATTCAAGGCACAAATAAGCAGCTCACGTTAATGCAAAGATTTATTTTTTCAAATAATTATTTTAAACAACCGCTAAAAAGCACTGAGTCACAAGCGAACATAACAAAATGATGTAAACATGCTTAACGTGAAATTCTCATCTATGTCTAGTCAGTGGAGGCTACAGATTAGCCAATAACACTATGTGCAGGCTACTAGACTGGGAAAGAATACCAAAAGAAGCAATCAGTCCTTTATCTCTTGAAGTTTATAATTCTCTCAGGAAGGAATTTTTTTTAAAAACCTAATAGAGATAAAAAATAATTTTAAAGCACTTGTTATAAACGACTTCCTTCACAAGCACATATAACCCAGAGTCCATAATGTCCCAAGGTGCACTAGGCAGAAGAGAGTTTGAAAAGTGAACTAAACTAAAATATTCTTTTTTCCATGCATTCTCTCTATAGCCAAGGACAGCTATCTCTAAAATATTTTTTCTGGGATAGATTTTTTTGTTTGTTTTTTTGTTTTTGGCTGTGCTACATGGCTTGCGGGAGCTTAGCTCCCCAACCAGGGATCAAACCTGAGACCCGGCAGTGAAAAAGCACTGAGTCCTAACCACTGGACTGCAAGGGAATTCCCATGTTCTGGGATAGATTCTTTGTCAAAAGAAATTTGGTTACGTGCTGTTGTCATCAAATGAAAAAATGACCACAAATATTTCATAACTTCTCTAATGACAAAGAGAACTCTGTTTCCCTACCCCTTGAATCTGGGCTTGGCCATGTAACTTGTTTGGCTAATGGGATGTTAGCAAAGAAGATGCAAGCAAAGGCTTGAGAAGTTCTCACCTCATGTTTGCCCTATTTTGCCACTTTTGGAACCCAGCTGCCATGTGAAGCACAGACTATTCCACTAAATGCTGGAGGCACATGGATTGATCACCCCCATTAACTTAAAGTTTGTGTTTGAGGCCATCGGGGATCAATCAGCCAGGAGTAGCCCACTCAGCTGACTGTAGCCACATGTGGGATCTCTGGTGATACCAAAATAAAAACCAACCAGCTGAACCCAACCCAAATTGCCAACCTACGAAATCATGCCTAATAACTGTCTGTTCTTTTAAGCCACTAAGTTTTGGCCTGATACATGGAAAATACTAACTGATCTACATATTAACATGTAAACCAATTTATGATTAAAACCTTTAAGCACTGGACAAACTCCAGCTGGTATTTATCAATCCTTTCTATGAGTCTGGTTTCCTCAGATCCTGATGCAAATGGGTAGACTAAGGCATAGAAAAAGTAAATAGATCTAAAATACCCGAAGCCAAAGTTGGTGTCAAAACTAGAAACAGAATCCAGAAACGCTAGAACTCAAAATGCTAGAACTGCTGGATCACCTGAGGTCTGGTCTCATGACCAGGAATGATATTTAAAATATATACACAACTGATAAGGCATGGACAATTAAGATAGATCACAGCCTTAGCAACAGGGCTGAGTTTTAGAGGTCCCCTGATATGCCAGGAGTTTGCCCATTAATTCATGGATCTTGAAGAGATTTAAGGGGAGGGGCTGAGATCTTGGGGCACTTGGTAAGCTCCACAGAGTCCACTGGATACCAGTCAGTACAGACAAATTTCAACATTTAAACAACTGGTACAGCCAGGCCAGTGCACAGAAGTCATCCCCAAACACAACTAAATTTCCAAAAATAGAAGCATTATTCATAATTTCACTGTTTCACTTAGTGAGTTAAAATGTTCTAATCTCTTTGTTTCCTTGTTTGTTCTAGAAACTGAGATTTGGCTCCTGGCTTTATAGCCTTTTTGTTGAAATGACTGACCCTTAAAACCCTGTAGTTATGGTTTAAGATACCAAGACCTCTGTCTCTGAAAAGAAAGGTACAATTAGAAGAAATGCAGTAGGCAAACTGTCCACAAGATATTACAAATTGTCTCAAATCTTTAAAAAAAAAAAAAATTGTTTATTTCTTCCCGAAACAAGAAGGGGTTCCAGGAATAACTGGAAACAGCTCTAATTTAATTGGATCAATTCTCCAAAAACCAGCATTTCCAAGATAAGCAGATAATAAGAAACAGTAAAGACTTATGGGCTCAGAGTTTAAAATCAGCAAAGTTTTTCAATAATTCCAGAAATTCTTTCAGGAGCCCTGGAAAAAGGAGATAAAAATGTGCTTTTAGCTGCCAAGGAAAACAACAACAACAAAAAATTATCCATTCCTCTTCCCCACCCCCCACCTTTTTTCATTAAAATATTGAATCCAAGAAGTTAGGCAAACAGATTATTCTTCAAGAGCAGGAATTAATATTCCCAGGAATAACCTGTATTATTTCCAGAGACAAGTACCATTAGAACATAACATTTAATCTTTATAAAATTCAGTAGTCTACATAGCTTGGTTCTCTTACTAGGAGACAGGCTGCTTAGCTTGAATATGAACAGTTTTAAACTCTTCTAAGGGACCATCCAATTCCAAGGTGAGAAGAAGTAGGCAGAGCATTTCCCATTTGTAATCTGTCCCTCAATACTGAAACATCAAGTCAGTGAAAAGTGAGATATTCAGTCAGAAAAAAAAAAAAAAAGAGAGAGAGAGAAGAAAAGGAGTTGAAGGAAAAGAAGGAAGAAGAGAATAGAGAAAGAGGAGAATAGAGAAAGAGGAGAAATGGAACTGGAGATAAAACCTGTCTCCTATAATTCAATATCCCATGATGAAATTACCATGAAAACATTCACAAGCCATACAGAGATCAGGAGTTCAGAAGAGTAGTTGTCTTAAGGACAGATGAAAGGCTTGAGTGATGGTGGAGTTAAGAGAGATTAGAGAGCTGAAGGCAGGCCCTTCAGGTAAGACAAAGAGAGAGAGAGATACAGTTGGGCCTTCATATCCATGGGTTCCACATCCTTGGATTCAACCAACCACGGATCAAAAATATTGGGGGAAAAAAACAAAATTCTAGAAAGTTCCAAACAGCAAAACTTGAATTTGCCACACACTGGCAACGATTTACATAGCACATGTATTGTATGCACAACTATGTACACAGCATTTACATTGTATTAGGTATTATAAGTAATCTAGAAATGATTTAAAGTATATGAGAGGGTATGTGTAGATTACATGCAAATACTACACCATTTTATACAAGGGACTTGAGAATCTTCGGATTTCGGTATCTGAGGAGAGTCCTGGAACCAATCCCCCGTGGATACTAAGGGACGAATGTATAATTATCCTGATTACCATGAACCAAATGAAAATGTACAGGAGTCTGCTTACAGTAGTAGACCAGAGAACTAACGTGAACCACTTTGTCATGAGCTGCTCAAGCAACACTTACATCTAAAACAATTTGCTATATGAATAGGCAACGTTAAGGTCAGTGTATAGCCATTACATTATCGATAATATTTAAATGATTAATGTTTGCTAAACTGCAGAGAACAGCAAATAAATTATTTTCAAAATTTATTTCTTGACCCACTAGATTCATTATTAATATATTATATTATATTGGAAAAGACTGCAATAGCACTTAAAGTCCCTTTATTTAAAAACAAACAACTTCTATTGGGAAGCTAGCTTTAAAAAATAGTAAAATAAATTTTTTTAAAATATTATATTCATGAAGATATAAGTTTTATTTATAATGAAAAAAATAAAGCAATCTATAAAATATCCATCATACTGAAATGAACAAGAAAACTACGCACATTGATTTGATAGATTGTGGTACAGACACAAAATCATGGCAAAAAATAAACGAATAATAAAAAACTATGTAGTGACACTAAGGAAAAGGCAGTGATATTATAATCAGGGAAAAACACAACTCAGATATAAGTATATTATAATTATAATGAGGTAGGATAACAATGCATAGGAAAAAAGAAGTTAGAATAACAAAACACCTTCCCCCCCCTCACTCTGCCTGTTCTCTATTCTACATATTGAGAATATAATAGGGTAATATTATTTTAGTTCAAAAAAATATTTAAAATAACTCCTCAAGGCTTAACTATGTCTGTTACTCTTTTTGTTATTGATCACATGCCATCATGGTTACATGTGATCATTATATATTTTATTATACTCTGAAATACAAGCATGAGATAAACACACTTCAATAGTACTTTTAAAAGATATATAAGAGCATCTGCACAGCATCTACAAAAGCAATGAGTAAATACTTTGGTCAACCTCATCAACATAAAGGCACAATTCAAATGATTCCAGAACCTCTTACAATTTGCTGGAATGCATCGACCACATCACACCCCCTTGAGTTTCCAGTGTCATTAAGTAGCACAAGCCAGTCTGAAGTATGAAGCTTATCTTCCACTAGCATGAATACAAATGATGACTCTTTTCTCAGTTGTAAATGAGTCTCCTTTAAAACACTTCACACAGATAAGAAGCACACATTAACCAGTTCAACCAATCAAGGAAAAACATATGTATGTTTTGATCTGGACATGAACAAACAACCTAAGTGGCCAAAACTACGAACAACACACAACTACTTCTCCCACACACTCTATCGCCACATGATCTCGATTTCAAGGATGGATTTGATACATTCTCCTAAAAAATAAAGATTTCCTTAAATAAAATAAAATTAAATACTCTTCTCTGAGAAACTAAGAAAGAAATGAAAAATAAGCTTTCATCACAAATACGTTCATAGTACTAGTAGTGATGTGGACAGTGGCAAATTCTATGACCATGTCTGTCCATCTGCTAACCGGTAGCTGGCTGCAAAGCACACAACCTAAATTTACCACCTAGGCTTCCGTGGAAATTAACAAGTTATTAAAATGTGACGATATTAGCATGCTAATGACAGAAACTATAAGATAATAGGTTTGTGTTATAGCCACAAGCAGAAACATACCACAAAAGCAAATTCTGCTTATTCATGATTAATCTGACTTTGAACTTCTTGCTCTTGTTATCTTCCAGTTAGAAAACCTAACATCTCCTATAATTAGAATTTGTTTGCAGAGGTAGGAATGGTTTCAAAATTAAAAATGTTATTTAATAGCAAAACTCTCTATACCTCATCCCTAATTTTTCATTTGACCATCCACTGACAAATAATTTTGTGCAACAATGTGATTTAAAAGACTGGAGCTATGGCAACATTCAACTTGTTAAGAATATGGGCTTTTTTTTTTTTTTTTTTTTTTAGTGAAATTGAATCACTTAAGTTGTCTGTATTTTCCATTAAGTACCCTAGAGCTGCCTACAATACCGTCCTTGAATACCTGCCATGGAACCATCTTTCTGGTGAGAGGTTTATTACAAGATGCTTTTAATACTATTCTATGGAGGCCAAGAGGTTTATTTCTCCATGGCAAACAGCCAGGTTTTGATAAATAGCATGAGCAGATTGCAATAAATACTTAGTAAAATAATGTGAGTTTCACATTTTTAAAAAGCAGAAAAACATAATTACTGAGAAATGGCTCTACATGACCAGTGAAAAGAGAAATGTCTGTTTTATGTACTAATTCTCTATGGGTCAATCTGTACAAATTATTAGTCCTTATTTTTAAGGTAAAATTTTATTCTAATAGGAACAAATAATTAATGATTACTTAATGCCACAGAAACCATCAGTTGATACTAGAAAAAGGGAAACCAAATTTAAGATCAAGATCTAAAATAAAAGTTAAAGACAGAGTAATATATTTATATTCAAACATGTACATAAAGAGACTTTTCTTCTGAAAACATATTGCTCATTCAGGGAAATAGGGTTTTAAATTGTCAAACTCTATTCTGAGAACACTCACACGCACCTGTTAGAAAATTTAGTACATTTTTTTAAAGGCCCTAAATAGAGGTAATGTTATATAATATGAATTTATTTTAAAATTTCAGAAATGTAATCTACTTAATGTAATATCACATTTCTAAATTACACTCTCTGGTTAGGTATAGAAAAATTCTGATATATGGTAAATGCAGTTGGCTTCTGTTAAAGGACTTCTGAATGAACCACATGAAACACTCTGCTGTTACCTTCAGCCTCTTTCAGAAATTGTAAATAAATATATGTCTTTCCATCTCCAATATCTGATGTGTAAAAAAAAAAAACATTGTAAGAGTCATTTACTCCTTCACACTAAATAATGAGCAATTCAGCTATTTGGCTAAAAAAAAATCTTCAAATATTAACTATGTATTTGCTAATTTAGGCTAAATATACCTTTTTAAAGTTTGAAAATGCTTTCAGGAAAAACTGTGAAGGGAAAATCATCTTAGTTTTAAGAAATCACATAAACAATGGGTTTGTTTGCATTTAGTATGCAGAATGTCCTATTTCTAAGGCACAGGAATAGTTACAATTCGCTAAAGTAAAAAATAAAAATTCCACAAAATAATGGTTTTACAATTAAAAGTATTTCCCTGACAGAATAGATAGTACTTGAAAACTCCCCAAATTTTAAAAGAATCTAGGATGCATTTCATACTAACGGCTTTAATGAAGCAGAACTGAATCAATGACTTCACAATGCCAGACAATCAACTTGGCTTTTTTTTTTTTTCCTTCACTGACTCGACCAATTGTTTTGGCTTCAAGTTAGAAGGAGCTTCAATTAAAGATAATGGTTGTTTGGCCTGAATGAACACTGAAAGCCTGGGTCTCTAATGTATGTTCTGAAACACTCAGAAAACAAACAAGATAGTCCTTAAGACATATTTCATAGAAGTTTGAGTTGTTCTGAAGAAATTAAAGCTAGATAGAGAAAGCTAAACACGTTATTACAACCAAATTTCAAATGTGAAAGCCTTAACTCCAAGAAATAAAAAAAAAAAGAGAGAGAAAGAAATCAGATAGCATCCTAAAAGCAAATAGACATCTGAGCAAACACTTATGAGATCTGAGCAATGCAGACAGAAGGCACCTCAGAAAACTCCCAAAAGTTGGCCTCAACTGCCCTGACTTAGCCTGTAATTGACACAGTTTCATTTGGCTTGCCTAGGTAGCTAGTCCACAAGAAGCGCAAGCTTTTTTACATTTATCCAAAGAAGAAACTCAGGTCTTTACTCAAGTCAAAATTTGAAAATGCACCATCAACAGCACTCATACCATTCCAAGGAGAAAGACAGATACAGATGTGCTTAAAAAAATGTTCTTATGGAATAGAAGAACCATGGTCCTGGAAAAAATCTACTTTGGAATAAAAAATATGACTATTGTTTACTGTTTCACAGATGTTTATTATTGCAATCAAATCTTTGCTTCTCTTCTCCTGAGTTATAACTTAAACACATGCTATCAAATAGAATATAAATGCTGGGAATTAAAATAAGTAAATACTCTTTGTAGAGGTGATTACCTCTACTGTTTGAAAGCACTGACTATTGTTATTACATGAGCAAGAATCCTAAAAAATTGGCAAGTTGAATTTGGTCCCATTTACTGCGCAGTTTATACGGAAGATATTACAGAAATGGAAGCACTTTACAAACACTAGATAGAATTTATAAAAAGTATTATTAAAGCATGATAGCCTGGCAATTCACTCTTTAAGGAGAAACCAGACCCAGTCAAACATATAGATTCTAGGAGGGGAGAGGGGGTAATAGTAATAATAAACAAGAATCCTGTTATTGAGAAGAATAAATCTTTCCGTAAGTCAAAAATCCTTCTACGTGGACTGTGATTCTCTGAAGTGTTAGTACCTTTAGAGGTTGGGAACACAGGTACAGCCCAGTCACCTGGCATGAGCTTAACAAACCTCTGTTGAAAAAATACTTGGTGAAGGAAAGAAGTCAGGGCACTCTATTCATTCTAATTTTAGTCCAGGGTGAGGAACCAACAAACAGTGGGTGAATTACATTTGTCCCCTTCACAATACCAAAGTTTTATAAACGTGCAAATGTTCATAATAAAACACTGTGTTGTCTTCGAATTTCAACCCCTCTAGTCAGGGTTGAAGTTAGTCACAAAGGGACCAACCTAAAAATAGGCTGATGAGTGAAAGGCCGGGAGCCTGCCTGCTCTGTCAGCTTCCGTTGCCAGCAGCGAATGGAAAGCTCAGGTGACGTCTCCTCATGTATAGACATTTCCCCTTAAGCAAATAAATGTAACAGTCAAAGCAGAGCTTCGGTAGCCTAAGGAATATCACGAGAGGCATTCAAAAAGTTGGTAAATCAACTGCTTTGTCCAGGAATGGAAATGAGTGCGTCATCTCTAACAACGTGTTTGTAAAGTGAAAAATTTGCCCTTGATTTTCTTCATTATATTCCTAATAACAACAGTTGCATCAGAGGAAAATTTTTGCTATCATACTTGCAGCTCATTCCACACTGGGGCTGTTTCTACACAGTAATAAAGCATCTGGGTGAAAAAATGGAAAATACACAACTAATCATCCAGCTGTTTCTAAAATCCCAGCTGTTCACTAATAGGCAGAAAATAACCTAGCATAATGACCGAACATAACAGACCTACATTGCAGGTGATCATAGAAGCTTTTTGGGTATGCACTGGCATGACCTGATTTATAAAATGGCAAGACATCTACCTGGATCACACAAAAAAAGCTCTCCCTGAGAAATCGGTGAACCTGGGATGGCAGAAGCCTTCCTGCTCGGGGCTTTTCTTGAAGCAAAGGTGAGTTGGGCGTGCAAGCATTTTACGTGGCCATCTCTGTGGTTTAAAAAAAGGCAACAGGCTTAATAACTGAGGGGAAAGACTGAAAGGGGGAAACCAGAAAGGAAACCTTTGAACCCTTTATTTTGAACAAGTTTATATTTGGTTGGAACTTATATTAGAATCTTCTATTTCCTTTTCAAATCCTTTTAAGGGTACAGTAACATTTTTGAAAGTTGAATGACTTCATAATCTCTCTTGCAAAGCTTATAACACAACTACAGCTTTTCATAACTGAAACGAAAAAAAAAAATGTTTCCAGCATGTAATTTTCAGCTTATTTTAGCAATGACAGCAGGATTTATCCCATGCTAGACTGATCTCCAACAGTGATACCACGGACAAACCAAAAAGAAACAGTAATTCCTAAACAGCCTCTCCCATCCAAAGAGTCAACTAGTCCCTTGAGTGAGTAAATATAGTTTGGTGTCACAAGACGATTCACACCTTACAATACTGTACTTTGCTTCATCTTCATCTGTCTAATCTAACCCTTTCTCCACTGTTTCTCACACTGCCTTGCAGCCTGTGAAGTATGTGGATTCTAGTAGTGAAATGACACCTCTTCTCTGTGGATGAGCAGCAGCTAAATCAGCAAGGAGCATATGACAGCAGCAAGGAGTTCTAATTTTGTTACTGCACAGATTTTATGATTTTTCCATTCCTCTAAGAATTGCACACCGGCAATAACCAACATAAACACATCATTCAGCTCTGTGTTAGTGACATTCACTCTCAGGGCTTCAACTGGTTGCTTAATTCTGTCTTGGTTTTAATACACTACCACATTAACATTCTGTATCAGAATGAGAGGGTGAGGCAGGAGGAGGGAATTATCCCCTGTGAAATATAAGTGCCCAAATTGTAATCTTCAAGTTGTAATCTTCTGAGGATGTGAAAGAATCCCTTGCTCTGAAAGGAAAGGTGAGTTTTATCTTTAATAAGACGTATAGCTTTAATTCTTAGCAACAGTTTTATGGTTTTGAATGCGAGTGCTCTCAAAGACTAAGAACAAAGGGAATTAGGGTATTGGGACATATACATACACATGCCTACTAAGTCTGGTACCAATACTAAGTGATCAATTCACTGTCCTGGATTAATACATACTAGTAGTTAACACTATCAAATGGAACAGTTTTCAAACTCATCTAGCTATTTTTGCCATCCTATTAATGACTTCATTTAGGCATAACTCTTTGCCCCTTGCCTCCCACCCTCCCTCCCACTCCCTTATCCCCCACTTAGCATCAGAGCTTGCTGATGCATCACCTGCTGCTACTGCAAGAAAAAAAAGCAGTTTACTAGCTTCTCATTGGCTGGATCAGATCTGAAGGAAACAGGTCAAGAACTCTGAGAATACTTCTAAAAACCCAGAAGGAAAATCTGTCCCTAATACTCCTGTGTCATCTAGATGGTAATATGGTATATATGCACTTCCCTATGCCATTTTTCACATATACTGAAATCAGCTTCTAGACCGATTAATAGCCAAGTTGCAAAAAAAGATCATCAAACAATCTTGTCATTCTCTAATCAATCACAACCAACCCTTTCACTTGGTCTGCTAGAAGGTAAACATTTATATCCACCAATTTAAACATGATCACAAATTTAAATATAATGTGGCGAAGTCAAGAAAAAGGGAAGAAAAACAACATTATCCTCTCAAGAAATCTGAATAAATGAATCATTATTTATGGGATAAATCTCCCTCCAAATACATGGCTCTAAATATAGATTGCAATCTCCAAATCTCACATTAATTTCTTAAAGTGTTTAATTAGAGATACTCCTGAAGCTAATAAGATAGTGTGGAACTTAGAGTCTCTATTTTCTTATCAAAAGTCATGTTAATCTTAGGTAAACCATCCTAAAACTACTATCCATCTCCCAATAGTAATGCCAGTAAGACACCAATGAGGAACAGCAAATGAACAAATAAATATAAATCCTACTACAATCCCTAGAGATTCTATCTCCTCTTGATAGATTTCAGTCCAGGGGGAGCTTCATTAATTATTTCCTACCCTGCCTGATAGCAAATGAAAGTCTTTCCTGCCTGATAGCAAATGAAAGCCTCATTTGGATCATGATCCTTACCAACTGAAGGAGAAAAAAAGACTCGCTCGGGTGCTATCAACACCATTAGTGTTCTCCAGGGGAATCATTCATCTATTCAGGTATGAGTGAATTCAGTTTATAAATAGAATAACATGCACCGTCCACATTAACAGATGTGGCCCCCATCACTGAGAGAGTTCAGATAATATAGGCCTGGTCCCCAAGAGATATGGGATTTTCCAATTATTTTACAGTTTTGTATGTGAGTGCCCACAGAGGCTGAAAGATATTAGAACATTCACCAAAAACAAAAAAAAAAGCAAAAACCCAACAATAACCTGAGACTTTTAATATTGTAATTGAACCTAAGAGAATTAAGGAAGTCACGTCAAACAACAGCTGCAACAAAAATGCAGAAAGATAATGGCTTCAAATCAATCTATTTCTAGAGAGCATAGAGTAGATCTATGCAGCCATATAGTCCAGTTTCCATGCTATACACATCCTTTATATGATGTCCATGAAAAATAAAATAAACATTTTCCAATGTTCCATAAAACATAAAAACCTTTCCTGGGAATGAATTCCACATCTCCTTATCCAATGGAATGTCTCAGAGCTTAACCCTAATACCGCTGTGGTTATATGGCATAAAAATCCAACCTAGAGTATAAAGAAAGACTTTTCAATCCTTACGTGTCACCATTTCCCCAAACCACATGATATTTACACACTTTCACTTCACTTCAAGAAGTCTCTTTCAGTGCCTCAGACCATTCATTTACTTACATATCTTTTGCCAGAATAAAGGCAGAAAATGAAATATATGATATATGTAAACATATGGATATATATTAACCGAATTATGTTAAAACAAATATAATTCTTTGGCTCAGCACTGACACAACTTTAGTTGATATCCATAGGGGCTATTTATTTAAGTGCTTTGACTGATTTCAGAGGTGACTGACCCCTCAACAGCCAGTAGCTTACTGTGGATAAAAATGCCTTCATGCTCTCTGGCTTTAAAACTATGTCCCTGGTCTACAGAAGCATGAAAAAACAATCCAAGTACATTTCCACATAATGCCAATAACTGGAAAAAACAGCATATTTTCCATGTTTATTAATTATTCCTAAAAATTACTACTAAGACCACTGCTGAAGTAAGTTGACATTTCTATCATCTTCACAGAAAATGTTCACACTGTATATTCTTTCAGTGACTTATCTCTGCTAGTGGTGAGAAGCCATGACAAAGGCTACCCCTAAATATATTTCATTTTGATGTATGTGACACATTGATTTGAACAACAGACTTGGCCTCCCAGTTAGGTTTTCTTGGCTTTCTGGTTTCAGTATATTTGTTGATTCTTTGTAACTGTATTATTTTCTTTTTATGATTTTGCATTTTCTGGACTGGCTGTTTAATGGGAGACAATGGTTCTGAGCCTGAGTAAAGCCAGCCTCAGATGAGAAACCAGTTATGAAAAAATCTATCCAACAGATAATTTGCAGATAAGGAAGCAAAAGTTGAATGTTTGTGGATTAACTATCAAAACCATTTAGCTCCTAGTCTTCAGGATACAAATTCTCCTTCCAAGATACCAGTGACAGAAAATGGATCAAAAACTTAACTGGGGCTTCCCTGGTGGCGCAGTGCTTGAGAGTCCACCTGCCGATGCAGGGGACACGGGTTCGTGCCCCGGTCCAGGAAGGTCTCACATGCCGCGGAGCGGCTGGGCCTGTGAGCCATGGCCGCTGAGCCTGCGCGTCCAGAGCCTGTGTTCCGCAACGGGAGAGGCCACAGCAGTGAGAGGCCCGCGTACCACAAAAAGAAAAAAAAAAAACTTAACTGCACGTCAGCAACACCATGACCAGTGAACTATCCTTTCCTACATGACAGTAAGACTCCTTATTTAGCACATTACTTGCCTTATGCATCAATCCCACCTAGTATTACTTACAGGCCTGAAAGGGGATATGCTAGGGTCTCACTCAGAGCTGCAGCTCATTAAATATGTGCTGTTTTTCAAATCACCCAACTCATACCCTGGGATTAATTTATTTACCCATAAATAAAGCCACCATATTTTCTGAACCTCAAATTGGGCCATATCATATGGTCTAATATGTATTAGCATACTTCTTAAGAGGAGGCTACTATAAGAAATTGGGACTGCTATGGAAACAGAAAACCAAGTCAGAAATAAAACTCACATCACAGTCCTAATCTTAATTCACATTTCAGAAGTACATATTCCCATTTACTGCAAAAACAGGTCTGCTCCCTTCAATCTTGAACACAAACCACTCCATCAACCTTCTTTCAAACAGGAATACTGATCGCCATACTAGAAGGTAGGATTGTCTTCTAACCTGTAGTGGTGGATAGATTGGTCTGGAAGACTCTGTGTTTTGAGTCAAGTTTCTCTGCAATCAGGAAAACCAAGAGGTACCTTTTGTTCACACCAAATGTCCCTTGCAGAATTCAGAATGACTTTGGGGTCAGGAAGATTTCCTGGAACAGGCCCCTTTGTCACTGAATGACAACGCGTAATCATCCTAAACTGTATCTATCTCTCTCTCTGTCTGTCTCTCTCTCTATATATACACACACACACACACACACATATACATATATATATATATCAAGAGGGATGTTACACTGTGTATTGTGTCCATGAACACATCACATGTTAACTTAAAAATGTAAACTGAACCGAGGTGTAGTTATTTCCCACTTTACCTAGGAATAGCTGCAATGTTAATGCTGAATCACAATCCTGAAAATCAAAAACAGGATTCCTGATTCTCTTGGGACATGGGGGTACTACTATTTATGATTCCAATGCAATTAAAAATAATTTTCTACTGGTTAAAGTTGACTTTCTAAAAAAAATAGGGAGGGCTTCCCTGGTGGCGCAGTGGTTGAGAGTCCGCCTGCCAATGCAGGGGACACGGGTTCGTGCCCCAATCCGGGAAGATCCCACATGCCGCAGAGCGGCTAGGCCCGTGAGCCATGGCCGCTGAGCCTGCGCGTCCGGAGCCTGTGCTCCGCAACAGGAGAGGCCACAACAGTGAGAGGCCCGCGTACCACAAAAAATAAAAATAAATAAAATAAAAAATGGGGAAAAAGAATATATATATACACATTAACTCAGAGTATTTTCCTTAGATATTTCTTATTCATATATTGGATGCTGTTTCAACATATGCTTAATGAAAAGATTTTCACAGAGCTTCAGCTATCCTGCTTAAAACAAATTGGACAAGGAAAGCAGTAGCACTTGTGAAATACTACATGTGTCTAAGCATAAAATGAGTTCCCCAGCACAGGTCGGAACACTGCTTACTGACAAGACTGTACTATAGCAAAGCAAGAAATCAAAATGTTTACTTACCAACTTTCACCATGTGGATTCAACTGGAGACTGAGGAATTATTTTTTATTAAGCGAATCCCTTCCCTTTAGAAGCTGCTAGAATAAAGAGCTTCAAAATAAACCCGATTCATTCAGTTTAGTTTACATTCTAAAAGCTCAATCTCAAACTCCTGGTTCTGCATTTAACCTAACAGGGAGATTTTAAAACCATTTTGTTGGGACTTCCCTGGTGGCGCAGTCGTTGAGAGCCCGCCTGCCGATGCAGCGGATGGGGGCGGTTCGTGTCCTGGTCCGGGAGGATCCCACATTCCGTGGAGCGGCTGGGCCCGTAAGCCACGGCCGCTGAGCCTGCGCGTACGGAGCCATGGCCTGCGTGTACAGGGCCTGCGCGTACAGGGCCTGCGCGTACAGAGCCTGCGCGTACAGAGCCTGCGCGTACAGAGCCTGCGCTCCGCAACTGAAGAGGCCACAACAGCGAGAGGCCCGCGTACCGCAAAAAATAAATAAATAAAACCATTTTGTTCTTACTACAAGTCTGGTATAACTTGAGGGGTACTCAGAAAATATCAAGCTAATCTAGTGTTTTCTTCAACTCCACAGAATTTTGGTACTGGAAGGAATCAAGTGATAATGTAGCCCAATCACCTGATTGTACATTTAAAAACAAAAACCTGAGATCACGGAGATGAGATGATGTGCCCACAGTCAACAAGTCGTCTCTGGACCCCTAGACCAACTGTCACACCTCTGGTATCCACAAGCTCTCTTTTCACAGAAATTCAAAGGAATATTTATCCCTCCTCTCTCCTCAGTAACTGTTAGGCATAGCTGTTTCCCTTTCAAGCATATGCAAAAGAGAACAATGCATCCACTCTTGAAAAGACTCTGATTAGGATGACCCTCAAATACTGTACTTTTGGTAACATTTATTACCATCTGAAAAGCAACTAAATGATCCCAGATCCCAAGAATTCAAATCTGTAAATGGGGTCATTTCTCTTTTATCTTACAGCAAAATGTGTATGGTGGCCTTAAAAAAGACACAGTTTCCTAAATAAGTTACAGATAGCCCCTGGAAGCATAATTCTTAGTATAAAACATTCACAAATGATACTAAAGCACTTTGCCTAGCTGTGACTTGGAAAAATACTACAAACCCACAGCTGCACTGAGGAATCTACCTTCACACATTATCTGTAAGAGAAGTGTTCTATATAGAAGTGTTCCTATACAAGTCTCAAGGGCTTAAATGCTTCCTTCTCAGTGTGAAATCACGATCCAGACATGCTAAAATAAACGCACCTTGCAGGAAAAAACAAACAAACAAACAAACATTTAGTAATAACCTAATAATATTTGGTTTGGAAGCCCTTGCTGTTACTTCTTGACCCTTTTACCCTTAAGAAAACCATGTAAGATAAAGGAAAACCCCAGAGTCCCCAAATGACTATATTTCCCGGATTCTCAGAAATACCAAATTCTAATACATATCAATAAAATTTCATGTAACTTTTCAGATTTTAAAAGGAGATGTTGTGGAAACAATGAAATACATTTTCCCTTCCTAACATAGCCAAATCATTGCTATTGCTATTATAGAATAGTCAGTAAACATCCAATACCAGAGAGCATTTAAACTATATTAAGATATAATCTGACCTACTTGGGTACAGCAAAAGCTACACAGTACCTTGTCCACAGAGCCAACTTTTTATACCATGACATGCCTGGGATCTTCCCCAAAAAGAAGAAACTGAAGTAATTATTCAGTGACAGGCTATCTTGTATCTGCAAATCAACTTCCTGTAAGGAGCTCAAAATTAAAGAAATTACCCATTACTTTCACAATATCCTAATAAAGCAGATGTAACTCATGGGTTCTAAGTCTCTTTTTCTCCCAGAGGAAGGTTAAACAACTTAGACATAGCATCAGAAATTTATACGGAACTCGGCATTTCAGAGGTTTCACATGTTCTCATCTGCCTCCCATAACAACTCTGTGATGTAACAAATGCTTTACGCGCCCTCTTTTTCACTAATGAGGAAACTGAGGTACAGAGATTAACAGTGACTTTCCCAAATGAACGGTGACCAACCCAAATAGTGTTACCCCTAGTCTAATGTTTGTTACATTTTTTGCTCTAAATCCAAAATATATTAAAATGTCACCTTTGAAGTCTTGTTACAGATGGAATTTCCTTGTTCTGTCACTCTCCATTGTCCACTAGAGATCTTTGGTCTGCACTCAATCAACACCCCCCCTACCCCTGGCGGTTTTTCATTCTCCAAAAGGTGTTCTAGAGAGGTGTTTCTCTAAAGTGGTGGTGAAGGGGTGAAGAGAAGGGGGTAGCTTTGGTTTTAAACCTAACATTGAATTTACTTTGAATTTTAAATATCATTCAAGGAGAGGTAAGATTTATATTATTATCAAATGATGGCCTGGGATTAAAAGGCTTGAGTAAAGCTATTCTAGCCCTTTTTTTTTTTTTAAAGTTCGCAGTTGTCAGAGTTCATTACGTGCTGAGATACCCTACATAGCATTTTTTCCCCAGACTTCAGAACAACAACTTTATAAAGAAGTTGAAATATTGGAGAATAAGGCCTCTTATGTATTCTGAGTTTGCTGACCTACATCTCATTATGACTTAACAGTGTAAGTTGGATCACTAGCTGTTACCTCACATTCTAGAACATCTTGTCGTAAGTTAAATGCAGTTACATGTGTCACTAATTCCTTTAATAAAAATGATAATGATGGTGATGTGGAAGCCAAATGTTTTGACACAATTCTTTCTTATATCAATTTTAGCAAATAGAATGTTAAATTCTGAGGTGAATCCCCACATCCTGCACTTATGTCGCTACACAAATAAATAAACTTAATAAATCTAGAATTTATGTTGCACATTTAATAGAAAGCTCTTAAGCCATAATCACTGTAGCTGCTGGGCGTCTTAATTCTTCAAGAATTCTTTCAGTGCATGCATTAACTTTGGTTAAATTATTCTGGATTTAAAGGCAGAAGAATATTTAAAATAGTATGGTTTCAGAAGCATCATTGTAACAGAGCAATTTCAAAAGATTCAGTTGCTAAATTTGACTTCATATTCCCTTTGCAGATCAGTTATTTAGATTTAAGAAGAGAAGGGAATCATGTGCTGTTATCTCTGTGGCCATTCTTCTCACACAAAGAAAATGAGAGAACAATAAAATAAGACTAAGAAATCATTCTTCCAATGATTGTCATTGAACTGTTACATTAGTAAACATTCACAGTATGAAGTCTCTCTCAATCTCCAGCATATAAAGTAGTGCAAAGGAAAAGGAAAAAAAAAAAAAAAGAAAGAAAGAAAATTCCAGTTCTGTTATCTGTGAACAAAACTTGTTACATTTTCTCTGATTTCATTTCTTCCATCATTGTTAGGCATTTGCTGTCACATCTCCCCAAAATTAATAATAAAATATAATCAATTTCTAAAGGCCCCTGCAGCCTTTTTAAAAGTTAATTTCCAGTTAAAAATAAACTTTAATTAAATCCAAGATAAAACTGTAACCTATCGTCTATTAAATAATCCACTTTCTTTTTTTTCTACATAGTAATTCTTACAATTTTTAAAAAACAACAGCTATGGAATCCAAAGACATGAAATGCTATTAAAGCACTGATAAATGACAGCTCAAATTCATTAGGTCTTACATAGTAAATACTTCAAAATGCCAACTTTTCCCATCACTGCACGATTACTAACAACGTTGACAATTTACTTACACATACACACACGCACGCAGCACTCACACACACACAAACACACACATACACATTCTCTCCACAGAACCATCTTTACTTTTAACACCTCCTCCAGTTAATGTGCAAAATTCTTGCATTCTAATAAAAAATATAAAGATAGATTTGCTCCTATTTAAGCCTCCCTCTTCTCCAAGATGTATCATTTGTTTGATATGTAATACAAGTTTAGTAACAATTATGCCATGTATAACCATTAAATGGCGTACTACTGTATGCATTGGATTCATTTGCATATATCATTTTCATAACTGCACTCTCTATGCATAAATATATTTGGAGATGCTGGGATTGGGGGGAGGGGCAGTGGCGGGTGGCGAAGGAGATTCACACGTCGGTCTCCACAGCCTTCGCATTAGAACAGTTGTTTTTATCTGTCTCACTGTCATCCCCCTTTCCCTGACACTTCTCCTTTGCACACAGAGATTCCTTAACCCCTTCTTCCATCTCTAGATACTCTGACTTGTCCCCCAGGGAAGAAGAAGTAGAGCTCCGAAATTTCTTCAGCAAATTAGAAGGGAGGTACGGGCAACTGACTGCATTCTGTGTCAGCTGTGTCTGTTCCTCATTTTCAGTCTCTCTGTGGTAGAAATAGTTAAAGTTAGAGACAATCACTGGCACTGGCAAAGCAATGGTTAAGACGCCTGCAATGGCACACAGAGACCCTACGATCTTGCCCCCCACAGTGATGGGCTTCATGTCCCCGTAGCCCACAGTTGTCATGGTCACCACGGCCCACCAAAATGCATCTGGGATGCTTTGGAAATGGGTAGTCGGTTCATCCGCCTCCGCGAAATACACAGCACTGGAAAAGAGGATGACCCCAATGAAGAGGAAAAAGATCAGAAGGCCCAGTTCCCGCATGCTGGCTCGGAGGGTGTGGCCCAGGATCTGCAGGCCCTTGGAGTGCCTGGAGAGTTTGAAGATCCGGAATACTCGGACCAGACGGATGATCCTGAGGATGGCGAAGGACATGGCCTGCTGCTGCTGCCCGTTGCCACCCCCCTGCTGCTGGGCCAGATCCGTGCCCAGCGTGATGAAGTAAGGCAAAATGGAGACAATGTCAATGATGTTCATGATGTTTTTGAAGAAGAGGGCTTGGCTGGGACAAGCAAAGCAGCGAACAACAAACTCAAAGGAGAACCACACAATGCAGACCGTCTCCACAATGAAGAAGGGGTCGTTGAATATCGTGTGCCCTGAGTTCTCTGGGTGGGGGGCCGAGGTGTCGTTCAACAACCCACTGTGCCCGCCTGTGCTCAGTGCTGTGATAAGATCCCTGTCGTCCCTAAACTCTGGCAAGGTTTCCAGGCAGAAGATGACGATGGAGATGAGGATGACCAGGACCGAGACGATAGCTATGCCCCTCGCGGGACTGGAGCTCTCTGGATACTCAAAAAGCAGCCAAACCTGCTTCTTAAATTCATTCTCCGGCAAGGCCCTGTCCTCCTCCTCTCTCACAAAGCCCTCATCCTCCCGAAACTTGAGCAGGGCCTCCTCCCCCAACTGGTAGAACTTCACCTCCTCCGTGAAGATATCAAAGGGGACGTTGACGGGCCTCTTCAGGCGGCCCCCTGACTGGTAATAGTATAAGATGGCATCAAAGCTAGGCCTGTTCCTGTCAAAAAAATACTCGTTACGCAGAGGGTCGAAATACTGAGTCCTCTTCTCAGGGTCCCCCAGCAAAGTCTCGGGGAACTGGGCCAGGGTTTTCATCTGGGTCTCAAAGCGCAGGCCCGAGACGTTGATCACCACGCGTTCGCAGCAGTCGCTGTAGCGGACCGAGCTGTAGCCGCCACCGCCGCCCGCGTCGTCCTGGGGCAGCAGGTCGGTGTAGGAACACTCATCACCGCGGTCATCCTCGCTGTAGCGAAACCTTCCCTCCTCCTCCTCTGCCTCCTCTTCTTCCTCTTCCTCCTCCTCTTCCTCCTCTTCCTCCTCCTCCTCACTCAGATCCCGCAGGATCTTCTCCTCGGAGCCACTGGGCATCAGGTCGGAGCAGTGAGGGAAGCTGCTCTGCCGGTGGTGGACTTTCTTCTTCTCGGGCCGCTGTCGCCTCCTCCTCCTACTTCCCCGGCCGCTTTGAGGGTCTTGGGAGGTGCAGGCCCCACGCAGCTGGTGGTGGTGGTGATGGTGGGCGCCCCCTCCAGACCCCCCGCCGCCTTCCACAGCAGCTGTGGCCGCGGCGACAGCAGCCGCCGCAGCCGCCCTCGAGTGAGCCAGCCTCTCGCGCTCCCGGGCCCGGGCCTGCGCGGCATAACCGTAAGGCATGTGACTGTTGCACCCTGAGCTCTCCGCACTCACCATTGCAACCTCCATGGTGGTGGTTTGGGGGAAATGGCTGGTTCCAGTTGGAGGAGAAGAAGAAGAAGGAGAAAGAAAAATAGGGCAGCTTTTTTTCTCACCAAATTAAGGTAAGTTTGGAACCTTTAAGCAGATTGCTTGGAAGACTAAGGATATTTTCAGTCCAACTTTGCATTTTCTGTTTTTAAATCAGCACACCCCATGCTCTCTCTTCCCAGGGATTCAGTGTTGCTCTCCAGAGCTTGGTTCCTCCAGAGAAACAGCCTGGCACTTTCAAGCCTAAGTCAGAAAATGTTGGGGTCTCCCAAACACTTATTTTGTGGGGGGGGATGTTCAAAGTAGGAAATAACGTCTAGAATGTGGTATTGATGCTGCGAGATTTAAAGGCAGCAAGTATCCAACAGCCAGCAGTCGTGCCTAGAAAATGGAATATATTTTTCTGCCATGGAAATTGTCCAGAGCTCAGTCCATCAAATTTAAATAAAATGCAAATAAGCCTTTAAGTCTTAGCACTTGCCTTCTAGTGATGGCTTGACCCATGTTAACATGTGACTTGAAGTATGTCCAGACATTGCCACTCAAAGCCTATCAGGATGATTCTCCAGGCTTTCCCCTTAAATCCATCACTGGCTTCCTGGACCCAGGGGCAATGCCGAGCTAGCTTTAGAGGCAAAGACCTTGGGAGGTAGAGAAGGTGCAAGATGAGGTGTCAGTGGGGGCAAGCCCAGCTCTGAGGTCTCCATAGAAATCAAGGAAATGCAGAGCATCCTTCAGCTAAAATCATGCAGAAGAAGCCACTTCACCTGAAAAAGGAGGGGAAACAAGCATAGGAGAAAAATAAAAAGGAGAATCAAATAATAAAGAGCAAACTGAGCGTTTCCTTCACATATACTTTTTTCTCCTGTCCTCAAGCAAGCAAGCCATTATATAAAGCACCAAAGCGACTATAAATTTCCAAGGAGTAGTATGGGGCAGCTTGTTCAATCTCCTCACTAAACATCCTTCTTTCCTTCTTCTTTGGATATATTTCAGCACTGTCTACTTTGGTGGCAACTCAATTATTTTTTCCTCTCTCCACTCTTGACCCATATGGCTCTTCCTTCAATCCACCTTTTCTCTAATGCCAGGTCTTAATTCTCACTGTCACTCTCTTCATTCCACAATAACAATGCTGTCACTTTACAGCTGCTTCCGTCATTCATGGATCTCAAGGCATTTTTTTAAATTTCCACATAAAATATTTCTGAATTTAGTGGCCATCCACCCCTCTCTGTCTTGATTCAGGATTAGAGAAGTCGGAAAAAACAGTTTTCTTTAATCCAGGTTCCACCACTTAAACAATCTTCAATCACCTCATCTACAAAGTGTAGATAATAATACAACCTCCCCCCATCCCACTTTTGAGAGGATAAATGAGATAACTGATGTTGACAGAACACCACAGTGCCTTGTACATGAGGAATATCAATAAAGGCTGGCGGTTATTAACAACATAATAACATTTTATGGTCAATCTACCCACCCCCAAATGCGTATGTCCTCATAGCATTGTCTAAGCAGGGGAAGGGCAGAACGTGAGGACATCCAGGACATTTTGAGACTCACCAATGGCCTGTATTATGTTGGCACTCCCTGACTCGCTGAAGTGTGTCCCTGTTGTTGTTTTTCTGTTCCCCTGACTCCAGAACACTCCATACTGCCCACAGCCTAGGAGCTTATCCCAGTTTCCATTTCTCTAATAATCATCTTCTCTCCTTGCAGTTCCCCATGTTCACCTCGATGCTTCCTCCTACACTTTGCTCGAGGGACTATCTCCTCATGGTTCAAGTCCCAGTTTGTGTGCACTTTGTTTTCAGCCTATGATACTTTCTTCCCTATAATTTAACCATAGTTCCCATCCCCCAAATTCCCCTCTCTTTTCCTTCCCTCCCCCACCTCGCCCCGTTTATTTCCAATCTGCCACTTCCTGATCACATCTTCCTTGCAGCCCTCCTCTGTCCCCACTGTCACTTAGTATTCCTGACCTTTCTTCTTGCTTAGTTTGCTCTCCGTAGGTCCAACTAACTCATCTCCTCTGCCAGGACGTGTCAATGCTCCTGCCCCAATCTTGCTTCTCCTGTCTCCTCTTGCTTCTTCCGTTCACTCTGTCCAACAGGACTTCCAAGAATGCAGAGAGTGGCCGAGAGAACTGGGGAAGATAATGACAGCCATAATTCAGGGCACCTACCAGCCTCTATTACCGGAAGCACTTGGAGCCATTAGCAGGACCCAGTGCTTGGCCACCTGCTGCTCCTTGCTGAATTGTGTCAGCCTAGAAGCCTAAATACACCTGGGTTTTATCAAGTGACAAGCAGGGAAGTGGCAAGCAAAGGTCTTCCCAATCACACATTCTAATGTGATCATACACATTCTCCCAGGGCAAGAGGTGAGCCTGACTGGGGACACAAAACCCAGAAAATACACCTCTGAGGGTTTTGGGAATGACATCCCCTTCCTTTGCCTGACTCCTAACATCATCTCATACTCTGAAATGTTCACTCTCACAAGGTCTCCAAATCTCTGTCTTCACTGTGGAGGGTCAGGCCAACATCCTTTAAAGACTTTCACACAAGCCAAATTGCCTGAGAGTTTGCTCAGTTTCTTCCCCAACCCCTCAAAGCAGTTATAATACACTATTTAAATAAAGCCCCAGTGTAACCAAAGTGCCTGTAAATTTGTATACTATGCACACCCCCTCTTCCACCCAAATGACTCCCAGAAGGTCACCAGTTAGAGGGTCTTCTAATTCACAATCAACTCTTCAGGAGAGCTAGACTTGCCCCCTTCACACCAAATAATTTCTTATTTACTTATTTACTTATTCATTTATTTGGGTTTGTTCATTTTGGTTTAACTCCCTCCCCCACTGTACAAAAAGCAAATCACATTCCTTCTAATTTGCTTCCAGTTACCTCACTATCCCTGATCTTAGAAGAAGAGGAGGAGGATATAAAAAGGGAGGGAGAGAGTGAAGAAGAAAAAAAAAAGAGAAAAAGAGGAAAAAAATCCAACCAGCAAATCAGACTAGTTTAAAATCTCTCTTCCTTCTCAACTCAAGGTATTCATGTTAGGAGAATCTATTTGAGTCAACTCTCGGGAGACTTTATGGGGGAGACCTTCCTTTTAAACACCACCAACTAATAGGATTTTGCTGACTACCTATTCCCCAATCCCTGTGCCCCCAAACAAGAGCCAAGCATCCCGCCCCTCCCTCCTCGCCCCCCTCCAACAAGGCTGTTTTCATCTCTCAGTGCTAATTCCTGCAACTGTTTTAGGGTGGTACCTGAAGCTTATCAGAGAGAGAAAAGGAGAAAGAGAAGACTGAGAGAGAGAATTCCAAGGGCCAATACCGTGAGAAATATACACTTCAACGCACGCCATTTATACAGTCCCTATGTGTTGCTCAAATGCTCAGAAAATGCACGCAAACCCAAATGTTGGGAGAAGCAGCAATTTAAACCCGTTCACCAGCTGTTCGCAAAGAAACCGAACCAGTGAGTCTGGGATGAGGCAAAACGATGCTAAATCTAAACCCCACCTCGTTGGGAAACGACATCTTTAATCGCGCCCTTGCCTCCAGACCTAGGTTCCCGCTCGGGCACATTAAGCAGGGCGCACGCACCCCATCCCTTGGGTTGGGAAAATAACAACTGTTTGGCCCCCCGGAAAGCCGCACAGCATCTGCACCTCCCTTCTCCCACCTCCTGGTTTATTTTTAACAGCCTTCCATTCATGCCCTTCTGTCACATTCTCGATATTATTTATCCCTCAAATGTCCACTGTTTCTTAACAGCCAAAAGAGTAGAGGAAAGATAAGAGAGGTATCATACTTACCATTCCCAGGCGGGGTGCAAAATAAAAATAAAGAAAATTCCCGGTTGGCTTTTTTCCCCCCTCAAGCTGCAACAGCTGGAGGAGGGGAAGAATGATCTTGGGGGTGGAAGGAATCACTCCGGTGTGGCAGGTGGAGGCTCCAAGATATCCACGGAACAAGTTCTATTGCCTGGCCAGCGGGGGTGCACAGAATCCTCGCTGCTGGAGCCCGGGGGTGGGGATCGGGGCTGCCCCACGGAGGACCCCAAGACTCCTGGTTCCTCGGGAGTTCAGCACAGAAGGGCTCGACGGGGAAAGAAAGTCAAGGTTCCCCAGAAAAAGAAACAAAATCCTAGACAGCAGCGATCACTTGTTAATCCCGAATTCCTCCAATATCCTTCCCTCTCCCTCTCTCGCTGGCTGCAGAAGCAGCACACGCCTCCCCTGGCCGGGAGCGCGCGCCGGCCGGGGGCGGGGCCAGGGCCGTCCGAGGGTGTGGCGTTCACGGCGGTCACCGGGGGCGCCTCCCGGCGCGGCGAGGCGAGCGCAATCACGACGCCGCGACTGCCAGCCCCCCGGCTGCGGCCCCCTGACAACGAGGCTCCGGGAAGCCAGTGGGAACCATTCCAGGATCCCCTGGCTTGCGCCCCCAGAGGCGAGGAGCTAATCCCGGAGAGAGAGGTGTCCCCTTTGGAGAGCTGAAATGGGGTCCCGACGGCAGAGCAGGAACGCCAAGAGAGGCTGGAAGGGGTGACTTCGACGGCAGGTCCAGTCTCGACCGCAGGGTGCTTCTGGGCGTCTTCTCCTCTCCCCGACCCGCTTTCTCTGCATCTCCCCCGGCACCCCACCCACCAGCCCCGGCACCATAACGGGTTTGTGGGTTTGGGAGCCCGGGTGCATCTCTGCGAGGCCGCCAGCCCGGAGCTCTCTAGTCGTCTGCTAGCGCGCCCAGGCCCCTCGGCCTCCGCCTCCCTTGTAGAGAGAGAGTTTGCCGGCCTCAAGTCGGGGGTCGGGACTCCCAGGAGAGGAGGAGACCGACTTTACACAGGTGTCCGACCCCTGGGAGGGAAGGATTACTGAAATTGGAATCGGGCCCATGCTAAGGGCTGCGCAGGGAGGCTAAGGTCCGAGTTAGGAGAGAGTCGGGGCGCTAGGAGCAGGTTGCAAGTCCGCCCCGGGGGCGGGGGGCTTTGGAAGAGTGGGAGGAGCCCTCGGCGAACCTGTTGCTCCAAAAAGAAATACGATTTGGCAAGAGGTTTGGCTCCCGGGAGGTCTCTAACGTAGTGGTCGGATCTCCAATGCCACCCCCCTCCATAAAACAACAAAAACCGCACTTCCCCAAGCCCCACCCCCACCCCCCGCGCCGTGGGCAGGCGAGTGCGCTAGCAGCGGCGTCCTCACGCCGGTGGACTCTCGGATTGCTTATTAGCTGGCTGGCGTGTGAAATGCCCCTGGACATCGATGTAAATATGCAATTCTCACAAATATGCCAAAAGAAGTGGGAAGTCAGAATTTACACAGACACACAGAGAGAGAGAGCTCAGGTGGCGACGGGGCTCCGGGCACCTCTCCCGGCTCCCTCTCTGATGGGCCAAGCAGGCAGCGGCGGCGTGCGCCCGGACTGCTGGAGCAAACTCGACCTTGGGGGGGTCAGTTGGCGCCAAGGCAGCCACTGTCGTCCTCAGCTGGCAGCTTTGTTCGAGGGCCCTGTTGGGCCTCCTCCTTTTGTGGTGCTCTATTAATTATTAAGAGAAATATTCCCGAGCTGAATTATAGATATGCCCGGTGCTCACTCACCTAACCGCTGCTGGCTTGGCGAAGGACAACAGGAGGGCCGATTTTCGTTCCTGTTTGATTTTTTTTTTTGGGGGGGGGAGGGATCTTTTTAAATAACTAAAAAAATTGCATTGTAATCGGTGAAAAGGAAAAAAAATAATAAACTGACATGGGGTCTGGTTTTCCTAACTTCTTCCAGTTAGTGACAAAAGTTAGAACCTTTGTCCTGAATGAATTTATCTGTGATCCTCTGGCCTCAACTGCAGGTGGAGGAACTGAGAGAAAGATGGCATCCACACCAGCTCTAGAGAGGCTCTGTCTCAATTCATGCCCCACTATAATCCATTTCTGAAAGTAGGGAGAGTGGATTTCTCCAAAAGTAAAAAAACATCCCATGTACTGGCCCCAGATCCCTTCTGTACTGCCACAATGTGTAGTAGTCACTGTGCAGTTTCATACATGCCAAAAGCAGATGGTTGAGTTTATTGTTGTCTCATCAGAAGGATGTTTCTTGGGATGGTAGAAAGCAGGGCTGAGAGCACAGGATCTCGGGACTAGTTTCCCAAAAGCAATTTGTGAGATCAGTTGGAAGCAACTGTGGAAATACTTTCAGGGAGATGAAAACTGAGATGGAATGATACACAAAAGACAGGTATATTGAAGCTTGGACGTTTTAATTGGGTCATGTTAAAACTTTATGAATTATGCTTCCATAATATGCTTCCATTTACTGTTTGTTCCTATCACAGCCCAGAGTATTTTAAAGTTTAAAATGCCTGAGGTCTCTATAAATATTTACACTTCTTAGGTATCAGGAATCTGAATAACTAAAGCACCACAGCAAGAACATAGCTGAGGAAAAACCACTTTCATGAAGATGTTCATTCAGGTCATACAAGATACAGTTACCGAGAACTTGATCAAGGCTGGTAACACTCTTTTGAGTGCCCACCTAGCGGCTCTCTGGCTCTCTGCTAAATACTTCGCATACATATTGTTTAATTTTATCTGCATAAATAAAACACTTTATGTGATAGGGATTATTATTATCACTATTTTATAGAGAAGGAAATTGAGGCTTATGATGGTTAATGAACTTGCCCCAAAGTTACATAGCTAATTATTTAGCAGAACTGGGCCTTTAACAGCTGACTCAGCAATGTGGACAATCCCCATGCTAGTGATGATAATGCCACGTGGTCTAATGCCCATCTGTCCTCACAAACTACTGGCTGTTACAGATACAGAGGCAGTTTAGGAAACAAGGGGGTATGTGCTTTGATGGAGGTATGAGAAACGTGTTCCTGGGATGCAATGAATGGAGTAGCATCTAATTTGGGGGAAGCAAGCAAGGATTGACAAAGAAAGGGGAAATGTGTCTGAGAAATGTGAGAATTGGAGTGGCTGCCATAAAGAATACATGGGCATGTGGCCCTGGCGTGGACGGAATAACTGAAACCTGAGAGGTAGGCGGCCCCCAATTGGGAAGAGCATGCTCCTCACTCAGGCTTCCCCCCATTCCCAAACACACACACACACACACACACACACACACAGACCTCTTTGAACTTTAAAAGAATTTCTTTATAAAGCAAACAAGAAACATTCCATTTCTCTTCCTGAAATTCTCTTAAGGATTCCTAGAAAGTCCCACAGATAAACAGTAGCAGAAAGATTCTTTGCTGTGACCAACAAAAATCTACCTTGTCTCAGTTTCAAACTGTTTTCTCTGGAGAGGAAAAAATTATTTTCTTGCCTTTCTTAATCATCAACTAGTCAAAATTCTTCAAGCACCCTACACCCAAATATACCTAATACCACACATAATTTCTCCCTGGCTTTGAATTCTCTCAGTGGTAATACAAATATTCCAGACCACACTATGAAGCTTACGCTTATATAGAAAAGGGCAAAGGGCAGCAGATCTTCCTTTGTACAAAGCAGATAGAAGGCCCTGTGGGATACAAACTAAGTCCATTATAAATGTTTTTGTTCTCTTTGGGGACCATGGTCTCCAGTGAATTGCAGCGTTCTGTTTACTTCACCTCTCTCTCCCCCAGAAGCCCACAACACCTCCCTGAATACAGGCAGTGTATCCCGAGCAACCAGCGCAATACCTGACCCAGAGCAGGCATTCGATAAGAATGTACTAAAATGAATGAATAATGGAAGAGGCTTCCATTTGCCAAGAAAGCTCAGTGAATGTGTTGGGAGAAAACCCAGAGAAGATTGCTTATACCTGCTTACCCCAGACTCTCAGCTATCGGCCTTTTAAAGTTCTGAAGGGATGTGAGGGGGAAAGAGTTCTGGGGCACTTGATTCCGTGCTTCCCATTCCCTAATGGATGGATGCAGATTTTCTGAGCAGCCCATAATTCCTTATGAAATGTGAGTCACTCAGCTAGCTTTTCCTGGTAGATGGATTTTTCAGTAACCTTTCGCCACACCACCTTGCATTCCGTTTTATGCATACCAGTACTAGTCAGGTCTTAAGACCTCAGAACAGCATAATCACTTCTCATTAAATGAGGAAACATCAATCCTGGAGAGAAAGACTAACCACTCACTTCCTGACTCTCTGACCACAGCTCTGTGTAGGTACAGTGGGGAGTAAGACAGCTACTCTCTGCCCTGGATGGACACCTGCGGTCTAGGGGGTGAGAGATGCATCAACACACCCATGCGGTTAGGGTCTGATAGAAGTCACACGAGGAGCAGAGAGAAGCAGCGTTAACTGAGGTTAGAAAGGTCCTCAAGCCAGAAGGAGCCACGGGTCAAAGGCTTACTGAATAAAATGGCAAGAATGAGTGGAAGAATAATCAAAGAGCAGCAGAGGATCCGACATGGAATGGGAATGGGAAGCAGTGATTGTAGACTTAGGCCACACTCAAGAGTCTGAACTACGGTCTATGACAAAACACTGCATGAAAGGATCCTCAACCCTTTTTCCACCTCTACACACAGGACAGATGTGGTTCACACGCATGACACACTCCCCTGGGCAAACACAGATAGGCAGCTGCAGCGTCCACTAAATAGACTGAGTTGCAGGCATTTGCAGGCTTCTTGGTTACAATGACATCTTTCTCCTCCATCTACGAATGCATCTGAGAAGCTAAGTGAGTGAAATTGAGTTGGCAGAACCTTAAATCATCTCAGATTTAGATTTCTGAATGCAAATCAATCAGAAATGTCCGTTAACTCAGAATTTGCAATGTACCGCATACCGCATCTCTAATAGTAATCTACCAATGTGGGGTGACACTGCTATTGAGATCCACCCTGTCAGATCCAGTAGTTCCTCTGGTCCAGGATCCCCTGTGGATACCAAAATCTGAAGTTACTCAAAGCCATGAATATAAAAATGGCATAGTATGGCCAGCCCTCCGTATCTGCGGGTTCTGCTTCCACAGATTGGTTGGTTGACTGCATGGATGCAGAACCAGTGGGTCCTGAGGGCCAACTGTACACTATAACAAAGTGAAGTGGATTCATTCTTTTAGCTCTTTGTTATGCTTTCCTTATATGTGGTTAGAATATACAGCAGTTATGGAGACTCACTTAAAATGAAATATCCACCTTGCTGCAGATAAAAATCACCCACATCCTTGTGTGCGGGCACCAATCAATCAGGGGCAAACTTGGGGCAGAGATGAATAGAAGAAGGTTTAGGTATGGAATAGTTTTCAGTCCCTACAGACATTACCACCACTGTGCCTTCCATATTAACTCCTAATAATTTATGTCAAGGAGCTTTTCCCGTATATGTAAATGTGGGCCTTTTTATAAAAATAAGAGGTCATGGTACACTTCCTGCCAACAATGTGTTCCAGACTCTGAAGGTCCCTTTAAATATGGTCAATGACCATGGTACAGGCTGGATTCTACTCTTTCAAGAGTTGGCTGCTTTGCCATCTTCCCCATTTTGATTGTGATCAGTACCTTTCACCCCCTAGAAAAGACATCACCAAGGCTTAAAACAGGCCTTTGCTCTAAAGCCTAAGAATGTTAATGCCTCCTCCAGGCTGCCAACACCCATCACAGCCCTGACCATCTCTCCTTCATCAGACCAACATTACTTCTGATTTGGTTAAGTACTATAAAGACTTTGTCCAGCACATGCTTTCCAAAACAAGGGCCACAGTTGTAGGAAGGATGCTCTCATGTAGAAGAAATTTGTAGTAGGTACAGATCAGTTAAGAAATATACCCCAAATTATGTCTGCTCTTTGCTCACTTTTCTCCACTCCTGGCTAAGAGAGAAACACAATTCTGGGGATTAGCCAACTGATATACAGTCGACCCTTGAAAGACGCAAGGGTTGGGGCGCCAACCCTCTGCACAGTCAAAAATCCGAGTATAATTTATAGTCATTCCTCCCTCTCTGCAGTTGAGCTTTCGTGAACTCAACCAACCAACTACAGCGTATTGGAAAAAAATTCTTGCGTAAGTGAACCTGCACAATTCAAACCCATGTTGTTCAAAGGTCAACTGTATTTTAGAATCAAAAGCACAAACAAACAAAGCTGAGAGTATGAGTGTCTAGGTTGTTAACTTATGGTTTCTCATCACTGGTTGCTGAGAACAACACATCAGCTATCAGGTTTTTTATACACTAGAAGCCCCTCTAATTTATCTCTCAGTCAACCTCACAAATCAGCTCTTATTCTGAATAAACACAGAGAACATAGGCTGACAGCCCCAAAGTTCACACAGGAGTACAAAAACTGACAGTCTTCTTTAGATGGTTTTCCAGAATGAGTCCTTTTCTGAATTCATATATAGATTTGAACTTGAAAGTAAATTACAATGAAATTCTAATGATTTACAATAGCCCTGGGGGTGGGGGGAAATAAACATTTGACTAAAGCAATTACTCTTGGACTGCTTGCAGTGCTGGAGCAGAGATCAGATGCTGGGGTTATAAGATTGTCTCTGCAGCTTCCTGGTTGCAGAACCTCCTGCAAGACACTTAACCCTTGTGAATTTCAGTTTCCTTATCTATAAAAAGGGGAACTGTACTATCAGTCCTCTTTTACAAGATCATGAGTGTAGATCACATAAGAAAATGTAAGAAAACTGTTCTACAACCATAAAAATACAACATAAATAGAAGACATTATTTTAAAGTAATAATCATCTGCTATGGACTGAATGTTTGTGCACCTCCCCGCCCCCCAAATTCATATGTTCAAGCTGTAAACTCCAATGTGATGGTGTTTGGAGATGGGGCCTTTGGGAAGTAATTAGAGTTAGATGAGGTCATAAGGATGGGGCCTTCATGAGGGGATTGGTGTCCTTATAAGAAAGAGACATCAGAGAGAGATACTACTAATCTCTCTTTCTCTCACACTCTCTCAGAAAGATGGTGGCTGCCTACAAGCCCAGAGAAGAGGCCTCAGAATGAAACCTACCTTGCCAGCACCTTGATCTTAGGCTTTCCAGCATCCAGACTGTAAGAAAATAAACTCCTGTTGTTTAAGCCACCCAGTCTATGGTATTTTTTTATGGCAGCCTTAACTGATTAAGACATCATCAAAACTTGATAACAGATATTTAACCCGTCTTTCCTAGCAAACTTCACTATGGTATTAGAAACTGGTACCTGAAACTCAGCAACATGTTGAGTAAGAAATGATCCTTACAGGTTTTCTTTCAAGGAATGGAAAGATTTGTAATCAATTTGCCAGTTGTTAACATGGTAGTAAAATTTTATTAGGGCTTCATAATCTAAAACTCACTCTAAACCAATTTGGAATTTGGGGCAGTTTTTCTTGTAAAATGGCTATAGATGACATTAGCTTGAATATCCTGAATGTTGTTAACAGTATTAACTGTTCATTAAGTCAACAAAATTTTACTGAGCACCTCCTTTATCTCAGGCATCAGTCTAAGCACGAAGCAGTAGCGATAAACAAAGACAAAGCCCCTGCTCTTAAAAAGATAAGCAGGACTTCCCTGGTGGTGCAGTGGTTAAGAATCCACCTGCCAATGCAGGGGACATGGGTTCGAGCCCTGGCCTGGGAAGATCTTACATGCTGCAGAGCAACTACTGAGCCTGCACTCTAGAGCCCACGAGCCATAGCTACTGAGCCTGCGTGCCACAACAACTGAAGCCCTCGCGCCTAGAGCCCGTGCTCTGCAACAAGAGAAGCCACCACAATGAGAAGCCTGCACACTGCAATGAAGAGTAGCCCAGGCTCACCGCAACTAGAGAAAGCCTGTGTGCAGCAATGAAGACCCAACACAGCCAAAAGTTAATTTGATTTTTAAAAAAAAGATAAGCAAAGTTATTTCACACAACATTAACTGTTATGAGGAAAATAATATAAAGTAATAGAGTGTCAGGAAAAAGGTTTTCAACTTCAGTTGGCTAACTACAGAGAAAGTGACATTTGAACTGAGGCCTACATGACAAGAAAGCTTGCCATGTGAAGATTTAGGGCAGAGAAAAGAAAAACTGTTAGAAGAGGTCTGAACAGGTGTGGTCTAAAAATTGAAAATGTCAGACAAGGGTAGCTAGAAAGCAAAGGCCTTCCCATAAGGAGTCTAGTGAACA
This sequence comes from Leucopleurus acutus, assembly GCF_964270905.1. Taxonomy (NCBI): domain Eukaryota; kingdom Metazoa; phylum Chordata; class Mammalia; order Artiodactyla; family Delphinidae; genus Leucopleurus; species Leucopleurus acutus. Next base: position 81,576,453 of record NC_139151.1, read on the forward strand.
GACAGAATCTAAAGCACCAGAGTCCTAATACGATTTAATTCTACATACCACCACCTAGTCATTTTAAGTTGGGCTCATGGAAGTGCATCTCCCTCCTTCCTTTCTCAGACCCCAATTTCAGGCTTAGTCACTCTTGTGAGTATCTGAGAATAGATAGGAAGGAGCCTTCCTAGGGGGTTAGAGAGGTAGTCCTGGGCAGAGGGAAGAGTTCACAGCTCTACATCAGAAAACCGCTCACATGTACGTAAGAGGTGATGATTGCTATCCCCAGGTGTCCTGAGTTGTAAATGTAGTTCCCAGATTTCTCTCCCTGGTCTAGTGCTGCCTCTTCTCTAAAAGGCACGATGTGCTGTCTCTGTTACGACTTCTGTTTTGTTAACAGTTCTTTTCATAGCAAGGAATAGAAAGCAATTCAAGCTAGCTGATAAACAGTCGGCTTATAGTAAGGTTATTGTCAGATCTTACAGGAGTCCACAAAAGAGCTGAAGAACTCTTTCTCAGTAATGAGTCTGCTTTCCCATAATGTCTCCATACATGTGGCCCCACAATGGTTGAGTTAGCCCCATTGTTACACAGTCTTTCAGTTTAAAGGTCCTTCACATGCTCTACAATATCTAAAAGGAGGAATCTGATCAATTTAGCTCAACTTTTTAACCAAGCCAATCAAGTCACAAATTACCAGATTAACTGGTCAAGCCACCAATGTCCTAAAGGGAAGTTCACTCATCTGAGTTTGTAGCTAGAAAGAAATTTTCTGAACAGGGGCCAATACAAGTAAGTCCAGCTCACTAATTCTAATAGCAACATGTCGGGTTGTTTTAAGATCTTGGGAAACCCTTGCTATTCTTACTTATAGAGGATCTTCCCGGCATCATATCTAGCATACTTTAAATGCTTACACATTCCACGTTAGAGATTATGCAATCTATTTTACAGTTGAGTTGCAGCTGACTAGTGGACAGTATTACATGGAAATTTTGCAGTATTTTAAGTTTTTTCTGTATTTCAGAGTTAATTTTAAGCGTGTAGACATTTCATAGCCTCCTGAAAAGCTTATAGGCACACAGGCATGGCCCGGAAACAAAACATAATCCCTGAACAAAGAAATAGCTCCTTGATTACTGTCAAGTACTTAAGAGTCTTGGCTTTTAAGGTATTATTAAATAATCACATTTTTGGCTGATAAACTCTGGATGAAAGATATCCTCACCTGTTTATTCGTCTGCATGTGAATATGTGCTGACATATGTGAATGCATCCTGTGTTTATGTTGTCTTCTATGTTGTGTGTAAGCTATAATGGGAAAGCTAATTATTAAACTCTGCAAATACACCCAGAGGCTACTGTGAGCGATGCAGCCAAAAAAAAATCTAAAAATAACTATGTAATAAATAACCATTTGCAGATGGGAATTGTTTGTGCGGTTTTCTAAACAATAGCAGGTTTCTTTAAGGCATTACGGAATTTTTCCTGACGTTTTTACTAGGTGCACTAAATCTTCCATACTTAAAGACAGATAATTTGAATAAGAGTGTGATAAAATTGACTGGATCCAAATTAAAGTTATTTTTAGGACAATATTGAAAGCAATAGACAACTGCTTTATTCTTAGAATAGATTCATACATGCATATTCTCCTGTGTTAGTTAAAAGCATCAAGAGAGTCATTTCTAAGAGGCAGAGCATTCCAGCAATTATTTTAGAATACTACATTGCCAAAAACGTAAAGACCACTCTTCAAAATAATATCTTGACTGCTTAGTGTTTTATTTCTTCAGGTTCACTCAGGAGAAAAAATTTTTAAAAAAGGAGACTAAACTAGAGCTTAAAAGTTATAGGAATATGTTGCAGAAATATTTAAGTGAGAAAGCCACAAAGTGTACAGCAAGAGACTTACTGAAAAATGCAAGAGAATTGGGTGTTTCTTAGCAGGGGTGGTATACCAAACTTTATAAACAATTAAAATAATATTAAATAATTGCCAAAATTTAAAATCAACTTACAGAAGAGTGGGCTTGACATGTGATAATCTGAGATGGTTTCTTCTACCTGGACCAAAGTATTTGGTGCAGCCTTTCAAGACAGCTCTGGTTCATACAATCTTCTGCCACCACTAATGTATATGTAGTTAGTGGTCTAGTCATGTGCCTCAAACATAGCTCAACAGAGTCCCTGTATTAATATTATGTTTAATAACTATTAATTTTCCTGCTCAAGACAGAGCATCTCCATCAAATGATGAACTTTGGCTCCAGTTTCAAGCTTAAAGAAAAAATATACTATATTCTCCTCTTTAACTCATGGGAAGTTATTGAATATTTCATTCCTAAGTTGAATGTGATATATGCAAAGAATAATTTGACTTGTTTATGGTGATATACAGATTACAAGTTAAGAGCATAGTCTCTAAAACCAGCAAATCTCCATCCATTACTAGATGTATGACCTTGATTAGGTTTCTTAAGTTTTCTAAATGGAATGTTCTCAACCACAAAGCGAGAACAATGATACATAACTTGATAAGGTTGTTGTACGAACTGAAGGAGACAAATTATGTGAAAGACAAAATGCACAGGACAACTGAGGAGACGATTTATTCGAGCCACTACAATGTGGAGATTATTCATTAATGAGGAGAGTCTCAAATAAAAGGAAGGGGGCTGGGGGTTTTATAGAAGCAGAAGCAGATAAACAAAGGACTCATCCTAGAATCCTACAGGGGTCATGAGGAAAGACGGAGGTGAGTCTTACCCTGTAATATGCAAATAGAATAAAAATCTATGTGTATATTATACTCAATGCTGATAAATCAGAGAAAACATAGCTGTTTTTATTAAACAAAAAAATGTCAAACAATTCTTATTTGCCAAAAATTTACCTAAATTATTTGAGCTTGAAATCATAAAACATTTCTGATTTGGTTTCTGTAAGGATACTTTTAAAATTTGGCACATTGAAAATCTTAATAGTTCAACTTCCTTAATTCCTGGGAATTTTAGGAATATTCAACTTAAATATGCAATAATTTACCTCTAAGCCAATCAGAATAGAATGCCTTAAGGAGCTCTTTAAGGTTGAATCAAATTTGGTAGTTCCATCTGGAGGTAGGAAATATTACACACTCACACAATGAGATTGGTAAAGGCCTTTCTGAATAACACATAAATACACAGAAAGAGAGAAAGCTTACGACTTCAATTCTAAAATTTCTGTCATGGGTCAAACAGAAACACAGAAATGCAAAGAACTGTTCTCTTCCCGCTGGGTATAAGTTCTTAATTGATTTGCACTCCAAACAGACAAACAGGCAAGACTAACAACCCAGAGTTTCTGTCGTCTTTCACCCGACAGAGACAAGATCTTTATAAACCATTAGTTTCTTTACAGAGACCACCAAATGGTCAGACCACAAAACCAAAAGAAGCTGGCAGCAGAAATCAGGCATGTGTTCAAAAAGAATCAAAATCAAATCCTTACCATGCTACCGATGGACACGAGTCTATTGCACAGGAGCAGGAGTTGGACTTACCATTGGGTCACCAATCACTAGCCAGGAGCAGAGGACAAAGGGCTCCAAAAGTCCTTTACTGGGAGGAGTAAACGGGGATCCAAAAGTGAGGCCATCATATCAGAGTTACAGTACCAAACTGTGAAAGACAAATGCAGAAAAGATTATTTTATATAAACTATTACAATAGGAAGAATATTCATAAATGAGGAATGTCTCAAAGAACAGGAGGGAGCCTGGGATTTTTTAGCGACCAATAAGCAAGAAGGTTATCCTGGAGTTTATGGGAGTCCTTGGGAAGGAGGCAAGTGGGTCTTAACTCAAAATACACCAGCACAGGGTGGTCATTTAAGGGTAGGAAGATTTCTTAACCATTATTTGCTTTCCAGGAGCCAAGGGCTCAGATAAAGTTCAGCATTGTGCATAGCACAGGGAGATCAGCTTGGTTCTTTGTGTCCACCTACAGGGATGGGATAGGGAGGGCGGGAGGGAGACGCAAGAAGGAGGAGATATGGGGATATATGTATATGTATAGCTGATTCACTTTGTTATACAACAGAAACTAACACACCATTGTAAAGCAATTACACTCCAATAAAGATGTTTAAAAAAAAAAAGGTTCATCATTGTCACATTGTCAATTTTGTAAAATGTTTACTCATGAAGAGCAAAGTGTTGGCAATTATTGTTGGAGAGGGCAGTGCATTTAACAGTACACTTTACATTTTTTGTGTAGAGTCAAATACTGACTATCCTTTACTAGCTGTATGACTTTGGGGTAATTACATAATTTCTCTGATTTTTAATTTTCTTATCAGTTCATTGGGCATAAAAATAGTGGCTTCTTCATAAAACTGTTGTGAAGCGCAAATAGGTTAAAAATGAAAAATTCTAAGACCAGGTTCTCACCTGGTGAGCACTCATAAACAATGGTTAATTATTATCATTACTATTTAGAACTGAATGAATGCTATTAGAAAATGGTTCATTTTTTTATTTCTGAAACCCACCTGGCAAAGTAAACATTTCTAGAGCACAAGGATTCACTTTTTTATTTGCCAGATCAGTTTGGTAATTTTAACAGTAGAGGGACATTTTGAATTTATTTCTTTAAAAAGTTCTGCTATTGTAAAGGAAACAGGAAATCAGTTGTCCTTAAATAATTAACTGAATATTAACAAATTAAACCAAAATCAAAGTTGGAGAAAACTAAATGGCATTTGTCTCTGTTGTGTTAAAATCCGTAATTCTGCTGTTTTCCAGCTGAGCTGATATAAACTAGAAAACTGATTGAAAATAGTTTGAGAAAAAAATTTTTGTAAAGCTTGTCATCTTCTTTTCCTTTTAATGAGTGAAATTAATGGTAAAGAAACCTTATCAGATCATTGTTTATGTGAACTTGGTTCTGGGAGGATAAAAGGTTTTGCTGTTTAACAATAGCAAATAAAGCAGTCCTAGACATTCTTGAACGAACATGTAATTCTCTCTTTCCAGAGCACAGAGAGCTTTGTCACAGGGTTCAGAGTCTATCTCTAACAATTCTCAGCCTCTGGTTGAGGCTATTAATTGCACCTCATTTAATGACCTTTAAAATACCAAGAAGGAAAACACTTTATGCTGATTTCCTTGACTCCCTATCTTTGATGAAGACTAGTTTAAAAGGGGGAAAGGGATGAGATGAGGGAGAAGTTTGTATTATTTTGACTGGAGTCTCTCAATTGGTTTACATCTGCATTGCTGATGGGACCAAAATGATAGCTATTGGCTAAAGAACTCTTTAAATCATCCAGGACAAGACCAAAAACATTTTTTTCATTCTAAGGACTCAGCATCATAATAGACCATCATAGAAAGCACAAGTATGGCCTTAAGAAGCTTCAAATCCACCTACGTGCTTGGGAAGGCAAGACCAGCCCTGACATGATACAGTGGCAAATATATAAGATAACATACAAGTTTTTCTGGTCTCGGAAGTCAGACAGCTTTGGCTCAAATTCTGAATGCATCAATAATAGACCATCACTTGACCATGGACAATTAGCTGTAAAATTTATTTTCTTCATCTGAAAAAGGAGAATAAAGGAAGTACACACATTGTGGAATTGCTTTGATGATTAAAAGAGAAAATGTAAGTACTCAGTTCCTGGCCCTTGGTAAGTATTCTAATGAATGTTAGACACAGTTGTAGTGATATAGTAAAACAGTATATAAGTAGTGTATATTATAAAGAATTTATATATAGGCTAGAGGCATAGCCTACAATTAATTTATCTGATAGTATATAATTAAATAGTGTTTATGGTGGTACAGATATAAATGTTATACCAAGTCAAAGGAAGGAAGAACAGTGGGGGTATCAAAAGGAAACTTAATGCTCTTGGTACCATGCCTGGCAAGTAGTAAGGACTCAATATATGTTAGATACTTTTACTATCACTGCTAATTGATTTAGTAGGCTTTGTAGAGGAGGTTAAACTTGAGCTGAATGTTAAAGATGGGTAAGATAAGACTAGCAAAGCATCCCTCAAGTGAAGACAATAGCAGGAGTGAAGTTACTGATGTGGGTATTAGCATGACACAGCCCATCAAGGTAAAGACAGTAGTCTACAGAGAACCAGTGGGAATATGCTCTGATTTCTCTATCAACAAGTCATTATCATTACTTTCCTCATTATTAAGAGCTGCTATTCCTTATAGTGTTTGGTGCCGCTGACTATATGTAGTGAGCTGAATGATGGACACCAAAGAGATATGTCCTCCAATGTCCTAATCCCCAGAACCTGTAAACATGACCTTATTTGGAAAAAAAAGATCTTTGCAGATGTAATTAAGATCTTGAGGGACTTCCCTGGTGGTCCAGTGGGTAAGACTCTGCGCTCCCAATGCAGGGAGCCTGGGTTCAATCCCTGGTCGGGGAACTAGATCCCACATGCATGTCGAAACTGAGAGTTCGCATGCCACAACTAAGAAGTCCTCATGCTGCAACTAAAAGATCCCACATGCCGCAACTAAGACCCGGTGCCGCCAAGATAAACAAACAAACAAAAAACTCAATAAACATGTTTTTAAAAAGGAAAAATTGCAATAAAATTTGAAAGAAAAAGATCTTGAGATAAAGAGATCATCCTGGTTTATCCAGGTGGGCCCTAAATCTGATGACAAGTGTCCTCATAAAAGATACACAAGAGAGATCCACAGAGAAGGGAAGGGAAAAACACGGCCACAGGGGCAGAGACTGGAGTGATGACGCCACAAGCCAAGAATTCCCAACAGCCACCAAAACCTGGGAGAGGCAAGGAACAGAATCTCCTCTAGAGGCAAAGCACTGCTGTCATGTTGATTTTGAACTTCTGGACTCTAGAAGTATGGAAGAATAAATTTCTATTTCTTGGTTTAACCACCAAATTTGTGATACTTTCTTACAGCTGCTGCAGAAAACAAATACACTATGCCAAACTTTTTCTTTATTTAACTTAAAAGCCTTCTGCAATCTTCTACAGTCATCTATAACAACATAGATGTTATGACCACCATTTACAGGGGCTACAGCCATGTTTACCGGGCATGGTAATCTAGTGGGAGGGTCAGGAAAGACTTCTTAAAGGAAGAAGTGTCTAAATTGCAATCAGTTGATTGGGTAGGAGTTAGCTGAGACAGAGCTGAGAGGGGTGTTAAGTAGGTGGAGAGCCTAGATCAAAGGATAGGAACTAAACAAAGTTTGGAGAAGCTGGGGAACATAACACGAGCATCTTAGATGCAGCACTAGGACCTGACCAAGGGTGGAGGATCAGCCTGGGCCTGGTAAGGTTCCCTAAAAACAGAAAGAGCCTGGCTGTAGGAGCGGCCACACATCTGAGACTCAAACAACAATCAGAGGTCAGATTCTCTTTGTTTTATCAGCCAATCTACTGCTCTTGTGATAAATAATTGATAGGCCTGGATTATTTTAAACCTGTGAGGGTATGGGAGGGGTAGGGAGAGAGAAAGGAGATAAAATACACATGGAAGTTGGCATATGCTCTCCAGGGTTTTGCAGAAACCAGGTGGTAGCCCCTCAAAAAAATCAATAACCACTGCTTCTATTTGTGGCTCTGTTTCCACAGAAACATGTTTGTGGGTGAATTTGGAAGGCGGATTTACAATGCCAAGCCACCAGTCCAAAAAAGAGAAAAATTCCGTTCAAATAAACTTTTTACTGTAGTAACAAATGTTTGATTTTACTAACTTTTTCCATTTAATTAACTGAATTTGGAAGGGATTATGAAATAAAGTCAGCCATGCTCCTGTAGGCACAATAATACTGAAATCTGGAAGCAATATTAGCTTCAGTATAAGCAGAATACGTAGAAGGTGGAGAAAAAGGTTTGATTGGCCTGTCAAGTGGAACTTATTTGCAAAAATAATGAATAGAGTCAACTTTAAGACACTGTGCTAGTGAGGTTAACACTGATTAAAAGGGAAAAAAACTCACTTCACTTTTGTGCCTTCCTAAATCTTAAATGTTATACCACGCATGTTGTAGGCACATGGTTAAAAATGTTCTTGAAATTATCTGCCACAAGCAATTTATATATGACTCTTTACCTCAGGCAATATAAGATCCTTCCTAATATCCATTCTTTAATACTATAGAATGAGTACACTTTAGTATTTTCCTTAGTATCAAACCTAAAATACTCGAAGTACTAAGTACTTTTGTCATTAAAATATGTGAAGTTGTCATAGTTCATTTTTTAAGGCTTTTTTTAAGAGTAATTTTAGGTTTACAACAAAATTCAGAGGGAGGCACGGAGATTTCCCATGACCCACGTCCCCACACATGCATAGTCTCCCTCATTGTGAACATCACTCACTAGAATAGTACATTTCCTTTTACCACGGATGGGCCTACATTGACAGCATAATCAGCCAAAGTCCTAAGTTTACCTTAGGGTTCACTCTCAGTTCGTACATGTTACGGGTTTGGACAAATATATAGTGACATATATCCATCATTATAATATCATACAGAGGATTTTTGCTACCCTAAAAATCTTCTGTTCTCTGCCTATTCATCTCTCTCCCTCCTTCCACCCCTAGCAACCACTGATCTTTTTATCATCTCCATAGTTTTACGTTTTCCAGAATGTCATATAGTTGGAACCAAGAAGTATGTATGTACCCTTTTCAGATTAGCTTCTTTCACTTAGCAATATGCTTTTAAGTTTCCTCCAAATCTTTTCATGGTTTGATAGCTTATTTCTTTTTAGTGCTGAATAATACTCCACTGCCTGGATGATATGGTTCATTTTTCAATATCAATCTATTCCAGTCTCTAAAGGAAGGATGAGCCTCAATTATTCAAAGTGTGCTTTAGCACTGAGTCTCAGATCTAGATCTCACTAAGTCCTCCTAACTTCTAAATTGCCCTAGACCCTGGGGTGCTGTTGAACCTACAAGAGGGCTAAGGGAGAGGGCAGGAGGAAGACAATGTCATTGGCCTCAGCTGTGAATCTGTGAGGGACTTGAAGGAAAACAAGATAGGGATCCAGGTAGATTGATGTATCCACAAGGAAATCTCCTTTCTGTCATAATAAACCATAATCTACATAAATTATATAGGATGAACCAGCTTCTGTACTTCCTCACTTCTTAAATCTGATTCTTCTCGTTATCTCACCCTCTATTATCTTATCTAAAGTAGATCTTGTTAGTTGCTTACCTACCATCCTTTACCCCTTTCCCTCTTACAAACAGCATCCTAGGTTGAGTGGTCTTGTACCTGGCCACCATCATACTAATTCTACATCACTCTAAAAGCCTCCTAATATGTCCCCCTGCTTCTACTCTTCACCCCCTAAGTTCTTTCTCTTCACAGCAGAGTTAGCTTTTAAAACTTAAATCAGATCATGACACTACTCCCACTTAAATGACTTATCTGTTGAGAACAATGTCCCACCTCCTTACAAGGACCCACAAGGTCCTAAGTGACCAGGCTATCCCTCCATCCCTGGCCTCAGCTCCTGTCGCTCTTATCATGGACCACTCCTTTTGGCTTTTTTGGCTGGCCTTTTGGCTCTTTAAATACACCAAGGTTTTTCCAACCTCTGTCCTTGCTGTTTTTTCTACCTGGGAGGGCTGACTTCAGTTCTTTGGGTAGTTGGCTTCTTACCATTCAGGTCACCAGCCGAATACCTCAGGACTTTTCTACCCACCTAACCTAAAGGAATCCTACTACCCAGTTACCATCACAGCCTCCTATTTTATGTTCTTCATGCCATTGATCATTATCAGAAATACTCATATTCATTTATTATTTGTTTAATTTTCTAGAATGAAAGCTTTGTAAATGTAGGAAGCTTTTCATTGCCCCACCCCAGAGTTTAGTAAGTATTCAATAAATGTTAGTTAAAAAAACAAAAAAAAACAAAAAGGGACTTCCCTGGTGGTGAAGTGGTTAAGAAACTGCCTGCCAATGCAGGAGACACGGGTCCAAGCCCTGGTCCAGGAAGATCCCATATGCCGTGGAGCAACTAAGCCTGTGTGCCACAACTACTGAGCCTGCGCTCTAGAGCCCGTGAGCCACAACTACTGAGCCCACGGGCCACAATTACTGGAGCCCATGGACCTAGAGCCTGTGCTCCGCAACAAGAGAAGCCACCGCAATGAGAAGCCTGCGCACCGTAAAGAAGAGTAGCCCCCGTTCGCCACAACTAGAGAAAAGCCGGCGTGCAGCAACGAAGACCCAATGCAACCATACATAAATAATAAAAATAAAATGCCCCCAAACTTTAAAAAAAAAAAAAACACAAAGGAAGGAAGGAAGCAGGGGGTCAGTGAAAGGAAGGAAGAAAAGCCTCTAGATAGTACATCTTTTTTTTTTTTCCCTCATTATGAATTTTTTTTTTACATCTTTATTGAAGTATAATTGCTTTACAATGGTGTGTTAGTTTCTACTTTATAACAAAGTGAATCAGTTATACATATACATATGTTCCCATATCTCTTCCTTCTTGTGTCTTCCTCCCTCCCACGCTCCCTATCCCACCACTCCAGGTGGTCACAAAGCACCGAGCTGATCTCCCTGTGCTATGCGGCTGCTTCCCACTAGCTATCTACCTTACATTTGGTAGTGTATATATATCCATGCCTCTCTCTCGCCCTGTCACAGCTCACCCTTCCCCCTCCCCATATCCTCAAGTCCATTCTCTAGTAGGTCTGTGTCTTTATTCCTGTCTTACCCCAGGTTCTTCAAGACATTTTTTTTTCTTAAATTCCATATATATGTGTTAGCATACGGTATTTGTCTTTCTCTTTCTGACTTACTTCACTCTGTATGACAGACTCTAGGTCTATCCACCTCATTACAGATAGCTCAATTTCGTTTCTTTTTATTGCTGAGTAATATTCCATTGTATATATGGGCCACATCTTCTTTATCCATTCATAGGATGATGGACACTTAGGTTGTTTCCATCTCTGGGCTATTGTAAATAGAGCTGCAATGAACATTTTGGTACATGACACTTTTTGAATTATGGTCTTCTCAGGGTATATGCCCAGTAATGGCATTGCTGGGTCATATGGTAGTTCTATTTGTAGCTTTTTAAGGAACCTCCATACTGTTCTCCACAGTGGCTGTATCAATTTACATTCCCACCAACAGTGCAAGAGGGTTCCCTTTTCTCCACACCCTCTCCAGCATTTATTGTTTCTAGATTTTTTGATGATGGCCATTCTGACTGGGGTGAGATGATATCTCATTGTAGTTTTCATTTGTATTTCTCTAATGATTGATGAAGTTAAGCATTCTTTCATGTGTTTGTTGGCAATCTGTATATCTTCTTTGGAGAAATGTCTATTTAGGTCTTCTGCCCATTTTTGGATTGGGTTGTTTGTTTTTTTGTTATTGACCTGCATGAGCTGCTGGTAAATTTTGCAGATGAATCCTTTGTCAGTTGCTTCATTTGCAAATATTTTCTCCCATTCTGAGAGCTGTCTTTTGGTCTCGTTTATGGTTTCCTTTGCTGTGCAAAAGCTTTGAAGTTTCAGTAGGTCCCATTTGTTTATTTTTGTTTTTATTTCCATTTCTCTAGGAGCTGGGTCAAAAAGGATCTTGCTGTGATTTATGTCATAGACTGTGCTGCCTATGTTTTCCTCTAAGAGTTTGATAGTTCCTGGCCTTACATTTAGGTCTTTAATCCATTTTGAGCTTATTTTTGTGTATGGTGTTAGGGAGTGATCTAATCTCATACTTTTACATGTACCTGTCCAGTTTTCCCAGCACCACTTATTGAAGAGGCTGTCCTCTCTCCACTGTACATTCCTGCCACCTTTATCAAAGATAAGGTGACCATATGTGCGTGGGTTTATCTCTGGGCTTTCTATCCTGTTCCATTGATCTATCTTTCTGTTTTTGTGCCAGTACCATACTGTCTTGATTACTGTAGCTTAATAGTATAGTTTGAAGTCAGGGAGCCTGATTCCTCCAGCTCCGTTTTTTGTTCTCAAGATTGCTTTGGCTATTCGGGGTCTTTTGTGTTTCCATACAAATTGTGAATTTTTTTGTTCTAGCTCTGTGAAAAATACCAGTGGTAGTTTGAAAGGGATTGCATTGAATCTGTAGATTGCTTTGGGTAGTAGAGTCATTTTCACAATGTTGATTCTTCCAATCCAAGAACATGGTATATCTCTCCATCTATTTGTCTCCTCTTTAATTTCTTTCATCAGTGTCTTATAATGTTCTGCATACAGGTCTTTTGTCTCCTTAGGTAGGTTTATTCCTAGACATTTTATTCTTTTTGTTGCAATGGTAAATGGGAGTGTTTTCTTGATTTCACTTTCAGATTTTTCATTAGTGTATAGGAATGCCAGAGATTTCTGTGCATTAATTTTGTACCCTGCTACTTTACCAAATTCACTGATTAGCTCTAGTAGTTTTCTGGTAGCATCTTTAGGATTCTCTATGTATAGTATCATGTCATCTGCAAACAGTGACAGCTTTACTTCTTCTTTTCCGATTTGGATTCCTTTTATTTCCTTTTCTTCTCTGATTGCTGTGGCTAAAACTTCCAAAACTATGTTGAATAAGAGTGGTGAGAGTGGGCAACCTTGTCTTGTTCCTGATCTTAGTGGAAATGCTTTCAGTTTTTCACCATTGAGGACGATGTTGGCTGTGGGTTTGTCATATATGGCCTTTATTATGTTGAGGAAAGTTCCCTCTATGCCTACTTTCTGCAGGGTTTTTATCATAAATGACTGTTGAATTTTGTTGAAAGCTTTCTCTGCATCTATTGAGATGATCATATGGTTTTTCTCCTTCAATTTGTTAATATGGTTTATCACATTTATTGTTTTGCATATATTGAAGAATCCTTGCATTCCTGGAATAAACCCCACTTGATCATGGTGTATGATCCTTTTAATGTGCTGTTGGATTCAGTTTGCTAATATTTTGTTGAGGAATTTTGCATCTATGTTCATCAGTGATATTGGCCTGTAGTTTTCTTTCTTTGTGACATCCTTGTCTGGTTTTGGTATCAAGGTGATGGTGGCCTCGTAGAAGGAATTTGGGAGTGTTCCTCCCTCTGCTATATTTTGGAAGAGTTTGAGAAGGATAGGCATTAGCTCTTCTCTAAATGTTTGATAGAATTCGTCTGTGAAGCCATCTGGTCCTGGGCTTTTGTTTGTTGGAAGAGTTTTAATCACAGTTTCAATTTTGGTGCTTGTGATTGGTCTGTTCATATTTTCTATTTCTTCCTGATTCAGTCTTGGCAGGTTGTGCATTTCTAAGAATTTGTGCATTTTTCCAGGTTGTCCATTTTATTGGCATAGAGTTGCTTGTAGTAATCTCTCATGATCTTTTGTATTTCTGCAGTGTCAGTTGTTACTTCTCCTTTTTCATTTCTAATTCTATTGATTTGAGTCTTCTCCCTTTTTTTCTTGATGAGTCTGGCTAATGGTTTATCAATTTTGTTTATCTTCTCAAAGAACTAGCTTTTAGTTTTATTGATCTTTGCTATCATTTCCTTCATTTCTTTTTCATTTATTTCTGATCTGATTTTTATGATTTCTTTCCTTCTGCTAACTTTGGGGGTTTTTTGTTCTTCTTTCTCTAATTGTTTTAGGTGCAAGGTTAGGTTGTTTATTCGAGATGTTTCCTGTTTCTTAAGGTGGGTTTGTATTGCTATAAACTTCCCTCTTAGAACTGCTTTTGCTGCATCCCATAGGTTTTGGGTCGTCGTGTCTCCATTGTCATTTGTTTCTAGATATTTTTTTATTTCCTCTTTGATTTCTTCAGTGATCACTTCGTTATTAAGTAGTTTATTGTTTAGCCTCCATGTGTTTGTATTTTTTTACAGACCGTTTCCTGAAATTGATATCTAGTCTCATAGCGTTGTGGTCGGAAAAGATACTTGAAACAATCTCAATTTTCTTAAATTTACCAAGGCTTCACTTGTGACCCAAGATATGATCTATCCTGGAGAATGTTCCATGAGCACTTGAGAAAAATGTATATTCTGTTGTTTTTGGATGGAATGTCCTATAAATATCAATTAAGTCCATCTTGTTTAATGTATCATTTAAAGCTCGTGTTTCATTATTTATTTTCATTTTGGATGATCTGTCCATGGGTGAAAGTGGGGTGTTAAAGTCCCCTACTATGAATGTGTTACTGTCGATTTCCCCTTTTATTGCTGTTAGTATTTGCCTTACGTATTGAGGTGCTCCTATGTTGGGTGCATAAATATTTACAATTGTTATATCTTCTTCTTGGATCAATCCCTTGATCATTATGTAGTGTCCTTCTTTGTCTCTTCTAATAGTCTTTATTTTAAAGTCTATTTTGTCTGATATGAGAATTGCTACTCCAGCTTTCTTTTGGTTTCCATTTGCATGAAATATCTTTCTCCATCCCCTTACTTTCACTCTGTATGTGTCTCTAGGTCTGAAGTGGGTCTCTTGCAGAGAGCAAATATATGAGTCTTGTTTTTGTATCCATTCAGCCAATCTGTGTCTTTTGGTGGGAGCATTTAGTCAGTTTACATTTAAGGTAATTATTGATATGTATGCTCCTATTCCCATTTTCTTAATTGTTTTGGGTTTGTTATTGTAGGTCTTTTCCTTCTCTTGTGTTTCTTGTCTACAGAAGTTCCTTTAGCAGTTGTTGTAGAGCTGGTTTGGTGGTGCTGAACTCTCTCAGCTTTTGCTTATCTGTAAAGGTTTTAATTTCTCCACCAAATCTGAATGAGATCCTTGCTGGGTAGAGTAATCTTGGTTGCAGGTTTTTCTCCTTCATCACTTTAAATATGTCCTGCCACTCCCTTCTGGCTTGCAGAGTTTCTGCTGAGAGATCAGCTGTTAACCTTATGGGGATTCCCTTGTGTGTTATTTGTTGCTTTTCCCTTGCTGCTTTTAATATGCTTTCTTTGTATTTAATTTTTGACAGTTCGATTAATATGTATCTTGGCATATTTCTCCTTGGATTTATCCTGTATGGGACTCTCTGTGCTTCCTGGACTTGATTAACTATTTCCTTTCCCATATTAGGGAAGTTTTCAACTATAATCTCTTCAAATATTTTCTCAGTCCCTTTCTTTTTCTCTTCTTCTTCTGGAACCCCTATAATTCGAATGTTGGTGT
Organism: Leucopleurus acutus; assembly: GCF_964270905.1. Lineage (NCBI taxonomy): Eukaryota > Metazoa > Chordata > Mammalia > Artiodactyla > Delphinidae > Leucopleurus > Leucopleurus acutus. Next base: position 81,591,583 of record NC_139151.1, read on the forward strand.
GTTTAATGTTGTCCCAGAGGTCTCTGAGACTATCCTCAGTTCTTTTTATTCTTTTTTCTTTATTCTGCTCTGCAGTAGTTATTTCCACTATTTTATCTTCCAGGTCACTTATCCATTTTTCTGCCTCAGTTATTCTGCTATTGATCCCATCTAGAGTACTTTTAATTTCATTTATTGTGTTGTTCATCATTGTTTGTTTCATCTTTATTTCTTCTAGGTCCTTGTTAATTGTTTCTTGCATTTTGTCCATTCTATTTCCAAGATTTTGCATCATCTTTACTATCATTATTCTGAATTCTTTTCCAGGTAGACTGCCTATTCCCTATTCATTTGTTAGGTCTGGTGGGTTTTTATCTTGCTCCTTCATCTGCTGTGTGTTTTTCTGTCTTCTCATTTTGCTTATCTTACTGTGTTTGGGGTCTCCTTTTTGCAGGCTGCAGGTTCGTAGTTTCCGTTGTTTGGTGTCTGTCCCCAGTGGTTAAGGTTGGTTCAGTGGGTTGTGTAGGCTTCCTGGTGGAGGGGACTAGTGCCTGTGTTCTGGTGGATGAGGCTGGCTCTTGTCTTTCTGGTGGGCAGGTCCACGTCTGGTGGTGTGTTTTGGGGTGTCTGTGGACTTATGATTGTAGGCAGCCTCTCTGCTACTGGGTGGGGTTGTGTTCCTGTCTTGCTAGTTGTTTGGCATAGGATGTCCAGCACTGTAGCTTGCTGGTTGTTGAGTGAAGCTGGGTGCTGGTGTTGAGATGGAGATCTCTGGGAGATTTTCACTGTTTGATATTATGTGGAGCTGGGCAGTCTCTTGTGGACCAGTGTCCTGAAGTTGGCTCTCCCACCTCAGAGGCACAGCACCGACTCCTGGCTGCAGCATCAAGAGCCTTTCACCCACATGGCTTAGAATAAAAAGGAGAAAAAGTAGAAAGAAAGAATTAGTAGAAGTAGAAAGAAAGAAAGAAAGGAGGTAGGGAGGGAGGAAGGAAGGAATGAAGGAAGGAAGGAAAAAAAGAAAGAAGATAAAGTAAAATAAAATAATTAAAATAAAAAATAATTATTAAGAAAATATATTTAAAAAAAAAAAAAAGGAAGGATAGAACCCTAGGACAAATGGTGGAGGCAAAGCTTTACAGACAAAATCTCACACAGAAGCATACACACACACACTCACAAAAAGAGGAAAAGGGGAAAAAAATCATAAATCTTGCTCTCAAAGTCCACCTCCTCAGTTTGGGATGATTCGTTGTCTATTCATGTATTCCACAGATGCAGGTACATCAAGTTGATTGTGGAGCTTTAATCTGCTGCTTCTGACGCTGCTGGGAGAGATTTCCCTTTCTCTTCTTTGTTCTCACAGCTCCATGGGGCTCAGCTTTGGATTTGGCCCCGCCTCTGCGTGTAGGTCGCCAGAGGGCCTCTGTTCTTCGCTCAGACAGGACGGCGTTAAAGGAGCCGCTGATTCGGGGACTCTGGCTCACTCAGGCCCGTGGGGGAGGGAGGGGCACGGAACGCGGGACGAGCCTGCTGCGGCAGAGACCAGCATGACGTTGCAGCAGCCTGAGGCGCGCCGTGCGTTCTCCCAGGGGAGTTGTCCCTGGATCCCGGGACCCTGGCAGTGGCAGGCTGCACAGGCTCCCCGGAAGGGGGTTGTGGATAGTAACCTGTGCTCGCACACAGGCTTCTTGGCGGCGGCAGCAGCAGCCTTAGCGTCTCATGCCTGTCTCTGGGGTCCGCGCTTTTAGCCACGGCTCGCGCCCATATCTGGAGCTCCTTTAAGCAGCGCTCTTAATCCCCTCTCCTCGCGCCCAGGGAAACAAAGAGGGAAGAAAAAGTCTCTTGCCTCTTCGGCAGGTCCAGACTTTTTCCCTGACTCCCTCCGGGCTAGCCGTGGCGCACTAACCCCCTGCAGGCTGTGTTTACGCCGCCGGCCCCAGTCCTCTCCCTGCGGTCCGACCGAAGCCCGAGACTCAACTCCCAGCCCCGCCCGCCCCGGCGGGTGAGCAGACAAGCCTCTCGGCCTGGTGAGTGCCGGTCGGCCCTGATCCTCTGTGCGGGAATCTTTCCGCTTTGCCCCCCCGCACCCCTGTTGCTGTGCTCTCCTCCGCGGCTCGGAAGCTTTCCCTCTCCGCCACCCGCAGTCTCCGCCCGCGAAGGGGCTTCTAGTGTGTGGAAACATTTCCTCCTTCACAGCTCCCTCCCACTGGTGCAGGTCCCGTCCCTATCCTTTTGTCTCTGTTTTTTCTTTTTTCTTTTGCCCTATCCAAGTACTTGGGGAGTTTCTTGCCTTTTGGGAGGTCTGAGGTCTTCTGCCAGCGTTCAGTAGGTATTCTGTAGGAGTTGTTCCACGTGTAGATGAATTTCTGGTGTATCTGTGGGGAGGAAGGTGATCTCCGCGTCTTACTATTCCGCCATCTTCCCGGAAGCCTCCCCTAGAAGCCTCCCCTAGAAGCCTCCCCTTCTTACCGTACTTGATGGATAAGTAATCAATATACATTCTTAGACTTACCAAGCCCACTAGCTGAGGAACACGGAACTAGATTATTACCTTAAAAATATAATGAACTAAATACCTGAAATATTTTTTTAAACACGTGATTTAATAAACTCACTGACAATATAACCTCTTTCTAAGGGTTGCACTGGCTTCCTTCAACATTGTACCCTAGTTTGATACGATCGTTTTTAAGTAAATTAATTGGATACTTGCAAAAGTAGCATAAACTTTTTAGCAGAATGATCGGGGATAGTCTTTGGTGCCAAAGAGCCTAGGTTCACATTCTGGCTCTGGTATTTACCAGGTATAAACTTTGGGCAGTTTACCTTACCTTTCTGGGCTCAGTTTTCTCACCTATAAGATGAGGCTAATGCTAGTCCCTCCTTCACAGAGCTACCACTAGGATTAGACAAATGGATGCCAGCTTGCTTAGCACAGTTCTTGCACAAACTAAGGATCTGACAAATCACCACAGTTATTAAAGTGTTTTACATTACACCTTGCCATCAACAGATTTTCTAAACAGGCACTTGGCTTTCCCATTTACAGAAAGACCAAACGAATGAGTCACCCAGCTTTGGTTCACAGGAAATACTTGATACTACGTTCTCTGAGCCTTTACTAATGACAGTAGCACTGTCTTCAGCTGACAGCCAGGCATGGCTGCTTGGCCTTTATTTCCTTTCTATAAAGCTCTCTTTTATCACAGCTTCACATATGCATCTGATTTGGTCTCTGCTCTATGTGGCTGCCAATATGTGGAATCTGCTTGATCCTGATGAAACTATAGGGGAAGGGATGGAAATTTAACAGGAAAAAAAGACTTTCTTCTTTTTCCCCTCCCAAAAAAACGGGTTGGGTATCATGAAGATAAAAATAAAGAAGCATTATTTTCAGGTTGATTCCTAGAGAAAGTTTCACGTGAACACAACAGTCAACAAAATGCATATAATGGGCCCCAAAACCTTTTAATTATAAATATATGTTTAAGAAAAGCTTATGAATAAAATGTAACCAAAAAGCAGATGCTGGCAGAGGCAGAGAATGAATTACCTAATTATTTCTGTGCAAGCCACCTATGTGCTCCCTACAATATGGCACTCCCACAGAGAAAAAAATATAAAGGTTCACATTAAACCAAAGTTCTGAATTTGATTGAACTCTAGTTTCACAATTCCATATTTTCCTGATATTTTTGTAGTCTGTTTATAAGCTCATGACAGCCTATCATGAAATGAGGCATAAACAAGGAAAAAAATGTTTCTCAGGATACACTAAAGTCAAGAAAAGAAAAAAAAATGAAAGAAGAAAATGAAATTTGGAGGAAAGCTAATTCTCTTGGAATACAAAAAGCATAATTTTTCATTGTGATAAATAGCTCTTCCCCAATAAATGTGGTATAATTGTAAATCTTTCAGCTATAGGCAAAAGTTACAGATGAATCATGCTATCATGGGGAAGCCTATTTGGCAATTCAGCTTCAGAGTCAAAGAACATTTACTATATGCCAAGTGCTGTGCTAGACATGCCTCATTATCACACTTATTTCTCACAATTACTATACGGAGAAAGCATAATTGTCCGCTTTTGTCATATGAGAAAACTCATACTCAGAGAAGTGAATCCATTTGTGCTTATTTGCACACCTCGGTTCTTGGATTCCAAGTGATTTGACTGACAGACTCAGAACTATCATGGGAGAGAAATGAATATTGGAAATCTGGAGGCCAGGATGTGTGAATGCAGAAGAAAAGGTTATAGATGGAAATAAGGCTCTGAGGTTTAAAACAAAATTCTCAGAAAAAAAAAAAAAAAAAAAAAACAGAAGAAGGATTAAAAGGATTCTTACTCCTGAAAAAATAATGACCATCTGACCCTTTTTAATCTATGTTTCTCTGCTGTCTCCACTTTTCATCCTGTGCCTAAATTGGGGTGATCCCCAAGGCTCTGCATTCAGCTCCTCTCTTTACTTCCTTTCTCAGGTAAATCATCCACTCCGTAGGCCCCTTCAAAGTTCTTCCATGTAATACACAATCAATCAATAAATGAATAAGCTGCTTGTGGAAACTTAGCTCAGAAAGGGTCAGAGATTTGTTGAACGGATTTAGGCTCAGAATCCATGGGAACAAGCAACTAATGGGGGTTTTCGTGTAGTTACAAATGAATAGCCTTAGCCTGTACTGGATTTATTCTCTGGGTATATATTGTGTAATAGCATTTTTTTCTTCTCCAGATGTAGGATGATTCAAACAAAAGTGTGCGTATATCTAGACCACAGCTCAAAGCCTGAAATCCAAAGAGGAAATTCCCTCTAATCCTTCCATTGTGAATAGTAGTAGATGACTAGCAGTGGTACCCTTCTACAGGGGAACATCTTAAGTATTTTTTTAGCGGCTTATAATAACACATTTATTATCTCATGGTTTTCCTGGGCCTAAAATGTAGTGCAGCTTAGTTGGATGCTTTGACAAGGCTGCAGTCAACTTAAGGCTCAACTGGGGATGCATCCATTTCCAAGCTCACTCCAGTAGCTGTTGACAGGATTCATTTTCTCACACAGGTTTGGACTGAAGGCCTCAGTTCTTCAGGACCTCTTGGCTGCAGGCCTTCCTGGATTGCTTGCCACAAGAACCTCTCCATAGGTAGCTCATGCATCTGGCTTCATCAGAGCAATCCAGAGAGAGGACAAGTGAAGATGGAAGTCATAGGGAGTGACATCCCATCACCTGCCATATTTATTTCTTAGAAGTAAGGCACTAGATTCAATCCATACACAAAAGAAGACTACACAAGTGCATGAATACCACATTTCTCCTTCTCCACGTGCCTCTTGGCCTCACTAGGACATCTGATATCACGATTCTCCAAGTTGGGCTCTTGCAAGATGCTCCAGTAAGAAGACAGTGGAGGAGTGAGAAATGGTAACTTGGAGGAATGAGAGGTAGGTTAGGCAAAGCAAACCCTTCTGGAGGCAGGTACATTGGGAGAGTGACAAGAGGGGAAACTGACATCAAATGTAGTCTTATTACCATTAATGGACATTGCTTCAGTCAATTAATTGATTATGTATTTATTATCACCCATACATGGCACCAATGAACCTGACATATTTTGTGAGATCTTTAATTCCTTAACTCCAGGGATTTTTTATTATTATTATCAAGATAACATTCTAACTGTATCCAAGGAAATATGCTAAACCTTTCTACGTTTCATGCCTTAATGTGGCCACTTTAATTTTCCATATACTCATCCATGTTTTGTCCATATGTACACATTTTCTTATGTGTCATAGTGAGCTTGTAATTTTATGTTCTCCTTTTTTTCATTTAAAATTGTAATATAGGAACTTCTGTGAAAGATGTCTTACAGGTTTAAATTTAAGAGAAACTCCCTTTACCGAACACAACTAAAATAAGCCAAAAAAGAGTAAAAGTAGCAAAGATATGACAACATTGAAAGTTCATGCCACAAACTGAAACTGAATAGTATCATCTATTACAAAACAATTTGGACCAAACTCAAATAAGACACAGTATTTATAATGATAATGGATCCAATCCATGAGCTATAGATTCCAGTAAACTATAGCATCATTTGTATTGTAGGAAAAGAGCAAATTAAAAAATTCTGAAACTTAACAAAATACACCACTAGTGTATTTTGTTTTAATCACATTCTCTCAGTCTAGAAGACAATTCAGTGGATAAAAATTAAGCAGATATATAAAGGGATAAATAATAGAATTACCAATAGAATCAGTAAGGGTGACTCAGCAGACCTTAAAAAGAAAATATCCACCTTTTTATCAAATGCCACAAAGAAAATGACAATATATTTCCCCAAAGAAGCAACAGTACAAATTAGATTCTCTGAACACAAGCAATAAAAGATTTGAAAGAAAGTGAAAATTTTTAATTGTCTACTAACTAAATTCTGTCAAACATAAATTAAGGTAAAAATAAATAGAAATGAATAGAAAATATAACAATAACAGTACATTTCAGAGTTATGAACTCTAGCCAAGGATATATTCAGTGGCCACTTCATAACACAGAGACTATAATGCTACTCAATTATTAATAGAAATGTCAATTTTCATATATATATTCTTAAAAGAATAATACATTATTACCAGTGTGGTTAATTCCAAAAAGTCAAAAATAACCCTATATTAGGACATTATGACAGAGGTGACCAGCTAAAAATGATCCACTAAAAATTCTTGTTCTCCCAACCATGGTGTATATTTACTGCTAGAAATTAACTGCCCAAACTGGGACTATATTTCCCAGCCATCCTCACAATTAGGTGTTGCTATATGATGGGATTTTAGCCAACGGAATGTGAAAAAAAGTGGCATGTGCCACTTCAAGGTGCCTCTTACAACGTACTCCTGCATTCTCTCATTCCCTCCCTGTTGGGTAGTTGGAATAGAAATGATCCCAGGACTTAGGAAGCTATATTTTGATGATGGTAGAGCATTTGTCAGTCTGAGTCTCTGAATGATTATGTGGAAGAGAATTGCCTTAACTTATTCATCCCTCCTGTTCTGTCCCCCAAAACAAACAAACTTTTATTTGAACTATTACATTCTTTGGTTCTGTTCCTTACAGAAGTTAGCCTACTCTAACCAATAATATATCTATTAATAGAAATTATATAGATGACAAGAAAAAAGGTACAGGTATTATTATTAAATTAAAAGGTTAATTATTTAAAAGGTTAATAATTATTTAATTATTATTAAAAGGTATTATTAATAAATTCTTCTAAAAGCATTTGAAAAATTCAAATGTTCATATTTGGGGTCAGCTATTTCTGAGGTCCAACAGATTCCCTGACTTTCTTGCAGTTTGGTTGTCCATTCTTATATTTTTAAACTTTCTGTGAGTTCCCCATTTTTGCTTAAGCTAGCCTGACCTAGCTTCTGTCTCTTGATACCATGGCCCAACTAATACAAATGCCAAAAGAACAAAATGCACTAGAGTTTAAAAAATAATTTTTATTTTCCACTAGGAAAGTAGAATATCTTCCTTCTTTAATCCAAAAAGAGTACAGAGTAAATTTATTAGTTTCCTAGCACTTGCAAGATTAAGGTCTTGTCAAGACCCTACCTTCAAATCCAAAATGTCACCTATTCTATTACCCAGCAGCAAACAATGGGTTTTGGTGATGAACTGGCAATATGCTGCTTTGATGCAATCACTCATCCAACAAGACCAGTAAATGAACTAAATGCCGTATCTCTCAGGTGAAAGAATCCAGAGCACTGGCAACGTTTTCAGGCAGATAATATAACCCTTCATTATCTAGGCTTAGTGTGCTGTTACTTAATGCACGCTCTTTAACAGGAAAAAACTTCTTCTGGTTACAACTGTAAATTGATACATAGTTATTATCTTCCACGAAACCCATTATGGGTTCACAGCAGCCTTCTTCATAGAAATAAATCCTGCTTCAGGAATTACAAAACTTGCAGAGGAGCAGAGCAAGCTGCATTCTATTCTTACAGAATGATCCCTACTGGAAGTTTTTACAAGCAAATAAGGTTAGACACGCTACTGAGAGGTAGAGTTAACATTTATATAATTAAAAATATGCTGTTACCATGACCAGCCCTTTTGCTACACATATTTTTAACTGCTTTCAAGGAATCCTGTGTTGTCCCTTATGGATTGCAGTTATTCTCTGATTTGATGTGATTTCTGTATTAATCAGGAACTTTTGAAAACAAGTGACAGAAGCCCAACCCGAGTTTAAGGGAAAAAGCAGAGGAGAATATTTATACTGACTAACCTAAGAAGTCCAAGAGATTATAAAGGCTAAGCTAAGCTGGATCCAGAGACTCAAATGTCTTCATTTTTATATAAATTCTCCTCATGTGATGGCAAAACAGCAACTGTCAATTCTAGGTTTACATCACACTTAGACTAAAAAATGCCACTGAAAAGTTCGTTCTTGAATGTTCCAGTCAATGTCTTGGGTCTTGTGGTCACCTGAAACCAGTCGCTATAGTGAGCAGATACACTTTGCTGATCTGTAGGGTCTCAAGATCAACTCTTTGGTCAGCCTTCAGCACCAAGATATGTAAAATGGATTCTTGTGAGAAAGAGGATTCCATCAGCAGAAAGGAGTGGTGATGAGCCACAACCCTTCTGGGCAGACAAAAATTTTAGCTCTCACAATCCACAATAGCTAATTTCATTTTAATTAACATTATGACTATCAAGGGGAAAAGCACCATTGTTTCTACTTACATTAAGAAGTCATGTCTGTGGAAGCAACCTAAATGTCCATTGACAGATGAATGGATAAAGAAGATGTGGTATATATATATACACAATGGAATATTATGCAGCCACACAAAAGAATAAAATAATGTAGCAATATGGATGGACCTAGAGATTATCATACTAAGTGAAGTAAGTCAAATGGAGAAAGACAAATATCATATGATATCACTTATATGTGGAATCTGAAAAAAATGATACAAATGAAACTTATTTACAAAACAGGAACAGGCTCCAGACTTCAAGAACAAACATATGATATACAGAGTGCCAACAAACACATGAAAGAATGCTCAACATCACTAATCATGAGAGAAATGCAAATCAAAACTACAATGAGATATCATCTCACACCAGTCAGAATGGCCATCATCAAAAAATCTAGAAACAATAAATGCTGGAGAGGGTGTGGAGAAAAGGGAACCCTCTTACACTGTTGGTGGGAATGTAAATTGATACAGCCACTGTGGAGAACAGTATGGAGGTTCCTTAAAAAGCTACAAATAGAACTACCATATGACCCAGCAATCCCACTACTGGGCATATACCCTGAGAAAACCATAATTCAAAAAGAGTCATGTACCAAAATGTTCATTGCAGCTCTATTTACAATAGCCCAGAGATGGAAACAACCTAAGTGTCCATCATCGGATGAATGGATAAAGAAGATGTGGCACATATATACAATGGAATATTACTCAGCCATAAAAAGAGATGAAATTGAGCTATTTGTAATGAGGTGGATAGACCTAGAGTCTGTCATACAGAGTGAAGTAAGTCAGAAAGAGAGAGACAAATACCGTATGCTAACACATATATATGGAATTTAAAAAAAAAAAAAGTCATGAAAAACCTAGGGGTGAAACAGGAATAAAGACACAGACTTACTAGAGAATGGACTTGAGGCTATGGGGAGGGGGAAGGGTAAACGGTGACAAAGCGATAAAGAGGCATGGACATATATACACTACCAAACGTAAGGTAGATAGCTAGTGGGAAGCAGCCGCATGGCACAGGGAGATCAGCTCGGTGCTTTGTGACCGCCTGGAGGGGTGGGATAGGGAGGGTGGGAGGGAGGGAGACGCAAGCGGGAAGAGATATGGGAATATATGTATATATATAACTGATTCATTTTGTTGTGAAGCTGAAACTAACATACCATTGTAAAGCAATTATACTCCAATAAAGATGTTAAAAAAAAAAAAAAAAAAAAAAAAAAAGAACAAACATATGGTTACCAAACGGGAAAGGTTGGGGGGCGGAGGGATAAATTAAGAGTTTGAGATTAACATATATACACTACTATATATAAAATAGGTAATCAGCAAGGACCTACTATATAGCACAGGGAACTCTACTCAGTATTCTGTAATAACCTATATGAGAAAAGAATCTGAAAAGAATGGATATATGTATAACTGAATTACTTTTCTGTACACTGAAACTAACACAACATTGTAAATCAACTATACTCCAATATAAAATAAAAATAAAATTCAAAAAAAGATTAAAAAGAAGTCATGTCTGAAAATTATGATCCATGTTTTGCCTCAAGTACAATGTCAAGGGCTGCTCTCTATAGGGACATTTGTTGCTAGCAAGGCTAACTCATGTTCACAGGGACATACTTCTTTTAGTTATGGTTATGCATCAAATAATCTTCTAAAATTTCCTTTGACCAATCAATTCCTATTTGAGGAATCTGTGACTGATGGAAAATAACAGGGTTGGCCGTGGTTGTTGGGTAGTCTTTTTTTTCCGTTCAAAGTTTTCTGGACAATGAGTGAATAAAACTGAGACCACTGCTCCATTAATACCAGGATCCAACCCATTGAGCTAATCAGTCCGGTAAGTCAGCAATAATTATGATTTAGATTGACTGAAGGAGGACACCATGATGGAAGGAAGGAAAGAAGGAAGGAAGGAAGGAAGGAATGAAGGAAGGAAGGGAGGAAAGAAAGAAGGGAGGAAGGAAGGAAGAAGGAAGGAAGGAGGGAGGGAAGGAAGGAGGAAGGAAAATCAATGTATATCAAGCTATGTGTCAGATTCTCAGCTCATGTTAGGGGTGCAAGAAATATCACATTTAAATTTGTTTTCAATCAATCTAATCTTGACTCTGGTCCCCAGTTTACTGGGTTGAAGGGTAATCTAACCAGTTATTCCTGGAGTATTCCCCATCCATCACTCCAGAGTTGTGCAAAATGCTGGGATCAAACAGCACTAAGACTTTGGGGAGGCTCAGCTGGTATTTTTTCTTTTTCTTTTTCTTTTTCTTTTTTTTTTTGCGGTACGCGGGCCTCTCACTGTTGTGGCCTCTCCCGTTGCGGAGCACAGGCTCCGGACGCACAGGCTCAGCGGCCATGGCTCACGGGCCCAGCTGCTCCGCGGCATGTGGGATCTTCCCAGACAGGGGCACGAACCCGCGTCCCCTGCATCGGCAGGCGGACTCTCAACCACTGCGCCACCAGGGAAGCCCTCAGCTGGTCTTTGGTCACCCGTCCATACTGGTGCCCACTCAGACACCCATAATTATCCCAGTCCACGTGGTCACTTCAGGAGAGGTTGCTCTGTTGCTTTCCTGTGAGGCTTGAGGCGTGTGACACTTAAGCAAGGCTAAGAGGCCTAGGAGATGGCAGCCATTTCCCTCTGAGGTCTTGCCATCATCCCAAAGGCAACCAAATTCCTGTCCTCCCAATTTCTCAGTAGTTCCCCTCCCTGCTCAGCTAACTTCTGACTCACATACCTGCTCCCAACTCTCCCCCATTCAGGACACTAGCATAATCCCTCATGGCTATAAGATCATAAAAAATAAAGTTTAACAGAATAGAAAGAGCACGTCCCACCTTCTCCTTTGTACAGAATACATTATAAATATTCCAAAGGCAAGAAATTACAAAGCATGGCCACTACCTTAAAATAAGAGGGAAGGGGAAAATTGAAGGAAAAAAATCATATTTGCTGCTAGGGCATTTGTCCCTTTTCTTTAAAAGGAGGTGGAAAGAAAGAAGAGGAAGAGACAGAAGCTGAAGTTTAGAAAGTTCAAGTAAATTGCCAAAGCCCTTCTGCCAGTAAGTGGTAGAATCTGGGTATTTTTCATCCAGTGCCTTTTGCAAACCAATCCTAACCCATCACATCATTCAATCTGAAACATTTTAAAAATTAAACTCCAAAATTAAAATTGTTAATCAATTTTATTGTTCTTTTAATTTTTTATTTCTTCAATTTTATTGACAGTTGCTTTAGGAATAGCCTTGGGTTTCTCAGAAATATGCTTGATTTTAAGCCCTCAATCATCTGTTAGAAATGTCTCTTAGAGCTGAAAGTTTCCAAAGTTACAATGGTATAGCTTAGGATTCAAAGTGGTGAAGATACTAGAAGAGTAGAAAAAATAGAAGCGTCAAAAAATAAAATCCTTGAACTCCTATTTCTTATAACCCCTTGATAGCAAAGCAGGATTTGGGTGTCTTCTTTCATTTGCAATTGCTGTCCCTAGCTGCCTTACTCATAAGACATCAGATATCCAAAACAAAGCCATGGCAGATTTCCCACCATTAAATCTGTAACAGCAATGAATCAATATGTGAATCCTCTGCTTTTACTATATATGTTCAAAGATGTGGGAAAGTTCCCAGAAAGTACGTGGATTAGCTGAAGTCCAAATACTATGGGAGAGAAAACTGTGCTGTCTAGAATTGCTTAGCAACAAAGCAAAGACAATAGGGCCATTAGTTCTTTATAACAGTGGGCCTGCTTGATGACCACAAGCACTGAACCCTAGAATCCTTACAATTTTTCCGAAATCCTAAGAGCAATGGAGGTTCTGTTTAAGCAGAGAATAACAATCCTAGAGGAGAAATTAGGGGAGTTTATAGACCATTAGACAACATACTCTCTGTAAAATAAATGATAATGATCTTTGTTTCAAATATTATTACAGAATTTCAGTAGAATCACATCATTTATGCATTTAATTTACTGAAATTAGATATATGGAAAAATAAGATATTTTTAAGTTAGTCATTGCTTTTTAAACTTCAAAGAAGACAGATCTTTCAAAGTCATTTTAGCCTTACTCAACTTCTGCCATGAGTTCTAAATCTTGAATCTCATCCCCACATAATACGGTGTTGCCGAGTATTGTAGAACTGGAACTGATGGCTGGCTGTGTGGCAGGATGAATCTATAGAAGAATCAATAGAAGTCCTGCATCCAACATTACTCTCTCAGGTGACTCTAAGTAAGGAACTTAAGTGAGGAGAATCTTACTTTTCTCATCTGCAAAGTCAGGGTAACAATGATCATTTTCTTACCATCATAGTAGGGTTTTTGTAAAAATCAATCACATAATAATAGTAACTGGTAATATTTCAAAATATTTAAATTCAAGATATGTTATTGTTATTTACATGGTGGTTATTTTTATTTTTTATTCTTACTACAATCAAGTCCCTGGTTTGAAGATTCATCTTGGAAGGGTTGTGAAAACCAAGTTTAATACAGTCCACACTTAACAACAGTCAGTTCAAAAGGGCTGTTGCAATCCCTCAGTTCAGCACCCTGAATCCAATTCAGAGGATGAAGTTGCTATCAGTACCTACTACAAGGTTCTTTTGGTATTGTTACCTATGTTTTAAGTAGAGTTTCCCTAAGTGCTCTTCACCTGTCATTTAATTTTACTGCATAAGACAGGTATTTAAAGTAGATAACTCTCTCTTTTTCATAGATAATCTGCAGTAGGATAATAAGTGGGACTTTGTTGCTCCTAAATGAATCACCAGAACATAAATTTCTGAAAACAGACTGTAGGAATCCCTCTCAGGGGGCTTCCCTGGTGGCGCAGTGGTTGAGAATCTGCCTGCCAATGCAGGGGACACGGGTTCGAGCCCTGGTCCGGGAAGATCCCACCTGCTGCGGAGCAACTGGGCCCGTGAGCCACAATTACTGAGCCTGCGCGTGTGGAGCCTGTGCTCCGCAACAAGAGAGGCCGCGACAGTGAGAGGCCCGCGCACCGCGATGAAGAGTGGCCCCCGCTTGCCACAACTAGAGAAAGCCCTCGCACAGAAATGAAGACCCAACACAGCCATAAATAAATAAATAAATAAATTTAAATCATATGGGCTTCTAAGAAGACCTCTGCTTAAAAAAAAAAAAAAAAGAATCCCTCTCAAAGTCTAACTGAACCTGATACTCCCAGTGATCCACCTGAGGCCCTCCCACCCCCGACGCCACCTGGTATCTCCCAACCTGTATGAGAAGAAGACTACAAGAACTGCAGGGGAATGAGATTGTACGAAGTCCACCCAAAGGAAAGTGCTGAGGCTTTCTCCTTAACTTTTCATGAGAGAGGTGACAGGTACGCATTCCTATGCCCAAAACAAGTGTGTGTGTGTGTGTCTGTGTGTGTGTCTGTGTCTGTGTGTGTGTGCAGGGCATGGGGCAGGGGGAGCAGGGGCTCTAAGAAAACTACTAAGAGATATTGGGCAAGCCTACTAGAAAGGGAGAGGGGCATCCCCTTCCTTGTTGGACACCTGCTTACACAGTGTAATGGCTGTTCTGCTCCCTGCCCCATTTGGACATTGGGGCAAAAAGGATTGCAGCAAGAGGGCAGATCAGAGAAGGAGTGGCAGTAGAACAGCCTCTTCTACCTTTGGCATGGCAAAGATATGTGACTTTTCTCTGGGACAAGTGGAAATTGTAGAAAGTACCTATTAAAGAGGCACCAAACACAACCAGTTATAATCATAGTACCATTTGATAAGTGTATACCACTTTCTTGTCTGTTTCTCTCACCATGAGGGCAGCAACTTTTTATATCCCAGTGTCCAGAAAAGTGTCTGGTACATGGTAAATATTCAACCAATATTCGTCTAATTAATTGACATAAAGAGACCTATCCTGGCCTCCCATTCTAGGCTCTATCTACTATAATCTTCTGGTCTTCCAACTTTCTACTTGACAGCACTGGTTTACCCGTCCTTTCTGTATTTTAAAATTAGGACTTCTCTTTAATGTCTAAATTATCAAATCATAACAGAAATTGATCTCATTACATTATTGTTCTTATTCTATTTCCTAATTCTTCTTCCATTTTTTTTAAGCTTGGTAGTTGGCTTCAGACACAGAAAAGTTACGTTTTTATGAATTGACGTATATTGTAATGTATAAAACAAGCAATTGTTTGAGTCAATCAATCTTAAGATGCATTTCAACATTAGATCTCATACAATATAACCCTACCTTGCCAGAGAAAATACAGCAGACCTCATTTCTGGGAAATACATTAGTTTCATTTTAGTTGTTGCCTTGGCAGTTGGCCATGGGGGTAACAAAAAAGAAAAAGGCAAAAAAAAAAAAAAATCAAAGGAGTTCAATGCTTTAAAAACTCTGAAGTACCATTCTAAGTCACTGCAAATCTCTATCCAACCACTAGTATCTGTGCAGATTTTGAAATGAAGCTATACTGTTTACTACAAATCTTATTTTAAACATGAAAAGTGCAGTCAGTATATAGAACTGGGCTGAAACCATGAAAATGGGCAGTCAGGTCTAGGCTTTACGAAACTTTAAGCAAGGCTTCCAGACCTAACTGGCCCTAGTAACTGTTTTCCAAGTCCTCTCCAAAGTAAAGAGGACATAAGAATGAAAGTGGGACTTTTGTCCGTGATAATCTCCAGAGTATTAATTCCAAAATTCCTTTCTCTGTACCCTTTCGTCCTCCCCACAATGAGGTCGACACTCCTTTTTTCTCATCCTCTGTGATGGAGCCTATGGTACCCAACTCAGATGTACAAATGTAATTATTTTTGCCTCTTGTGCTTAACAGGCACAAACCCAATCATCCCTGTTAAACAGAACTTAAAACACTTCCAATGGAAACTCATATCCTTTTGGGTAGTCAAATGTCGGGTTTCTTCTGTTCCCCTTTTCTCTTGGGGGATTGTCTAATTTCCTAGGGGAATTACTCATCATCCTAAAATGAGTAGATCATGATTCTACTGCTAGCCATAGATGCTATGCATATTATCCATTTTAATAGACAGAGGCAGTAATTTCACTCGGGAAAAATTTTCAGTCTCCCCTTCCCATCCTTGATGACTTGGGCCATGGCTCTGTTCTCACTGGCATCACTGAGCTCTAATGCCCCGTGTACCCTTAGGGCTCTCCCCTAAGTCTCTGCTAAGAGGTCTTCCTGACCCACGACAGACACATGGCAGGCACCTTGGTTCTCAACACTTCTAGGTTTCATATTCACTCAGGCATGTGGGGACTTTTCCTGTTTCACCTTCCTTCACCGATAGGCTGGATGCATTCTGTGTTCAGGATATCACAATGCTCCCCCAACTCCCTTTTCATGTTTCCCAGTACATATCCTAATAAGCATATATTCCCCATCCATTCTTTGGGGTTCACCCAAGAATGGTGTAACTTCTCAGGAAATCTTGTTAAACAGGCTCAAGGTCCAGTTGTGTTCAACTAGCCAAAAAAAGTAAGCATCCTTTTCTGCTTGATCTTAACTTTGAGATGTTGGGGGTGGGAGTTGTCTTTGGAGAAGATTTTACGATGCTCAAAGTGAGCCCACGATATTCTGTTCCTCTAATTAAATGAGTCTTCCTAATGACAGGATTTGATTAGTCCCCATCTTTCACTAACAGATGTTTATTTCATAAACTCAAATTGACTTTTCCTTTGAGCCAGTCTCTGTCAGTGCCATTAGGTAGGAGGTTTGGCAATGGGAAGGCACAGTTAGTTCCCAGTGGTGACAGGGAAAAGAACTCTAATCTAAAACAAGCCGTAAGCTTTGTTGTTTCCTACAAGGAAACAAAAATAGAAATGCACTTGGGGGAGGCTGACCTGGTAGATGTCTGGGATACCTTTGTGCTTCTAATAAAGAGGAGGGCAGACATGGACATAATATGCAAAGAAGAATATATGGCTTCATTTTTCTTAAGAGGAGAGGCAGTTTAAAATAGATCCCTTCTTTACTTACTCTTTGTAAAATATTGTGTGTTTCTTAGGAAAGGGTTTCTTTTCCACATGAAAACTGACATTCTCCTGCTCTGATATTGCAGTTATAAAAATTCTGATATGAGAAAAACATTCCACTTCAGTCCAGAACTGAGCTTTCTACATCATTTGAATCATCACACAGTAGCTTGCAACTCCGTGGGTGCAAAAAAAAAAGAAAAAAGAAAAGAAAAAAGTTTGTTGACTAATGCTCCTCCTGAAAAAAGACCACATAGTAATTTTCTTCTCCCTTTTAAAAATGGAACAATGGTTACCCTTTATAGATCCACAGGACCTACAGTTTAAAACATTCTCCACACAACTTGGAAATGTATTACAATACTAATGAGAAAGAAAATGCAATCGTGTTCCCACTTTATAGGTATTAAAATGAGATATGGGGAAGAGATTTCAAGTCCTACGAATATAACTCATATTTATTGAACATCTAATATGTGCCAAGCACTGTTCTAAATATTTTATGTACAAAGGTCACTTAACCCACATCACAATCCTATGAGGTTTGTACTATTATTACCCCCTTTACAGATGCACAAGCAGGGATAAAGCAGTTGGGAAACTTGCTTCAAGTCATTCAGACAAAATGTGCTAGGGTCAGGATTTCAACCTAGACAGGCTGAGTCCATTGTCAACCCTCTTAATGCTACACATGATGCCTTTTTTCCCTCCAGCTTCCTTGGGGTAAAATTGACGAAAGTGTAATATATTTAAAGTATACAGTGGGATGATTTGATATACATTTCTACTGTGAAATGATTCCCACAATCAAGTTAATTAACATATCCATCACCTCATATAGCTTTTTTTTTTTTTTGGTGAGAACACTTAAGATCTACTTTCTTAGCCAATTTCAAGTATACAATACAGTATCATTAACTATAGTCACCGTATTGCATATTTGATTATTTTATAACTGAAAATTTGCATCCTTTGACCTACATCTCCCCATTTCTTCCCTCCCCCAACCCCTGGCAATCATTATTCTACTCTCTGTTTAAATGAGTTTAATTTTTTAAAAGATTCCATAAATAAGTGATACCATACAGTATTTGTCTTTCTCTGTCTGCCTTAGCATAATGCCCTCCAGGTTCATCCATGTTGTTGCAAATAGCAGTATTTCCTTCTTTTTTATGGAATAAAATTCATTGTGTACATGTCACATTTTCCTTATCCACTCATCCATCGACACACACTTAGACATCTTTGAGAGATCTTTGAGATTTCAGCTCATTTGCATATATATCCAGAAGTGGGATCATATGGTAGTTATATATATATATATATATATATATATTTTTTTTTTTTTTTTTTTTTTTTTTTTGCGGTACGCGGGCCTCTCACTGCCGCGGCCCCTCCTGTTGCGGAGCACAGGCTCCGGACGCGCAGGCTCAGCGGTCATGGCCCACGGGCCCAGTCGCTCCGCGGCAATGTGGGATCCTCCCGGACCGGGGCACGAACCCGTGTCCCCTGCATTGGCAGGCGGACCCCCAACCACTGCGCCACCAGGGAAGCCCTGGTAGTTCTATTTTTAACTTTTTTGAGGAAACTCCATACTGTTTCCATAATGTCTGTGCCAATTTACATTTCCATCAATTGTGCTCAAGTGTTCCCTTTTCCCTATATCTTTGCCAGCACTTATCTTTTTTTTTTTTTTTTTTTTTTTTGCGGTACGCGGGCCTCTCACTGCTGTGGCCTCTCCTGTCGCAGAGCACAGGCTCCAGACGCGCAGGCTCAGCGGCCATGGCTCACGGGCCCAGCCGCTCCGCGGCATGTGGGATCTTCCCAAACCGGGGCACGAACCCGCGTCCCCTGCATCAGCAGGCGGACTCTCAACCACTGCGCCACCAGGGAAGCCCTACTATAGCTTTGTAATAAACTTTGAAATCAGGAAGTATGACACCTCCAGCTTTGCCCTTCTTGCTCAAGATTGCTTTAGCTATTTTGGATCTTTCATGGTTTCATACGATTTTTAGGATTGTTTTTTTCTTTTTCTGTAAAAAAATGCCATTGGAGTTTTGATAGGGATTGCATTGGATATATAGATCACTTTGGGTAGTATGGACATTTTAACAATATTAATTCTTTCAATCCATGAACATGTGATATATTTCCATTAATTTATATCTTCTTCAATTTCTTCCATCTATGTTTGTCGTTTTCCATATACAGATCTTTTACCTCCTTGGTTAAATTTATTCGTGTTTTTTTCTTTTTGATGCTACTGTAAATGGGTTTTTTTCTCAATTTCTTTTTCAGATAGCTCATTGTTTGCACGATGCCTTTTTTATACATATGTAGTGAAACTACATCATTTATTGCAGCAGAATCTAACTGTCATGTTAACTGACATTTAGCTATTTAGTGTCTTTAAAAATAAAAATTAGGCTTAAAAATGTTCTCTGTGATGGAAAATGCAGAAAATTTTAAGGAGGAAGCCAAACCAATTCTTGAAGATTTAAACCGCCCTCCAGGTGGGTCTGGGTGTTCAGAAGATAAGTCAAAGTGCTTGGTGGCATCTGGTTAAAAAACATATATTTGAGGTTCAAATATAACAGACATTAGCAAATGTAGCTGGGCTTGCTACTTTCGGAGATCATTCTTTATCAAAGAAACTCAAGGTTTTTTTTCACTGAAATATACCATTTATCTATCTTAAGGACCTTGGTCAATTGAATCTGATGAAATATAAATATGTAAAGAAGAACCTGCATTAACTTAATGCTTTACACAGTTTACTAAGTACCTTCCTGTAGGCATTTTATTTACAGAAAGGAGGAGATGTATGAATTCTCCCCTTTTTAGTTGAGGAAGCAGAGGTCCAGAGATATTAAACGTCTTACTTAAGGGCACACAACTGTGAAGTTATGTGATTGTGATGCAAATCAATTCCATTTCTCTTTCAACTACATATCTGGAATGTTTTAGCACTTGCAATTTTTGGAGTGTTTTCATATATGCATATTTACTCTATTCTTACAGTAGCCCCAGGGAATGATGGTGACTAGCATTTAAGGGTATGGACTTCAAAATCAGATTGCCTCAGTTCAAATTCTGACTCTGCTGCTTACTATGTGACCTTAGACAAGGTACCTAACCTCTTCGCGTTTCAGTTTCCTCACCTCTAAAACAGGATTATAATATCTATCTCACAGGGGAAAGGGGAGGATATGTAAGTATTAAGTGAGATACTGTAAGAAAAAGACTTGAAATGGGACCTGGCACAAAGTAATATATGTGAGTTTTTACACTGAGTATGTGTTAGTTCTTACATATAGGATTGTTACGTTATTTTATAGATAAAAGAACTGTGGCCTCAAGTTTAATGACTTGCCTGCTGAGTTAGAATCCAAACTCAATTCTACTGATTCACAATCTGCTTCTATCTCACTACCCCAGCCTGGTTTATGTAGAAATCTAGCCTTTACTGAATTCTATTCAAGTTGGAGAATTATAGACAAGAGTTCTAAATCAGGTGTCCATCTGTGGATTTAGGGGTTACGAAAACCCTCTAAAATGGTATGGAAAATGTATCTTAGTATATTTTTCAAGAAAAAGGCTCACAGCTTTCATCAGGTTCATGAAAGAGGTCCAAAACTCATAAAGGTTAGGAGACACTGACTGTGAGACAGTATAGCATAACATTTAGGGTCCTAGTCTTTGGAACTGCCTGGGTTCAAATCACAAGTCTAACATTTATTAACTCTGTGACCATGGGCAACTTAATCATCCTGTAACTTTATTTTCTCATCTGTAAAAGTATCATGATAATTTGTAAGGATTAAATTAATTAATACATATAAAAACAATTAGAACACTGCTTGGCACATAACAAGCTCCATATAAAGGTCATGATCAAAGGATGCTTAAAAACCAAGTGGATTTAATCCACTTGGAAAGTGAGTTAGTAGTATAGCTAATATCAATGGAACTCAGCACTACGCCTGCCTGGCCTATTGCTATGGTACACAGCCTCTAAGATGGTCCCAATGATCCCCACTTCCTGGTTTTCACACCCTTGTGTAACTCCCTTCTCCTGAGTGGATTTATTGAGCTTCTAATGAATCATATATGCACAAGTGATGAAATGCTACTTCTGAAATTAGGTTATAAAAAGACAGTGGTTTCTGTTTTGGATGTTCTCTTGTTCTTGGACTGTTCACTGTTGGGGAGGTCACCCACCATGTTATCAGGCAGCCCTGTGGAGAGGTCCATGTGAGAAGAAACTGAGGGAGGCCTCTGGCTGACATCAAGGAAACAAGGCCCTCAGTCTAACAGCCCTAAGGAATAGAAGCCCACATGAGCAAACCTGAAAGCAAATCTTCCTCCAGTCAGGTTTTAAGATGAAACTTCAGACCCAGCCCACAACTTGGCTGCAAACTCATGAGAGAATTTAAGCCAGAGCCACCCAACTAAGCTGGACCCAGATTCGTGACCCACAGAAACCATCAGATAATAAATATTTATTGTTTTAAGCCACCAAGTTTGTGGCTAATTTTTTTGCAGCAATAAAGCTCTCATTTAGAACTTACAACCACCCTATGATGTAGGTATTATACTGATTTACAGAGGAAACCAGGAGAGGTCAAATGACTAATTCCTACTGGTACCGAATTTTGCCTGATTCCAAAGCCACGCTCTTTCTTTTTTTTTTTTTTTTAAGATTTTTTTTTTGATGTGGACCATTTTTAAAGTGTTTATTGAATCTGTTACAATATTGCTTCTGTTTTATGTTTTGGTTTTTTGGCTGTGAGGTATGTGGGATCTTGGTTCCCTGACCAGGGATTGAACCCACACCCCCTGCATTGGAAGGCGAAGTCTTAACCACTGGACCACCAGGGAAGTCCCAAAGCCATGCTCTTTCTTAGCTAGGATATTAATTTCTTTTTTTACTCATTTTTGAGATTACTTTTGAATCTGTGTAGGTTTTGCTTTCAGGCCATGAAGATGAGCCGGTTCTGTCTCTCTGCAGCTCTTCTTATCCTCCTGGCCACCCTGGTGGCTGGCATCCCAGGGGGTGAAAACAAGAGCCCTGCCCAAGCCCTGTGGCCTGGTTTCTGCCTGGAGTCTCTGTACACGGGTCTCTGCAGGACCTGGAAGATCAGGTACTTCTACAACTCTAAGTCTGGGCTCTGCGAGACCTTTGTATATGGCGGCTGCCGTGGGAAGAAGAGCAACTTCCTGAAGGCAGATGACTTCATGAAGACCTGTGGTGGTGCTGTGGGGGCCTGACGAGGACCTGTGAACTGTGCTCCCTGGAGACGCTGAAGTCCGGGGAGGGCCCACGCAGGGCTGGGCTGTGGCTGCTTCTGAAACAGTATGGCCTCCTCCACTTCCTTCTCAGTGCTACCCTCCTCTGAAGAACCCTGCCCCTTTCCTTCTCCCCATGGGTCTACATGCCTTTTCTCTGCCTCATCCAGTTGGCTCTAAGCACCATGAGAGCAAGTCTTTACTTTATCCCTAGCACTTAGCACAGTTCCTGGCACAAAGGAGACAGTCCATAAATATTTGAGGAAGAAAGGAATGAATGCAGGATCACATTCCTCATGACCCTAGTAACTACAGGGCCTATGGTTTGAAGGCAGGATTCTTGTCCCAACCCTAATCCTCACTGCATCCTCACCTTCATCCCCCTCCCCACCATCACTGCTCTCTTTGTGAGTGGCCAAGGTGGAATTTCTGGCATCCAATTCTCAGCATCAGTGGCTGCAGAGGTCTTTTCAATAAAGAAGTCCCTTTCCCTCACAGTGATGTTGAACATTTTCCTGTCTGTGGCTTCAGTCTGGCCTTATACTTAAATAAATTCATTTTCTTATTAATCTAAAAAAAATTAAAATAAGACTTACTGAAGTTATTCAGGAATAAACTTTGATCTACTTTTGAAACGTATTACTGATTTTTACTTTAACTGGACCTTGGAAGGCTTAGTAGCTCTCACAGAGAAAAATACTAGGTTTTATACACATTTATGTTATAGGGAATACAGTCTAAGACTTTTATAAACATTAAATTATACAGCCTAAGTCTGAGCTCTTCAAAATAACCTCCAAATTATTATTGTTATTTATTTTGGGAACAAAGCCCAAACCTCCCCACCCCCTGCCACTGGCAATCACCAATTTGTTCTCTTTATCTAGTAGCTTTTATTTTTTTAGATTCTCCATATGAGAGATCAAATGGTATTTGTCCTTCTCTGTCTGACTTATTTCACTTAGCAAAATACCTTCAATACCTTCAAGGTCTATTTGCGTTGTCACAAATGGCAAGATTTCATATTTTTTACGGCTAAATAATATTCCATTGTATAAAGATTTTCTTTTTTCATTCATCCATTAATGGACACTTAAATTGTTTCCATGTCTTAACTATTGTATATAATGCTGCAATGAACATGAGAATGCATATACCTTTTCAAGTTAGCATTTTTGTTTTCTTCAGATATATTGCTCGAATTGAAGGATCACATGGTGTTCTATTTTTAATTTTATGAGGAACCTCCATAGTGTTTTCCATAGTGGCTGCACCAAGTTACATTCCCACCAATAGTGCATAAGAGTTCCCTTTTTCCACATCCTTGCCAACACTTATTTCTTGTCTTTTTGGTGAAAGCTATTCTAATGGGTGGAGGGTGATATCTCACTTGTGATTTTGATTTGCATATCCCTGATGATTAATGATGCTGAGAAGTTTTTCATGTACCTGTTGGCCATCTGTATATCTTCTTTGGAAAAATATCTATTCAAATCTTCTGCTCATTTTTTAATCATATTGTTTTTGTTTTGTTATTGAGTTCTATGAGTTTTTTATATATTTAGGATATTAGCCACTTAGAGAAATATGATTTGCAAATATTTTCTCCCATTCAGTAGGTTTCATTTTGTTGATGGCTTCATTTGCTGTGCAGAAGTTTTTTAGTATGATGTAGTCTCATTTATTTTTACTTTTGTTACTTTTCCTTTTGGTGTTAGACTCAAAAAATCATCTCTAAGACTTATGTCAAGGAGCTTACTGTCTATGTTTTCTTTTATGACTTTTATGGTTTCAGGTCATACAATCAAGTCTTTAATCCATTTTGTGTTAATTTTTGTGAATGGTATAAGATAAGGGTGCAGTTTCATTCTTTTGCATGTGGCTGTCCAGTTTTTCCAACATCTATTGAAGAGACTGTCCTTTTCCCATTGTACAGTCTTGTCCTTTGTCCTTTGTTGCAAATTACTTGACCCATATGCATGGATTTATTTCTGGGCTCTCTATTCTTTTCCATTGATCTCTGTGTCTGTTTTTATGCCAATACTACACTGTTTCCATTACTATAGCTTTGTAATATAGTTTGAAATCAGGGAGCATGGTATCTCCAGCTTTGTTCTTCTTTCTGAAGATTGCCTTGACTATTTGAGATTGTGTTTTAGTTCCATACAAATTTTAGGATTATTTGTTTTATCTCTCTGAAAAATGCCAATGGAATTTTGAGAGATTGCATTGAGTCTGCTGAGTAGTACTGACATTTTAACAGTATTGATTCTTTCAGTCCATGAGCATGGAATATCCATTTATTGGTGTCTGTTTCAATTTCTTTCACTAATGTCTTATAGTTTTCAATATATATGTCTTTCACCTCCTTGATTAAGGGAACATAGTCCTTTTAAAAAATCATTTATATTTAAATTTATTAAAAGCATTAAGTAAGATGGATAATTATCCATCACCTATTGACTCCCATCCTCAAATAAAATTTCGTCAGTAAGACAGTGGTCTCTTGACTCTGGGCCCTTTGACTCTTGGTCCAGCAATCTGACAGTTCCATCCCTGATTTCATAGTGCAGGAAATACTTAGAGTCCTGGGATAGTTAATGATCCATGCCAAACCATTAGAACAAGCTATAGGACCCATTTAAACTTGTGGTCAGTTTGAAGAAGAACATTAAAGAAGAGATATTTATGACTTCAGAATATAGTTCAGGCTTCATAAACCAATTCCTTGACAGAACCCCTTCCCTCTGACTTTCTGAAATAATTACTAACTTTAACTCAATGGGATATTAAAAATTGATCTCTGGTTACTGTAGCAAATTGAGAACAAAATGAAAATCATTAATCCCAGAGGCAAAGATGTCTTGAGTACAGAAACATTCCAGAGGAATATGTTACAAAAATGACTAAATGTATTTTTGTTTCAGATACCATAATTCTCTCTCTCTCTATCTGCTCATCATCTATGTTAGAATCAGCCTCTCAATATTTAAATTATTCCTAATTTCAAAACAGACGATAAATGCTTCTTGGGTCAATAGTGCCCCAAAGGAGTGACATATCCATAGTTTTTTAGAGGGTGAGTTATTTGAATGTTTAAGGCTTAATGAAAATACAGTATAAAAATGTTAAAAACAAAAATCTAATTTTTGACACTGTATATACAATAAAATTTTTTCTTAAATTTAGTTTCATCATTTTAACAATACATTTAAGATCGATCCTGGTTGACTTTACTCACAGTAGGTGCTGAAGACTAAAATTGGTTTGTGTATATGTAGAGAGAATGCATCTCTGTGGGTGTGATAAATAAGTGATACGATTAGACATAAAAATTAGAGAATACCTGCCATTGATAATAGTGGATCATCAAGACTGTCTATCAGGCACTTCCCTTGTGGCACAGTGGTTAAGAATCCGCCTGCCAATGCAGAGGACACGGGTTTGATCCCTGGTCTGGGAAGATCTCACATGTCATGGAGCAACTAAGCCCATGAGCCACAACTACTGAGCTTGCACTCTAGAGCCTGTGAGCCACAACTACTGAGCCCATGTGCCGCAACTACTGAAGCCCACACACCTAGAGCCCGTGCTCCGCAACAAGAGAAACTACCGCAATGAGAAGCCCTTGCACCTCAACGAAGAGTAGCCTCGACTCACCCAACTAGAGAAAGCCCGCGCACAGCAACTAAGGCCCAATGCAGCCAAAAAAAAAAAAAAAAAAAAAGTTAAAGACTGACTATCAATACTCACTGCTTTTGCTAGGCTGAACACCGCACTGTTTTTTTTTTTTTGGATGGATCAAAACCAGGAATTGGCATAATCACTGATACAATCTCAATCTTAACATTAATCTTAAAAATATATTCTGCATTGTATGGGGTAGAGTATTTAAAACAAAGAAAAGGGCTTAGGATCAGGGATAAGGGATTTTGGTCCTGTTTTGCCACTATGTGATTTCCAATGCAACTTTGGGAAAGTTGCCTTTTCTCCCTGGGATTAATCTTCCTTATCTATAAAGTGAGAAGATTGATCTTTAAGATTCCTCCCAATATTAATACTCTAGACTGAATAATTACAACCTAATTTAAAGTACCTTAAAATATTCAAATAACTGAACTTCTAAAAAAAAATACAGTTATATTACTCCTTTAGGGCACCCAACAAACATTTATCTCCAAGGACAATGGATCCGTACGGTTCACATACTCTGTATCTGTGAATTTGCCTGCTCACTAAAATTTATTTGTAACCCCAAAATCAAAACTCACATTGCTTTTGTGGGCATTCATGGATATGCTCAATGTGTTGAAAAATTTGAGTCACACAATGTACATGTTCCCAGCTGAGGTCAAATAAGGCAAAGTTCTGTCTGCTTGTTTCAGCTCTCCTACTATAAAGTGCCTTTTTTTGCAATCTTTTTAGTGCCACATTATTTGCTTTTTTTTTTTTTCACTTTTTGTTGGTGATTTCTCTGTTTCAAATTGCCCCCAAGAGCAATGCTAATGTTCCCAAGTCCAAGAAGGCTCTGATGTACCTTATGTAGAAAACACGTGTGTTAGATAAGCTTTGTTCAGGCATGAGTTGTAGTTTTGTTGGTGATGAGTTCAATGTTAAAGAATCAAAAATATGTATTAAATAGGGTGTCTTTTAATAAAAACACACATAAAACAAGGTTATATATTGATTGGTCGATGAAAATGTTATGACCAGAGACTTGCGGTAATCTAACCCTGTATTTCCCCTAGGAGTTTGCAAAAATGTTCTTTCCAAATATTATCCTTCTCTAAAAATTCTTTAGTAACTGTACAATACAATTTTATTTTCATATAGTTATTCAGGTGTTCACCAAAGTATTTGATGTGACAATCATAATGTAAGGTACAGCTAAACGTTTAGGATTCCATCATTTCTGTTAATAATACTCCTCTCTGCTATTTCTAAATTTCTTCATTTTCCAACTTATTTCCACTTGAGTTGTATCTGAACAGTCCAAGATTTCATTTGATATTATAATTCTTCTAAAACATTATTTTACAGGGAACCTCCCTTCCTATAACTCAATAAAACACTTACCTTCTTTGAGTTCACATTCAGCCTGCTCAATATTCTATCTCTGGGAGTGTAACAGCATCATTTTGACAGAAGCATATCTAAACATATTAATACCCTGGAGAACATGCCTAGGAGATGGGAGCAATACAGTTTCAAAGAGTGCACTTGATTTTCCAATAAAAACTTGAAACCCTATGATCTGAACCATCTGTGGACAATTTGATAAACAGATACAAGAGGAAGGGTGGAAAAAAAAAAAGATGCTCTTGATATTTTACTCCTTGTGTTAACAACAGATTGCTGGAGTTACTACTTTCGAATTCTGCAAATATTGAAACTCATTTCAAACCAATACAGGCAATGGGTTTTATAATAGCTTGAATTGCAAGTTAAATAGGGAGAAATAAACCCTGTTTAACATAGAGCAATCTGTGTATGGTGGAATAATGTATTGCCATATTAATCTGCATTTTATTCTCACTGCTGTAAATAATTTTCACCTCTTTGTCTAAAGAAGATAGCAATGTTTTTGTCTTTGCTCTTCCCAGAAATGGGAAAAAACACAAGCATACCCAAAAGATCACTTCCAAACAGAACATTTGTTTTCAAAAGTCTAGGCTCATAAGAGAATATGGAACTAGATTATCTAAGTAGAGGGATTTCAGGATTGGGAAAGGTAATAAATTAGCCTTTAGACAAGAAAGGTTTTGAGAGAGTTTTTCTGGAAAATGGTGGAGTAGGAGTCTGGAGAGTTCAGAAGCAATGGAGAATGATGTGCTGATCCGTAGTCTACTACCAGGGAGATGCTGGTCTCAGGTGAGATGACTGCGAGGTGTACCTGAGAAGGTCAGTGACTAGAGAATGCAGTTTCCAGCCTCAGCAAATATCTAAATACCCTTTGATAGAGGCAGAGAAGGTGCATGTAACAGTGATGACCAGTGTGCACTGCAGACCAGAAGGCTATTCTTCAAATATTCTTCAAATATTGTGATTCTCAATAAATGCTGGAGGGAGTGTGGAGAAAAGGGAACCCTCCTACACTGTTGGTGGGAATGTAAATTGGTGCAGCCACTATGGGGAACAGTGTGGAGGCTCCTTAAAAAAAACTACAAATAGACTTACCATATGATCCAGCAATCCCACTCCTGGGCATATATCTGGAAAAGACAAAAATTCTAATTCAAAAACATATATGCAATGTTCATAGCAGCACTGTTTACAATAGCCAAGATATGGAGGCAACCTAAAAATCCACTGACGGATGAATGGATAAAGAAGATGTGGTATACAATGGAATACTACTCAGCCATAAAAAAGAATGAAATATTGCTATTTGCAACAACATGGATGGGCTTAGAGGATATTATGCTAAGTGAAGTCAGACAGAGAATGACACAGATAACACTCCACTATTTATAAAATATATAAACCACAAGTATTTACTGTATAGCACAGGAAACTATGTTCAATATCTTATAATAACCTACAGGGGAAAATAATCTGAAAAATATATATATATATATATACACACACACACACACACACACACACACAACTGAATCGCTTTGCTGTACACCTGAAACTAACACAATATTGTAAATCAACTATAGTTCAATTAAAAAAGAAAGAGACACTTTGCAGATTTAACAACAGCAACAACAAAATATTGTGACTCTCATATCACTCTAGGCTCCCTGCAAAAACATAAATTTCAATTTTGAATCAGGTAGGGAGGAGTTCTGAGTACACTGATCTGATTTTTTTTAAGAAAAATAAGATCATGTTTCTTGCATTGGCTCATAGACAAAACTCATACCCATATGTTAACTCATGTAACCCTAACAACCCTGCAGTGTTGGTGCCATTAAACCTATTTCACAGATAAGGAAAGTGAGGCACAGAAAAGTCAAGTACCTTGTCTAATGTCACAGAGCTAGGAGGTAACAGAGCTGGGATTTGAACCTGAACAGCCTGGCTAGACACTCTGTGCACCTGAATACTCCTCTCTTCTGCCTATCCTGTCATGTCCATGTCAGGCCCCTTAACTCTTTTTAAAAGTGATCTGCTACAAATAATTACTGTGCATGTGTTTTATCTCCTCTTAGCTCCCTGAGAACTGGAATGCTTCTTATTCTTTGTGTTTCCTACAGTGCCTGACACTGACCTGGGAAAAAAATGCCACTCTTACATAAATATGTAAAAATCAAGCTTGCTCACAAAACAGATCTGAATATATGTGTGCAAAGACACACACATGTGTATATATATATATGTAGTCTTTAAAACACAGATGGATGTCCAGGATCCATCAGATTCAATGCAATAAATATCTATAGTAAATGTCTCAAACCATGTTAATCACATATTAAAATACATTTCCACTAAAGAATACATTGATATTTTTCATTGTATGTTTCACTTCATGACATCAGAACATACAATAAAAATGGTAATTAGACGCGTTTTTTAAAGCAGCGAGTAAACTAGCTCTGAAATTTATTTTGAATGCCATTTTAGAACTATTTTGAGAAAGGAATACATGATTTTTCAAGAGCATGCCACAGCTAATAGAGAGGAGCCTACTCAAATCACCCTTCAGACCTGAAGAACTTATGCCCCACCTGCCAGGAGTGCTGCCAGCTGCCAGTCCTCCAAGCTGAGCCCTTGCCAGCAATTACCCTCAACTGGGGAAACCCGCCTCAAGCAGAAGTACCCAGCACACGATCACTGGTCAATGTGGGAATACAATGGTACGACCCTCCTTGTCACAACTTGAGACCACTTCGATGGGCCATCATAACTTCAGAGCTCCCCATGAGATTCATCTATGGCCTTCCTTGAAACTGAATCAACACCTAACTTCTCCCTCTGCCTAATCTTATTTTCTTCCCTTTCCTTCCACCAAGTGTTGGTCCTGAGAGCCCTCCAAATAAACTTCCGCATGCTAATCTTCATGTCAGTATCTGCTTCTTGTGGAAATCAAGCTGGGACATTTCATGCATCCAAATAGACGCTACATGCTAAACTGCCATCAGCCTTGTTTCTTTGGAGACATGCTCAATACATTTTTTTCCTGCTGAAGTACTTATGTAATCTAACCTAATAGAAGTAGATAAGCCATGTCCAAAGAGTCAAGAGGCTTATCTGGCCCTGCTGTGATTCCCAACATTAAAATAAGAAGATCCTCTTCTAAACAATTATTAGATCTTCATGTGATAGTATCCATTGATTGCAACTGTAGTTGCTAACACCGAGTGCTCATGAGGTATCCGGCATCATGGCAAATGATTTGCATGTATTTATCCTTTAGGCCTTATAACAACCCTGTGAGGTAGATACTATTATCAACTCTTGATTTGCATGTATTTATCCTTTAGGCCTTATAACAACCCTGTGAGGTAGATACTATTATCAACTCACTGTACAGCAGGGCTCACAATAGTTAAATAACTTTCTCAAGGTTACAGGGTGACATGGCTTTCTGTCTGCAGCCCCTGACTACCGCTATATTGCCTCGCCTAAATGCATAATGACAAAGAGCTATAAAGAATTCAGTAATGCATTTAAATTACTTTCCATTTTATCCACCATAAAACAGCACCTGAATTCATTTGAAATATAGTAGTACATAAGTACTATTTTTATTCAGCCCACAGACAATTTTTGGAATGCATATGCATTTGAAAACCTCCTTCAAAACCTCTGCACCTCTCATGGAGTCCTCTACGCCTCAGTCAAAGGTTAGTGACCATTGCCCTAAAGAATATATATAACACTCCCATCCTATGCTCCTGATACTTAGGTTACCGACTCTACACCTGAAAAATAGACATAAAATAGTTAAAAGCAAAAAAATGGGGGAAAGTTCAAAAGTGGCAAATGCTATTAACTTTGAAAAGCAGTAGCCAGAGGGAGGATGTAGGAAATCTTGATATGACTTGGTGCAGATTCTAACGTTTACTACCATTATTGTCCCCCGAGAACCATCTTGGCGAAAGAATGTGAGCACCCCAAAACTTGAGATTTTCATTAATACCTTTAATTTTCAGAGATGTGGACTAAAGGAATAAGTAATGCAGGAAAAACAGTCAAGGCAAATTCTTAAGAATAAGTGTCATGCCCATGATGAGTGAGCTGGAGCAAGAAAATGCCAGCAGGGACACAATTTTCCAAAGCTACATTTTAAGTTGTGTGAATTACCTGAAGGCCTAGTGTATTCTACCAGAAAAACAGGATATTCCTCCAACCAGGTGAAATACATAGTACAGGATATTTGACAACTCAGAAGAGAGCAAATCCTAAGTGTTTCAGTTCTTTGTCAAAGCAAACTGTAATGTCAGGAGCTGATGAATGCTTCCCCTAATCTTGCCTCTGCCCCTACTCTAAAGCAAAAAGGAGAGAAAAGAAGAGACACAGAGAAAGAGAATCATAAGGCTGACAAAAGGTAGGCAGGCTTAGAACCATACATGGAATCTACAGATTTCAACAAA
Organism: Leucopleurus acutus; assembly: GCF_964270905.1. Classification (NCBI taxonomy): domain Eukaryota; kingdom Metazoa; phylum Chordata; class Mammalia; order Artiodactyla; family Delphinidae; genus Leucopleurus; species Leucopleurus acutus. Next base: position 81,623,175 of record NC_139151.1, read on the forward strand.
TGTCAGCCACTGATCTTTTTATAGGAAGTAATGTAAGTATTGCCCATTTTGACAAAACAAATATACTAATGTAAATAACCTATATAAGGATGTGAGGGAAAATGGAGCAGGAAGAAATGTTCATCTGAATGTGTCCTATTCTTCACGGCAGGCAGGCATTCAGTACCATTTAAATTTGAAATCTAGAGTTTAAAGAAGTGACTGGCACATCATATTTTTTCACACTATTTTTACCTACCTTTAGGACAATCATCTATTAGGAACTAATATATGTTTGGGAAAGAACTAGTTATTCACTTCTGTTTATTTTCATTTGTTATAATAAAATAACTTAATACACAATTTAAAATAGAATGTATTCCATGATGCCATTTTATGAAAATCATCCTCATTCGTCTACCTACCCACCCATTCCCCTATCTATCTACTTATTTGTCTGTCTGTAGACACAAAGAAATATCTGCTATTATGTTCATTTAATGGTGATGGTGTTTATTTCTGGTTGATGAGATTATTTTTCTCTCTCCTGTGTTGCTTGAGCTTTTTTTTTTTTTTTTTTTTTTTTTTGCGGTACGCGGGCCTCTCACCGCTGTGGCCTCTCCCGTTGCGGAGCACAGGCTCCGGACGCGCAGGCCCAGCAGCCATGGTTCACGGGCCCAGCCGCTCCGCGGCATGTGGGATCCTCCCGGACCGGGGCACGAACCCTCGTCCCCTGCATCGGCAGGCGGACTCTCAACCACTGCGCCACCAGGGAAGCCCTTGCTTGAGCTTTTTAATGATGATTAGGTATCATTCTATTAAAAATAATAAAGGTTTTCTCTTGTGGAAAATTTTAAAAGATGGCCCAAATGAGAAAAGCAAAGTCTATTTATTCAGAGCTTGCAATAGTAACCATTGCTTGCGCTTTGGCAGAGGCTCAAAGACAAGCAGAAGAATGGGCAAGCTTTCTAGTGGAAAGAAGAGAAGTCTCAGGTGTGCTCTGATTGGGGGCTTTTAGGCAGGGGAAGCTGGAGGTGGGCTAACTAGAAGTGAGGTATCCTGTGTCATTGGTTAGGGGTACCTATTTGGCTTTCTCTGGTTGGCCCTAAGTTGGACGTGGTGACAAAAGTTAGGGATGCTGTCCGTTATTAATCAAGTCCTGGCCATTTGGGGGGCTGATTGTTCCAGGAGTTATTGTGTGGCATCCCGAGTCAACCAGCTGGAATAATGGGCTGAATTCCTGTAAGTCTGACTTGCAGACAGTAGGCAGTCTTCCTGAGCTGGTTACTCTAGAATATGGGCTGGTTTCCAGGCTGATTGCTATGTATTATGGACCAGAGTTTTCTTTCTTAAAGTATCTATCCATTGTTCATTTACATATTTTGTCTTTCACTTAAAACAAACACCATAAAAAACAATAACAGCCAAAAAAATTGTGTGAACAGTTTTTAAACAGTTCTTGGGGTTCTGTTGAGGGGCTTCAGAGACTGGCACACTGATGGATGGACCAATTAGTCCCAACTCGTGTTTGTTTTTTCCATTTTATCAATATGGCTCTTTCTAAGCTTTTGGGTTCTTCCTACAACTTTAAGAAAATATTCTTCAATTACAAAAGTTGGATAACATTCAATTATATGACCTGTACATCTGAGCTACTCTAAGGAAATACTGCAATCTGTCATGAGGTGCAACATAATATGCAACACAGGATAGCGACTCATTGTATGACTTGGGTAATTAGCTAAATCTCATTTTCCTCATCTCTAAACTGGGAAAAATCACATATAATAAATAATGTCAATAATTGCATTGTAAGTATAATAAAGGATTAATCTCAGGAACAAATTTAAACTTTTTAACCTGAAGAACACTGTACAAGGAAATTGTTATATTTTTAATTTAATATACTTCATGTTTTTTCTACTTCTAACTGGAATAATTATGTTGCTATATAAAAAATAAGTGATCTGATCTCCATACTCTAGTTATGTTTATACTTATTTCAGTCCATATAGCATTTCACTTGATCATAATGAGGCTATTCCTATTTCTTTTTTTTTTTTTTTTAGTTTTTTTTTTTAATTAATTATTTTTATTTTTGGCTGTGTTGGGTCTTCGTTTCTGTGCGAGGGCTTTCTCTAGCTGCGGCAAGCGGGGGCCACTCTTCATCGCGGTGCGCGGGCCTCTCACTGTCGCCGCCTTTCTTGTTGCGGAGCACAGGCTCCAGACGCGCAGGCTCAGTAGTTGTGGCTCACAGGCCTAGTTGCTCCGCGGCATGTGGGATCCTCCCAGACCAGGGCTCGAACCCGTGTCCCCTGCATTGGCAGGCAGATTCTCAACCACTGCGCCACCAGGGAAGCCCCGCTATTCCTATTTCTGATTAAAAAGCACAAATTAAAATAGCTTTGATTCTTAACAAAACTGGATGCTGATCTTGTGTACAGATACTTTTTCTTCAGACTGACTGATTTCCCTGATCTTCGTTTACTTTGGCTGTCACTTAGAAGCCCATACTACAATTCATTAAACAGTCTGAGAACATTGTTTCTTTCTTTGTTTAATGCTCCTAAACCTGGAATTAGAGTCAAATCATTTTTTGTTTTAAAAATGACCACAACTGATTATGAATGATTTTATTTCTTTTGCTACATGATTCTCTATTCTAAATATTATGACTTGTTCATGTATTACTTTTATGTATTAAAATAGCATCAAAGAAAAAGGAAAATGTCACCACATTGAGTTTTATGACACAAATATCTTGTATCTTGATTGCTACTCTTTTCAAGCAGAGACTCATTTTACATACAATGACAGGTCCCCTTTCTCTTGGGATGTGAAAGGCAAAGAGAACTGAGCAGAAGCAAATTGTCACAGGATGGTCTTGAGAATTAGAGATGCAGCTAAGGGCTTAGGTCTGGCAAAGTTATCCATGAAGCAAAATATCACAACCAAAGTCACTCAGTTTCCTCTTTATCATAAACTAATGTAATGAGTATATTGCAAAATTATTTGACTGTTACCCATTAATAAACCGAAAATTATTGTCTATTTGTGTAGCTTATCAAGAACCCCATTAGCCACAGGCATTTGATTGGATAACAAAGCCTTCAAATATTGACAGCCAATGGCTGACTTCTGTAACTATTACCCAGTGCAGCACATCCCCTTGTTATGGAGGTGCCCCCTTTGTAAGTACATCAAGCTGCTGAGTGCTCTGAAGGGGGCTGAATTAATCAAGTGTGACTGATTGTCTTAATTGATGGGGGAGACAGTAACCTTTTTCTCAGAGCAACTACATCATGTAATTACAGAGGAAACGATATAGCTTTTGTTAGTTGGACTAGACACCTCTAATAACATTAGCCAAGCAAAGTGTATTATTGTCTCGCATTTTAGAGATTTAAAAAACTGAGACTGGGCTTCCCTGGTGGCGCAGTGGTTGAGAGTCCGCCTGCCGATGCAGGGGACACGGGTTCGTGTCCCGGTCCGGGAGGATCCCACGTGCCGCGGAGCGGCTGGGCCCCGTGAGCCATGGCCGCTGAGCCTGCGCGTCCGGAGCCTGTTGCTCCGCAACGGGAGAGGCCGCAACAGTGAGAGGCCCGCGTACCGCAAAAAACAAAACAAAAACAAAAACAAAAACAAAAAAAAAACTGAGACTAATATCAGTTAAGTAGGTAACAGCCCCAGGGTCATACAAAAGAATGAAGAGCAAACACACAATTCATGTCTGTTTAACCCTATAATTACTGTAATTAGAATCTGATGGAGTGGTTTATAGCATATGTAAGTATAAATAAGATATTTATAGCTGGTTTCAACTCTTATACATTTCTCGGGCTGCATATAAATGTTTCATTTGTCCTGGGCCCTCACTTTCTTGGAATTGTAATACGCATTTGACTCCTACTTCCATTTTTTCAGAAAAAACTCCTTATGGGATGACTCATAAAAGGATATCTCGAACAATCACCTTAAAAATCACCCCTTCTTCCTTGACCAGGTTCCCAAGACTAAACTGGGGACTGTGCTTTGATTTTCTCCCAATTTGTGGCAATTGTCCTCTCAACCCAAGATCACCTTCATGAAGTTATAGGATATCACTTTTCCTCGTGAGTATTGATCAGAAGCGTTGATTTTCCTAAGAGGAAGCCTATTGGGGGCTTCACAGAGCTGGAACCCTCTATAGTCTCCCTCCTCCCAGGAGTCCTTATTTCTTAGAATTTTCAAAGGAACATGAAGGAGCAGCCCACACTGCAGACCCTTGCTACATGCAGAAGGAAATGTCCATCTGTTCCATTTGGCAAGCAGTTACTGTCCAAATGCTTCATTTAAACTCTATTCCCCTCTCCCCTATTTAAGTCTCATTGAATACCTAATGCCTGTCCTCAAATGGAGATTCTGAGAGGTAGTAGCTTCCTTGTCTGAATCATTTTCTACCTCTGGACCTAAGATTTCTCATCATAAAGTTAGGAGGTCTGACCATTATCGTCTATAGACTCTATTTCACAATTCTTAGAATTTCTCCCTATGGAAGAGAACAGTCAAGAAAAATAATTCACATTCTCCACTTCCAGGGAACATAGAAACAATTTTAAACTACAACAGATTTTAGAAATACCAGTCTATCTACTGTCTATCTACCTATCTATCTATCTATCTTCACTCTTATTTTCAGGCCTTACCTTAAAATAGAAATCTAGTTTTATGTAGTAAGAGTAGGGGCATAGTGTGGAAAAAAAGAGGAGAAAGTTTTAATCAAATAGACTTGGATTTGATATCCAGCTCTAATATTTACGCTCTCTGCAACATTGGGCATGTTGCTTTGCCTCCCTTGCTTTACACATCTGTAAAATAGGACAAATGATACTGAGCTTATAGGATATTATGAAGATTCGTGAGATAACATATATAAAGCATCTAGTAGAGTACATGATGGATATTAATATAGATTACAATGTTAACAATAATATTAATATTCCTTTGAGCTTATAACTCCAAATACCATAATACTTTTTTATAAGACCACACAGCACAGCTCAGCTGTGCAAATGCTTGCACTGCATTATTCATACAGCTCATCTGAGGCTGCACAATAGGTGGAGAGAAAGGGCTGACCTCCCTAAACAGCTTTTCCATATCTCTTCCTCCATGTCCAACCTCATATTCAGAAAAAGGAAATGAAAGCACTGGCATGTCAAAGAGAAAATAATAGTTTTTTTTTACTTTTATCAGTTTTACGTATGCAGCATTCTTTCAAAATTAAAGAGTCAGCATTCAATATGTGTGTTTGATTTCTAATGACCTCATGGCAGAAATAATGTTCTCTGTTCATGAAGAAAAATGTTCATCCTGACAAGATTATGCTCATCCCTCTAGATCAGCGGTCCCCAACCTTTTTGGCACCAGGGACTGGTTTCGTGGGAGACAATTTCTTCACAGACAGCGGGGTTGGGGGTATGGTTCGGCGGTAATGCGAGCGATAGCTCCCACGCTACTCACCTCCTGCTGTACGGCCTGTTTCTAACAGGTCACAGACCGGTACCAGTCCGCAGCCCAGGGGTTGGGGATCCCTGCTCTAGATCATAGTTTTATATTAACTCCTCATGGCTTCAAATAAAACAAAATTATTTTGACCAGGTCTATATTTAAAAATCTATTTCTCTGATGATTTTCGTTAACTGGCCGTGAACAAAATATTCACTCTTTTAAATATCACTTTAACTGATTATTATTTGCTTCATGATCAATGAAACTATTAAGGGTTATGGATTGATTCTTTGGGAAAGACTATTTTCATTGAGGTCCAGTGAGGAAAAAGATACCACTCTAGGTCTCATAAATAGAAGGAATTGATATCAGGAACTGGTTATTGGGTGATAAATGAGCTTGTAAACCAATTAGGGGACCATGAGGCAATCTGTAAATTAGCAATAGCAGAAGGTCAGCACCACTCCTAGGACTGGAGGGACACTGGGGAAAAGTGGATTGCAGGAGGCAGGCCAAACGATGGGAAGAGAACCACAGCAAAGGATGCCTTGAGCTGGAACTCCAGAAAAGATTCAGTTGCTGCTGGAGATGCCACCAGAAGCAGGGTGGCAAAGGGGAGAGGCTCCCCTCTCCCTCCCACTCTCCAACCTCCCTAGTGTCTTCAGTGGCCAAACCTACCATGCTAGGGAAATGCAGTTCTCTAGAAAACAGAGTAGGGTAGTGGAAGGTCTGGGGACAGATCTGAGAACAAAAGGGGAATTAATTGATGAGCCCAATAACCACATTTTACTTAAAGTTGTAAGCTCCTGGAGGACAGGAACTACATCTAGTTTTCCAGTATATACCCACCATCAATTCAGCACCACGTCCAAGATGTTTAATGTTTATGTACTAAGTGAATCTGCATGTAACTTGGGTTGTATCAGACACCTTGAAGGCTCTAATCAGATCCTCTCAGCCACCTGTCTCTGGAGCCCTTAGCCACTTGTTTTGCCCCAGCTTCCACAACAACTGACTTTAGTGGGCACAACCCAACAGTGTGCCCTGTCCCCCTCTGCCCACTGCGGAGGAGCCTATTCATACCCACACATGCACCGCTAGAGATTAATGCTCCGTAGCAAACTGCAGCTGGCAGATACTGTTGTCTCCCTACTTCCCACCAATGAACTATCCTGAAGTGCTATTGTTTACAAGCCTTCCCAGAAAACGATCCCATGACGTCAAGCAGTTACCCTAGATGCCAAAAGGTAGGGTACTTGATAACATACCTTATCATTATGCTCCCTCTTTTCTTGCCTCCTTCCCCTTCCCCTCTCTCTTGCTTCCCAGGGATAGGACTTCCTCATAAAATAGTGGCACCCAAACTGCTGCCTCAGCCTAACTGGGGCTGAGGCACTGGTAAAACTGAGAAGAAGCATAGAGTTAGAAGTCAAGAGTTATGGGTTCAAGTCTGAGCTCCACCTCCAACTGGCTATATGACCTTTAGTAAATTCTCTAGCCACTCAACACCTAATTTTTGTTTACATTTTCATGAACATTTACTGAACAGGTGCTCTAAGCTAAGCATGGTCTTAGATGCCAGGATATAAATTTGAAAAGAACACGGTCTTGGCTCTCAAGGACTTCATATATTAAGGAACGACAGAGATGTAAATGAATAATCATGTCCTCATCTGTAAGGTAAGAATGTTCCCAATAGCTCAACAAGTCAGTGATTAAAAATTCAGACTTGGGACATTTCATAAGTGTTTCAAAAAAATTGTTACACTCAAAGAGCTGATATTTCCATCCTGAGCTGAACAGTGCCTTGTCGTTATACACACCAGCTTGAATCCTGAATACCAATTGCCCCCAAAATATACGTCTCCTACAGTATTTAAAAATGAGAAAGTTCCACGTTGTGTCTAAAAGAACTATACTTGGTAATCTATCCTAGTGGAATAGTCAGGGATGTATGCAAAGATACATGGATGCTTACAACAGCACAGTTTGTAAATAAAAGACATTGGAAACAACATAAACATCCAACAAAGGCTAAATAAGTTATGTAACATTCTTATTACGGAATACTAATTAATCTCTAAAATGCATATAGATGCTAACTTATAGCATAGAAATAGTGTTGGGGAGATTCTTAAATGGAAAAAATTCGTGTTTTAACCGGTAGGTAAAATATCCAACTTCTAGAAATAAATTCCATATATTCACATGAATCTAGAAGAAAATGTTAGCATTAGTTTTCTCTGGATGGTGGTTTATCAGCATAAGTTCTCTACTATAAAGATATATTTTTGAGCATAAAAGCAAGAAAATCCTTAAATAAGGAAAATAGAAGTAATCTAACAGTTGATTTACTCACTCAGGCACCACTACAAAGGAAGAAGCAAATCATTATTTTTTATACCATATCCTTTCTTCTGTTAATCTACTTCAAGATACTAGTGATATTAAACATTTTCTCCATGTTAAAAAAAATTAATAAACAAAGAGAAATTCTCCTCTGTATCATTTTACACTAAACCTCCATTTTTATGAGGGATGCATTTTTTTTTTACTGTTTCTTGGAGCTCATTAAATCAGAATTCTCCTTGAATAGTGAATTTACTTTCAGTGAATTATAACTCAAGATAGAGTAAGGGCGAAAACTAGTACAGTATTGAGAGTACATTTAAAAAAAATTTTTTTTGGAGTATAGTTGATTTACAATGTTGTGTTAGTTTCAGGTATACAGAAAAGTGAATCAGTTATATATATACATATATCCACTATTTTTTAGATTCTTTTCCATATAGGCCATTACAGAGTATTGAGTAGAGTTCCCTGGGCTATACAGTAGGTTCTTATTAGTTGTCTATTTTATATATAGTAGTGCGTATAAGTCAATCCCAAACTCCCAATGTATTCCTCCCTCTCCTTTCCTCTCTGGTAATCATAAGTATTTTTTCTACATCTGTGACTCTATTTTTGTTTTGTAAATAAGTCCATCTGTACCATTTTTTTAGATTCCACATAAAAGGAACATCATATGATATTTATCTTTCTCTGTCTGACTTACTTCACTCAGTATGACAATTTCTAGGTCCACCCATGTTGCTGCAAATGACATTATTTTGTTCTTTTTTATGGCTGGGTAATACTCCATTGTATACATGTACCACATCTTCTCTATCCATTCCTCTGTCAATAAACATTTAGGTTGCTTCCGTATCCTGACTCTTGTAAATAGTGCTGCTATGAACATCAGGGTGCATGTATCTTTTCGAATTATGGTTTTCTCCAGGTATATGCCCAGAAGTGAGACTGCCGGATCACATGGTAGCTCTATTTTTAGTTTCTTAAGGAAGCTCCATACTGTTCTCCATAGTGGCTGTACCAATTTACATTCCCATCAACAGTGTAGGAGGGTTCCCTTTTCTCCACACTCTTTCCAGCATTTATTGTTTGTAGATATTTTGATGATGGCCATTCTGACCGGTGTGAGGTGACACCTCATTGTAGTTTTGATTTGCATTTCTCTAATCATTAGTGCTGTTGAGCATCTTTTCATGTGTTTGTTGGCAATCTGTATATCTTCTTTGGCAAAATGTCTATTTAGAGATTCTGCCCATTTTTTTGATTGGGTTATTTGTCTTTTTGATATTAAGCTGCATGAGCTGTTTGTATATTTTGGAGATTAATCCCTTGTCAGTCGCTTTGTTTGCACATATTTTCTCTCATTCTGAAGGTTATCTTTTCATTTTGTTTATGGTTTGCTTTGCTGTGCAAAGGCTTTTAAGTTTAAGTAGGTCCCATTTGTTTATTTTTGTTTTTATTTTCATTACTCTAGAAAGTGGATCAAAAAAGATCTTGCTTCGATTTATGTCAGAGAGTGTTCTGCCTATGTTTTCCTCTAAGAGTTTTATAGTATCCGGCCTTACATTTAGGTCTTTAATCCATTTTGAGTTTATTTTTGTGTATGGGAGTGTATTTTGTGTATAGGGAGTGTTCTAATTTCATTCTTTTACATGTAGCTGCCCAGAGAGCACATTTTGAAATCAAAGTCCTGGTTTCAAATCCTAGCTCTTCATCAACCAGCTGTGTGAACTTGTACCTCAGTTTCTTCACATGAAAAATGGGAATAATCAGGACTGGTGAACAATTTGTGAAGCTGAAATGAGATAACATGGGAATGGCCTGCACAGGCCCAGGTGCAGAGAAAGTCTAGCAACAAACATTAGTCCTTTTCCCTCTTCTACCAGCCCAAAGTCGAGAAAAAAAATAGCTAAAAATAAAAGGAAAGTATAAATTATGCTTTTGAATTTATCCTACTTTCCTAGTTCCCTGGATCTTTTTAACATTTTGAAATATGAGAGAAGTAAAAAGAGGGATATTTTTAAAGGAGTTAAAATACCAGTAAAAGGCTGAAATGTCATTACACCCACAAATATTGCAATTACCCAAATTTATTTCTGAATGGTCCCAATTTAAAACAAATATTTGTTTTACCTTTTAACAAACTGGAGCAGGTTATGTATGTATTTTTCATTTAGGGAAGGGAAAATTTTATCTTTCAGAAGAGCAATTTTCCTGTAATGTAGTATTTTGTATCAGAAAATTCATTTTTAGAATTTTTCATGTTGCCGCTGAAGTATGCAGTTAAATGATTCTCAGTACACTATGATGCATCAAATTCTACCAAAATGAATCTCTTAAGTATAAAAATTAAATCTCTTTCCTGTCATTTTCATACCATTAAGCTAAGTGGAACATTAAAAAAATAAATAAAAGGGAAAAAGAAAGCTATATTTTTCAATGAAAGTTCAAAATGCCCCAGAAAAATGAATTTGATCTTATCATAACTTCTTATGTAAATTGACAATTTATCCAGAGAAAAGTAAGCAATTGGGTGAACATGAGAATTGATAGTGATAATGAATATGGATACAGATATATCCTAAATTTGTTATCTCAGGGAGTCTTAAAGAATATTTTCCTGTTGATGTGGCCAACTTGACTCTACTCTAGATTTTCATGTTTCATCTCCTCATCTTCAGAAGGTGCCATGGTGCCTTCCTTAGAGCAACAAAATGGCTCTTCTTAGACTAGAACCATATCCCTGGGGAAATTGCAACGTCTAGTTGGAGAAGCAACGTATGGAGAGCTGAGAGGTAAAGATGAGAGAGCGCAATAATGACAAAAGCAAAACAAAGTTTATGACAAGCTTGAGTCGATCTACCCTATTCCTTTCCAGAAACATAAAACAGTTAATGAAATAGTAACATGGCCCATATTGTCTTGCTCTGAAGTCCAGAGTGCACTGAATCTGGGCTAATATTAAATAGCAACACCACACTGATTGGGGCCCTGTATCAGTCTTATAACTCACTAACATCCCAGGGTCCTTGCATAGCGGCCTCTGAGGGGAAATGTATTAGTAGGCTGAGAGAAATAGAATTGGGTATGGTATTGGGTCATGGTCCCTTGGGGTACAGTCTATACATTTTTTTTCTTGGCATTCAGGAGAATCACACATTTTTAAAGTGACTTTCGTTTTCCTCATTTTTCTTGCATAAGGATTATTTTGGAATCACCAGCTCGAAATCATCAATCCTATCTCCATTCTCAATTAGAAGTTTCAAAGCATCTTAAGAAGTAAATTCAATTATTTAGACTTCTGTCAAGTCACATGGTAATGAAAGGAAAGATATAAAAGAATTAAACCTCTCTTACTTCTCTAGCAGGCAGGAATTTCCATGTTTTCTCACCTCGAGAAAACCAAAAGCAATTTCGAGAGGGTAGAAAAGAGAGTGACAGTACTGGCTCCCTGGCACAGTAATATATCACACAGAGCAAAGGTGCGAGTGAAGGACTGAGGGGTGGAGGAGTACAGCGAGCAGAATATGGGTCAGAACATTGATGAAACAACACTTAACAGTCCTACCCAGAGAGTGGCATGCCAAGACAGTTCAGCTGCAAACAAACACAGAAAACGAGTGTGTTTTCACAGAAGGTGAGTGAGGGGTCAGCAAAGATAATGCATGGGCTTAATAAACAGTGGGAATACCACGCCTGGCTGGGTCATTCAGAAAAATCTATCTGAAAACAAGGCAGGACAGGGCGGGCATGGGGGCCTGGAATTCACACCAGCAGGATGAAAAGAAGAAAACAGTCTTGCTTCGTCTGTCTGAAGTAGACGGCAGGGAACACTGCATTAGCTAAAGTATCAAGCAGGGCACCACTAAGTCAGCTGAAGCAGAGGGCAGAGCACCTCCTGGCTGGCTGACATAAAGGGCAGGATTTTACCTGAAGCCAGTGGAAGAAGCCCAAGGGAGACCAATTGAAGGGAGTGGGACAAGAGCCTGTCTCTTCATAAAAGGCCAGCTGCAACCTTGCTTAGGTATCTCTGAAATTCATTCCATGGCACACCTTCTGTCTCCTCCCTTTCTTTAGAAAAGCTACTCTATGCTTGCTTGCTCTTGCTTAGCATCTTCAACTTCCTGCTTCACTTTCCTGGCCCCTGATTCCTAGCCCTGGAGCTCTATGCTTTCTGCCAGCTCTGCCTCCACCGACCACTGCCTGTCAAATGCAGTTTTACCCCCAATCCCTCCAGCATTGCTCCAGGCTCAGGCCCCCAAGACTGACTCAGTCCTCCTTGGTTCATACCAGCCTTTCAACAAGCCCTGATACAAGTAGGATTGGCCAGTAGGCAGTCTTTTGGTGATGTCTCTAAAGGGTTTGCGCCTTAAATCTTTTGAACAGAGCAACCAAAATTAATTCTCAGACTCCACTGATCAGTATACCCCACCGCAGACATCTCTCAAATCTATTCTCTGTTCTCCTGCCCGACGTGAACTACAGTTCAAGCCCCACAATATCTCGATTTCTAGTCCAGCAGCCCCCACCCATCTTTTCTTCCCTCCTCCAGTTTTGCACAGCACCCACAAATAAATTTCACACAACATGTTGAGATAATTTTCCTGAAATAAAACCTGACTGCGTCATCGCTCTGCCAAAAATTCATCAATGACTTCCCCAGTTCTGAGGACAACGTCTAGATACTCTGATAATGCTTTCCCATCCCTTCACACAGGGGTCCCCTCTGTCTATTTCTTTAGCATCTTCTCTTCCTGGTCTTCCTCATGCCAATACTGCAAGCTCCAGCCTTCCCAAAGTAATGCCAGTGTCCTGGACACAGCTGGCACCCTCTTCTTCTGCGCCTTTCTTTATGCTCGACCTCTCCTCCTTGCCTCCTCTCCCTTATTCTCCTACCTGCAGCTGGCTAACTTCTACATATTCTTCAGCCTTCAGCCTCCTCCAGAAAGCCTTCTCTGTTCCCACAAAATTAGGTCAGGTAGCCCTTTATATGCTCTTACAGCATTTTGTTCCTGGATCTCTTATGATACTTCACTGCATTGTATATTGATCAGCCACTTATTTTCCTAGATCCCCACTAAACTCTAAGCTCCATGAGGGCAGGGATCACTTCTGTCTAACACAGTGCCTGGTTGAAGTAAACAATTAATACATTTTTTTTAATTTTAAAAAGCATTTTATGGTAACATTTTTTTTGTTAGTTTCTGCTTTATAACAAAGTGAATCAGGTATACATATACACATGTTCCCATATCTCTTCCCTCTTGTGTCTCCCTCCCTCCCACTCTCCCTATCCCACCCCTCTAGGTGGTCACAAAGCACCGAGCTGATCTCCCTGTGCTATGCGGCTGCTTCCCACTAGCTATCTACCTTACGTTTGGTAGTGTATATATGTCCATGCCACTCTCTCGCTTTGTCACAGCTTACCCTTCCCCCTCCCCATAGCCTCAAGTCCATTCTCTAGTAGGTCTGTGTCTTTTTTCCTGTCTTACCCCTAGGTTCTTCATGACATTTTTTTTCTTAAATTCCATATATATGTGTTAGCATACAGTATTTGTCTTTCTCTTTCTGACTTACTTCAATCTGTATGACAGACTCTATGTCTATCCACCTCATTACAAATAGCTCAATTTCGTTTCTTTTTATTGCTGAGTAATATTCCATTGTATATATGTGCCACACCAGTCAGAGTGGCCATCGTCAAAAAGTCTAGAAACAATAAATGCTGGAGAGGGTGTGGAGAAAAGGGAACACTCTTGCACTGCTGGTGGGAATGTGAATTGGTACAGCCACTATGGAGAACAGTATGGAGGTTCCTTAAAAAACTACAAATAGAACTACAATTAATACATTTTTTTTTTGTGGAACAAAGAAAGAGAAAAGAGGAGAGTGTCTGGCTGTGTTGATTATACTCCTGGGTTCCTTACAAATGCTTCTTATTATGAAGGTCAGGGCTGGGGCAGCTGCAGGTCAAGGTGACACAGAGTGGATATGCACCTGAGTGAAGCTGCTGCTCCTTCACAGGGTTTCCCGGGCAAGCCCTTCACTGCATCAACATAGACAAGCCCTGTCACATGTCTGCCTTCACCCAGAGGGCTGGCAGGGAGCTCAGCATCTGCTCAGTGTTACTGTTCCGACTCAGATATCTGATGAAGAGATGAGGGCGGTGCCATAGTGGAAAGGTGGCAGGTAGGGTACCTGGAACATGTTCATCTGCTTCCCAGGATTTACCTGATGCCTCACGAATTCTGACACATGTAACACGGTGTTAGGAATATGCTTCGGAATACAACATTTGTATATGTGCCTTAGAGATTTCAGTTTCCACCACAGGGAACAACTCGGTAGATACACAGACAAGAGTAGACAAGAATTCAGGTGCTAAGGTGAATTCCTCAGTCTACTTTCAAACTACAATGGCAGAATCCAGAAAAGGGTCCCCAGCTCACTGATTTCAGTATGCTAAGCTCTAAAAAGCAACTTGGGAAACCAGAGAGAAAAAATGCTATCCACAATCCCCTGGCATGTCACACTCACAGGCTGAATGTCACTTGAGCATAAACATCAAACAGTCAGGGATGATGCTTAGAAATTTTGTGTTCTAAGTTGGAAATAAAAGTGAGGTTCATTTTTTCAACATTCAGTCATTTTTATTTTATTCCTACCATATGATGGGTATTGTTCTATGCACAGAGGATACAGCAATGAAAAAGTATATAAAAATGCTTGTCCCTCAAATTCTTAGAAAAGCATAACCTTCCAAGACTGAACCAGGAAGAAATAGAAAATATAAACAGACCAATCACAAGCACTGAAATTGAAACTGTGATTAAAACTCTTCCAACAAACAAAAGCCCAAGGCCAGATGGCTTCACAGGCAAACTCTATCAAACATTTAGAGAAGAGCTAACACCTATCCTTCTCAAACTCTTCCAAAATACAGCAGAGGGAGGAACACTCCCAAACTCATTCTATGAGGCCACCATTGCTCTGATACCAAAACCAGACAAAGATGTCACAAAGAAAGAAAACTACAGACCAGTATCACTGATGAACGTAGATGCAAAAATCCTCAACAAAATACTAGCAAACAGAATCCAACAGCACATTAAAAGGATCATACCCCATGACCAAGTGGGGTTTATTCCAGGAATGCAAGGATTCTTCAATATATGCAAATCAATCAATGTGATACACCATATTGCCAAACTGAAGGATAAAAACCACACGATAATCTCAGCAGATGCAGAAAAAGCTTTTGACAAAATTCAACACCAATTTATGATAAAAGACTCTCCAGAAAGTAGGCATAGAGGGAACTTACCTCAACAAAATAAAGGTCATATGTGAGAAACCCACAGCCAACATCATTCTCAATGGTGAAAAACTGAAACCATTTCCTTTAAAATCAGAACAAGACAAGGATGCCCACTCTCACCACTATTATTCAACAAAGTTTGGGAAATTTTAGCCAGAGTAATCAGAGAAGAAAAAGAAATAAAAGGAATCCACGGGAGGACCTTCAGGATGGCAGAGGAGTAAGACATGGAGATCACCTTCCTCCCCAAAAATAAATCAAAAATACATTTACAAATGGAACAACTACTACAGGACACCTACTGAATGCTGACAGAAGATCTCAGACTTCCCAAAAGGCAAGAAAATCCCCACGTACCTGGGTAGGGCAAAAGAAAAAGAGAGAGACAAAAGAATAGGGACGGGACCTGCACCTCTGGGAGGGAGCTGTGAAGGAGGAAAAGTTTCCACACACTAGGAGACCCTTTCACTAGAGGAAACTGGGGGGTGGGTGGGGGAGGAAGCTTTGGAGCCGCGGAGGGGAGCACAGGAACAGGGGTGCGAAGGGCAAAGCGGGGAGATTCCCGCACAGAGGATCGGTGCCTACCAGCACTCACCAGCCCAGGAGGCTTGTCTGCTCACCGGCCGGGGCGGGCGGGGGCTGGGAGATGAGGCTCGGGTTTCTGTCGGATGCAGGGAGAGGACTGGGGTTGGCGGTGTGAACACAGCCTGAAGGGGGCTAGTGCGCCACAGCTAGCTGGGAGGGAGTCTGGGAAAAAGTCTGGAGCCGCCGAAGAGGCAAGAGACCATTGTTTCGGGGTGCACAAGGAAAGGGGATTCAGAACACCGCCTAAACGAGCTCCAGAGACGGACGTGAGCCGCGGCTAACAGTGCGGACCCCAGAGACGGGCATGGGATGCTAAGGCTGCTGCTGCAGCCACCAAGAAGCCTGTGTGCAAGCACAGCTCAGTCTCCACACCTCCCCTCCCGGGAGGCAGTGCAGCCCGCCACAGCCAGGGTCCTGTTATCCAGGGACAACTTTCCCGGAAGAACACATGGCGTGGCCTCAGGCTGGTGCAACGTTCTGCCGGCCTCTGCCGTTGCAGGCTCGCCCCGCACCCGTACCCCTCCCTCCCCCCGGCCTGAGTGAGCCAGAGCCCCCGAATCAGCTGCTCCTTTAACCCCAACCTGTCTGGGCGAAGAACAGACCCCAGAGGGCGACCTATATACAGAGGCGGGGCCAAATCCAAAGCTGAACCCCAGGAGCTGTGCGAACAAAGAAGAGAAAAGGAAATCACTCCCAACAGTCTCAGGAGCAGCGGAATAAATCTCCACAATCAACTTGATGTACCCTGCACCTGTGGAATACCTGAATAGACAATGAATCATCCCAAAATTGAGGCAATGGACTTAGGGAGCAACTGTAGACTTGGGGTTTGCTGTATGTAACAGACTAGTTTCTGATTTTTATATTTCTCTTAGTATAGATTCTAGCGCTTGTTATCATTGGTGGATTTGCTTATTGGTTTGGTTGCTCTCTTCTTTCTTTTCTTATTTTATTACTATTTAATTTATTTTAATAATTTTTTTATTTTAATAACTTTATTTTATTTTATTTATTTTTCTTTCCTTTCTTTCCTCCCTTTTCTTCTGAGCCGTGTAGCTGACAGGGTCTTGGTGCTCCAGCTGGGTTTCAGGCCTGAGCCTCTGAGGTGTGAGAGCCGAGTTCAGGACATTGGACCACCAGAGACCTCCCAGCCCCACATAATATCAATGGGTGAGAGTTCCCCCAGATACCTCTGTATCAACGATAGGACTGAGCACCACTCAACAACCAGCAAGCTCCAGTGCTGGACACCCCATGCCAAACAACTAGCAAGACAAGAATACAACCCCACCCATAAGCAGAGAGGCTGCTGAAAATCGTAAGTTCACGGACACCCCAAAACACACCACCAAATGTGGTCCTGCCCATCAGAAAGACAAGATCCAGCCTCAACCACCAGAACACAGGCACTAGTCCCCTCCACCAGGAAGCCTACACAACCCACTGAACCAACCTCACCCACTAGGGGCAGACACCAAAAAAAACGGGAACTACAAGCCTGCAGCCTAGGGAAAGGAGATCCCAAACACAGTAAGTTAAGCAAAATGAGAAGATAGAGAAATACACAGCAGATGAAGGAGAAAGTAAAAACCCAGCAGATCAAACAAATGAAGAGGAAATAGGCAGTCTACCTGAAACAGAATTCAGAGTAAAGATGATCCAAAATCTTGGAAATACAATGGAGAAAATACAAGAAACGTTTAACAAGAACCAAAAAGAACTAAAGAGCAAACAAACTATGATGAACAACACAATAAATGAAATTAAAAATTCTCTAGAAGGAATCAATAGCAGAATAACTGAGGCAGAAGAACGGATAAGTGACCTGGAAGATAAAATAGTGGAAATAACTACTGCAGAGCAAAATAAAGACAAAAGAATGAAAAGAATTGAGGACAGGGTCAGAGACAACTGGGACAACATTAAACGCACCAACAATTGAATTATAGGAGTCCCAGAAAAAGAAGAGCAAAACAAAGGGACTGAGAAAATATTTGAAGAGATTATAGTTGAAAACTTCCATAATATGGGAAAGGAAATAGTCATTCAAGTTGAGGAAGTACAGAGTCCAATACAGGATAAATCCAAGGAGAAGCAGGCCAACACATATTAATCAAACTGTCAAAACTTAAATACAAAGCAAAAATATTAGAAGCAGCAAGGGAAAAGCAAAAATTACATACAAGGGAATCCCCATAAGGTTAACAGCTAGTCCTTCAGCAGAAACTCTGCAAGCCAGAAGGGAGAGGCAGGACATATTGAAAGTGATGAAAGGTAAAAACCTACAGCCAAGATTACTCTACCCAGCAAGGATCTCACTCACATTCGACAGAGAAATTAAAACCGTTACAGACAAGCAAAAGCGAAGAGAATTCAGCACCACCAAACCAGCTTTACGACAAATGCTAAAGGAAATTCTCTAGGGAGGAAGCACAAGAGAAGGAAAAGACCTACAATAACAAACCCAAAACAAATAAGAAAATGGTCATAGGAACATACATATCGATAACTATCTTAAATGTAAATGGATTAAATGTTCCAAACAAAAGACACAGACTGGCTGAATAGATACAAAAACAAGACTGATAAATATGCTGTCTACAAGAGACCCACTCCAGACCTAGGGACACATACAGACTGAAAGTGAGGGGATGGAAAAAGATATTCTACACAAATGAAAATCAAAAGAAAGCTGGAGTAGCAATTCTCATATCAGACAAAATAGGCTTTAAAATAAAGACTATTACAAGAGACAAAGAAGGACACTACATAATGATCAAGAGATCAATCCAAGATGAAGATGTAACAATTGTAAATATTTATGCACCCAACGTAGGAACACCTCAATACATAAGGCAAATACTAACAGCCATAAAAGGGGTAATCGACAGTAACACAATCACAGTAGGCGACTTTAATGCCCCACTTTCACCAATGGAAAGATCATTCAAAAAGAAAATAAATAAGGAAACACAAGCTTTAAATGACACATTAAACAAGATGGACTTAATTGATATTTATGGTACATTCCATCCAAAGGAAACAGGATACATTTTCTTCTCAAGTGATCATGGAATGTTCTCCAGGATAGATCAAATCTTGGGTCACAAATCAAGCCTTGGTAAATTTAAGAAAACTGCAATCATATCAAATATCTTTTCTGAACACATGCTATGAGACTAGATATCAATTAGAGGCAAAAATCTGTAAAAAATACAAACACATGGTGGTTACACAATACACTACTAAATAACCAAGATATCACTGAAGAAATCAAAGAGAAATCTAAAAATGCCTAGAAACAAATGACAATGAAAACGCAACGACCCAAAACCTATGGCATGCAGCAAAAGCAGTTCTAAGAGGGAAGTTTATAGCAATACTTCAAGAAACAAGAAATATCTCAGATAAACAACCTAACATTACACCTAAAGCAATTAGAGAAAGAAGAACAAAAAAACCCCAAAGTTAGCAGAAGGAAAGAAATCATAAAGATCATATCAGAAATCAATGAAAAAGAAATGAAGGAAACAATAGCAAAGATCAATAAAACTAACAGCTGGTTATTTGAGAAGATAAACAAAATTGACAAACTATTAGCCAGATTCATAAAGAAAGAAAGGGAGAAGACTCAAATCAACAGAATTAGAAATGAAAAAGCAGAAGTAACAACTGACATTGCAGAAATACAAAGGATCATGAGAGATTACTACAGGCAACTATATGCCAATAAAATGGACAACCTGGAAGAAATGGAAAAATTTTTAGAAAAGCACAACCTTCTGAGACTGAACCACGAAGAAATAGAAAATATAAACACACCAATCACAAGCAATGAAATTGAAACTGTGACTAAAAATATTCTAACAAACAAAAGACTAGGACCAGATGGCTTCACAGGTGAACTCTATCAAACATTTAGAGAAGAGCTAACACCCATCCTTCTCAAACTCTTCCAAAATATAGCAGAGGGAGGAACACTCCCAAACTCATTCTACAAGGCCACCATCACCCTGATACGAAAACCAGACAAAGATGT
The DNA here is from genome assembly GCF_964270905.1 of Leucopleurus acutus. Classification (NCBI taxonomy): domain Eukaryota; kingdom Metazoa; phylum Chordata; class Mammalia; order Artiodactyla; family Delphinidae; genus Leucopleurus; species Leucopleurus acutus. Next base: position 81,642,938 of record NC_139151.1, read on the forward strand.
CACAGAACAAGAAAGCTACAGACCAATATCACTGATGAACATAGATGCAAAAATCCTCAACAAAATATTAGCAAACTGAATCCAACAGCACATTAAAAGGATCATACACCATGATCAAGTGGGATTATCCCAGGGATGCAAGGATTCTTCAATATACGGAGATCAAACAATGTGATACACCATATTAGCAAACTGAAGGATAAAAACCATATGATAATCACAAAAGATGCAGAAAAAGCTTTTGAAAAAAATTCAACACCCATTTATGATAAAAACCGTCCATAAAGTAGGCATACAGGGAACTTACCTCAACATAATAAAGGCCACATATGAAAAACTCACAGCCAACATCATTCTTAATGGTAAAAAACTGAAACCACTTCCACTAAGAAAAGGAACAAGAAAAGTATGCCCACTCTCACCACTGTTATTCAACATATTTTTGGAAGTTTTAACCACAACAATCAGAGAAGGAAAAGAAATAAAAGGAATCCAAATCAGAAAAAAAGTGTCACTGTTTGCAGATGACATGATACTATACATAGAGAATCCTAAAGATGCTACCCGAAAACGACTAGAGCTAAAAAATGAATTTGGTAGAGAAGCAGGATAAAATATTAATGCAAACAAATTACTTGCATTCCTATACACTAATGACAAAAAACTTAAAAGAGAAATTAAGGAAACACTCCCATTTACCACTGCAGCAAAAAGAATAAAATACATAGGAATAAACCTACCTAAGGAGACAAAAGACCTGTATGCAGAAAATTATAAGACACTGATGAAAGAAATTAAATTAAAGATGATACAAATAGATGGAGAGATATACCATGTTCTGCGATTGGAAGAATCAACATTGTGAAAATAACTCTACTACCCAAAGCAATCAAAAGATTCAATGCAATCCCTATCAAACAACCAATGGCATTTTTCACAGAACTAGAACAAAAAATATCACAATTTGTATGGAAACAAAAAGACCCTGAATAGCCAAAGCAATCTTGAGAAAAAAAAATGGAGTTGGAGGAATCAGGCTCCCTGACTTCAGACTATACTACAAAGATACAGTAATGAAGACAGTATACTACTGGCACAGAAACAGAAATATAGATGAATGGAACAGGATAGAAAGCCCAGAGATAAACCCACGCACATATGGTCATCTTATCTTTGATAAAGGAGGCAAGAATATACAGTGGAGAAAAGGCAGCCTCTTCAGTAAGTGGTGCTGGGAAAACTGGACAGCTACATGTAAAAGAATGAAATTAGAACACTCCCTTAAACCATACACAAATATAAACTCAAAATGGATTAAAAACCTAAATGTAAGGCCAGACACCATCAAACTCTTAGAGGAAAGCATAGGCAGAACACTCTATGATATAAATCAGAGCAACATCCTTTTTGACCCACCTCCTAGAGAAATGGAAAAAAAACCAAAAATAAACAAATGGGACCTATTGAAACTTCAAAGCTTTTGCACAGCAAAGGAAACCATAAACAAGACAAAAAGACAACCTTCAGCATGGGAGAAAATATTTGCAGACGAAGCAACTGACAAAGGATTAATCTCCAAAATATACAAGCAGCTTATGCAGCTCAATATCAAACAAACAAACAACCCAATCTAAAAATGGGCAGAAGACCTAAATAGACATTTCTCCAAAGAAGATATACAGATTGTCAACAAACACATGGAAGGATGCTCAACACCACTAATCATCAGAGAAATGCAAATCAAAACTACAATGAGATATCATCTCACACCAGTCAGAATGGCCATCATCAAAAAATCTAGAAACAATAAATGCTGGAGAGGGTGTGGAGAAATGGGAACCCTCTTGCACTGTTGGTGGGAAGGTAAATTAATACAGCCAGTATGGAGAACAGTATGGACATTCCTTAAAAAAGTAAAAATAGAACTACCATATGACCCAGCAATCCCACTACTAGGCATATACCCTGAGAAAACCATAATTCAAAAAGAGTCATGTACCAAAGTGTTCATTGCAGCTCTATTTACAATAGCCAGGACATGGTAGCAACCAAAGTGTCCATCAACAGATGAATGGATAAAGAAGATGTGTCACATATATACAGTGGAATATTACTCAGCCATAAAAAGGAATGAAACTAAGTTATTTGTAGTGAGGTGGATAGACCTAGAGACTGTCATACAGAGTGTAGTAAGTCAGAAAGAGAAAAACAAAAACTGTATGCTAACACATATATATGGAATCAAAAGAAAAAAATGGTCATGAAGAACCTAGGGGCAAGATGGGAATAAAGATGCAGACCTATTAGAGAATGGACTTGAGGATCCGGGGAGGGGGAAGGTAAGCTGGGACAAAGTGAGAGAGTGGCATGGACATATATACACTACCAAACGTAAAATAGATAGCTAATGGGAAGCAGCCACATAGCACAGGGAGATCAGCTCGGTGCTTTGTGACCACCTAAAGGGGTGGGATAAGGAGGGAAGGAGATGCAAGGGGGAAGAGATATGGGGACATATGTATATGTATAACTGATTCACTTTGTTATAAAGCATAGACTAATACAGCATTGTAAAGCAATTATACTCCAATAAAGATGTTAAAAAAAAAAAAAAGAAGAAGCTTCTGATGAACCAAGGGGCAGGACAGGAATAAAGAAGCAGAGTAAAGAATCGACTTGAGGACACAGGCAGGGGGGAGGGTAAACTGGGATGAAGTGAGAGAGAGGCACTGACATATATACACTACCAAATGTAAAATAGATAGCTAGTGGGAAGCAGCTGCATAGCACAGGGAGATCAGCTCAGTGCTTTATGACCACCTAGACAGATGGGACAGGGAGTGTGGGAGGGAGACCCAAGAGGGAGGGGATATGTGGATATATGTATACATATAGCTGATTCAGTTTCTCATGCAGCAGAAACTAATAAAACATTGTAAAGCAATTATACTCCAATAAAGATATATATTAAAAAAATAGGAATCCAAATTGGAAAAGAAGGAAAGCTGTCACTGTTTGCAGATGACATGATACTATATAGAGAATCCTAAAGATGCTACCAGAAAACTACCAGAGCTAATCAATGAATTTGGTAGAGTAGCAGGATACAAAATTAATGCACAAAAATCTCTTGCATTCCTATACACTAATGATGAAAAATCTGAAAGAGAAATTAAGAAAACACTCCCATTTACCATTGCAACAAAAAGAATAAAATATCTAGGAATAAACCTACCTAAGGAGACAAAAGACCTGTAAGTAGAATACTATAAGACACAGATGAAAGAAATTAAAGATGACACAAACAGATGGAGAGATATACCATATACTAGGATTGTAAGAATCAACACTGTGAAAATGACTATACTACCCAAGGCAATGTACAGATTCAATGCAATCTCTATCAAACTACCAATGGCATTTTTCACAGAACTAGAACAAAAATTTTCACAATTTGTATGGAAACATAAAAGACCCTGAATAGCCAAAGCAGTCTGAGGAAGAAAAATGGAGCTGGAGGAATCAGGCTCCCTGACAAAGCTATAGTAATGAAGACAGTATGGCACTGGCACCAAAACAGAAATATAGATCAATGGAACAGGATAGAAAGCCCAGAGATAAACCCACGCACATATGGTCACCTTATCTTTGATAAAGGAGGCAAGAATATACAATGGAGAAAAGACAGCCTCTTCAATAAGTGGTGCTGGGAAAACTGGACAGCTTCATGTACAAGAATGGAATTAGAACACTCCCTAACACCATACACAAAAATGAACTCAAAATGGATTAAAGACCTAAATATAAGGCCAGAAACTATCAAACTCTTAGAGGAAAACATAGGCAGAACACTCTGTGACATAAATCACAGGAAGATCTTTTTTGACCCACCTCCTGGAGAAATGGAAATAAAAACAAAAATAAACAAATGGGACCTATTGAAACTTCAAAGCTTTTGCACAGCAAAGAAAACCATAAACAAGATAAAAAGACAACCCTCAGAATGGGAGAAAATATTTGCAAATGAAGCAACTGACAAAGGATTAATCTCCAAAATATACAAGTAGCTCATGCAGCTCAATATCAAAAAAACAAACAACCCAATCCAAAAATGGGCAGAAGACCTAAATAGACATTTCTCCAAAGAAGATATACAGATTGTCAACAAACACATGGAAGGATGCTCAACACCACTAATCATCAGAGAAATGTAAATCAAAACTACAATGAGGTATCATCAAAAAATCTACACACAATAAATGCTGGAGAGGGCGTGGAGAAAAGGGAACCCCCTTGCACAGTTGGTGGGAAGGTAAATTGATACATCCACTATGGAGAACAGTATGGACGTTCCTTAAAAAACTAAAAATAGAACTACCATATAACCCAGCAATCCCACTACTGTGCATATACCCTGAGAAAACCATAATTCAAAACGAGTTATGTATCACAATGTTCATTGCAGCTCTATTTACAATAGCCAGGACATGGAAGCAATCTAAGTGTCCATGGACAGATGAATGGAGAAAGAAGATGTGGCACATATATACAATGGAATATTACTCAGCCATAAAAAGAAAGAAAATAAGTTATTTGTAGTAAGGTAGATGGATCTAGAGTCTGTCATATAGAGTGAAGTAAGTCAGAAAGAGAAAAACAAATACCGTATGTTAACACATATATATGGAATCTAAAAAAAATAATAATAATAATTCTGATGAACCTAGGGGCAGGACAGGAATAAAGATGTAGACGTAGAGAATGGACTTGAGAACACGGGCGTGGGAAGAGTAAGCTGGGATGAAGTGAGATAGTAGCACTGACATATATACACTACCAAATGTAAAACAGATAGCTAGTGGGAAGCAGCTGCATCGCACAGGGAGATCAGCTCAGTGCTTTGTGACCACCTAGAGGGATGGGATAGGGAGCGTGGTAGGGAGACGCAAGAGGGAGGGGATATGGGGATATATGCATACATATAGCTGATTCACTTTGTTATACAGCAGAAACTAAGACAACATTGCAAAGCAATTATACTCCAATAAGATGTTAAAAAAAAAATGTTGTCCTTATGGAACAAATTCTGTACCATATCTAGTATATTATATGGAGGTAAGTGATATGGGAAAAAATAATCCAAAAAGGAGGATATCAAATACTGGGGGGAGCGACTTCCCTGGTGGTGCAGTGGTTGAGAATCTGCCTGCCAATACAGGGGACGTGGGTTCAAACCCTGGTCTGGGAAGATCCCACATGCCGTGGAGTGGCTAGGCCTGTGAGCCACAACTACTGAGCCTGCGTGTCTGGAGCCTGTGCTCCAGAGAGAGGCCGCAACAGTGAGAGGCCCGTGCACCGCAATGAAGAGTGGCCCCCGCTTGCCACAACTAGAGAAAGCCCTCATACAGAAACGAAGACCCAACACAGCCAAAAATAAATAAATAAGTTTATTTAAAAAAATAAAAAAATACTGGGGGGAGCATAGGTTTTAATATTTAAAAAGGTAGTCTGAGAAGGCCTCGCTGTGAAGGCCTCACTGAGAAGATGATGATTATCTTTCACTATATTTGGGAAATTTTCAGTTACTGTTTCTTCAAATATTTTTTCTCCCCTATTCTCTCTTTTTTCTCTCTCTGATTACAGATATGTAATGTATTCTTTAAAATCATTTTTCTCTCTGTTCTTCAGATTAGATAATTTCTATTAATCTTTCTTCAAGTTCATTGACCCTTCTGGCATGCCTATTCTGCTGTGAAATACAGCCAGTCATTTTTTAAATTTCAGATACTGTATTTTTACATTCTACAATTGGTTTTTATAATTACTATTTGTCTACAGAAAACTATTCTATTTCTAAATACAAATTTATAATTTCTGTTTTCTGTCTTTTCTTCATGCACCTGGTTTTCTTTCCAACCTCAGGCATTTTTATAATAAGCTGATTTAAAATCCTTGTTTATTGACTACAATATCTGGGTCATCTTGGTGTCAGTCTCCATTGATTTTCTTTTCATTTTAGAATAGGTTCCATTTTTCCTGTTTATTCTTGTGTCCAATAATTTTGGATCATAAATTGGATGTTAGAAATAGTATGTTGTTGAGATTCTGAAATTTTCCTATGAAGAGTACTGATTTGTTTTTAAGTGGAAAGTACACTTGGGCTGTGTGCAAACTGTACGTTTTTTCTCCTCTACAGCTCAAAACTCATTTCAACTCTTTTAGAGTGAACTGGGCTGCTTGGGGTCTGGCCCATGATTGAATGTTATAGAGGCCTGCTGGAGATTTTGACAAAGTTTATTCACAGAATTCTGAGCTCTCCTCTGGTTCCATTGTTGATGTTGTTTTCCTGGGATTTTCCAGAAAGTCTATGATTATATCAAACCAGTAAGACTCTGGGCTTTGTATCAGAGTTTTTGTTAGTTTGTTTGCTTTTTATGGAGGTATCCACACATCTGTTCTCTATGTCAGCATCTCTATTCCTGCCCTGAAAATAGGTTCATCTGTACCACTTTTCTAGATTCCACATATTTTAATAACTCTACACAGGGCAGACTAAGGCCTGAGATTAAAAACCTGAGATTAAAACCTCTAAAAACTAGAAAGTCACTCAATGCTTTTCTTCTTCCAAGCATTGACTTACTTTAGTACCTACGTGCTTTTGGTCACTTTCCAGTGCCTGTAAAGTTTATATTAAAAGTTTACACTAAAACTTTTATATTAAAAGTTTTATTTATCATCTACAGTAGGATTTGTCTAAAAAGAACTGCTTGATAGTGTATAGAGGCAGAACTGCTGAGAAAGTGATATTTAAATAAATACCTAAAAGAAGAATGGGAGCTATTCATGTAGATATCTGTGTGAAGAGCATTCCAGGAAGAGGGGAGTGCATGTCATAAAGCCTGAAGTAGATCTTGCCTCATGTGTCTGAGGAATGACGAGGAGGTCAGTGTGGCTAGAGTAGAGGAAGTGAGGGAGAAAGGACCAGATGAGGTCAGAGAGATAGAAATGGCAGAGAATCAAGATGTAGCAGGTCACTCAGCCACTATGAAAACTTTGGCTTGTACTTTGAGATAGAAAACCATTGGAGGGTTTTGAATTGAGAAGTGATGTGATTTAGCTTTTGTTTTAAACTGACCACCTTGGCTCTATATTGAGACTAAAGGGCAAAGTATGGAAACAAGTATTCCACTTAGGAGGCTCTTTTAAAAATCCAGGTGAAGTAGCTTTGGCTTAGACCAGGGTGGTATTAATGGAAAGAGTGAAAAAGTGGTCAGAGTCTGCATGCCTTTGTGGTCAGAACAAAAGCATTTGCCAAGAGTTTGGATTTGATGTGTGAAGGAAAGGGAAGTGTCATGGATGACTGCAGTTTTTTTACTTTGAGAAATGAGGAGAATGGAGTAGGGGTAGATCAGTAGGGTTAGGGACATTTGTGTTTGACTTCCCTGATAGACATCCTAGTGGGAATATCAAGGAGAAAGTTAAATTCTGGGCTGGAGTTCAGGGGAGAGGTTAAGGCTACAGATGTAGATTAGTAAGTTGTCTATATATAGTGTGGTATTTAAAGCCAGAAGAAGGCATGAGATCACCAAGGAGCCTGATATAACTAAAGAAGAGAAGACTTCCAAAGACACTCCTCTGAGGATGGTATGATTAGAGGTAACCGAAAGGAGGAGGAAACCAAGAAGATGCCAGTGTGATGGGAGATGAACCAGGAGAGCGTGGAGTCTTGGAAGCCGAGGCAAGAAAGTGTTCAGTGTTTAAAAAAGAAAGGAGTAACTAGCTACGGCAATTCCCACAGGGAGATCAAGTAAATGAGCACTGAGGATTGACCCTTAGATCTGTCAGTGTAGAGGCTGTGGTTGACCTTGACAAGAGCATTTTTAGTGGAATGGTGAAGATGAAATCCTGAGTGAAGAGGGTTTAAGAGGGAATAGGAGAAAAGAAATTGAAAACAGCACATATATACATAATATGATTATGAGTATAGCATTATAAGATGCTATAAGATAAGGAAAAAAATATTTCTAAGGAGAAGGGTAGTCAGGGTAGGAAAAAAAAGTCCATGAATTTGAGGAAATTTTCCAAAGAGTAAAGAACAGAGGCACATCTGCTGCCCTCTGGGCTGGAGCATGCTATACAGAAATCACATGAATAGAAGAGTTTCATTGAACCCACCATGGTTAGCAGTCTCACACCTGGCCTCAGAAAAATGACATTCACCTCACCATTGTGGGGTGACTCAGGTTCCGACCCCAACCTGCCAAGTCTAGTCACCCCTGCTTCTGGGGCCAGCTCCTCTTGTCTGACCTCATCTCATATTTCTATTCAACTTATTTCCCAAGATTCCCCTCTGCCTTTACTGCAACTCTCTAATACTGACCCTTTTCTGACTCCCAAACTTCCTTAGTTGAGGCTAATGCGTTCTCTTCCTCAACTGATTTGTTTCTGCCCTTAACCGACTTGCCAGGCTGACTTCTAGAGAATCTCGTCCAGTCCTAACCAAGACTGACCCCGAGGTTGTGTTTGTCCTGCTCTCAGGTCAAGTCATAGCCTAGATCCAAATACTGAATGGATGATAGAAGGAAAAGAGTCCTGGATTTCAAGTCAGAGAGATGAGAATTCAAACTGCCACTTGGTTACTTACTAGCTGTGTGATCTGAAGCAGGTTCTTTAACCTCATGGAGTTTCAGTTCTCTTATCTACAGAATGGAGAGAATAATGCTCACCCTTAAGGGATTGTACAAATTGAATGACATAACATATATGTTAAGATCTGGAGAAAATTTTATCTTTTTAGCAGCTGGTAAGGGATAGAATCACAGTGTAAGAAGAGGATTGCTATGTTGAGAAGATGCCGCTTGATAAAGTTGTGGAACCCAGAGTTCAAACAGAGGAAAGGCCCAGTGCTGATCAATAAAAAGATAGGGTAGGACGTGGGGTGGGCCAGGGAGCTTCCTAATGTGGGTTTTTCACACGCAATGCAATTTTTTTCTCTGGCCAAATAAATTCATGGGCTTATTTGATTTCTCATGGAAGCTTGTGAAGGTCTAAATTTTGAAAATCGTTGCAAATAGGGTTAAAACAGTTAAACTATAAAACTATGGAGTAAACCAGGTACCTGTTTACATGTACAAAATGCCCGGAAACTAGTAGGCTCTCTGTTGTTAGCTCTCCAATTCTCCCATCTCTTTACCTTGCTTACCGTGTACGATCCACAATATAGACTCTCTATATCTCTGATTTACAATATAGTCTCTCTAGTCACACCATCCGGGTTCATATCCTGGCTCCATCTCCTAATTTGTGACCTTGGACAAGTTATTTAACAGTATTGGGCCTCAGTTTTTTCATCTGCAAGATGGAAATAATAATAACAATAACAACACCTAGTTCGCAAAGTAGTTTAATTGAAACAGAGTTTACCATAGTTGATAAAGTATTAAATGGGATCATGTATGAGAAACAATTAGACAAGATTCTGGTACAGAGTAGACACTCACCATTTCCTGCTAATATCATTATTCCTAATACCACATTTGCCAAAGTAATATGTGAAAAATTCACTCAAAACACAGTCACATGATCAGTCTAATAAATGATCTGCATAGAATTCACTGAACCTGCATAGAATTACTTCACTGAAGTAATGAGGGTAGCAATGACTGAGTAGGATATGCCTTAATAAAACTTTCATTTAACTTTGTGTTGTTACTGTTTTTAAAATTTCTTTTTCCCATCTTCTTTAGAAAGCAAGACTCATTTTCATTTCTTGTGTGTCACTTTGAGAAGTACCAAGCTCTGGCTTCAAAGATGTCGCTCTGTTTCATGAGGTGATGCAATTTGCTGAACTAAAGCAATCTTGGGTGAGTCACTGCAAAAAACAATGCATCATCCAGACAATTTTATCTTCTTAAGAAAGAGGCAGCAGGGCATAGTGTTTTTCTCTGAGCTCCTCAAGTTGTGGCTAAGAATAAAGGCAACTTAAAAAAACCCACACGCTTCTCTCTGTATTAACTATTCTCACCCTAGTGCAGCTGGAATACAAAGACTGTAGATTCTGATCTCAGACAAATGAGTGTTTAGATCCTGGCCCTGTCACTTGCTAATCGTGTGACCTTTCACAATCTACTTAACTGTTATGTGCTAAGGATGGCTGCTGTCCATCAAAAATTTATCCTATTCTTCCATACAGTAGAGCTGTTGTCAGGAAGCAGCTGCACAGCCAGCAACTGCATTTTCAAGCCCTTGTTAAATCTAGAAAGGACCATGTGAATGTGTCTGGCCAAGAGAAGGTGGGTAGGAGTGATAGATGCCACTCCCTGTCCTGGCCCATAAAATCCCCCTCTGTGTTCTCTGTTTCCCCATTTCTGGCAGAATATTGATACCACCATGGCACCCATGTGGTGAAGCCTCTCTCAGTCTCGATCTCTGAATGACTGCATGGCCCCCCACTATCACCACCACCACCACCTTCCTTCCCTGATACTGAACTTTATATGAATGATAAGTAAAATTAGATTGGAGGAAACCATTGAGATTTCAGGTTTTATCTATCTATCATTACCTTAACCAATACATACTTTAAGCATCTGCTTCTTCATCGTAAAAATGGGAACAATAATAGTACTACTCAGAGTTGCTGTGATAATTAAATGAGTTGTGTAAAGCACTTAGGACAACACCTGGAACCTAGTAAATGCTCAAAAAATATAAGCTGCTATATTTACTAAGATAGTCCTATTTCCTTTTACTGCTTCTGAAATTGATATATACAACTCCTTCGCCAGCCATCTCTAGAATAAGCTCTTCTTCAACTAATAGTGAATCACATAATCCATGGTTTCTTAGCATTAAAAAATTATGGTACTATTCTAGCTACTACTATTATTATTTAATTATCCATATTTTTACCAAGATCATCACACAAGTCATCTTTCTCTATTTTTTCTTCCACTGTATCCTTCTAGTAACAATCTGCCTTTTTATATCAATGTTAACCAATGTCATCCATCCTAAAGAGAAAATTTTGTTTGTGAATTAAACAAGTGATAAGATATACAAGCCTGCTGCTGGCAATTATCTCAGACCAGCATACAACCTTCAGTAAGTCCTTCAAGTTATTTAAAAGACAATGCCACATAAGAGATGCTACTTGAGATACCATTCTTCATTACTTATTAAATGACAGCATGTTCTTTAATGGAGGGCCAGCCTTACAGCAGGAGAGGGGGCGGGCAAACCTCTCAGTCCCTGCCTGCTCCTGGCCCTCCTTTGACCAACTGTGGGTGCTGAAGCCCTGCCACCTGCAGCCCCTGCCTGTCCATTTCTTTTTTTTTTGCGGTACGCGGGCCTCTCACTGTTGTAGCCTCCCCCGTTGCGGAGCACAGGCTCCGGACACGCAGGCTCAACGGCCATGGCTCACGGGCCCAGCCACTCCGCGGCACGTGGGATCTTCCCGGACCGGGGCACGAACCCGTGTCCCCTGCATCGGCAGGCGGACTCTCAACCACTGCGCCACCAGGGAAGCCCCTGTCCATTTCTGAACTGATAAGAACCAGACCCAGTATTATCATAGGAGAGCCTTTACTATGCATAAGGGGAACTGTAAGGCAAAAACTGATCTGTTGTCCTGAGATGGATGTGCAGGGGCTACAATTTGAATATTGGGCTCTCTTCCAGGCTGACCTCCCTCCTAGATCCCTCCATGGGTGCCCAAGTAGAACAGCTGGGTTTATGCACGCCCTCCTCCACTGCTATCCCACTTCTATTCCTGGTTTGCACCATGTTTTTCACTAAGAATGGTACACAGCTCTGAATCATAATGATCAACATCATTATCATTATGGTCATCACCATGGTAATAATAATAGCTAGCCTACTGAGCATCTTCTGTGAATCAGGAACTGATTGCTTCATCTCCTTTTTAAATATTCATGACATATCTTCAACATAGACATTATTATGCCTATTTCAGAGATGTGGCAATTGAGGCTCTAAGTAGTTAAGCTGTTTGCTAATAAGGAATAAAGCCAGAATTCAAATCCAGCTCTGATTTTAAAATGTGTGTATCTTATCTTTCAGCTGGCTACCTCTTAGCAGGCTATGTTCCTCAAACCCTACTTATTTCCTGCCTGCAAATGTAAAGGGACAGAGTTGACTCTGTCCCTTTACACAGTAGACTGGCTTGGCCTCTGCAAAAAACCAAACAGGCTGCCCTGCCTCCTTGTATTGACATTGCTCAAGGACTCCAACCTCCTTGACTGGAATCCACAGATGTTGACCAAAGCATAGGGACAACACAAACACCCTACCTCCCTTTGACATGGAGATTTGGGCAGCTGACCCTTTCTGGAGGAGAAAGGTAGAACCACTATGTTGTCTCCTAAGCCTTGGCCTCACAGGTCCCAACTCACTCCTCCTTCTGATGAAGGCTCTAACTTTCCTTACGGGGGAAGGAATAACTTTCCCCAGTATGAAGGCTCTGCCTCAAAAACACTCTCACAAATGTTGCTAAAACCTAATGAACAAAATAGATATCTGGGGCTGTTATTCTGCACTACAAAGCAATTAATCAAATCCTTCTTTAAAAAATCCTTTGGGTGTTATTTAAGTGCTCCTATTATAGATCTCTAACACTTCAACCCAGAGGTAGTTTATGGATTTCTGAACTCTAAAGATAAAGGCCATAGTCAATTAGTGATCATTTCAAAACCAAGCTAAGTAAAGGATGTAGTAAAATAAAAATAAAATAACCAGGCTGCTCCCACTTCACCTTTGGTTCTGATAACAGTGTACTGACAAATCCAACAGTTTCTCTAAGCAGCAACGTGGATGGACCTAGAGATTGTCACACTGAGTGAAATAAGTCAGACAGAGAAAGACAAATATCATACGATAGAGCTTATACGTGGAATCTTTAAAAATGGTACAAATGAACTTATTTACAAAATAGAAATAGGGTAGAAAACAAACTTATGGTTACCAAGGAGGGGGAGGGATAAATTGGGAGATTGGGACTGACATATACCCACTACTATATGTAAAATAGATAACTAATAAGGACCTACTGTGTAGCCCAGGCAGCTCTACTCAATACTTTGTAATGGCCTATATGGAAAAGAATCTAAAAAAGAGTGGATATATGTATATGTATAACTGATTCTCTTTGCTGTACACCAGAAACTAACACAACATTGTAAATCAGCTATACTCTATTAAATTTTTTTTTTCATTTAAAAAATAAAGACTATAAAGCAAATTATAAGGTATTAGGTACCAATTACATCTGTCCAACGGTATGAGGTTGTTTTAAGGACAAGTCTCTGGCTCGCCTGAGTTGTAGGGCCACGCAGAAATATACCATGGCAATCAAGAGCAACTATAACAGTAGCAGTGTAGCATAGTGGGAAAGCACACAGACTCCAGAGCCAGGCTCATCCTGCTTCTGCCACCTGCTAGCCAAGTCACCTTGGGCAGGTTACTTACCTCATTACATTTTAGTTTTCTGGACTGTAAACAGGGGATCAGAACTGTACCTACCTCAAGGTATTAGGAGGAATAAATGAGCATATATTGCTTATGACACAACCTAGCCCGCAGTAAGATATTATAGTGGTCTGCTTTCCCAAACTGGCCTTTAACTGTCTTCTCTCCCCATAGTCTGTTTTGAAACTCACATCATTTTTCTTATTTTTTGCCTGTTCGGCTGTCCATTTATGACCCCTAGAGTACCCATCTGGGTTCTTGGCTTCACTTCTCAGTTTACTGCCTGTGTTTTCCCTCTTTGATTGATATTTTCTGCTTGTTAACATGTTAAAGGTGACTTACATCACCTCCCTTCTTCCTCCAAGTATCAATGGTCCTAACTGTGACAGACATACCTGGGGTGTAGTCCAGACAGTAACCTTGATTTTCCCCAAGGCTTTCATATTCCTTGTCCCTTCCCAAAGATCTATTTCTTTATATTCTTGCCCTGTTTTCTGTGTTAGACCAATTTTGCTGTTTTATATCTCTTTCTTACTTGCTGTAGGTGCTCTAATCATGTTTCCCTGACATTTTGTTTCTATGCCCCTCTCTTGCCCCACTACTCCCAGAAACTTGGTCTGGTTTTTGAGTGTCTGCTACCAGAGGAGCAATGGATGGTTACAGGAACCATTGATCTTTTACTCCATCAGCTGCTCAGTGGGCTATTGGAGGACTTCCTTCTAGAGAATTTTCTTCTACTTGTCAACACTTACAAAGTCTCCTCTATCTTCTGGCCTACATTAATCCCCATCATCGGCATCTCACACCTCTCCCTGTAACTCATGAAGTCCATCCAAATGAATGTACTCTCCCTTTTTAAATTTTTGAAGCTAATATGAGACTTTGAACTTCTCGGGCATGGAGTAAAGAAATGCACCGCTACACAATATCATTTTGTCTCTACCTAACAACATAACAACTGTGCTATCAACTTGCAAAAGAAAGTCGGCCCTCATTCTCAAGCAGAAAATTGTCTCTGGGTTTCAGATATAAAAGATGCTTTGTGTAATTAGAAGATGGGATGAGAGTGAATAGAAATTTAAAATGCATTCTCTACTTCTACATATTTTGTTCAGAGTCTAATTAAGGGAAGGACTTGGCACTTATCTTTGAAAGAGGGTATGGAACTAGTCAATGAATTTTGAATATTCATCCATGAAGGTTTCTGTGTCTGAGGGAACAGCCTAGTTTACCTTTTGTTTGTGCACGCTGAAGACAGCCTAAAGAAGACTGGCTCACAATTATCACAATTTATACCCAGCTTACATCTTCTCTCCCCACCCTATGTTAGAATGCAAAGACCTCCCACACCACCCTGAAAGAAGGAATCCAAAGTGTTTGAAGAGAAAATGGTTGTACTTTTAATCATTTAAAAAATGTGAAGTGTCGGGTGCAACTGATTTTTTAAATATATTTTTTTCTTGTATGGCAGTTTGAGAGTGACAAGCATAGTCTTAGTCTCCGGAATTTCCACTTGGTCTGGGCCAGAGATTCCTTGGGATTAAATCAGAAGATATATGGAATCATCTGGCATAGTTTCTGGTACAGAGTAAGCATTCAATAAATATTGGATCAGAATCTGTAGTTCTCCTTGACTGACCCAGTAGCTGAGAGAAAGGTTATCCTTCCCCTCCCATCCTCCTTTCTCATTCACTAAGACCTGATCAGCAGAACCCCAAGCCCATCCCATTCAATGGGAGTGAAAGTCCCCAAAACAGTCTGGAAGCAATGTTATCACACACAGGTTCACAGTCAGGGAGAGACAGCTGAGTCAGGAACCAGAACTGAGAGCCCAAGCCAGGGGCATGCTGTCCACAGAGCAGAAACAGATACTTAAGTGGGAGTCAGAAAACCAAACAGGCAACAGGACATGACTCTACGACCTAATACTCTTTCCGGTTGTGACATCCTATAATTCCTTGATCCTTATTCACAAAAGGGGATAAGACCATAAACTGTTTGTGGTGAATTTTAATTTCCCACATCCCTAAATTGGCAGATCCTTCAATCATCCACAAAGCAAAACTATAGCTGCAGCTTTCTGAAATCATAACAGATTCCTCATACCTATAGTATCCTGAGACCTTCACAGTCTGTTACTCTGTACCCTGCTAGCATTTCTCAGTTGCCCAGATGCCAAGACCCAACTTGAGACAGAGAAGGGGAAACTGGAGTTGATGAATTTATAAAGCAGATACCTGGAATCTTGCCCAGACAATGTCATGGAAAATCCTCTGTCATTGATTCTCAAATTCTGTAGTTGAAAACCTAAACCTAAATGCTCTATAAATATCATGCTCTTCCCCTAAACCTAATGCTCTATAAATACTATAAACACTTGTACACAGTCGGTGCTCAGTAAACACTAATGGCTGATTCTCATTTGTCCTTTTTTTCCCATTTGTTCTTTATTAAAGACCCATTTGTCTATTTAATCTTGACTTTGTATGATGAATTGCAATTGGCTACAAATTATTTTCATCTCTATATTCATGTCCCTTTGCAATATGATTCACAAAGAAATGGAATCTATCTCTCCACCCTTCAATCTAAACTTCACTGTGTAATTTGCTTTGGCCAAAGGGATGTTAGAAAATGCAACATAGGCAGAGGCAGGAAAAGTGCTTGCTTAATGTCACTTATCTTCTGCTGCCCTGAGACAACCTGTGAAGAAGCCCAAGCTAGTCTCCTGAGGAGAAGAGATCAAGTAAAGCAAGAGAGGCAGTCCAGCTGAGGCCAACTAGCCCAACCAGTCTGATGACAGCCAGTCACATTTGGGAAGGCATCCTAGACCATCAAATCTTAGCTGACCCACTAGCTGACTGCAGAACTGCTTGGCTAATGCACAGACTCATGAGCAATAACATTTTAAGCCACCACATGTTGGAGTGGTTTGTTACACAGCAACAGATAACTAATACATCTTGTTTAACAGCCATCTCCTATAAGTGTTACAAGATTTTAACTGTTATACGCAGGATGAAATATAATCCATTTACTGTATTTGTTTATTTGTGTATATATTTATTTATTGCCTGGCTCCTCTCATAAAGAATTTAAAGGAGCTTAAAACTAGAATTCAAAAAATACAACAGTTATAAGATAGAAAAAAAAAAAAACTGAATTTCAGGTAAACAGTAAAAATAAGAGGAGAAATGATAAGACCAAGTAAGGAACACAAATATGTCAGTCATAAAGGGCTATGCAATAGACAGAACTGATCTTTAACATTGTCTCAAAGATCCCTAAAAGCCAAGTGACAAGCAAGTATGTACTTCTCAATATCAGGAGAAAGTAAGCACACACTTTCCTTAGAAGAAACAAAATGTTTCTTGAACTGCGCTCTGAAACACATTTTTTAATGTGGATCCCTTTTACAGGAAACAGGAAGTGACACAGCAGATAGCATTTTCCCAAGCCACTCTAACAGCCAGCTTTAGTATGTAGTATACTACAAGAACCAAAAATATAACATGAGAACACAACTTCATGAAGGCAATTCTTTAGGAGGCTACTGAAGGCCATGTTTCAAATTTTTCAAGACTCTCAAACGTTCCCTGGTATGAAGCATGAATAGCTTTGGAATTGGTAATCAAAAGAGTCTTTGATCACTCAGTAAAGACTTACATTTCTTCTTTCAGGAATAGCTCAATTTCAGTATTTTTGTCAGTGCAAAATGTGAATCTCTTGATAATGTGCCCAGTTTGAAAGTAGCAAAATTCAGATCTGAACCCAGATCTTTCCAGTTCCAAAGCCTATGCCTTTTTAAAAAACTAAATTGTGTTATGAGTGATTAAAGAATTGCTGATTTTAAAAATACCAAACTTCTTCTTTAAGTTCATATATTTATTTTAATAGGAGATTTCAACAGCTTGAGGTCAGGGTGTGCATAAAGGTGGGAATTTCTGGTGCTTGAACCAAACTGACAAGAGTAGATGAGAGAAAGGGAAGAAAGCAGATTGAGATTTCTACTGAGTTCTCCTGTCAGCCCTGAAATCACAGCATTTGGACCTATTCAAACAGCATTCTGGGTCTGCTCGATCCAAGCACTTGTCCAGGCTTCATAATTTACCAGCTATTAATCACAGGCAGCCTTCTTTCCAATTAGCACTTTGGAATGGGCTGTTTGCTCCAAATTTGGTTAACCGACACCATACATACATTAGGGAAGAGAATTTGATGTCTGCCTTCGTGCACATTTCATAATGGAGAAAACCAAGATATACTAATTCTATTTAGAAAGTATTCATCTGTGTTCAGCAATCCATGGAAATGTGTCCTGTTGAACGAAACATCATTTGAACCAATAATTGACCATTTCAAACATCAGCATGGAAAGCTGCATATGACACAGCTACAGCCTGTGACCCTATGAACATCCATCAAGGTTGGACATTGTTGTAGATACAACAATGAGTTGTATCTACATTAACTATATCAGTCCTAATTGGATTGTTTATTTTTATAACAGATAGCTGCTGTCATCAGTGGGGAATTAGTTGACTATAACATTGTCCTTCCTGAGATGGAATAACAATAAAAATATCATGGCTATTATTAACTATGGGCATATTACATGCAAAACACAGTATTAAATATTTTATATGTTCATTCATTAATCAAATATACATGGAGTGTGTAGCTTTTTTTTTTTTTTTTTTTGTGGTATGCAAGCATGTGGGATCTTCCTGGACCGGGGCACGAACCCGTGTCCCCTGCATCGGCAGGCGGACTCTCAATCACTGCGCCACCAGGGAAGCCCTGTAGCATTTTTATATGCTCCAAAATAAGGTCATAACAAGACACAGTCCTTATCCTTAAGGAGTGGAATTTACAGCTAGAAAGAGAAACAATAAATAAATGATTCTCAGCTCATTTAATGTTCAAAACAATGAAAAATGTTCATTATCCCAATGTTTACAGAAGAAGAAAGCACTGCTTAAAAAAGCTAAATAACTTTTCCAAAGTCACAGTTAGTAAATAGTCATGATTTGAACCTAGAATCTTCTGACTCAAATGATTTTGCTCTTACTACATCATTTAATTGCTAAATTTGTGTCATTGACTTTATGCCTCACTACCCTGATTCTGTTACATATTTTTCAAACCCTTTTCCTCTGTGTCCTTTGAACATTCATTCAACCAGCCAGCATCAAAGATGTGTTGGGTATTATTCTGGGCACTGGGGACACCACATCCATTAAGAGTGTACTTTATGGTAGACATTGAGCTACGATTTCTCCTACTTCCTCTGTTCATCTGACTCCATCCCCAGAACATCTTTTGTTCCTCTTCTTACATTAAATGGAAAAAATCTTTCTACGTCTAAGTAATATCCATTTTAGCTTGTATCGACACAACACAATTTAACAGATGCTTATGAATGAATGTTAATGCCATTTAACAGATGCTTTTGGGAAAAAGTGCTCCCAGTTTGACTTTCAACAATTAGGCAACATTTCTTTCCATGAGAATCTCTTTTAATCCATACCTGTTTTGAATTCTGAGTGACTTCAAGTGCCAAGGGAGAGAACAAATACTCTTGGACTCTTGGAGATCATCTATTTTATCAGTTCCTGCCTTTCTAGTGTTGATTCATAGAAGTGGTAACTTGTTAAGAGAGCTCTCATAGAATTAAAGAGTTAGAATTAAATAGAATTAATAGACTTAAATAGAATTAAAGGTTTCTTAGAAATCATCAATCACAGGGGTGTCAAAGCTTGGCTATGCATTAGAATCACCTATGGTTATTAAAAAACAGACACTTGGGTATAGATCAATGGAACAGAATAGAAAGCCAAGAAATAGACCAACACGTGTATGGTCAATTGATTTCCTAAGTAACTGAACAGATGGTGCTGAAACAACTGTATATCTACTTGAAACAGAAAATAACCTCCAACTTTACCTCACACCATATACTAAAATTAACTGTAAATGGATTATGAACCTAAACTGAAGAAGCTAAACTATGAAACTTTTAGAAAGCAACAGAAGAGAAAATCTTTGCAAATTTGGGGTAAGAAAAGAGTTCACAGATAGGGCACAACAAACACAAACAATAAAGAAAAAAAGTGATAAATTGGATTTCATTAAAATTAAAAACATTTACTCTTTGAAAGATACTATATTAGTTCGTTAGGACTGTCATGACAAAATACCATAGACTAGGTGGCTGAAACAACAGAAATTTATTTTTTCTGGAAGTTAGAAGACCAAGTTCAGGGTGTTGGCATTTTTGGTTTCTCCTGAGAACTCTGTCCTTGACCGGCAGATGGCCACCTTCTTGCTGTGTCCTCACATGGTCTTTCTTTCATGTTCACATACCCCCGGTGTCTCTTTGCATGTCCAAATTTCCTCTTTTTATAAAGACACCAGTCAGATTCTATTAGGAACCACTATAAAGCCTTCATTTTAACTTAATCTCCTCTTTAAAGATCCTGTTTCTAAATAATGTCACACTCTGAGGTACTGAGGGTTAGCTTCAAGATATAAATATTGGGAGGAAGTGATTCAACCCATAACAGAATCTGTTAAGAAAATTTAAAAGGCAAGACACTGACTGGGATAAATATTAACAACACCTACACCTGACAAAGGATTTGTATCCAGAATATATAAAGAACTTTTAAAACTTAACAGGAAGACAACTCAATAAAAAATGGGCAAAAGATTAAACAGACACGTCGGATAAGACGATATACAAATGGCCAATAAGCACATAAAAAGATGTTCAAACCAACATCGTTAGTCATAAGGAAAACAAACTAAAACCACAGTAAGACTCTACCACACACTTACTTGAATAGATAACATTAGAAAGACTGACAAGGCCAAGTAACG
Source organism: Leucopleurus acutus (assembly GCF_964270905.1). Classification (NCBI taxonomy): domain Eukaryota; kingdom Metazoa; phylum Chordata; class Mammalia; order Artiodactyla; family Delphinidae; genus Leucopleurus; species Leucopleurus acutus. The sequence continues at coordinate 81,663,305 of NC_139151.1, forward strand.
TCAAGAACGCGGAGCAACTGGAACTGTCACACATTGTTGGCAGGAATTGGAAACTGGTATAACTACCTTGGAAAACAACATGATGGTTTTAAAAGTTAAATAGATATTACCATATAATGCGACAATTCCACTCCTAAATATTTAACCAAGTGAAATGAAAATGTCCACACAAAGATTTGCATATAAATGTTCATGGAAGTTTTATTCGTAATAGGCAAAAATTCAAAAAACCCATATACCCATCAAAGAGTGAATGTGTAAGGAAATTGTGGAATACCCATACAACAGCATATTGCACAGCAATAAAGAGAATAAACTACTGATACACCTGGAAATATGGACGAACCCCAAAAACATTATGCTAAAGGAAAGAAGCTAGACTCATAACAGTTCATACTATAGATGCTATATAACAAATTCTAGAGCAAGCAACATTCATTTATAGTGACAAAAAGCAGATCAGTGGAGCTCTGGAACTGGGAGGGGGAAAATTGACCACAGAGATTGCAAGGTAAATTTTTAGAGTTGTGTAAATGTTTTGTCTTGATTGTGATGGATATAAGCATGTCAAAACTCATCAAACTGCATGTTAAATGGGTGCCTTTATTGTATGTCAATTAAAACTCACAGATGCCTGAACCCAATTCAGTTGTATTAAATCAAAAATTCTGGGAAAAGGGCCAAGGAATGAGTTTTTTTTTTTTTTTTAATCCCATCCACAGGTAGGTCTGATTTAGCCAAGTGTGAGTGTGATGATGATTCAGCCCAATGTGGGCCACTGAAGAGTAATATGGCTCCACTGGATACAAGAGGATGGAATCAACAGGCAGGGGCCTTTTTAGCCTTTAGAGAAGAAAATGAAATTATTTCATCTTTGGACTTTTAAATACTATTGGAATGATATTTTTTTCCTTTCTAAACAGGGAAAATCATGTTATAAAAGCATCTTTTTTGTTATTTGTTTGCATCCCTCCCCCATGCTCTGGTATTTTAAAAGTACAAAAAAAACATCTTTTTTTTGTACAAAAACACTTAAAAGATTAAGGGCGATCTACTGCATTGCCCTCAGATGGTCATGAGCTTCTGCTTGATGTCCATCCTATCTCCACTGCCCTTCCACTCTCTGTCTGCACCTCGCTCTCTTGTATGGTAGCCAATTCAATTTTAGAATAGCTCTTGTTCTCACCATGGCATGCACCTAACCCTTGGTCATTGGACTGTTAAAGTGGCAGGTCCCTATGGTCTTATGTTTTTCTCTGTTGCCCTTCCCCTGGCAATTCAGGGCTGCTCTAGGGGTGTCTAAGAAACAAGGGGTCTAACCAAAGTGAACACATGACATTTACATGTTTAAATTAATATGTTCAATTAGCATGTACTGTTGGCTCACGATTTCCTTGGTACTGGGCTGGATGCTAGGGATAGAATAAAGAATAATATTTATAATCATGGCCCCAATTCAGGCCCTAGTTGAACACTAGACACCTCTATGTGAATGTGTGGTGTTAGAAGGAAACAAGTAGACAAAGGTGTGTAGTAGAATTCCTTTTCTGTTCATGCCCAAAATTAGGGATCTGAACTCTTTGCATTGATGGCTCAAAATCTCTGTCAGTTCTTTGTGGTCCATACCAAAGGCAACACCAAATCATTCTGGAATGCAATCACTTATATAGCATCATTAGTACTCGTGCCTATTTTCACCCCCATCTGCTCCTCTCCCCTAGTTGTCCTCCATGGTCCTTGTGGACCCTGCCCTATAGTCGAGTACTGCTTAAACCTGCTTTTCCCCTTGTATCACAGTCTGCATCAGAGTCTCATGCCCTGCTGGCTGGTAAAGCAAGGCCATTCTAACAACTTTAACGTGAAAGAGTGAAAAGTGCTTTCACAGAGGCAGGAAAATGTGTTCCAGGGGCACAGAGCCAGATTATTCAAGTTTACAAAGTATTTTTCACATATATTATCTCATTTAAGCTGACCTGTGACTGAAAGTAATAGTAGCCACCATTTATTAAGTTCCTACCATGTCTAGATACTGTGCTAAGTGCACTGTACTTTTAAAATCTTATTTGAGTCTTACAATAATTGCATCATGTACATGCCATGTTATTCTTGTTCTACAGATATGGAAACTGATGCTGAAAGAAATTAAGTAACTTTCCAAAAGGCCACACAACTAGTAAGTGACAAAATTGGAATTTTAACCCAGTTATGTGTGAGTTCAAAACTTGTACTCTCAACTACTACTGTCATTAATGACTTTAGTTTCATAATGCCCTGTTCTCAAAAATAATAGGTTTTTACTTTCCTTTCTTTGTTGATCCTTAAATGCTTTAGACAACCTCAGAAAGAATTACTTAGTAGAGAACTCAGCTTAATTAAAACGATGTAGGCTCAGATTCCCCTAAAAATTCATCAATGTAAAGGTACCTTGTATTTTCAGGTAACTATCTTCATTACAATACTTGCTAAGCGGGACCCTCTCCCATCCCTCAGGCAGGCCTCTTCTACTTCTATATTCCAAATATCCAGCCTTGCATTGCAGGCCATCGGCATTTTCCCTCCCTTTTGAGGATGAAGGATAATAAAGAGTTAATCAAGAACTTTTAAAAATGAGAAGTTGAACTTCCACTAGCTACTTGGTCAAGCATATTCTCCACAACCATAGTGGTACCTGGCAGCACTACAAGATCTGTGATTCATGAGAGGGACTCGTTTCCAGGTTCTATGTTCTAAGAAGACAGATCCCCAACAGCTACACTTCTAGTCCTGACTTCCACCCACTGACTTTTCGATTTGGAACTGCATCTGTGTGGTTTAGCTCTTTCTAGGATCTTCTTGGCATTTGTCTGTCTGGAAAACCATGCATTCTGATCTGCACTCTGGGCCAGCAAGGTTTACTGGGGCGAGCCCTGCCCCTATAAATTAGGCCTGTAGTTTTCCAGCTCTGTCCAGGACTGAGTAGATACGGTGACTTTTTAGGTGCAATATTAGTAAGTCCATTTTTGCCATATACATAAGCCACATCCAGGATATGTGTACCTCATGTAACTTGAAAAAGACAATTTATCCTCTATGAAGGTCAGCTACTACTTCAACTGGTAAATCTTGAAATCAAGGTGCTATAACACAAAAGCAGTTAATTTCTTACTCATGTAAATTCCAGTCTGTGCTTGAGATGGCTTTCCTTAATTCAGTAATTCAGGACTCTGGGCTAGAGGAGGCTCTACTATCTTCAGTGCTTGGCTTCCAAGATCTCTCTGATCATTAGTAGGTAATTGGCAGATGGGGGAAGGAAAAGGATAGCAGAGCACAGGGAAGGCTTTTCTGGAAGGGGTCTGAAAATTGATGTGCCTCGCTTCTTCTTATATTCCACTCATCAGAAGTCAGTCATATAACCTCATCTAACTGCAAGGAAGGATGAAAATAATCTAGATGTGTGCCCAGAATGGAAGGGAAATAGGTTTGATCAATAATCAACAGCTAGCCTTTCTCTACCATATATCCAGAATATATAAAGAATTCCTACAAATGAATAAGAAAAATCTAAAAACAACCTAATAAAAAGTGGGCAAAAGACAAGAATAGGCCTTTCCCATGAAACACAAATAGCCAACAAATGTATCCAGAGATCTTACCTTCATCAGTAATCAGAGAAATGAAAAGTAGAACCACAGTAAGATATTGTTTTACACCCAATAGACTGGCAAGACATAAAAACTCTGATAACACCAAGTGTTGGTCCAGATGCTTGGCACAACAGACACTATCAGTGCCTGTAATCTCCTTTGGCTACCCCAGAATCTACTTATGGTAGGATGAAAGCAGTCAGATAAACTAACCAGACTAAGTGTTGCCGTGAGGTCAAGCATGTCAGTGGCATAATTTGGTGTTTAGGACTACAGATTCTGGGCCCAATAGATTCACGTTTGAATCCAGCTCAGCTCTTTGATACGTTTGTCTCCTTGAATGAATTCTTAGCCTCTCTGAGCTTCACTTTCCTGAATCTGTAAAATACATTAACAATAGGACAAATGAGGACTAAAGTGCTCATGAGCACAAGTGCTTAGCACAGGTCTATGTATTCTACACATGCAATAAATGCTGACTATTAGGAAGCAGGCTGAGACAGTGATGAGGGAGCATTGTCAGAGGGATGAAAGAAAGGCCTCAACGATCTATACCCAAAGAAATAATGGCTGCTCAAGGCCATAAGTAAGTAAAACTGGGAGTAAGGCCTCGACTTCCTGATAATTGGACTTTGGAGTTAGTGAAATTATTTATTTATTTATTTATTTTTAATTCTTCGTTATGCGCGGGCTTTCTCTAATTGCGGCGAACAGGGGCTGCTCTTCATTGCGGTGCCTGGGCTTCTCACTGCAGTGGCTTCTCTTGTTGCACAGCACGGGCTCTTGGCGTGTGGGCTTCTGTAGTTGTGGCACGTGGGCTCAGTAGTTGTGGCTCGCAGGCTGTAGAGCACAGGCTCAGTAGCTGTGGCGCAGGGGCTTAGTTGCTCCACGGCATGCGGGATGTTCCCAGACCAGAGCTCAAACCCGTGTCCCCTGCATTGGCAGGTGGATTCTTAACCACTGCGCCACCAGGGAAGTCCCTAGTGAAATTATTAATTTGGAGGAGGGAGGGAATAATTCTCAAGATGTGAAGGTTTAATAACTTATGGTATCTATAACATCATAAGCAACTACTGATGACCATTAAAAACATTAATTTCTAAAATATGTTGCCCTTTGGATGTTAATGATACTGCCTTCTGTGGGGTTTTTTTTTTTAATTTTCATTGCTTTTACCTTTTCACTGTCCAGTTATTTTTTTTCATTTTCATTTTGAGTGATTTTTTTTTTAAGTCTTTATAATCATTTAATCCGTTTTACCACCTGCATCAAACATTTACCGTCTGTCCGGGTCACAGCCCAGCAGCCAAGCTAAATTACGTCCTTTCCCTAACCAGCCAAGTCAACCAATCATCTCAACTGCTCCATGCAAAATCAGATTCCATACACCATGTGTTTCCTTCCTCTGCCTTCTTTGCCTTAGTCAGTAATGTGTATTACAAAATAGATGTGAAAATACTTGACTTAAACCCTCTCAAGGGTGAATGTTGAGAATTGTATGTAGAGTAACATATCAAGCCTTGTATACTTCATGGATTCAAACTGCAGTCTCACAGAATAAAACTTCATGTATCTTAGAGTCATTACTGAATTACTATGCAGCCCTGTTTTCTTCATGCTAAGAAAGCCTGTTTTTCATCTCTCTCTCTCTGTCTGATATCCACCTTCCAAAACTTTTTCAAGTTCCCAGCATCCCACAGCCATGTCCCCCTATCTAAACCTGTAGCAAGTGTTCTTGGAGGCTCTTGTTTGGTATGTTTAGTCACCTGCCTTCATCACTGTTAACAGTCTTGCTGGAATTGCGTCAGTTAATAACCACTCAGGGTTTTTAACTTATTCTCACCAGCCACGGTCTTCTCATTCTGTAAGATTGGATTCAATACACCAAATGCCAGAACCAAACTGGAAAAGAAAATCAATTAGATTTTGATTCCATCCCACACAACTGCCCATAACTTTTATCCTTTGTCTTTTGAAGTCTATTTTCCAAAGTTCTGGTTATCTTTTCCTGCTCCTACCTCCTTCAGATACCCACTTCCATCCTGGTTCAGGAAGCTTCAAACTTTGCATAACCCTTCCTTTCTTTCCACAATTATATCTTGAGGGCCAATCCAAAGGTAAATATGTCACAGTTCCTGCCCTTAGAGAGTTTACGCTCCAGTAATGTAGATAAGAAAACACACAATTCTGATCCGTGCCATAGCACTATATCAGAGTGCTGTGAAATAAAAGGGTGTGGGGGCAGGGAGGACTTCTCGGTTGGTAATGATGCCAAAAGTGCTTCTCGGAATGACAAGTGAGCCTACAAGGAGGAGGCAAGTCATTGAGAAAAGCCATGACGGCCCTTCCCTCCCCCATGAAGTATCCTGGTATCTACTCTCTGGGTGTTACCCTAATTCAGTGCACACTCACCCTCAGAGTTTTGTCAGCTAGAACCTCAGTTTCTAGGGTGTTGACCAGCTACTAAAAACAGTGAAACACATGTTAGAGATATATTTTTAGGTTTTACAAAATATTCCAGATGAATTTCTGGTAATCCTGATAATGATTGCCAATCAGTCCACGAATCACAACTATTACTCATTTCCCTTTGCCAATGAGGATAGTTCTGGGCCAGGATTGGATCAATCTCCTCAACCCATTTTTATAAAGAAGGAGTCGAGGGACTGCTGAGGTTCATTAAATCCCAGGAGCATTACGTGAACTGTCCAGGCTTGAGAATGTCTAAGAAATAGCCCTCTCTGAGTTTGGACAGAATTGAAAGTTAGAAATAGTTCAACAGACGGTGACCAAAATATTAGCTTTGTTACTATTTAAAGTTGGTTAGGAACATGTGGCTTAGGTGTGTGGCAAAAAAATGGTCTTATTAATACTGCACCCAAGAAGTCATCTCTCACAATTAGTCATGGGAAGAGCTGGGAACTACAGGCCTAGCTCACAGGGCAGGGCCTACCCCAGTAAACCTAGACATGGCCCACGGAGAAGATCGAACGCATGCTCTTTCCAGGCAGACAAATGCCAAGAAGATCCTAGAAAGGGCTAAGCCACATACATGCAATTTCAAATGAAGAAGTCACTCCTCCCAGGGAAGAGTGGTCAGTGGGTAGAGAGAAGTCAGGACTAAGAGTCTAACTCATAAAGTTTAGTTTGTTTCCACATATATATTTCCCTGTGATAAATGTAAAACTCTTCGATAAAGGGACTGTGTCTTAATCACCTTTTTTACTTCCAGGGCTCAGCTCTATTGCCTGATACACAGTGGACACAAAATACTTGGTTGCTGAATTAATTAATATTATGTCCTACCTTTTCCAATTCCAGAAATGGTAATATTTTTCTCTTTCCCCAATTACTTTGCTTTGCCTCTGATATTTCATCTTACTCTTTTTTTTCTTCTCTTTCTACCCAGGATTCTGAATCCATAATTTCTAGACCATTTCCTCTTTCACTCATATAATTTATAAACATATTATTAAGTACTTTAGTATTAAAACAGCATGAGCCTTAGAAAGTAGTGTTAATGGAATTCTAACAGGAAAAAATGAAATCAATTATTGAGACGATGCACTTTGTGTCTTTTTGCTTATCTCTAACAAGAAAAGGGAGGGAGGGAAGAAAAGAAAAAGAGAGACTAAGAGAGTTATCAAGGTTGGCTCTCTGAAGTTTGTGCGAGGAGATAGGTCTCTTGGAGAGATCAGAACACCTACTGCCCTAATTAGAGAAGCAGTATAGCATAGTGGTTACATGCAGGAACTCTAGATACATACTACCTGGGTTTAAATTTTGAGTGTGCCACTCACTGATTGTGATCTCAGGCAATTTTCTTAACTTTTCTGTGCCTCAGTTTCCTCACCTTCAAAATAGAGGTAATAAACAAACCTCACAGGTTGTGGTGAAGAGTTAATGTATATAAAACCTTAGATCAGTGCCTGATACATAATAAGCACTATTTGGCTGGGGGGATTCCCAGTAAGTTTAGTGAACAAACAAAATGAAGAATCTGGATGTGGAACTAGATGTAGCATGCACTAGAGGTCACTTCAAAGAGAGACAAGATGCTCTAGGATGGCAAAGCTATGCTTCCACTACCGCTACCTGTGCCCGTGGCAGACACTTCATATCAATTATGGAATTCATTCTCTCTGAGCCTCGATGTAGCTTCAGAATTTTTCTCCCAATATCATACCAGGTAGCCACTTCCAGTCAATCAGAGTCAAAAAATAAAATGAAACCTACCTGCTACCCCAGTTGGAGCCCCAGTATAGGGTAAGTGGCCGTGATCTGACTCTGGGTTTCTTGGAGGCCAGAAGTAGACCAAATGAGCCACCTGATGGAGGGGACCTTCTAAAGTTCCTTACTGATAAGAAGTGAAATCATATTTTAAAGCAAATAACAACAGAAACTTCCATTAGGACAACATGACTGTTTTCCAAAAGCTTCTACTTAATTCCTACCCCTGGGGTAAATTTTGCATACAGAGGAGAGGAAACCTGACCCTAGAATCTGATGGGGGAATGAGTGGTATTTTTTCCTTAAGCGTTGCAATGGGCTGACTATGCATATCTGTCTTATCTTTCTTTTGGCTTTACTTCTCCTTCTCCCTGATGACTTGATTTTTGAATCCATGCCCATCAGACACCCCCGTGGGATCCCCAGAGGAGTTGGGGATGAGGACTCTGCCTTCAGAGGCTCCAATTCGAGTAGTTTCCAATCTCCAGTTCACCTCGCTGCTCAACATTTGCAAGAGGCCACCTCTAGAGGGAGCTAGCTTCACTGTCTTAGTTCATAATGTAATGGGCAAGGAACTGTCAAATATGTAATTTTTTCAGTGTCTCCAGGATTTGATAAATTAGGGCATTGCCCCTTGTTCCCACACTTGCAGGGAACTCTATAATGATTCCAGAGGGAAGTCATATGGGGCAACAACCAATCCCTGAAGGTGAGGAGAAGGCTACCTGCATAAAATAGAGGCTTTTGAGTTTCCTCAGCTTCTAAATGCCTGAGTACGGGAAAAAGTAATGGCTTGATTTGCTTTTCCAAATCCATTTTAAATACTGTTTTCCTCTTCAAATTTCCCTGATCCTTACTTAAATGTATCTAATTCCACCTCAATAAAACAGTAGTTACAGTGGTAGAAAAAGAAGGCTGTAAGTGCAAAGAGGAGATGCACAATCTGACTTGACCTTCATACTTTACCATATTTATAGGACATTTTGAACTTAATATTTAAGTTTACTCTGAGACACAGACATTTGGGTCCCTGGGTTCTAACCAACTCGAGGCTAAGAAACAGCCGTGGAGGATCTGCATCTCTTAGGTATTTTAAGACCTGGCTGATTCTCCACAACATCTCAAAGCTTCCACATAATACTCAGCTAAACAGAACAGTAAATAATGAGGACCGATTTTATCAGACAGAAGAAGTATAGCTTCAGGCTGACAGCTGACATACCACCCACCATTCTCTACAGGTAAATGGGACTCCTGAATTATAGCCTGGGAAGGAGAGAAGAAAGGAGATGATGCTGCCAGCCTGCTGCAGACCTGAGCTCCTAGAGGCATCTGGTTGACGCTGTACAGCGATGCTGGGCAGAGTGGCTGGGAATGGCAGAGAGGCTGCCGGAGAAAAGCCTCCCAGTGAAAGAAACTGAGTTCTGTTTCACAATTTCCAAGGCAGGATAAATGCCAGGCCTCAGCCTGAACAGAAATAACCTTCTTTAGCTATCCCCAAACACCTCCAACCCCAACTGCAAGGGGCTTATCAGGCTAAGGACTGGGGGATCAGCCTACGAAAACAAGGTGTCTCCTGTGCTCTAATTAGTGAACTGAACAAGCTTAAAGGATGACTGGGATCAGGTAATAAAAAAAGGGGGCTAACGGATTGTATTTCACCTGTAGTCACCCTGAGGCCAGAGAACATATTAGGAAAAAAAGAAATTAGAACCAAAGTAGATCCAAAATGGTATGTCTTAGAGCAATATTATCCTTGTGAAAATTGCAGTGACCTCTAAAGAGAAAGTGAAAACTGCAGAAGGTGAGAAAATGCTTAGCTGAGACCCTTATGGAGTCACATCTGGATCACAACAATGGCCTCCCAGCCCAGGGCCCTTGCCTCTAGTCACCCCTCCCCCAGCTTTTCCTGCAAAATGGTGGGACATTCATCTTCCCCAAACTTTCCTTCCATCATATTAGCATTCCCTGCTCAGGAAAGTTAAATGCGTCCTTGCTGTAACTCTTAGAAAGTCAGCGTCATATATCTAACTGTCCTCACTCCTTAGCACAGAACTTGGCTCAAGTTGGGATATTTACTTACTTTGGGACCAACAAGTCCTAAGGCTTAGCAAGAGCGGACAGGACCTGTGCTGCAGTGTCCAACAGACTTGTTTTCGATGCCAGCTCTGCACTTGATCAGTGGCAGATCTTACTCATGTCATTTGATTTTCTCAGTCCCAACAATGAAACAAGGATAATACCAAACCTCACAGTAGTTGTCATGACAAAATGGCAAAATGTGTCTAAAGTGCCCAGTATTACAGAGCCTGTAACACGATGAAAATTCATTGATAATATTTTTTGCTTATTAATCATATTGTTTTCCAAATTGTCTGTGACATGCTATTTGTGCTTTAATATTTATAAATGTAAAATAAAAAGGAAGCCTAGACTATCACCTTATCAAGATGAGGAACAACAAAATTTGTCTCAGGAAAACCAGTCCAATTCTGATGAGGGAGGACAGGGCCTGGAGAAGTTCTGAGAGTAGGTAGCAGCTATATATGCTGGTTGGTCTCCTTTTGTTTGCAAAGCATTACAATTTGTCCTAACTGCCATCTGCATTTTCTGTGACATCTAAGCTGTTCTGTGACTTCAAATGACAACAGTAATGGCAGCTCTGTAGAAGGGCTCAAATAGGAGACACAAGCCTCAACAGACAGAAAAGTCCATCCCATAGAAAGTTCTGGCATTTAAATATCACTGTGTTGGATCCATAATCGTTGCCTGTACAGTGCATGTTTTCTCCAATCTGTCCTGTAGTGTGACAAGGCTAACAGCATACAGCTGGTTTTATACCTTCTAAGTTCTTCATCAGAAGACATATTTTACATGACTGTGACTTTGATCCATTTTGTGAAGACACCAGGTGAGTTGTGCACAAGGCTGTGTGGGAGCATCTCCCAAGGGCGCTGTTCTGTGTGTCTGTGTTCTTTTCCCCAAGGAGCTGAACTCCCATTTGTCTGTTCCAGTTTATTCAAGGAACTAAGGTAAGTTTCATCCTCAGAGAAGTAATTTAAAAAGGAAATGAAGTTGAAAAGGAGATTAGATGGTGATCGTCATCTTGCTGTCCAAATTCAAATATCCATTAATCTTCAGGGCATAAAAGGCATGGAAAAGCTCTTCAGGGCATTATAAACACAGAAATGATAACATATAAAAAGTAGAGGAGAGCGAGACCAAATTTAGGATCAGAACAAGAGACTATATTAAGAAAACAGAAGATAACTGATAAGTAGAAATGATAGCTTTGTTCCATTGAAAAATACCAGTATATTCTAGAAGCAACAGGAGAACAAAAAATAAAGAAGTTTCATTAATCCACTTTTTCAGAAGCCAAGCACCATACTCCAAAAAGAAGAGCTATACTTTTAGCTTCGTATATGACACAAAAAAATGAATGCCTGCCCGAAAGGAATCAAGAATACAGTAATTCACTAAAATCAAGAATACAATATTTTAGGAGGGCAGAGAGGGAACTTTCACCATAAGGAAACCAAATGTCTGCTTCACCCAGATGAAGAGACCTGGTGTCCAACAGGCGAGGGGAAATGAAAAACAACCTTATTCAACGTCATATTCACCTTTTTTGCACCCTACAAATTGACTCAATCAGGAGAAAGGACTACATGTATTTTTGAGTCCAGGTCTTACTGCATCATAAACATAGGGTTGTTTCAAACCAACGCTGTGTGGAGCTGTTGCCTTAACAGAGTCTGACGGCCAAGGCTAGAAACCCTGGTATGACTCTGACTAGGGATAAAAATATTAAATTTCAGAGCATGTCATCAACAGAGGACTAAACGAAGCTTTGGAGACGGCTTAAAATTTCAAAAAGAAAGAGCTTCAGCAATTTGAATTATTAGTTTATTGGTGCCTACTAAGAGAAGAGGCATTTAGTAAGTTCCCAAATAAACTCTATAGACCCAAATTAAATAGGCTGTTAGAACCCTGGGAAAGATTCATAATATTCCACCCTCTTACCATATTTCTGCCAACACCTCTTATTTATCTCTTGCAGCTGCTTCTTCAAGGTCTCTACTCTTATTCTCCCATACTAAGCACTCCTGACCCTCTCCACATTATCTCATATAAAACATGCATCCACTCCTTTAAATACTTGTTTTATTTTAAGGCTAGCGCATTTTGTGTCCTCTCCAAGAAATATTTGCTTTTTTCAAGTCACAAAGACATGCTCCAATGTTTTCTTCTAGAAGCTTTATAATTTTAGCTTTTATAACTCATGATCCATTGAATTAATTTGTATGTATAACGAGAGGAGGTGGTAGACGTTACTTTTTTCCATGTGTTTAGCCCACTTGTTCAAGTACCATTTGTTGAAAAGATTTTCCTCTCCCCATTGAACTGCCTTGGCACCTTTCTTGAAAATCAGTTGACCTTATATGTGTGTGGGTTTATTTCTGGATTGTACTTTGTTCTGATGATGTATTTGTCTAATTTTAAGTCAGCACCACACTGCCTTGATTACTGTAAAATGTATAGTAATCCACTTCTAGATTTCACAGATAGCCTGATGCAGAAGCCTAAGACCTAAGTTCTAGGGCTGACTTTGGCATTAACTAGCTGTGAAATTTTGAACAAGTCATCCAATTTCTCCATGCCTTAATTTATTCATCTGCAAAGTAGGAGGGAGTAGATAAGGGTTGCAAATTAAAATAACTTGGCAAATAATTTTGATCAATTAATCTGGAAGTTACAACACAATAGAGAGTGGTGGGGAGTGTGTCAAAGTTCATGTCCAGTCTAAAGATGAAAGTTACCACTCAATTCTAGCTTGCAGGAATGTAAGCTTGCTGCTGCCAGAGCTTCTGATTTTTCCAGAGAAAACAGAAACCTGAATTTTTATGTGAAATCTTCTGACTTCTACAGCATTAAGCAGGCCAAAGAAAATACAGATGCTCAGCCCTTGAGCTGCCAGTTCGAGACCCATGAACTAGCAAACCTCTCAGAATGCTTATACTTCTTTTATAGAGTTACTTGTAAGAATAAACACGGTAACATACAAAAATGCCTAGCACTGTGCCTGGTACATAATAAATATTAAGTAAAAATTCTGTCTTTTCTTCTAGATTAAACATTCCATAACTTGTATCCCAAATCTCTACCACAAGGCCCACTCTTTTTATAAGCTAAGAACCATCTCCTCCCTCAAGCCCAACTATTAGCTCACTCACCACTGAATTCACAATCTATCCTGTGTTGGAAACTTCTGGTTGTCCCTCCAGAACCTCCCTCTACCTTTCTCCAGTTCAGTTTGTGCCCAGGAAGGTTTACTTATGTGAACTTCATGAACAGGGTTTTTTGTTCTTGGCCAATAGAAACATCAACAAAAGATTCACGGGTGGGAGAAGAGTGAAGTTGCAGTATGTATTCCCCCAGTGCCCTACCTGCTGAGTTACCAGGGTTGACTGTGGCCTAAAGCCATAGCTTTCTTCAGGCTGCTTTCTCCATAGAGACAACCACCCTCTTTGGGTTCCATTAACTATTTTCTCCTGTTGACTCTTCAGGACAAGAAGTGGTAATAGCTCTCATGTTCTTTTAAAACCTGTCCACTCACTTGAAAAACTCATTCAATTTGAGTGTGCAACGTCATCTTGTGTATAGACATTGTCTAATATGCCAACCCCTCACTCCAAATAGAATTCCTTCCCCTGTTCCCTTTATCAATCAACAGTGCCAATTAACCAGCCTTAAAACGACGATCCTCTAGTAAAAAAGAAGGTTCTCATGCCACCCTTAGGCCTTACTCTTCCCTAAGGATGAGCCAGGAAGAAAGGCAAGAAATCCCATTCACCAAAGAGTAGGGGGAGTTCAACAGGTGGTTAATTTCAAGGAAAATGAGTTAGTCACATTTTCTAGGAGTAGAGTATCAGATGGAATAACGTTTACTGCTTTTGTGACTGCAATTTTTCCCCCTTTGTTTAACCAGGCCAGAAGGGTAAAGGCTCAGGGCTGCTCTGTGCAACCTTCTTTCTCTCCTTTGTGAATATTCTCTCCTCATTCATGCCTGGACCCACCAGCACTTTTTCCCTGGCACTGGGTAAAATCTGAATTGGTCTTTCCACACCATCAGGGGAAGATCTGCTATCCAGGCTGACCTTAATAAACATATAAAGCTGTTTGGCCTGCTTTGGATCTAAGTTACTGATATATATATAGGCTGCTTCTGGTGTCTTACAAAGTTTTCTATGTGGTTCACCCCAGTGTACTGCTATTTTGCACTGGAATTTCAAGCAGAAGTCTCTGCTAATAGTAGTATTACTCTGCTTCCTCTTGCATTTTCTTTCAAGTATCTAGTGGCCTCAGAAGCAGGAGGCTTGGATGCACTAAGGCAGAATTTGTGGACTCCTGATTATACTAGCATAAAATAGTCTCCTTGCCTCTTAAATTAATATTAGGAAGGTAGCACCAAATTTGCTTACCTATGAGGCTGGACTTGATCTCAGTCTCTTGGTTCCTATTGACTTCGATTTGCAGACTTCAACTATGGAAGAATCTAATATGACATTTATTCATTTTCTCTGGAGAGTGGCCCTGGGAGAGAAATTATTTTACAGAAATAAATTCATATCTCAAGGGTATAAGCAAAGATTTGAATTATTTTTTTATTTTTATTTTTTGGTACGCGGGCCTCTCACTGCTGTGGCCTCTCCCGTCGTGGAACACAGGCTCCGGACGCGTAGGCTCAGCGGCCATGGCTCACGGGCCCAGCTGCTCCGCGGCATGTGGGATCTTCCCGGACGGGGGCACGAACCCGCATCCCCTGCATCGTAAGGCGGACTCTCAACTACTGCGCCACCAGGGAAGCCCCCTTGGATCTTTTGAGTTAGCTGGGTTATTTGGGTTTGCCTCCACATCCTTTCCAGGTCTGGTCTCTTTGTCAACTAAAGGTAAACACAGGATACTTGGTGCTCTCAAACGTCTCAGTAAATAAGTATACAGTTAGAACTTACTCTGAGCTCGGCAACATGTTGCACATTACCAGAACTATTGTAAAGTGTGTGTGTATACGTGTGTATGTGTGTGTACACTCCTTTCTATCCTCTGCTCTCCTCCATAACAGTGCTAGACACTGTTCCAATCTCATTGTACATCTTTTCTCACAATTATCTTGTGAGGAGAGTACACTTACTATTGTGATTTTGCAAATGAGGAAAATGGGGCACAGTGAAGTTAAAAGCATCTTGCTCTAGGTCACAGTGGTGAGTTGGGGTCCAAACCTAGGTAGCCTGACTCCAAATCCAAGGCGTTTAACTATTATTTTAAGTACTAATCTGACTAGATCAGAATTTAGAACTCTGATTGGGCTCTATTATTGCAGTCATTGTCTCAGTATAGGTTAGAAATTCATGAACTTGCAAGTGTGACGCCCTCATTCTCTTTGTTTCCATGTAGCAGAAGTTAAAGATAAGCCTATATGGCAGAATGCTTCTCTCTCTCTCTCTCTGCCTTTCTGCCTCTCTGTCTCTCTGTCTCTCTGTCTCTCTCTCCCCTCTCTTATCTCATATACACATGGAACTCTCATTGACCCAGTCTTGGGCAGCTAATAGGAAATTTGCCTTGAAAAGAGGCTTCCTCTTAGGCCCAAGTTTCAAGCCAAGACCCAGATTACCAGATAGGTTTACATTTGGGATTAGGAACCACACCCTGCTATAAATAAGACATGTATTTGTTTCCTATGCTGCTATAACAAGTTACAACAAACTTGGTAGCTTAAAACAGTACAAATTTATTATCTTACAGTTGTGCAGGTTAGAAGTACAAAGTAAGTTTCACTGGGATGAAATCAAAATGTCAGCAGGGCAGTATTCACTCAAAAGGCGCTGTTCTCTTGTCTTTACCAGCTGCTACCGGCCACCTGCATTCTTTTGGCGCACAGCCCCTTCCTCCATCTTCAAAGCCAGCCCAGTACTATCTTTAAATCTCTGATTCTGACCCCTTGCATCTATAATCACATCTCCTCCCTCTGTCTCTGACTTTCCTGCCTTCCTCTTATAAGAACATTTGTGATTACACTGGATCTACCCAGATGATACAGGATAATTTCTCCATCTCAAGATCCTTAGATGAATCACATTTGTATAGTCTCTTTTGCCATATAAGATAACACATTCACAGGCTTGGGAGATTAGGGCATGGACTAATTCTTTCTAGTACAATTTGCCCTCTGGTCCCCAAAGATTCATATTCATCCCACATACAAAATACATTCACCATAGCCCAATATCCCCCAAAGTCTCACCCATTACATCAACTCAAAGTAAAAAAAAAAAATCTCAACCTAACTTGATCAGTTCCAAAGTCCCAAATTTCAGCAGCAAAATGATCTGAATCAGGTATGGGTAAGATTCAAGTAATCTATTCTGGGGCAATATTTCTCATCATCTGTGGACCTGTGAAACTAGAAAACAAGATATTTGCT
This sequence comes from Leucopleurus acutus, assembly GCF_964270905.1. Taxonomy (NCBI): domain Eukaryota; kingdom Metazoa; phylum Chordata; class Mammalia; order Artiodactyla; family Delphinidae; genus Leucopleurus; species Leucopleurus acutus. The sequence goes on from NC_139151.1 coordinate 81,679,643, forward strand.
CCCCATATGTAATGGTAGTACAGGCATAGGCTATCCATCATAATCACATTCAAAAAGGGATCAGATGGAAGGGAAAAGGAGTCACTGGTCCCAAGCAAACTAGAAAACCAGCAGGGCACACTCTAGTAGGTTTCAAGGCCTGGGAATGATCTTCTGTGACTTGAGGCTTTATTTTCTGGGCCCAGGACTCCCCTATCTGAGTCATCTTTCCATTTTCATGAAGGATAGCACATGTTTGCAGCTGAGTGGTTTTATCAGCCTGTTTCTTGCCTGTAGAATTTTGGTAGTCCAACAGCTTTCTTTCATTGCATTCTCTGTCCCTTTCAGTCTAAGCTGGAAGTGTTCCTGTTGGTATAAAATTCTCTAGATCTTTGTGGATCTCCTGTGTGTCCTGTGGATTCACTCCATTAGATAAGAGGCTCCTTCACAGATCTTTCCTGGATAATCCCATCTCTATTCCTGGCTTCTGCTCAGATAGCTAAGGAGATCCATGAGTCATATGCCTGATCTCTTCCAAGATACCTCTGTGTGACAGGATATTCTGACTGCTTCTTCTAAAGCTCTAGCAAAAAGTTGTCCAATCACATCATTGGCTTTTTCTCCAGGGCAAACTTTCCTCACAGTGAATCTCCTTATTTTAGCATCTCTTGCAATCTGGATACACAGAACTTCCCAAATTCCCAGTTCCTTTTTGTTTAACAATTCTTCCGTCAACCTATCTCTTTCCTCTCACATTTTATTATAAGCATCAAGAAGAAACCACTCTGAACCTTCAACAGTTTGCTTGGAAATCCCCTCAGCGAAATATCCAAATTCACTTATAAGTTCTACTTCCCACATGATTATAGGAAACAAATCGAATAAGTTTTCTGTAATTATATAACAAGGGTACATTTTCATAGTTCTTACATGTCCCTCATTAACTCTTGAGCCCTCCCCGTGAGTGCCTTTAATGCCCGTATTTCTACCAACAGTTTTTATGAAGATTTAGGTACTCTCTAAGATGATATAAGTTTTCTCTATGAATCCTCACTTCCTTCTGAATCCTCACTAGTAGTCATTAACATCCATATTTCTACTAACAGTCTCTTCAAGGCAATATATATGTTTTCTATTATTCTGCTCAAAATTTTTCCAGCCTCTGCCTGTTTCCCAATTCCAAAGCCACTTCCATTTTTTTTTTTGGAAAAAAATCATTCATTTATTCATTGTTTAAACACTAACCAAGTACTGCATACACACACACACACACACACACACACACACACAGAGATAGAAATGATGCATCCTATGCAAGGTTTATACGAGTTTAGAGATGAAAAAAAATTGCTCTGTCCTTAAGAAGAAAAGATATTTGGACATCTTACTGGAAATGAGAATAAGTATTTGCTTCACAGGGCAAATGAGGATTAAATGAGTTAATGAATACAAACTCCCTTTACAATTCCTGGCACATGATCAATAACCATTTCTTGTTATTACTAACATCAGTTGTTGGTGGAACTGTAAGAGATGACAGCCCAGTGGTTCTCAAACTTTCACATGCATCAGAATCACCTGGAGGACTCATCTCTAACCAGCTCTTCTAAGCCCCACCTATCATTATTACTCTGATGCCTCTCTCTGATAACTGCATATCATATCAGAAATTTTTATTTTATTAACCTTAAAGAAAGCAGTTTTATAAATACTATGTTTATACACATTTGTGTGTGGATAGGTGAGAGGAGGAGGGGAGAGATCTCTGGACAGGAAGGCTATACAGGTGGTCACCCGTACAACCCATATAACTCATCAGTCAGTTTGAAAACCACTAGTATTCGTTACCTATTGTAGGGTAAAACATTCCCTCCCCAATTTTTTTTATTTTAAGTCATACTCCCCCAAAAGGGGAAGGCCCTGGGCTGTGGAATGTAGAAGTCTTAAACATAGAAGCGCCAACAGTGAATATTTAACTCAGTTTCTGGGCATCAGGAATTCAGGCATGACTTAATTGGACGCTCTGCTTCAGAGTCTCTCACAATACTGCAATCAAGATGTTCATGGGGCTGAGGTCTCATCTGCAGACTTGACTGGACAAGGATCTGCTTCCAAGTTTACTTACATGGTTTTTGGTAGGATTTGGACTGAACCCCTCAGGTTCTCACTAATTATACTGGCCAGAAGCCTCTCTCATTTTCCTTGCCCTGTGGGCCTCTCCAGTATATTAGCTTGCTTCATCAAAGCCAGGGAGACAGAGGTAGAGAGAGTGTGCTGGCAAGATGAAAGTCACAGTCTTTTGATACGTGATCATAAAGGTGACATCCCATCACCTTTGCCACAGTCCATTGGTTATAAGCAAGACACTAGATTCAGCCCACTTTCAAGGCAAGAGGATGACACAAAGGTGCAAATACCAGCAGTGGAGATGACTGTGAGCCATATCCAAAGCTACCTGCCACACCACTCATATAAACAAAACTCTTCATTTTACAGATGAGGAAATTGAGGCTCAGAAACAGCAGATGGCTTCAATACGATCACATAGCCAGTCTACATCCCTGACTAGAACCCTAGTGCTTGTTCTGTTATATATCAGTACAAAATTCTCTCCATTTCATCTCTACTGCAGACATCACAAACAATACATCGATTAAAAACAAAAGAACAAGAAAAAAATGTTCTGATGGAATAAGAGCTTATAAGTTTATCATTCCAAAACTGTAATTCTAATAGAATTTGGAAGGCATTTGCCTAATCATCACCGTAATCAAGAACTCAAGAAATAAAAATGTAATAATAAAATAGTGCTAACGAATAATCACTTATTGGGTGCTTTGTTCAAATAACACAAAGATAAGCATTTTCTTTTGGATCTTATCTATACAGTCTAGAAGGCAATTTCCTTATCTCTTTACCAAGAGAATGTATATCTCTCTAGACCCTATGAGGTTCTCCTATATCTTTCAAAACTAAATGTACCTTGTAAATATATATATCATAGACCTCCTCAAGTGATACTTATTCCCCAGACAGCTGACTAGAAAAGGCTCATTTCAGTTTCAGTAAACATTTATTAACCACTAATTGTAAGTAAGGTATATGCCAGGCTCTAAGGGATCAGCAATGAACAGGACAAGAGGGGTTAATGCTCTAATGGTTCTTCAGATCTACTGGAGAAAACAGACATTTTTAAACTTTATAGATAATTAATTCATGTGCAAAATGCTTGGAAGGTAGAATACAGATTGTTATGGGAGAATATAATAGTGAGTTCTAACCTAACACAAGGGTGTAGAAAGAAGTGATAATTAAGCTAAGATCTGAATTGGACTTAGAAATTTGCATATTCTGTTCCCTGATCTAGGCAAACGGGTAAAGCAAGAACATCCAAGGCAGTCTCCAAGGTGAGAAAGCTGACTTTATTGGTAAGATGAAATCACAGAAAATATCACGAGTTCTCTTTACTCATGATTGGGAACTAACAAAATAGTCATCATTACTACATTCGGTTGTTGGCAACAGTTTTAACTGAGCCCTGGGTCTGTCACACTTGGCAATTTGGTTCTAGAGTTAACCTGACTTCTTGACAGAGGGCATATGTCTGGAGACTAAAGCTCATGGAAGTAAATCTTCCTTTACTTAAAGCAGGGTAGATATCCAATTATTGACTTTGGGACAATTTCCCAAATTTCCAAAATGAATACAGGTCAGGCGCATGCCCCACGGGTTGAGAAGGTTTATGCAGGACAGATGGGTACTTTTCACGGGGAACAGACTCCATAGGAGAAGTAAACTTCCCAAGGAGAGGTTTTAAAAATTACTCATTGGTAATTTTCATTAATGACGAGTCATTAGTGCTAAATCATTCGCAATCCGCTTCCCAACAACAATGGGTAAAGGGATGCATCAGAACAGAGAGCTCTGGGTAAAAGCTGGGATGCAGCCACTCAGGAGAACTGTGCCCCAGGCCTCCCTGGAGGGTGACGCATCTGCTAAGTAGGAAATGCAGCTCTCGCAGAGGAAGCCACAGCACAGTATTTTTTACAATGCCATCTAGTGGACATTAAAATCATTGCACAAGAGTCCAAACACCTATGTTCTAGTCCTTGCTCTGACACTTAGCTCAAGCCAAAAAGCTGATACTAGTCCCTGAACACTTTTGTTTAGTGAGTAATACCAAACATCATTTTTGCCATTACAATAACCTGTAAGTCTCCTTTATCTATAATATGGAGGGAAACAACAGCAACCTCTCAGAGTTGTTATGTCGATAAAGTTATTTTCAACGGCTGGAGTTGTAGTACCTGGTTAATGGAGAATAAAGGCAGGAAAGGAGGAGAGAAATTCTTGAAATAGTCAAGAGTAAAGATGGTAAATGGTAAAGATGAGCTGGTCAGGAGCTTCCTATGGGTGTCCCAATGTAACCAAGAGATGGCCGGTGTAGAAGAAAAAACACAGACTGAGGAATAGATAAAGGTGGATCAAAAGCTGATTCCATAACTTAATAGTGGTATGACAACAGGGAAGAGGCTACCCTTTCTGAATCTGTTCCTTCATCTATAAAAAGTGGTAGCTATACCTACCTCACATTGATAGTCCTAAGATTAAGAGAAAACGCTTCCAAATAGAAGATGCTTATGGATGTCAATTCCCTTCCCACTTTCTGCATCAAACCCTCAGCTGGTTTTAGGGCTCAAATAATTCATTCTTTTCTATTAGATCACTTGAAGTTAGGGTTTTGGCTTTTCCAAATCCTCTTAATCCCTTCCCACCAACTTCCTGCTCTGACACTCTTCACTCCAAGGAAGCAACTGGTTCCAATCAGGCTGTCCATCACAAGTCAGACATTTCTAACTAGCCTGTTCCCAGAAGTTGCTAGAAGGCTATTCATACTTCTGTCCACTCCTCACAGAAAATCTATAGTAATTATTCTTCCCATGGGTCACCCAACACAGAGAAGACAGCTGCAGCAGCCTGCTGACTCGTGACCCAGAAGATAATTTGCTCAGCTGATACTTTTTTCTGCCCATTTCCCCCCATTCTTCTCTCACCTTCAAAGTTTTTTGTTTTTAATTCATCGGAACATCAGTCTGTTGCCCTCACAGTATGAGACAGCTTTTTGCCTCTCCATCCTGTATGCCTAAGTGAGTAATGCCCCGGAGCTGGGAGAGTAATAAAGGATGACAAGGTTTTTAATTCAATGCTGAGAAAAATAAGTATATGTCCCCTATTTCTATGTAAAGGTTCATTCTTAGTCGGAGGGACATGCCATCACTTCAAAAAGGCTCCCTTCCTTCCTGATGTTGGTTTGTTCCTCTTGGAGACAAAAATAATATTTTCCTCAGCAAAGGTGATTTTCCTCCTGTGAAGCCTGTGGACAACTGAATTGATTTTGCAAGCAAAACAATTTTAGTCTATTTATCTTCTCAGGATGATCACCTTCACTGAATCATTTTGTCATCTCTTTGCTGTCGGTTTCTGTAACAGAGAAGATTGTAGGCCTTCATACTTTATTTTTTTTAACATCTTTACTGGAGTATAATTGCTTCACAATGGTGTGTTAGTTTCTGCTTTATAACAAAGTGAATCAGCTATACATATACATATATCCCCAGATCTCCTCCCTCTTGCATCTCCCTCCCACCCTCCCTATCCCACACCTCCAGGTGGTCACAAAGCACCGAGCTGATCTCTCTGTGCTATGCGGCTGCTTCCCACTAGCTATCTATTTTACATTTGGTAGTATATATAAGTCCAAGGCCTTTGAAACAGAAAACTAGATACGGAATAACACAATGGCATCCATGTAACTGGTAGGAGTTAAATGTTTTATTATTTTAACACTCTAGATTGGTTTTCTCCAATAGCTCTCCAAAAATGATTTTATAGATAAAATTTAGTAAAAGTGAGAGTTACTATAAAATAGCTATATTGAAGACTCAGTTTTTCACATTTCTTTTTCTTCCATTTGGAAAGTTGAAAAAGAGGCTTAAGACATGAATTTCACTTTTTCATTATAAAATCAATACATATACTGGTTAAAAAAGAAACAACATAAAAATGTCTAGAAGAATTTAAGATGAAAAGCAAGTCTTCCCCTACCTTTTTCCCCAGATATAATCTGTATATGGAGTTCTATGTGTGTAAGTATATAGGCATATACATAAATAAAATCCTATTACCCAGCTTCTTCCATATAGTATATTTTGGAGATCTTTTTATACCAACACTTATAAATCTACCTCGTGTTTAAGTGGCCACACATCACAAATATTTCTGCATCTATCATAATTTATTTACCCAGTCCTGACTGATTTTTTTCAGAAATTTTAGCAAATAACAATTACAAACTATGCTTCATAGAACAGCCTTTAAAATCTATCTTTATATTTTTGGATGGGTAAAACTGCATGATATAGATGAGCAGTGGAATTGTTGGGCCGAATGGTAAGAGGGGCAAGAGCGAGGATGCAAAGCTTTCCAGTTGACATGTTCGCAAGTCCAGTTGACAAGCAGACGCTGAGTCCTTGGTACATCTACCCCAATCTTTCTGGGAGACCGATGGAACTAAAAATCAGTACAAGGTAGATTATAATCACATGAATCTTGCCACTTTAAATTCTCTACCATTTCTTCGGGTTTTTTGTTAGTTAGTTTGTTCGTTTTAGCTTTCCCCCATTTCCCCTCTTCTTACCTTCTCCCTATTGAAGTAGAGGGGAATAGCTTGGATAATATAATGATGGGAGAGGCCTCTAATCCAAGTTTTGACCTCCTGAGCCTCCCTGATGCCACTGAGGTGTGGCTGGTCTGGTTTTGTCTCTGGACTTTCTTCCCTGATACCTGATAAGGTTGGCTGATCTGTTCCAGGTTTTGAGCGTTTGCAGATCCACTGCTGACAACCACCACGGACTTTACCATTGCCTCTGGTCATGAATTCCCTATACTTTACAGCCTTCCTGTACGAACCCCAGATTTCTTCAGTCCACTTGTCCTCTAAAGCAATTCCACGCTTCTTGATTAAGGCACAAAGTACTTACTGAATTTCCTACGTGCTATGTCCAGGCTGGGGACAGCTGAGAACACCATCTCAGGCTCATGCACATCAACACCAACCTCCCCCAGGGCTGCTCTACAGCTCCTGGGCTTCGCTGCACGTGGCAGGAGGTAAAGCCCCAACCTGCATAAACTCCGGTCCTCCCTCCACCTAGTATCTTTGGTTCTTTGGGGCAAGTAAGCGGCCATAGGAATTCTATTGCCATTCTCAGGGTCCCAGGTTGTATCAGAACCTAATCTAATCCCCTTCTGATTTTCTCTATTTTCGTCCACTTCTCTTCCTTTATTTCCTCTCACAGTTTGGGAGAGCTTTTGCCATCACATACCACCTCTCCCTACATTATGGCTTTTTGAAAAACTCTCTGCTCAGATCTCCAGCTTAATTCTTGATACGTAAAGGGAAGTTTTCGGAACCTTGTAAATTCTTTATTCTCTTAGTAACGCCAGTCTTTCAAGATTATTGACTTGCTGTGGACTAAACAAAAGCCTAGTTTGTAGCTCAGTGGTTCTTATAGCTTAGGGCCTCTCTGCCCTAACCTGGAAGCAAGGCTTATTACTGATCAACAGGTGGAGAGCTTCAGAATGTCATGATTGACTGGAAACCAAAATATACAGGGAAAACTTCCTGGAATCTACAATATTCCTTTCCAAAAGGTCCACTACCAACACCTTTGGCATCAAGTGTCAGGAAACACATACTCCAGAATGTGAAGCAAGGGGCTAGAAGACAGTTAGCTAAGCAGGCTGCCTGAAGGATCATCGAAGTCTGCAATAATGGGAGACAATCCTCTGCTGGCCTTCTTGGCTTGCCCACCAGGGTGTTTTTTCTTAGTCAAGCAACACTCACGGAACACCCTTCAAGTATTTTATATTGATGCTTCTTTAATTTTATGGGCTCCATAAAGTTCAAGTTGGTTTACAGAGTGGCTGCCCATGATTACATTCTTTACCCACAGCCAGGCCCCTGGGCATTGGGAGTTTATTTTCTCCCCCTGCCCTAGAGAAATGGTATGAGCAGGTATAGCCCAGGGGCCTATCTAGGTCCCTGGATACACATTTCAGTAAGTTTGAGTTTAAACATTTTTGTATGATAATTTATGATAATTATGATAATTTATGATATCCTCTATTTATGGATAGAGGTTCGATAGGGGACCAGAAAGAGTCTTCGACAATATCTTTTACTATTTTCACATTTTATTTGTTATTAATAAAGAGCACTAAGCCTCATGCAAATACAGAAGTTCAGAAAGAGTCACAAATGCTGTCAAGAATGCAAAAGAACACAAAGACCCCAAAAATGAACCAAAACTGTACCTGACTCTCAGAGTACCCCTCCTCCTTTCTACCTACCCTGACGCTATTCCCATATCAGTTAACAATATTTTCTTAACAGCAAAAAGAGTTCTTTTGTCAGACTATCTCCATCTTATCTTAGCAGGTGAATAAATCATCAGGAAATCTCCATCTCAGTAGCCATGTGAGAGAGAAGAAAATCACATGAACTCAAGAGTAGGGAACAAAACTATATGTAAATCTTTCAGTCTGTAACACCAAGATTAGACCCTAACACACAGTTTCTTTTTTTCTTCCTTCCTCTCTTCCTCCTTCCCTCACTGACCTTCCCTTTCTTCTCTCCCTTCTTCCTTCCCTTCCTTCAGTCCTTTTTCTTTTTTTTCCTTTCCTTTGTCTATCTTGTTTTTTGCTCTTCCCTTCTTTGTGTCTTTCCTTCATTCTTTCTATTTATCTTACTTTCCCTCCTTCTTTTGTCATTCAATAAACACTTGAGTGCCTACTATGTAACAGGCACTATGCTTAACACTAGCTATAAGAGAAAATAAGAGAGAAAGGGCCCTTGCCTTTTCAAGTTTACAATCTAGTAAGTGGGGCTCACTGCATGCTGATAAAGTCAATAAACACTTCCTTCACCTTACGGCTCTTTGTATTCCTAAAAAGAATGGTTAGGAAAATCATCAGCGCTAAACAGCTCTAAAGAAGACTACTTCCAGTGCAGGGGCCACTAACTATAAAGTCCTATAGGGCCACAGCAAGATCCTTTTTGACCCACCTCCTAGAGAAATGGAAATAAAAACAAAAATAAACAAATGGGACCTAATGAAACTTCAAAGCTTTTGCACAGCAAAGGAAACCATAAAGAAGACCAAAAGACAACCCTCAGAATGCAAGAAAATATTTGCAAATGAAGCAACTGACAAAGGATTAATCTCCAAAATTTATAAGTAACTGATGCAGCTCGATATTAAAACAACAAACAACCCAATCCAAAAATGGGCAGAAGACCTAAACAGACATTTCTCCAAAGAAGATATACAGATTGCCAACAAACACATGAAAGAATGCTCAACATCATTAATCATTAGAGAAATGCAAATCAAAACTACAATGAGATATCATCCCACACCAGTCAGAATGGCCATCATCAAAAAATCTAGAAACATAAATGCCTGGAGAGGGTGTGGAGAAAAGGGAACACTCTTGCACTGCTGGTGGGAATGTGAATTGGTACAGCCACTATGGAGAACAGTATGGAGGTTCCTTTAAAAACTACAAATAGAACTACCATATGACCCAGCAATCCCACTACTGGGCATATACCCTGAGAAAACCAGAATTCAAAAAGAGTCATGTACCAAAATGTTCATTGCAGCTCTATTTACAATAGCCCAGAGATGGAAACAACCTAAGTGTCCATCATCGGATGAATGGATAAAGACGATGTGGCACATATATACAATGGAATATTACTCAGCCATAAAAAGAAATGAAATTGAGCTATTTGTAATGAGGTGGATAGACCTAGAGTCTGTCATACAGAGTGAAGTACGTCAGAAAGACAAATACCGTATGCTAACACATATATATGGAATTTAAGAAAAAAAATGTCATGAAAAACCTAGGGGTAAGACAGGAATAAAGACACAGACCTACTAGAGAATGGACTTGAGGATATGGGGAGGGGGAAGGGTAAGCTGTGACAAAGCGAGAGAGAGGCATGGACATATATACACTACCAAACGTAAGGTAGATAGCTAGTGGGAAGCAGCCGCATAGCACAGGGAGATCAGCTCGGTGCTTTGTGACCGCCTGGAGGGGTGGGATAGGGAGGGTGGGAGGGAGGGAGACGCAAGAGGGAAGAGATATGGGAACATATGTATATGTATAACTGATTCACTTTGTTATAAAGCAGAAACTAACACACCATTGTAAAGCAATTATACTCCAATAAAGATGTAAAAATAAAAAAATAAAAATAATTGAGTGAAGCAGCTCATGTCCAAAAACAGAAAGATGTAGGGTCTGTGGCAAACTGGAAGCACATGGCCCATCTGAATCGGGCAAGTGCTACTCAGCTTTCACTGATGGTTTTCATGCAGCAGTGCAGCCCTGTACTGCTACATCTCTGACTTTTACAAGAGAAAGTACAAATATCCATTGTAGCATAATTACCTCATTTTTAAAACACCATATCGCCCAAGCAGGAAATATCTGAAAGCAAGATGCAACCAAGAAATTAACAGCTTATGGACCCGTCTTCTAATTATTCATTACCCTCAGCTTGTCTTAATAGGGAAGCCATCCTATCAGATGTATGGCAAAAGCCAGCCCAACCCAAGTTTCAGTCTTGGCCTTTTAGATCCCAACACTTGTGACTTCCATTAGTCCATATATCTTGTAGATTCTTATAGTAAAAATGAATGACAAGGAAATATTGCCCAAATAGAATTCTATAAAAGTATGTTCTTCTTTTAAGTCATCTTTAGGTCTAGTACAGAAGGACAAGTATTGAGAAGTAAGGCCCTGGGTAGTTAGCAGGGTTGATATCTATGTTTGCATTGGAGTTACTGAAAAGTCTAGAAATTCTTTCTAGCCAGTCTAATGCACACCCTAGCTTGACCATCTGGCCCTCCCTTTCAGCTTGCGTATTCTTTTGAGGGTAATGAATACCGAGATGATGACTTCCTCTGCCAAACCAAATGGAGGCTGTGACCAAGCCTCTTGGTCACATCACAAGAATATATATATAGTATCTTTGACAGGTTATACCTGTGATTATCAAACTGTTCTTCTAGTTCTGTCTTCCAGCTAAATATGTGAGTCACAAAAAAGTTCTGGCTACCCTCTGGAGCAGCATTTCCTAAAATGTGTTCTATGGAATTCTAGATCCAAGATACTCTATAGAATAAAAGAGAGGGCGGGAACTCCATATTCATATATATTTAGGAAATACAGTAAGATATACTATACACACAGTACACCATAAATATATACACACAAACACATATATGCAAATTTTTTGGAAACTCCTCAAAAAAATTGGCACATCAAAAGGTCTAAGAAGTTATAAATATAAGATCTTGATGAACTTTTGAACTTTAACTCAGTGTTTTTCAAATCGATACAACAAGGAATGCTTTCTTGTGTAATACCCATTCACATACCATCAGAACACACTTTAGACATTGTTGATTGGAACTAATAATATGATTTCCCACAAAGGTGAAGTCATATTTAACAAAAAATAATATACATCTTCATTTATGTCAAAATGCTTTTTGTGGTACGCAGGCCTCTCACTGTTGTGGCCTCTCCCGTTGCGGAGCACAGACTCCGGACGCGCAGGCCCAGTGGCCATGGCTCACAGGCCCAGCCGCTCCACGGCATGTGGGATCTTCCTGGACCGGGGCACGAACCCGTGTCCCTTGCATTGGCAGGCAGACTCTCAACCACTGCGCCACCAGGGAAGCCCTCAAAATGCTTTTTGAATGGGTTTATGTTTCTGCATTTTCTTTACTGAACTGATCCAGTTTAAGACATAGTCTAGTGTGGGACCCCAGCAATGTCATCATCAAAGCAATTTATATAGCAATGTACATATTACATAGCATTTTCACAAATAGTTCTTCATTAAACCTTTGGGACAAACCTCTCAGGCAAATATCTCCTGCACTTTGTTCATCTCAAAATAGGGAAAATAAATGACCTGCCTAAAATCATCAGCTGATGTGAGATTGCAATTCTATTGGCTCCTGGTACATAGCTGCTGCAAAACTCTCATTCAACTCTGTAATTCCTGATGGTTCAGAGTTTCAACTGCTCTTCCAAACTTCGGGGCTTGTGGTCATAAGCATTTTCTATGTTGATAATGACAGTAATTAAAGGCATTTTGGCTCATGCTTAGAAAAGAGGCAGGCCCATCAGAAATTTGTGATGAGTGTAAATTAGAAAGGCAAAGCAACATAATTCATTGTAGAACTCCTTCACTCATGTGTAAAGAGAAAAGCTATCCATCAGTTCAAACATTTGTACATGGAAGTTACTGTAACAGACAGGTTAGGAAGATGAGTAAGACATGTTCCCCCCCTTCAAACAACTGGTTAAGAAAAGCAACCAACAGCTTTAAGACAAGGTGCATGATCATCTTCCAAAGGAGAAATTCAAAGGAGAGAAAAAAATAAGGCAGCCCAAGCAAGGAAGCTGAGAACTGAGAAAAAGCCACTAAATTTCAAAGCTGAAGATGTCTGACCAGTGTCCTTAGAGAGAGCAGATTGCTGTGGAAGTAGGTCACAAAGGGTTAATTCATAAGTGGTTACACCTGAGAACACGCACCTCCAGTCTAACCTAAGTTTAGAATTTATTGTCAGAAATCACAGAGCTTTGGATAAACCTCATTAGCTACAACACTGCAATGTGTTAAAAAAAAAAAAATGCTTTCATACCGTCCGTCTTTTCAACCTTGAAGAGAGCAGAAATGCTGTATTTTTCCACAGGCATAAATGAGTTTGCCTCTGCTACTTCTGAGCAGGAACTAAAGGATGCTCTCAAAATGCCTCAGCTTCTCCCTAAGACATACGGGCTTCCAATGGCTGACCACAAACAGCCCCAGCTCTGTATGTTAACCAGGCCAGTATGAAGGGAAGTCCCATAACTCCCTAGCTGCAGGTATCCTCTATCTGGCCTGACAGCTGGAAGCATGTACAGCTCTGATGTGCTGGAACCAGGAAGCTCCAAGGGCAGCCTTGAGGGACGCAGGGAAGGCGTGAATCCAGTACTCTCTGCACTTGTTCTGTCTTTGAACCTGACTCATTGCTGGCCTTAGATGTCCTCCCCAAGGGAAATAGTAATGACAGTGGCAACAGACGATGTTTTCCATACGCCACACAAAGCTTAAGTGTCTTGCTATTACATCTGAGTGTATTATTATTCACGTAACCCCCGTAAACTATTCACGGGCTCCTTGCAATGCTCCGTCTCCTCCTGTCTAGTCCATATCCCTACTCACCCTTTCGAGGTCCTCCTCAAATTAGTCTTTTTCTTTTGGGAGGTCATTCTGACTGCTGCAGCCCACAAACAAACTTTCCCAGTTACACAGTACTGTGATTGTTTTCCAAATATTTCAGATACGACCTCTGCCTTGTCATTAAAACCCAAGTAATTGGATCCAATGATCCAATCCAAATAACGAGACAGCTATGTAACTGAAAGGCTTATGTGCTAAGCACTGTACCAAGTTCTAAGAATGGCCCTATGTGATTGAAATTAGTCTCTCTCTTTTACAGATGAGGAAACTAAAGCTCAGAGGTTCCCAAAGCCATGCAGCACAAAAATTATAAAGTCAGGACTTGATGCTAACTCTGTCGTAAAGCCCTTGCTTCGTCCAATTGCCCCACTGACTTTCACATTGGAAATTACAAACTATGTTATACGTGCTAAGGCTTTGTGTATCTTAGGCTTAGATATACTATTCCATTTCTCCAAAGGTTAGAGGGTAAAAATACTTTGTCAACCAAGAAAGTGAAATATCACCTGTTGAACCATGAAGGACAAATTGCAGCAAATAAAAACTCTTCAAAAAATCAAGCCATACATAAGGCAAATACTAACAGCCATAAAAGGGGAAATCAACAGTAACACATTCATAGTAGGGGACTTAAACACCCCACTTTCACCCATGGACAGAACATCCAAAATGAAAATAAATAAGGAAACACAAGCTTTAAATGATACATTAAACAAGATGGACTTAATTGATATTTATAGGACACTCCATCCAAAAACAACAGAATACACATTTTCCTCAAGTGCTCATGGAACATTCTCCAGGATAGATCATATCTTGGGTCACAAATCAAGCCTTGGTAAATTTAAGAAAATTGAAATTGTATCAAGTATCTTTTCTGACCACAACGCCATAAGACTAGATATCAATTACAGGAAAAGATCTGTAAAAAATACAAACACATGGAGGCTAAACAATACACTACTTAATAATGAAGTGATCACTGAAGAAATCAAAGAGGAAATAAAAAAATACCTAGAAACAAATGACAATGGAGACACGACGACCCAAAACCTATGGGATGCAGCAAAAGCAGTTCTAAGGGGGAAGTTTATAGCAATACAAGCCCATCTTAAGAAGCAGGAAACATCTCGAATAAACAACCTAACCTTGCACCTCAAGCAATTAGAGAAAGAAGAACAAAAAAACCCCAAAGCTAGCAGAAGGAAAGAAATCATAAAAATCAGATCAGAAATAAATGAAAAAGAAATGAAGGAAACAATAGCAAAGATCAATAAAACTAAAAGCTGGTTCTTTGAGAAGATAAACAAAATAGATAAACCACTAGCCAGACTCATCAAGAAAAAAAGGGAGAAGACTCAAATCAATAGAATTAGAAATGAGAAAGGAGAGGTAACAACTGACACTGCAGAAATAAAAAAGATCATGAGAGATTACTACAAGCAACTCTATGCCAATAAAATGGACAATCTGGAAGTAATGGACAAATTCTTAGAAACGCACAACCTGCCAAGACTGAATCAGGAAGAAATAGAAAATATGAACAGACCAATCACAAGCACTGAAATTGAAACTGTGATTAAAAGTCTTCCAACAAACAAAAGCCCAGGACCAGATGGCTTCACAGGCGAATTCTATCAAACATTTAGAGAAGAGCTAACACCTATCGTTCTCAAACTCTTCCAAAATATAGCAGAGGGAGGAACACTCCCAAATTCCTTCTACGAGGCCACCATCACCTTGATACAAAAACCAGACAAGGATGTCACAAAGAAAGAAAACTACAGGCCAATATCACTGATGAACATAGATGCAAAAATCCTCAACAAAATACTAGCAAACAGAATCCAACAGCACATTAAAAGGATCATACACCATGATCAAGTGGGGTTTATTCCAGGAATGCAAGGATTCTTCAATATATGCAAATCTATCAATGTGATAAACCATATTAACAAATTGAAGGAGAAAAACCATACTAGATGCAGAGAAAGCTTTTGACAAAATTCAACACCCATTTATGATAAAAACCCTGCAGAAAGTAGGCATAGAGGGAACTTTCCTCAACATAATAAAGGCCATATATGACAAACCCACAGCAAACATCATCCTCAATGGTGAAAAACTGAAAGCATTTCCACTAAGATCAGGAACAAGACAAGGTTGCCCACTCTCACCACTATTATTCAACATAGTTTTGGAAGTTTTAGCCACAGCAATCAGAGAAGAAAAGGAAATAAAAGGAATCCAAATCGGAAAAGAAGAAGTAAAGCTGTCACTGTTTGCAGATGACATGATCCTATACATAGAGAATCCTAAAGATGCTACCAGAAAACTACTAGAGTTAATCAATGAATTTGGTAAAGTAGCAGGATACAAAATTAATGCACAGAAATCTCTGGCATTCCTCTACACTAATGGTGAAAAATCTGAAAGTGAAATCAAGAAAACACTCCCATTTACCATTGCAACAAAAAGAATAAAATATCTAGGAATAAACCTACCTAAGGAGACAAAAGACCTGTATGCAGAAAATTATAAGACACTGATGAAAGAAATTAAAGACGATACAAATAGATGGAGAGATATACCATGTTCTTGGATTGGAAGAATCAACATTGTGAAAATGACTCTACTACCCAAAGCAATCTACAGATTCAATGCAATCCCTATCAAACTACCACTGGCATTTTTCACAGAACTAGAACAAAAAATTTCGCAATTTGTATGGAAACACAAAAGACCCCGAGTAGCCAAAGCAATCTTGAGAACGAAAAAAGGAGCTGGAGGAATCAGGCTCCCTGACTTCAGACTATACTACAAAGCTACAGTAATCAAGACAGTATGGTACTGGCACAAAAACAGAAATATAGGTCAATGGAACAGGATAGAAAGCCCAGAGATAAACCCACGCACATATGGACATCTTATCTTTGATAAAGGTGGCAGGAATGTACAGTGGAGAAAGGACAGCCTCTTCAATAAGTGGTGCTGGGAAAACTGGACAGGTACATGTAAAAGTATGAGATTAGATCACTCCCTAACACCATACACAAAAATAAGCTCAAAATGGATTAAAGACCTAAATGTAAGGCCAGAAACTATCAAACTCTTAGAGGAAAACATAGGCAGAACACTCTGTGACATAATTCACAGCAAGATCTTTTCTGATCCACCTCCTAGAGTAATGGAAATAAAAACAAAAATAAACAAATGGGACCTAATGAAACTTCAAAGCTTTTCCACAGCAAAGGAAACCATAAACAAGACGAAAAGACAACTCTCAGAATGGGAGAAAATATTTGCAAATGAAGCAACTGACAAAGGATTAATCTCCAAAATTTACAAGCAGCTCATGCAGCTCAATATCAAAAAAACAACCAATCCAAAAATGGGCAGAAGACCTAAATAGCCATTTCTCCAAAGAAGATATACAGACTGCCAACAAACACATGAAAGAATGCTCAACATCAGTAATCATTAGAGAAATGCAAATCAAAACTACAATGAGATATCATCTCACACCAGTCAGAATGGCCATCATCAAAAAATCTAGAAACAATAAATGCTGGATAGGGTGTGGAGAAAAGGGAACACTCTTGCACTGCTGGTGGGAATGTGAATTGGTTCAGCCACTATGGAGAACAGTATGGAGGTTCCTTAAAAAACTACAAATAGAACTACCATATGACCCAGCAATCCCACTACTGGGCATATACCCTGAGAAAACCAAAATTTAAAAAGAGTCATGTACCAAAATGTTCACTGCAGCTCTATTTACAATAGCCCGGAGATGGAAACAACCTAAGTGCCCATCATCGGATGAATGGATAAAGAAGATGTGGCACATATATACAATGGAATATTACTCAGCCATAAAAAGAAACGAAATTGAGCTATTTGTAATGAGGTGGATAGACCTAGAGTCTGTCATACAGAGTGAAGTACGTCAGAAAGAAAAAGACAAATACCGTATGCTAACACATATATATGGAATTTAAGAAAAAAAAATGTCATGAAGAACCTAGGGGTAAGACAGGAATAAAGACACAGACCTACTGGATAACGGACTTGAGGATATGGGGAGGGGGAAGGGTGAGCTTTGACAAAGTGAGAGAGAGGCATGGACATATATACACTACCAAACGTAAGGTAGATAGCTAGTGGGAAGCAGCCGCATGGCACAGGGATATTGGCTCAGTGCTTTGTGACAGCCTGGAGGGGTGGGATAGGGAGGATGGGAGGGAGGGAGACGCAAGAGGGAAGACATATGGGAACATATGTATATGTATAAGTGAATCACTTTGTTATAAAGCAGAAACTAACACACCATTGTAAAGCAATTATACCCCAATAAAGATGTTAAAAAAATAGAAAACAAAGCCATCTAACAAAAATGTCTGATCAATAGTGGCAAGGGTTCTATATGCTAATGAAACCAAGGGCTATATAAAAAATGTCTTCCTTTGTTCTATGATACCTCCTCAGTATTGAAGAGTATCAAAGAGACGTAGCATCTTCCAGGCACGTCAGCCTTAGTGGTAACAATAAAAACCGGGCTTGCTGAAATTTCTCTACTATTCCTAGAACTTGCAGCCATCCTGACATTTCATTTCTAGTTTCTCTGACCTTTTATTGTCTACTTTTTGCCAGGTACTGTTACGCAAAGGTGATGCTGTGTATTCCTGAGTACACTGTCTAATGGGGGAGATATTTTAGGGAACATTTGCAATAGAGTATGGTGAGTATATCAGACATATAATAAAGAACACTGATGACACAAAGGAAGGAGTAATCAACTCTGCTTAAATGAGTCAAAGAAAGCTTTTGCTGAGTTGCTTGAGTTGGGCTTTAAAGAATCAAAGGACCACCAGAAGTTGCCAAGAGTATTCAAGACAGAGGAATAATATTGCAAACACACCATGGCATGAAAAATCAGAGCATTCCTCTCCTCTACAATATAAGAGGCATGAGATAGAATGGTGAGGAATGAGGAAAAGAGGTAGGCAGGGCTATGCTGACTTCCATAAGGCTCCTAGGAAACACTTCTTAATCTGACTTGAAAAAATTCATTAAAGAGCTAAAAAGAGGTTTGCTTGTTACTATAGTATACTTTGCAGAGGGGCCATATATTGAAAAGGCTGATAGAAACACAGAGTGTTCAATTAGATGTGCTTAGGAGAAAGGCAGGTCTCAGCCATTCTTAGAGCACAGGAACACGTACGTATTCAGGCCAGAGAACGTGAAGAGCTGGAAAAGCTGTAGATGCCAACACCCTGGGATACAAACATGACTCTACGGGGTTAGGAAAAGAAACTGAGCCTCGAGTTTGTAATTTCCGGCTACAGGTCCAACCAAGCAGCTGAACACCATCCATCTCACATTCTTTCATTAATTCAACAAACATTTGTTGAGTTCCTACCACGTGCAAGCCCTGTTTAAATGCTGGTAATTAAAAAAAAATGAACAAAGCAATTTCCAGGCTTCATGGAATATTCATTGTAGTGGAAAGAGACAAAACAATACACAGAGAAACAAGTATATCAGAGGATGATAAATGCCATGAAGAAAAAGAAAACAGGTTAAGGAGTCCAGCAAGTATGGGAGTGAGTGGAAGAGGAATACTATTTACGTAGAATGGTCAGAAAAGGCCTAACTTAAGGTGGTGTTTGAACCGAGACCTGGTTCAAACTGTGAAGCTGTGAAGCTCTCTGGAGGAAGAGCATCATGTTTGGCATGGTAGGGAATCAGTTAGGACGGCTGTGTAGCCCAAGAGGATTGGTGAAGAGAGAGAGACAGATGGAGAGAGAAGGATAAAGATGAAATCAAAGGTGACAGGATAGCAGCAAGTAGGGCCTCAGAGGAAGGGTGACTGTAAACCGGGTCAGCTTACATTTATATATGGCTGTTGTCTGGACATAATTATTAATAGCATCTTCTTTCTTTCCCAAAATAGTCCCACTTGGGATAATAAATTATATGGTTACCCTGGTCACAGGTGATTTTAAGAGTGCTGGCTCTGACTCTGAATAAGATGGGAAGCCCTTAGAGGATTTTAAGCAGAGGGATGCCATGATCGAACTTACACTTCAAAAGAATCACTCCAGCTTCAGGGATGAGATGCAAGGGTTAAAGCAAAGAGCCCCTGTGGGGAGGCTATTGAAATCATCTAGCAAGAGAAGAGATGGTGGGAGCCAGGGCATAAGTGGTAAAGATAGCAAGGAGTAGCAGATTCTGGTTATATTTGGGGGTTTTTTTTGTTTGTTTTTTTGCAGTACGCGGGCCTCTCACTGTTGTGGCCTCTCCCGTTGCAGAGCACAGGCTCCAGACGCGCAGGCCCAGCGGCCATGGCTCACGGGCCCAGCCGCTCCGTGGCATGTGGGATCTTCCTGGACCGGGGCACAAATCCGTATCCCCTGCATTGACAGGCGGACTCCCAAACACTGCACCACCAGGGAAGCCCCTCTGGTTATATTTTGAAGGTTGAACCGATAGGATTTGCTGAGGGATTGGAAGTAGGATGTGAAAGAATGAGAGAAGCTCAGCTATTCTCTGAGTGTCTGTGTGTGTTCTTGGTGCTCATGTCTGGCCTTCTTGCCTAAGGAAAAAGATAATTGTTGTTTGATTTTTTTTGTTAAGTATTTTCAAATTTGTAGAAAAAATTGCAAGGTCAGAAACAAAGAACATCTATAAACCCTTCACTCTTTTTCCCCAAGAATGATTCCAAGGTTTGGGGACTGAGTACTTGGATGTTACTTATCTATTTCTCTTGCAGAAGTAGACAGTCCTTAAGACCTAGGGGAAAGTTTCGCCAAGTTTGAAATCTCACAAAAAGCTAGCAATGCTTTTTGACTCCCTTGTTCCACACCTAAGAATCTACTCTCAATGTAGAATGGTGTAATACAAGTAAAAACATATGTTTGTAGGAATCCTAACAGTATTATCTAGAAGACAAGAAAATGTAAATAATGGAGAAGTTAACCCTTAGAGACAGACTTTTATAAACTATGGCATAGTAACAAGATGCAAGAAAGCAGGCCTTCAACACTAAAATTACATAGAAACATGGACAATTATAAATAGGATAGGTTAAAATGGCATACCTACAGAGGAAAATGTATACTGATTGCAAGATTGTAAAAATATTTATACGTATGACAGCCAATATGAAAAAAATTATTCACGGTGTTAAGACAGCAGACTAATGAGTTACCGGATTTTTTAAAAATTGTTAATTCTTATTTTATTCTTTTCAATAACAACAGAAAGAGGAAGTATTTGACTCAGGAAAAGACTTCCTACTTTGTTTTTCTTTTTTTTACATCTTTATTGGAGTATAATTGCTTTACAATGGTGTGTTAGTTTCTGCTTTATAACAAAGTGAATCAGTTATACATATACATGTGTTCCCATATCTCTTCCCTCTTGCATCTCCCTCCCTCCCACCCTCCCTATCCCACCCCTCCAGGCAGTCACAAAGCACCGAGCTGATCTCCCTGTGCTATGCGGCTGCTTCCCACTAGCTATCTACCTTACGTTTGGTAGTGTATATATGTCCATGCCTCTCTCTCGCTTTGTCACAGCTTACCCTTCCCCCTCCCCATATCCTCAAGTCCCTTCTCTAGTAGGTCTGTGTCTTTATTCCTGTCTTACCCCTAGGTTCTTCATGACATTTTTTTTCTTAAATTCCATATATATGTGTTAGCATACGGTATTTAAGACTTCCTACTTTGATTCAGTAAGCCAGTTTCCTACTTTTTCCTCTTTTTAAAAAAATCTCCTTTCCTCACTATCTCCTGGCCATCCCAATTCACAGAATGAGAATAAAGAAACAGCAAAGGGGGCTTCCCTGGTGGCGCAGTGGTTGAGAGTCCACCTACAGATGCAGGGGACATGGGTTCGTGCCCTGGTCCGGGAGGATCCCACATGCCCCAGAGCGGCTGGGCCCGTGAGCCATGGCCGCTGGGCCTGCGCGTCCGGAGCCTGTTGCTCTGCAACGGGAGAGGCCACAACAGTGAGAGGCCCGCGTACCGCAAAAAAAAAAAAAAAAAAGAAACAGCAAAGGGAAGAGAGGGATAGGACACAAAGGAGGAGAAGAAGCAGGAACCATTGATTTCTCCCTTGAAATGGGTCTCACATTCCACCAGGTGCACATTGCCTCCATTCCATTCTGCCACTCCCATCCAGTCAGGGCCCTCCACCCCCTGGACTCTGATAAAACCACCTAGGAAGTCTCTTCCTTCTACTCCTGTGACTGCCTGCTCACAATTCTTCCACAGCACACCAGCCAAAGTAATTCTTAAAGCATATATCAGATTACGTCACTACTCTTGTTCTAACTGTCCTCTATCTCGGTAGTTCCCCTTTCCAAATCCTTAGCAGGGTCTAGAACAGCAGTTCTCTGGGCATCCCTAAGACCAGTTGAGGGGATTCATGCGGTCAAAATATTTTGATAATAACACTGAGCCGTTATTTGACTTTTTTACACTTGTTTTCTCATGAATGTACCAATTGAATGCAAGACACAAGAATCCAGCTGTCTTTTATTAAGCCAGGTATTAAAGAGATTTGCAATTCCGTACCAGCCTGTAATAGCTCCCTATTTCCTACAACAAATTTTGAATATTTGGCATGATCTGACTCACTCTTCTTGTCCAACTATACATTTCTTCCTATTCCTTACACATACCCTTTCCTCTATTCGGGTCAGCATCTTCAATCTCTCCGAAACAGCTATGTTCTTCACCATTTCTACACTCTAGTTCCCATAGTACTCTTTCCCAAGATTTCTTATCACTTGCCCAAAATCCACCCAACCTTCAAAACCCAACTAATGTCATCTCTTCTACTGGGCCACACAGGATACTCCAAGCATTCATGATGTCCCTTTACTCTATGCTATACAACTTGGCACAAGAATTGGAAGTCAGTTTCATCTCAAGCACTAAATCCAATCATTTGTTAGTGTTTGTCTGAAACGTGGTGTTGAGAAAGATGCTGAGTCTTAAAAGGGAAAGGAATGCCATGATTGATTAGCCGTATCAGCCAGTGGGCCCTGGCAGAGGGAGAAGGATCTACTTAGCATTTACTAATGGGTTCCTGGGCATCAGTTCCATATAATCTCTGCGTGTAGCTAATATAGCCCAATATTCCTATCACCCAGTCTTTCCTTAGTAAAGAAACATGGAGTAACTTGAATCCTGAAGGTAGGAAAAGTTTTGATTAGCTCCTCCAGTCTCCTACTAACTTCAAGTCAGAGCCCAGCAGAACCCTCTGACCTGGCTTCATCCATCCACTTTTCAGCTCTCTCCTCCCGACCAAAGGGAGAAAGAGCTGTAGGTAGCAGGTTTGGGGTGTCTCACTTTTATTTACCCTCAAGGCTGCATTGCAGAAATATTGATTCCAGCTCTCTGGGCAAGTTTATGTGCCCCTTTTATCCCTAACACATTTTTGTCTACTCATTACCAAAATCATCTAAATGGTACATTTCCTAAGACTGGAGTGTGTCTCTCAACACGGCCTCCACCACAACACACTGTGCCCAGGACAGAACTAAGGTCAAAGCAGGTGCTTAGTATAGCTTGAATGAAAAAGAGGGGAAGCAGGCAACTACCTTATGATTTTGAAGCTTAAGGGGCATTTTCTCATGACACAAAGGAAAGCACAATGATTCTGGGATATTCCGTATCCACAATCAATTTCACTTGCCATGTTTACAACACCCCTCTCCCCACTTTGAATGGAATTCCATCCAGATTTCTAATAGCAACAATCACTTTAGTATAGAGATCTCATCAGACGTAAAAGCAAGAAAAATTAATATACGTCAAGGGGCAAAATATCGGGGAAAGTTCTACATGTCATCAGTGGACAGCTCAGTTAAAGCTGAAGCTTGGTGTCAACCTGATTTTCTTTCTTTTATCAGGAAAATGCAATATTCTGGTTTAACTCCCGTAAGCTAGCTTTAGGATGCTGAACACCCCCTTATCCTCTCTGGATTCCAGCTCGCTCATCTGTGAAACGCAGGGGCTGGAGGGAGAGATGGGTTTAACATTTCTTCCAGCTTTAAAGTTCATGATCCATCATCTAGATTGATGTTTTAAGTATTGAATCTGCAAAATGAAATTATTTTGATTAATATCTAATACAGAACGTGTTCTGTGATAAAGGACCTGCTTGGATTTTTAAACATTTGGAGGAAGCATTTGGCTATTTTAGAGCATGTACTTTAATCAGCCTATCTACCTACACTTTTGGAAAACACTTTATAATTGGAGAAGTGGGGAGACTGGATTTGATCACAATCCCAACTGCCACTCAATGTATTCTTTGCCAGTGCAGAGTAACTTTTTACAACTTTACTGTCTCCTCATTCCAGATGCAATTTCAAAACCAGCAAAGGCAGAGCTGCCACTGCAGTTGGAGATATTCTTTATCAAATGATACAAACTTAAATGTCCCTTCCTGGTTCTTCATTTGCTCGTGTCATTATCTCTACTTTCTGCCTCTGTCTCCTTCAACTTTTGTAATCAAACCAGCCTGCATGACTGCCTCATTCTCTATCCAAATATTTCTCCACGTAAGATCCTTTCCTGAGAATTCAGGAGTCATGACCTCTCCCTATGGTAACAGGCTGCTTCTCTAAATGAAATAAAACCGGGATCCTACAGCTTTCTCTTTAGAAGGATAAGCCAAACTTATTGAACTTTCTTTGTCCTCTAGCAGTTTCTTATGCCTGAAACAACTGTTCCTCCAACTCTTGGCAAAGCTAAATTACTCTTCTTTATTATTTTTTTAGTTTTTTTTATTTTTTTTGCGGTACGCGAGCCTCTCACTGTCGTGGCCTCTCCCGTTGCGGAGCACAGGCTCCGGACGCACAGGTTCAGCGGCCATGGCTCACGGGCCCAGCCGCTCCACCGCATGTGGGATCCTCCCGGACAGGGGCACGAACCCGCGTCCCCTGCATCGGCAGGTGGACTCTCAACCACTGCGCCACCAGGGAAGCCCTAAATTACTCTTATCCCTACATTTCAACCCACGTGTTACTATCTTCATGAGGCCTTTGCTGATCCCCACCCTTCCAACAACTGCCATTCTCCCATTATCTCCTTATGTTTCCAAAATAACTTTAGTAATTACTTCATGCTTGAAATGACTTTTTCAGTCTCTATAACCTGCCCTAGAATACAACTGAATGAGGTCAGGGACTGTGTTTATCTTATTCATCAGCTCATCAGTATCCTGAGAATACGGAACTATGCCAGGAATGTTCTAGAATGAATGGAAGGCAGAAAGGAGAGAAAGAGAGTGAAAAAGATAGGGAATGAGTGGGCCTGGCTCTGCCTTAGAGTGTTACCTTCCCCTTGAGTTCTCTGTCTCATCACTGCCACTGCCACTGCCACCACCATGATGCTTCTAGCAATAGAAGGCAGGATGGTGCTGTGTGGAAAGACCTAGGTTTAAATTCAAGTTCTGCTATTTACTAACTCTAGGATTTGAGCAAGTTACCTAGCCTGGCTAAACATGATTCTTTGTCTAGAATATTCTTTGCAGGGTTACTGTGAGGACAAAATGAGATCATGTCTAAAAAAGTACATGATGGTTGCTCAATAAATATTAATTATTTTCTATCTCCGCTCTCCCCCAGCCCCCACCCCAAGTGTGCTACTGTTCCTTTAACACTTTGGCTCAAGTGTGGACAAAAACATCTTCTCTTGGTTCTCCTTAGCACATGTCAGACAGACTGACACTTTACTAATTGTTAAGGGAAAAACAAAAGGTAATTAAATACAGAGCAGTGGCGGTATAAAGCAGCCTGGCTTCCCCAGAACAGGGTTTAGTTTCCATCATAGTTATTTATTTTTCAGACTCAAAGGCCCTATTATATTCCAAATGGGGTCCTAAAGAGAAAGAGAATTCTACAGAGCAAACTCTTTTATTCATTCATCTCTTCATTCATCCATTCATTCAGTAAAAATTGGTTGTGTGCTAGTTAGCATGGAATTGGTGCAAACCACCTGGCCTCTGGGCCATACAGCATTGTAGATAGACGGCAAAACCTTAGCTCAGAGAAAGAAAACAAACAGCAGAAACTAATAGCAATACAAGGAAATGAGGGTAAAATTGTGGTCTTCAAGCTAGGAAGGTAGAGTTGCCAGGTTTTAAGGGGGGAAAAATCAGGATATCCAGTTAAATTTTGAAAAATAGCCCTGTCATATTCTTGCAATTTTTTGAAAAAAAAGCTCAAATCAGTATGCTCAGGATGTCCTAACAAAGTCAATATATGATGCAAGTCAAAAAATAGACATGTCTTGTCAATACAGGATGCCTGGCAAACTTGCCCCAAGGGGAAGGGCCCATAATTAAAGGCCAAGGTCTACCCATTAACATGACATTTGAGAGGAGCTTGGATGAAGGGAGGAGCCTTCAATCACTGGCAGACTTGCTGCATGCAGAGGGACTAGGGACAGATCACGTGGAGGACTGGAGGGGCTGGAGCACAGTGAGGAAGGGGGTACTAGGTCCCAGACTTGGAGCTGGCAGGGCCAAAACAGAACATCAGCAGGATGGGAAAGAAGGAGAAACCTGCAGGACCAAGAAGGAGCTCAGGGAACAGCTCAGTTACCCTCTGAAAAGGGGTGGTACTCAAAAGTATTTAGCAGCTGGGAAGCAGGCACCAGAGCAATCAGAAAGGGTGCATCCTGGACTCCCTCTGCCATGCCAGGCATTAACTCTTCAGTTGTTGGACCATAAGGGGGTCCAGGAGGTCCTGGAGAGGGTCTAAGATGGCCAGGGTGCCGGTGGGAGGGGCGTGGTTATTCAGGGGGCTAAGAGCAGAACTATTTACTCCTGGGGAAAAAAAGTATTTCAGTATTTTAACAGCTAGCATAGCTGTTTCACTGTGTCCCACAGAATGGCAGACCTGCCCCAATCAGTTCTCAGAAGGGGCAGCGTACCCACGAGGCTAAGGAAAAGGCTCTGGCACTTATTCTGAGCCCTGATGGTTGTAGCCTGGTCCTTCTGACTATTAAACATCTGTAGAGGACGGTTGAGCTGACTTTGTGACAGGCAACTGGTATTTTTTGGAGCTAGGGGAGAGGGTGGGATAGAGACCAGACCAAGCACACATTATACCTGTATCACCTATCTCACATTGATCTCTCCATTTGGTGAGGATGAAAGCAACATCTCCTGGACTAGAAGCTCCAGGAGGAAAGAGACTAAGATAAGTAAACACTACGATAATATCAGGTAAATTGGGGTAATAACATCAGTGTGGAAGAGTTTAAGCAATTTGAAGGTCACTTGTTTACTCATCATGCATTCATTTTTAGCACCTACCATGTGACACACACTGTGCTTTACCCTAGGATAATAATAATTAAAAGTGTTTTTTGTTTTTTGGGTTTTTTTTTTTTTGCTGTACGCGGGCCTCTCACTGTCGTGGCTTCTCCTGTTGTGGAGCACAGGCTCTGGACGCGCAGGCTCAGCAGTCATGGCTCACGGGCCCAGCTGCTCCGCGGCATGTGGGATCTTCCCAGACCGGGGCACGAACCCGTGTCCCCCGCATCGGCAGGCGGACTCTCAACCACTGCGCCACCAGGGAAGCCCCAAAAGTATTTTTAAAGTAATTTATTTAAATATTAAAATATTACTATACTAAAATACTAATACTAAAATACAAAAAAAGTATTTTGTTTTTTAAAAATGTGGTTGATATAAAACAGACATACTGATTTTTGAATCCCACTCAAAATATTGACTATATATATATATATATATACCCATACATACATATATGCTAAAAAATAAACTCTGTTAAAAAAATGAACAAACTTTATTTTACAAGATTATAAAGTGAGCCATACTCATCTTCCTTGGGAAGCACTTTGTATTGCCTTGCTTGGCAACAAAAAGAGGAGCCAGTATAACCATCAATCTGAAGTTATAACAAGTATCACCTTTCCTACAGACAGGAAAACAGACAAAATTAATTCCCTTTTGGTCCTCTGATTATTGCAATGTTTACTCTGACTTACTCTCTGTGATAAGAATGAGAACTCCATGGCACAGAATTTAAATGCATGAAGGCTTGCTACGTGTTTTTTTCTACTTTGTTCACCATGCTCTAGATCTGTAAATATGTACAATTTTCTGGGCATGGGGGTGTTCCCTGGGAGTTTAGCTACCAACACAAGCCACGACATACGTCTTTACCTCAAATTAGAGATAAAACATGTATGGGCAAAAATTTTGACAGCCAAATAAATTAACTTGAAAGAAATTATTTGCTGAGTAGGTATTTAGATTTTGATTCATGGTCTATACATTTAGATATATGCTTTTCTTGGACAGTAATGATGTCTATTTCTTTAACAGATTATGTAGTAAAAGGAAACCACATAACTTATTCAAATGAGGATAATCTGTAGAGTGAAAGGGGAGTTATTAATAATTATACCAGGACAACAACAACAAAAGCAGATGCTAACTTGCATTTATTGAATGCTTCCATTGTACACGTCTATGCTCTGCACTTGAAATACATGTCTTCATTTAATATTCAAAAACTCTCTGTGAAGGATATTATTAGACCCACTTTACAGATGAGCTGGCTGAGATCTAGACAGTTAAGACAGCTGTTAAGTGGCAGAATCAGGACTTGAACCCAGGTTCATATGACTCTAAAAAACCTCACCTTAAAGAAAAAAGAAAAAAAAAACCACACCTTCTAGCAAAGGAGAAAAACTCGTAAACAAAGAGTAACAGTGCAGGATGATAAGAGGTCTGACAGAGGAAAATGCAAGGTACATAGGAACAAAAAGGTGAGCCCCTGGTCCAGACTGGGGATCTTAAGAACAGCTCCTCAACACATCCCAAAGGTGGCATTTGAGCTGGGCCTTAATCCCAAACGATTCTCAAATCATTCCAAAATAACTAAGTCAGCAACTATATACACTGACTGATTTCCTTAAATATACCAGAGGCAAAGCTTTAAGAAATGATTACACCATTGGAGAATTTCAACAAATTGCCAACAAGACAAGGGTAACAAGGTAACCCTTGCCAACAAGGGTAATAGGAAAACATAAATCTCGGTGAACAGCTCAAAAGTGTAATGGGGCGCCTGGTAAACACCCCAATTATGTACTATCATATATCCTGTCATGGTGACCCATGCTACAGAATATAATTTCACTGAAATACTATCTGCCTTGTCAATAAGACAAGTGGTAGCTGCCATCTGATGGCTGTGTACTGCCCCAATCCTAAAGGAAAAGGAGTGGATGCTAATTCCTAGGAACGGTAAGAATGGCATAAGGCACTGAGAAATAAATAGTAAATGAAGGGCTCACCTTAAAGTGCTGCTCTTGGGTTCAGACTGTTTTCCCATTCACCAGCAGCGGATAGCCTTAAAAATAGAGTAAGTGGTAGAAGGGGTTGGTTGCTGTCAATAACTCCCAGGTACGGGGATGGCAGGACAGAGCAGAATGAGCACCAGCCTAGGTCTCCATGACTGCACTTCTCATCCCAGCTCTCTTACTGCATCGCAGTGTGATCTTGGGCAAATTCCCTAACCTCTCTGGATCTGTTCCACCTCTATAAAAAAGAATTCAGTACCAGGAATTCATCATCTGACATCCTTTCCATCTCTAAACCATGAGTATCTCACCAGGCTAAATTCAGGGTTAGTATTAGAAGAGCCATTCACCTAAGAAAGAAACTAGAAAACCTTTGGTTCTGTGCCTAAAGATGGTCCACTCAGAGGTATCGTACTCTTTGGAAGACTATGTTTAATGACAAAGGATTAGCTTTCCACGTTTTTCCTCACAAGACTTACCAAGGCAAAATGACATCTTCTCTGATTTTTTACCTGGTTTCACATCCTTTTCAATATTAAATGAAATTATGTGACTAACATGCTCACCACAAGACCTGGCACTTATTAAATGGCTCCTTATAAATATTACTTCTTCTGCTTTCCCTAAAGGTTTTGGGTGTCTAATATTCAATTGCCTTGCTGGATTTGTGTTCTATAAGTAGAGTTTTTTTTTAATGTGATAAAGTTTTTTTTGTTTTTTCTTTTTTTGTTTGTTTGTTTTTATTCGGCTGTGCCGGGTCTTAGTTGTGGCACACGGGATCTTTAGTTGTGGCATGCGGGCTCTTAGTTGCAGCATGCGGGATCTAGTTCCCTGACCAGGGATCGAACCCAGGTCCCCTGCATTGGGAGCCTGGAGTCTCAACCACTGTACCACCAGGGAAGTCCCTAGGTAGAGATTTTCTAATCCCTGGTTGATACATGGAAACTGTTCCTCGTCAGACATCTCCACTTGGCTAAAGAGACCAACTGTGTTGCTGACTCTCAGAGGCTTGTCAACATTGTCTCCTATAAGACTCAAATAAATAGCACTCTATTTTCCATTCCTGAGTCCCCAGAATTTTGAGAAACAGAACGAGGAGTATATCAGAAGGAATCCCACATGTCCCCCTTATTACTGAAAGAGGCTAAATTGAAACACAGCGTGGTGTGAAAAACAACACTGGCCTACTAACTCCTCTCCAAAATTAGGTGGACACCCACTGAGGCAGAGGTTGGGCTCCCACTAGAAAGGAGGAAGAGCAGTGGAGGAATGTTCTCTGTGGGCAAGTCCATGTCTAAGGAAGGAAGGGCAGAGCCAGGTCAAGCAGACCCAGCATTTCCTTCCAAGTTTACAATCAGGTAAAACCCTCCATCATCCCAAGGGTGGAGCAGTAAAGATTTCCAGAGAGGCTAGGACAGCTCTTAAGGAAAATCCCTCCATATGAAAACTGGGAATGGGAAAAAGGCATTCTCATTCATGAAAGACTGTCCATCCAGAACATCATGGAAGAAATAAATGAAGAAACAAACTAAAAACCAGTCTCCGTTACACTAGGGAGAAAGAGTAGAAGCAGATCCAGGCAACCGAAGCCCTAACCTGACCACACAGAAGCAGTCAAGATGATCAGGTCTCCATTCCAAAATCTCAAAATTTCTAAATGTGTGCCGTTCACTTCCAAAGAGAAGGGAGGCTCAGGTCCTGACCATTTTGAGGAGCAAGGCTGGGGTTAATTTGCTGTGGCCAGCAAAATGGAGGGAGTTGTATGAAGGGAACGATGTCCTCTGGGATTGATCACTTGGCTGAAAAATTACTTGACCAAACACAAGCAGGGTGGCAGCCCCACTGCCCAGAAGGGGGCCAGCTGCTAATACAACGCCTCTCTGGAGAAGCGCTTCCAACAGTATTTCTGAGTTGTTAGTTGATTAGGTTTCAGTTAAATCGACAAAGCCTTTAGAGTTAACTATCTAGAAGATATTGCTCCACAATTATAATGCACAGAAAAGTGTTTATTATCAGCTTTCTCTTGTTTGGGCTTAATTATTTAAGTACTTGAGATTCAGTGGCTGTCTTCCTGCTGCCCCAGAACCAATCTGAGAGGGAAACTGGCAAACATTTCAAAGAAACCAGGTCTATTTCTAATGGACAAATGAATCAAATGAAAAATGGGCTTTTTCTCAATTATATTCAGGAGGAGCACAATTATTCAATAAATCAATGTGCATTTAGCTTAGGACAGTAAAAGCCACAATGTATTGAGTGCTTACCATGTGTTAGGTTTGAGCTAAGTGCTCTGCCAACACTATCTTATTTAATCTTTATATTTTCCCTGAAAGATAAGCAGTATTATGCCCATTTTCAGATGTGAAAACATGTCAAGTCAGTAAGAGAAAGAGACAGGATTCAAATTCAGATCTGCTGGTGTTATGGGTTGAATTGTGTCCCCCACCAAAACTCACATATTCAAGTTCTAACCCCTGTACCTCAGAATGTGACCTTATTTGGTAACAGGGTCATTGCAGATATAACTAGTGAAGTTAAGATGAGGCCATACTGGAGTAGGGCGGGTCCCTAATCCCATATGTCTGGAGTCCTTATAAAAAGGGGAGATTTGGACACAGATGCACACAGAAAGAATATGTGAAGATGAAGGCAGAGATCAGGGGGATACTCTACAAACCAAGGAACTCCAAAGATTGCCAGCAAATCACCAGAAGCTAGGGGAGAAATATGGAACAGTATCTTGCTCACAGCCCTTGGAAAGAACCAAATCTGCTGATTTTGGACTTCTAGCCTCCAGAACTAAGAGACAATAAATTTCTGTTAAGTCGCCTGGTTTGCGGTACTTTGTTACGGCAGCTCTAGCAAACTAATATAGTTGGGTCCCCAGAATCTGTGCCTTTCTGCTGGGTCATGCTAGAGGTCTAGGTGGGCAGAGTTTCTTGCTGTTCTTGAACCAACCCATCTGGTTAGACACCCTGGACCAAGCTTTACTGCAGTTTGGACTGAGATTGTAGAGGTAATCTCTGACAACATATCTAGTGTGGCTTCTTTCCCGCCTTCCCCTGGCTTGACTAGGTCTCCACCTGTCTTAGTGTTTCTGAGAAATCAATATTGCCTCACTCTTTGAGTTAGCAGACCATGTGTTATTCACTCATTCACTAAAAAAATACTGAGCTCCTTCTTTGTTCCCACTAGTCTCTCATGGAGTTCACAGTCTAGCAGAGGAGCACGATGTCAAGAAAATTATCACACTGGAAATTATGACAGCTATACAAAAAATGCTTGTCTTAGAGACCCCTACCAAAATTGAGACTGATCTCTGTTCCAAGCTTTACTTTGATTCTTTTTAAAAATAAGATAGGTATGTCAGAACACCAAGAAACAGAGGCCAAAGAAAACTTAATTGTTTTATTTATTCTGTATTCAAGGCAATGATAAGCAATATTTGGCAATTATCTGCAAATTTTCTCAAATTTAATAAAAACTATAAACTGCATATCCAAGAAGCTCACTGAAAACCCAAGGAGGAAAAACCCAAAGAAAATCACACCAAGGCACATCATAAATAAGCATAAATTCAGCAAGGCAGGCTGAAAATTTATGATAAAGATAAAAATCTTTAAAGCAGTCAAAGGGAAACAAGACACATTACATAGAGAGGATAAATATATAAGACTGCAGAATCCTTATCAGAAACAATGCAAATAAAGAATATAAAGTGCTGAAACAAAACTACCAACAGACTTCCTAACCTAGAATTCTATAACTAGAAAAAATTCCTTCAAAAATTAAGTTGAGTTAGGACATTTTTAGTAAATTTAAGATTGACAATGTATTGCCAGATAATATGCATGACAAAGAATTTTAAAGAATGTTCATTAAGCAGAAGAAAAATAATATGTGTTGAAAAAGGTAATATATGAGTAAATATAAAAGACTTTTCTAATTATTTAAGTGTTTAAAAAATATAATTGCCTATTTAGAACAAAGATAACAATAATGTATTGAGGGTAGAATAATGTTGAAGTAAAATAAATAACAATTGCACAGAGGATGAAAATGAAATGTTACAAGATACATACTTTAATTATGTGTGAAGTGGAATATTACTGAGATAAAGTATGTATTTTAAACTTGAGAACAAACAAACAAATAAATAAAGCAAGCTGATAAGCCAATTGTGGAAATAAAACAAATACTAAAAAATAACTAATTCAAAAGAAGACAGGAAAAATGGAAAAACAAAAAATAAATGAGACAAATAACAATATGATGACCATAAACCCACGATTATCAAAAGTATATTAGGGCTTCCCTGGTGGCGCAGTGGTTCAGAGTCTGCCTGATAATGCAGGGGACACGGGTTCGTGCCCTGGTCCGGGAAGATCCCACATGCCGCGGAGCGGCTGGATCCTGTGAGCCATGGCCACTGAGCCTGTGCGTCCAGAGCCTGTGCTCCGCAACGGGAGAGGCCACAACAGTGAGAGGCCCACGTACCGCAAAAAAAAAAAAAAAAGTATATTAAACATAAAGATTTTGAGCACTCCAATTAAAAGGCAAAGATTATCAGACCAGATTTGTTTAAAGGCAAGACTCAACTATATGCTGCCCATATGAAATGCACTTTAAATACAAAGACACAGGATGGGAAAAGATATATTTGAAAACACTAATCATACAGTTAGAGTGACTATATTAATACCAGGTGAAATAGAGCTCAGAAGGAATATTACCATGCCTAAAGAGGAACATTTCATAAAATAAAATGGTCAATTCAGCAAGAATATGAAAAAAATACAAAATGTACATGCACCTAATAACAGAGCTTCGAAGTGCACAAAGCAAAAACTTATAGCCTTATAAGCCTTAAGGAAGAAATGGATAAAATTATGGTTGGAAATTTCAACATTCTTCTCTCAGTAATCAATAGAACAAGCAGACAGAAAAATGAGAAAGTATATAGAAGAGTCAAACAACACTATCAGGTTAAATTCATCAATACCCTTAGAACATTTCACCCCAAAACAGCAGAATGCACATTCTTTACAAATGCACACAAATGTTCAACAAAACAATCCATAGGCTGGGATATAACATATATCTCAAAAGGTTTAAAATGATAGGAATTACATAAAGTGTGTTTTCTAAGCACAATGGAATTAAATAATCAATAACCAAAAAGTCATGAAAATCCCTCCAAATATGGAAATTAAACAACATGCTTCCAAATGACCCATGGGTAACAGAAGAAAGCAAGAGAGAAATTAGAAAATATATTTAACTGAATAATGAAAACTCAACATGAATTAAGATTTGGGGATGAATCTAAAGCAACACTTACAGGGAAATTTGTAGCTTTAAATGGTTTGTTTGTTTGTTTGTTTGTTTGTTTTGCTGTGCCATGCAGCATGAGGGATCTTAGTTCGACAACCAGAGATCAAACATGTGCCCCCTGCATTGGGAGCACAGAGTCTTAATGACTGGACCACCAGGGAAGTCCCTTAAATGCTTATATTAAGGTAATCCTCTGTGACATTTTTTCTAATTGAAGTATAGTTGCTGTATAATATTAAAGAAGTTTCAGGTGTACAATATAGTGATTCACAAGTTTTAAAGGTTATACTCCACTTATAAAATATTGGCCATATTCCCTGTGTTGTACAATATGTCCTTGTAGGTTATTTTATACCTAATAGTTTGTACCTCTTATTCCCCTACCCCTATATTGCCCCTCCCCTCTTCCCTCTCCCCACTGGTAACCACTAATTTGTTCTCTATATCTGTGAGTCTGCTTCTTTTTTTTATTATAGTCACTAGTTTGTTATATTTTTCAGATCCCACAAATAAGTGATGTCATATAGTATTTGTCTTTCTCTGTCTGATTTTTTTCACTTAGCATAATGCCCTCCAAGTCCATCCATGTTACTGCAAATGGCAAATTTTCGTTCTTTTTGTGGCTGAGTAGTATTCCATTGTGTGTGTGTGTATGCCACATCTTTATCCATTCGTCTGTTGATGGACACTTAGGTTGCTTCCATATCTTGGCAATTGTAAATTGCCAACATAGGGGTGCATGTATCTTTTGAATTAGTGTTTTTGTCTTTTTCAGATATATACCCTGACATTTTAATCCTTAAAAAATTATATGAAGATTTCTGACCTGTATTGTGTTTCTCTTTTGTCAAAGAGTGCTTGCTGAAGCTGAATGTGATGGTGGAGTTTGGGGAGCAGGTTTACTTCAGTTCAGTTTGACTGGGTCAAAGTCCATGACAGTTAAAATACTTTGGATGTCTGTTTGCTTCCCAGCCCAGGATGAAGTCAGTAGTTTTTGCTTCCTTTTCTGTTGTTGGAGAGCAATCTGCTGCAGTAGCTGTGAGCTAACCAACATCATCATCACAGTGGAGAAAGAGGAATGTGGTCTCTGCAAAAGCATCAACACCACGTGGTGTGCGGGTTATTGCTACACCCAGGTAGGTACTTTGCTTTGAAGGAAGTGAGAGTGCTGAGGGTCTGGATGAGGCGGGCTTCATTAATTCCCACACTGTCAATATTTTGTCTCTTCTGAATAACAGCCACGAGTCCTTTAGTCAATACTGTCTGTGTTGTGATTGAGGTAAATTACCATGATACCATTTAGATGTTTGGGTTTGGACTTAATTTGGGTAAAACAAATTTGGGACAGCTCAGACTGATGTAAATGAATGCTTCAGTAATGTGCCAACTCTGCATTTTAAAAGAGCATTTTTCTGCTAGCTTTACCTATTGAGGGATAAACATGGGCATGAGTACATATCTATATTTAATCATGGAATATTGCCAATAGTCTTAAAAAGCCAATTGCAATAATAAAAGGCATACCTCTGCAACAGGGATAGTAATAACATTCATTTTAAAGCCAAATAAAAAATGCAAGCAGCCAATTATAAAATCATTTTATTGGCCCATCTTTAATACAATACCAACGAGCAGCCTGAGAGCAATCAATCCCTGTAGATTAGAACCAAAATGAATCATCAAACCCACACCCTTCTTTATGCTGTTAAGAAAATTAAGGAATACAGGTATTAAACCATTTGTCTACAGTTTCACAGTTTCTTCAAAATAAACCAGTTAAAGGCAAAAGTGTTTCTTTGCCATTTTTCTGTTGTACCTGGCTGTGCAGAAGTTTGATAAACTGAAATTGAAATTAGCTGCTTTTTAATGAAAATACTTTGTTTGATATTAAATGAATTGATCAATAAAACTCAACTTACTGCACTTTGGGTGAGATATAGACCCAGTGGCCAGCTAGGGAAATGAATTAACCCCCAGTCCCCTTTCTCCCTCAAAACCAATTATTTTCTCATTGGGCAAGTAGAAGAGTGAAATATATTTGGCCTGATTTAGATGTTCTGATAGTGAAACTGTTATCATATACTTTTGGATTAAGAACCCCACAAAGGTACAGAATTTAAGGCAGTGGCAAGGAAGAACCTAAAAGGCAACAGAATATCCAGAATCCAATATGAGATTTCCCAAACACTTTAGGCAAAATATCAATAACTTAACTTACGGCTCTTATTCCTCTCTTAAATATACACAGAAAAGAGTACTTGGAAATATTTTTCTTTCCAAGTGCTATGTTTTTACCAGTCATTAATATAGCTTAAGATTACGAGGTACAAAAAAAAAAAAAAAACACCCATCCTTAAATTGCTAAGGTCATATCTTCTAAAGATACCCTTTATCTTTACATGTTTTTATGCCATACAAATTCAAAGGTTTTACAGAGTTTTAGAAATATTAAATATGTGGGTACTCTCATGGTAGAGAGAAAAGAGACAGTTATATTTTCTATAACACTTCCAGGGCAGTTCAGAAAAGCGGTATAAATGTTCCTTTATGAGGTCAAGTTTCCTGTGCTTAAGTATCTTAGAAGCTTATCTTCTGAGAGCAAATATTAGAGCAAGCAGTAGTAAATCCCTGTCTCATATTGACTAAGCCAAACAGAAACTTGCAGAATATTGTAACCTAACTCTCTCTCTCTTAAACCACTCAGGATCTAGTGTACAAGGATCCAGCCAAGTCCAACGTCCAGAAAACATGTACCTTCAAGGAGCCGATGTACGAGACGGTCAAAGTGCCTGGCTGTGCTCACCATGCAGACTCCCTGTATACGTACCCAGTAGCCTCTGAATGTCACTGTGGCAAGTGTGACAGCGACAGCACTGACTGCACCGTGCGAGGCCTGGGGCCCAGCCACTGCTCGTTCAGTGAAATCAAAGAATAAAGAGCAGTGGACACTTTGAGCTGCCCACCCTCGTCCTGAAAGACTAAGACATCCAAGAAGTCTGTGTGTACATGTGCCCAGGCTGCAAACCACTGTGGGAGACCCCACTGATCCCTGCTCTCCTGCATAAGGGAGCTCCAGGAATGGAGAGTGCTGGGGCCTGGGGCCTGTCACCACCCAACCCTATATTCCTAGTTCTGGGCTCTGTCGGTTTCATTCAACTTGAATGCAGGGGCTGTAAGCTGTTTCCCATTTTTAATAGACTTAGAGGTCCTCTAGAGCAACCCTGTCATTTTATAGATGAGAAAACCTAGACTTAGGAGAAGGAAGTCTCAAGATGATGGAGTAGGAGAACTAAATGGAACACAATCTCCTGTAAGATATATGGCCTGCAAGAGCAGAGCCAGTATCACTTCAGTGTCATGAAGCAGGTACCTAACTCTATGTCTAATTGTTTCATTATTAAGAGGAGAGTCAGGAAGGTAGGGATACTAAATCAAGACTATCCACTTTATTGCCAGCCTATGCAGGTGCTACAACAGTTCCACCTCGCCTGTGTTTTCTGGAAGAGAAGTTGTTGACTTGAGAAGGTGGGAGCAGGTGTGGAGGGTGGTAAGCTGGGAAACAGTGAGACCATTCACAATTTGCAGCCTTAAAAACCAAATCTTAATTTTTATTTCAAATTTGAATTAAGAGCCAAGATGAGAACTATGAATTTGGGGCTGTGGAAATTCAATTGCAAGATCAACAAATATCCTTTCCTAAATTGCTAGCCCCTATGTACTTTGCCACTTAAATAAATTTGATCAAGAACTTCCAGCCTTCTCAAAGCTCCCCCTCAGGCAATAGGGCATCTCATCTGTCACTCATTGCTGTGCCACCTGTACCAGAAACCTCCTCCATTGCTGGGATGGGAACCTTGAAGTCCATGTGACAGCACATTAGGCAACTTAACAGGCTACATTTAACTTACTTGCCAATTAACTTTTCAGAGAAATAGTTCTCTTAAAAAGAGTTGGCAGTCTAGAGAGAATAGCTGTATTTTCTGGGCTCTCTCTACATTTGCTTTCTCACTTGACTACATGTTCTCCCAAATCTATGATTTCTTTCAAAAGGGTGCACTCTGAAAATGCTTCATGATTTAAATTACTTTTAAAGATAATAACTCTTTTTTTTCACCTGAATGTTGAAACATACTTAAAAATCAAAAATGTTGTCTAACAAAGGCACAACTTTGGATTTTTCCATGCTCTTGAACTACTTGCTCATGACACATACATGTGTATCTTCACAATATAAGTGGTAACATTACTAGAAATCTATTTTTAAATGCTTCTATAAACATCACCTGTGCTTACTGTTCATTTGGGAATATCAATAAGAATTTTGCTGGATTTTAGTGTTCTTTTTTCCCTAAAATAGACCTTCTGTCATTTCTTGTATCATCACTTTCTTAATTTATTCCTACTCTTAACCCCCAGTCTACACTAAAATTGATTTATTCCCAGAAAGCTCTTAGCATGTCTTACCTGTAACTCAGACTCAATGGGAAGTTTTCCTCATAACCTTTGGAATCTAGTTAAGTACTAGAGCTGATATATTTTCCAGCACATGGATATCAAGGATTATTCTTCTCAGGAGATGCAGAGAAATCATTTGACAAAATTCAACATCCTTCATGATAAAAACTCTCAACAAATTGGATATAGAAGGAATGTACCTCAACATAATAAAAGCCATATATGACAAGCCCACAGCTAACTTCATATTCAATGGTGAAAGACTGAAAGCTTTTCCCCTAAGATCAGGAATAAGAGAAGGATGTCTACTCTCACCAGAGAATATTCCAACATTACCAGAAGTCCTAGACATAGCAATCAGGCAAGAAAAAGAAATAAAAGTCTTCCAAATCAGAAACGAAGAAGTAAGACTGTCTGTGATTGCAGATGACATAATCTCATATGTAGAAAGCACTAGAGACTCCACTCAAAAACTGTTAGAACTAATGAATGAATTCAGCAAAGTTTCAGGATACCAAATCAACGTACAAAAATCAGTTGCATTTCCATATACTAACAACAAAACTATCTGAAAAAGAATTAAAGAAAATAATCACATTCACAATAGCATCAAAAACAATATAATAGCTATGAATAAAGTTAACCAAGGAAATGAAAAATCTGTACAATAAAAAATATAAGACCATGATGAAAGAAACTGAAGAAGACACCAAAAAATGGAATAATATCTCATGTTCAGGGGTCAGAAGAATTAATATTGTTAAAATATCCAGAGGCTTCCCTGGTGGCGCAGTGGTTGAGAGTCCGCCTGCCAATGCAGGGGACACGGGTTCGTGCCCCGGTCCGGGAGGATCCCACATGCCGCGGAGTGGCTGGGCCCGTGGGCCATGGCCGCTGGGCCTGCACGTCCAGAGCCTGTGCTCCGCGGCGGGAGAGGCCACAACAGTGAGAGGCCCGCGTACACAAAAAATAAATAAATAAATAAAATATCCATACTACTCAAAGCCATCTATAGATTCAATGTCAAAATTCATCTTTTATAGAAATAGGAAAAACAATCCTAAAATTTGTATGGAACCACAGAAGACCCTGAATAGCCAACTTGAGGAAGAAGAATAAAGCTAGAGGCATCACAGTTCCTGGTTTCAAACTATACTACAAAGCTACAGTAATTACAACAGTATGATACTGGCATTAAAAAGACACACTGACCAATGGAACAGAATCAAGAGCCCAGAAATAAACCTATGCGTATATGGTCAACTAGTATTTGACAAGGCAGCCAAGAATACACAGTGGGGTAAAGATAGTCTCTTTATTAAACGATATTGGGAAAACTGCATATCCACATGCAAAATAATGAAACTGGACCACTACTTTACACCACTCACAAACTAACACAAAGTGACTTAAAAACTTGAATGTAAAACCTGGAACCATAAAACTCCTAGAAGAAAATATAGGGGTAAGCTGCTTGCATTGGTCTTGGCAGTGATTTTTTTTGGATATGATACCTATAGCACAAGCAACAAAAGCAAAAATAAATGGGACTACATTTAACTAAAAATCTTCTGCACAGCAAAAGAATTGATCACCAGTTGAAGAGGCAACCTAGGGAATGGGAAAAAATATTTGCAAACCACATATCTGATAAGGGGTTAATATCCAAAATATAACTCAATAGCCCAAAAAAAAAAATCTTATTTTAAAAATGGGCAAATGACCTAAACAGACATTTTTCCAAGCAAGACACATAAATGGCCAACAGGTACATGAAAAGGTAAAACAGCCCTGATCACCAGAGAAATGCAAATCAAAACCATGATGAGATATCCTTTCACACCTGTTAGAAGGGCTATTATCAAAAAGATAAGAGATAACAAGTGTTGGCCAGTATGTGGAGAAAGAGAACCCACGCACTGTTGGTGGAAATGTAAATTGGTGCAGCCACGATGAAAAACAGTAGAGAGGTTCCTCAAAAAAAATTAAAACTGAACTACCATATGATCCAGCAATTCCAATTCTGGGTATATTTGAGAAGGAAATAAAGTCACTATGTCAAAGAGATACCTGCACCCCCATGTTCACTGTAACATTATTTAAAATAGCCAGGACCTTGAAATAACTTGAGTGTCTGTCAGTGGATAAAGAGATAAAGATGATGTGGTATGTACACACAATTGAATATTATTCAGCCATAAAGAAAGAAGGAAATCCCTCCGTTTGTAACAACATGGATGAAACTTGAAGGCATTATGCTAACTGAAATAAGTCAGAGGAAGGCAAATACTGTATATCTCACTTACATTTAGATCTCACTCTAAAATAAACCACAGAGAACAGACTGGTGGTTGCCAGGGGCAGGTGGTCAAGGAGGGAGAAATGGGTAAAGGTGGTCAAAGGATACAAAGTTCCAGTTATAAGATGATAAGTTCTGGGGATCTAATGTACATCATGGTGACTATTATTAACAATACTGTATTATATACTTGAATGTTGCTAAAAGAGATCTTAAAAGTTCTCACCACAAAAAGTAAATAAATAAATAAAAATAGAAATTAATAAAAAGGTAACTACATGAGGTGACAGATGTGTTGACTAAACTTACTGTGGTAATCATTTCACAATGTATACATATATCAAATCATCATATTTCATACCTTAAACTTATGTCAATTATATCTTGATAAGGCTGGAAAAAAAATTAAAATTAAATTTCTAAAGAAAAATAATTATTCTTCCCAAATGACTTTTTTTTTCCATTCAATTTGAAATTCTTGAATTGAGAATGAGTACATGTTAAAACAGTGGGCCTCTCATAATAATCATCTGCTCTGCTCTTCATGAACAGATGTGATTATAGTTTTTGACTGTACAAAGATCTAAGAACAAACAAAATGAAAGCTGAATAGAATCACAGAATGGAGAGAGGACTGAAGGCCATCTAGTTCTGTGTTGCCATTTACTGTGTGCTAACACTGAGGCCTGAGATCACATAGGATCAGAATTAGAACCCTGTACCCCTTATTTTTAGTCTCTCTTCAGAATATCTCCCATTATGCCATCAGAACACTTTGCCAACCAAACTAGATCATTCAAACAAGGCTATCTGCAAAGTGTAGACTATCACATACATCTATATTCTCTATAACATTTTTATGTCAAGACTAGACGGCAGTTCTCGTCATCAAAAAAAAAAAAAGTTAGTAACTCTGTGGATGTAGGGATTCTGTCTCCCTCTGTCTGCCTTTGGGTAAACCTTGGCACTTAGTAGGTACCATTAGTGGTATAAATGGATTGATTCAAACTGAACCGAGAATCTGTTTGCCTGCAATTTCCATCCAGTTTTGTCTTTTGGAACCATCCAAAACAAAATGAATCTCTTTTCTGTTTGAACACCATTCAAGTAAGGAGAGCAGCTATGTTCTTGTTTCCAGCCTGAAGATTAGCGGTTCATTCAGCTGTTCTTTGAATAATCCAGGGTTCAGACAGACCCTTCCACAATCCTGATCAATACTCTTTGGTGTGCTAAGGGCCTATATAAAGTATGGGGATTCATAAAGGGCAGAATGGACCCAGACTGAAGACATTAAATAACTGCAGACAACAGATTCAAATGGAAGGTCTTTGAAGACAACAAATGTATTATAATTATGTCCTGAGCACCTGGCCCATACTAGGCTCCAGCGACTACGTCTAAATGACCTGACCAGAGCATTGTCTTTCTTCTCTCCATCTGAAACCATTAAGACAAAGTCTTTTGCCCATTTCAATGGTAAGCATTCTTTTTTGCACTCAGTGTTACTCGCTACCAATGTACTTCAGTTAGCCTACTGAGTTTGAAATTTATATCATTACTTCTCCTATTTCTCTTCACATAGAAAAACAGGAAAACATATTCAAGGCAAGAACTTAAAAGGAGGAGGTGAAAGATCTAAGACCTATCGAGATTATCAATATTTTACCTATATAAACACAGAAACTTTGTTTACGTACCATGGGCTGCCCAGACAGGTAGCCAAGGAATCCTGGTCTGAGCAAACCTGAGTTGCTAATAGGTAGGTAATATAATAGATGATTGATAGCAGAGATGTGAGTTCAAACCCCAGCTTGGCTCCTTTCTGTGTGCTGTTGGTCAAACTATGTAACCTCTCCGAGCTTGGGTCCTCATTTTCAAAATAGCAATAATATTTATAGCTAACATTTATATGGAAGCTACTATGAGCCAGGTACTATTTTATAACTAACTCATTTAATCCTTGTATAGTCCTCTGAAGTAGGTTTATTACTATCTTTATTTCACAGAAGAAGAAATAAGTTTAGAAAGATTAAATAATTTGCGCAAGTCACACAGCCAATAAGTGGTGAAGCTGGGATTTAAGCCCAGGCAATCAGCTCCAGAGCTTCTGTCTCCAGCCATTACACCATACTGCCTATACTCTCATAAGCATGAATTCCAGAATATTCTCTCCCATTGCCATCACTCCCCTCAGCAGCAGGAAAGAAAAGAGAGAACCGGGCTAGAACTAAGTCAGGAGGCCTGGATTCCACTCACAGCTCCTCCCTGACTACCTCTGTGACTCTGAGCAAGTTACTTTCTCTGTGTGGGCCTCAGAATCCTCATGTGTAAAATGAAAATGTTCAGGGGTCATGAATTCAGGCTTAGAGATGTCCAAAGAATGAATGAGACAGACTAAAGTGTATTCTTTCCACAGAGAAACACTTTGCTTGCATATATAATACATAAATTACGTGAGGACATAAGATACACTCAATACAATTGCATCTATCATTATCATTTACTTTTCCCTTTCCCTTTCTGCCCGCATACCTTGAGTGTTCAACCTTAGGAAAAGTTAGAAAAGCTACATCTCTCCATTACGCTCACCATTTCAGATCCCAGAGAAAGTTATTAGCATGGAAATAGCCTTGCAGAGCTAAGGCCAGAGGAAGGCCAGGAACCAGCCCATTTCTGAGCCTGTTTAGTCTTCTAACAGCTGACCTCGACCTCCTGGCCGGCTCTGAGCCTGCCACACCAACAGCTCTTCAGACCCAAGGCTGTGAATGCAGTGTTCTACAAGCAGTCATAACCTCCCAAATCCACTTAATCCCTTAATCCTCACCTCCCAGCATGGCAGGAGCTCGCACTGAACACCTGCCTCTCAGCCTTTACCCAACAGCTTCCACAAAGACCTGAGCCCAGTCCCAGCTACTCTGCTCCAACCTTCTCAAACCCTGAGGTTCCTGCTTTTAGAGGAAACGTTCTAGCGCATAGCTGAAGTTTGCTAATATGTAAGAGAGAAAATCCAAAGTACATTTGGTATTTGGACAAATGTCAAATGTTTTCCCTATGCACCAGATTTAAAATATAAATGGGGGAAGTTAAAAAAAAAAAAGCAAATGGCAAGCAAGCAGGCTGATCTGATTCTGGTGCTGCTTCTTCTCCTCCAGTAGAGGATTCTAGAAGGGTAAGTGAGATTCCCAC
The DNA here is from genome assembly GCF_964270905.1 of Leucopleurus acutus. Lineage (NCBI taxonomy): Eukaryota > Metazoa > Chordata > Mammalia > Artiodactyla > Delphinidae > Leucopleurus > Leucopleurus acutus. The sequence continues at coordinate 81,723,633 of NC_139151.1, forward strand.
TGTATTCTAGAATGTTGACCTTATTATGCCCTCCCTATTACCATTACTCCCCACAATAGCAGGAAGAAGAGAACACTGGGCTGGAAGTCAGTCAGGAGGCCTGGGGCACTCACAGCAACTCCCAGACTATCTCTGTGACCATGGGCAAGTCACTTTCTCTCTCCCAGCCTCAGAATCCTCAACTGTAAAATGCAGATGTCTGCAGGTCACAAATGCATGCTCAGGGAGGCCTAGAGAGAACTGCAATGAGTGAAATAGACTAAGAATCATTCAACAGAGAAACACTTTGCTTGCATGTTAAATACATAATAAGATTCTCCATTTTCATAAAGAAATATGCCAATTTCATTGAGTAAACTTTTAATTTTAGAATAGTTTAAGATTTACAGAGGGCTTCCCTGGTGACGCAGTGTTTGAGAGCCCGCCTGCCGATGCAGGGGAGGTGGGTTCGTGCCCCGGTCCGGGAAGATCCCACATGCCGCGGAGCGGCTGGGCCCATGAGCCACGGCCGCTGAGCCTGCGCGTCCGGAGCCTGTGCTCCGCAACGGGAGAGGCCACAACAGTGAGAGGTCCGCGTACCACAAAAAAAAAAAAAAAAAAAAAAAAGATTTACAGAGAAGTTGCAAAAATAGTTGAGCTCCAATATACCCTACACCCAGTTTCCCCTTTTGTTAACATCCTACATGAGCATCATACATTTATCACGACTGTTTTTTCTCAGCCTATCTACAAATATGAATACAGAGAAATATATCTCTACTTAGGAAGAACAAAGACAATTTTGTGTTGATAATTCAGCTTAAATGAGAGATACGGTAGGGAGTAGAGGAAATGATAGGTAACAGGCACAAATCCCAGGAATGGGAGGAGCTGCAGCCCAGATTCAGGGGATGAATGCCACACAGAAATGCAGATCCTGTATTTCTAGATCTCTGGGTTTTATCTTTGTTTTTTGTTTTACAAACAAACCAAAAATCTAGATTTTTATGTCAAACACATCAATTTTTTAAATTTTAAAGTTTGGCTTATTTATTTTCCTTTCTCAAAATACTACGCTTGGGCTTCCCTGGTGGCGCAGTGGTTGAGAGTCCGCCTGCCGATGCCGGGGACACGGGTTCGTGCCCCTGTACGGGAAGATCACATATGCCGCGGAGCAGCTGGGCCCGTGAGCCACAACTACTGAGCCTGCGCGTCCGGAGCCTGTGCTCCGCAACGGGAGAGGCCACAACAGTGAGAGGCCCGCGTACCGCAAAAAAAAAAAAAAAAAAAGTACTACGCTGGCCGAGTAAAACAGATATACTAACTGGATTTGGCCTGACTTTCAGTTTGGGAGCTCTAGTTATATTAGTTTTACTTGGCCAAAGTCAAGTGTTAGCAGGACTGGTTCCTTCTGGAGGCTCTGAGAAGAAGGTCTATTTCCTTTCCTCTTCCAGCTTCCACTGACGACCTGTTTTCCTTGACTTGTGGAGTATTGCTCCATCTCCAAAGCACATGACTCCCATTCTGCCTCTGTCATCACATGGCCGTCTCTGCTGACTCTGACTGTTCCTGCATCTCTCTTATAAGAAGTGTTATGATTACTTCAGGCCCACACACATAATCCAGGATAATCTCCCCACCTCAAGATCTTTAATTTAAGCACATCTGAAAATTCCCTTTTGCCATATAAGGTAACATTCACGGTTTCCAAAAAATTAAGACATGGACATATGCGGAGGGTAAATATCCAGTCTACCACATTAGTTTAGAGGCTTAGTTCCTTTCCAGCTTTTGTATTTAAGGATTCTCTCTCAGATCACTTTCTTAGGATGCCATCTTCTTTCTTATGATTCCATTTTCTTGGCCTCCTACCAGAGAAGCCACTTTAGCAAATATTTGGGGGACAGCTGTCATAAGCCCAGCAGTGTGCCAGGGACAAAGGGAAGAAGTAAACACACAAGGACAAATATTCTCTATTTCAAAGATTTCTGATATACTTGGGAAAGCACAAGAATTTACAGAAGGTGCAATATTCTGAAAACTCACTTTATTAGAAAGATTTTCATTAGATCTTGGGGAAAACATTGGAGATACACACATTTTTTGCAGAAGAATTTTACAGAACTATGTATTATTATCATCAATTTACTGACACTTGACAGAACACCTATTAGTCACCATGTCCACATATGAACTTAATAATCTGTACTAGAGAGGACACAGGCTGTGAAAACACAGGCCCAGGATGAAGGGCCTGAGAAAGGTCAATACCTCTGAGATTAAACTCTTGGACGGGACATGGCCAGATCCAGCTTATTCCCCTAAACCAAAATTTATGCCCATCATTACAGCCATAAACTATTAAGCCAGAAGGGCATCTTTTCACTGGAACCCTAAAGTGGACATCTTTTGGAGTATCTGCCCCATATTCCTACATCCTTTCTCTGGGAAATACATCTCCCTGTAACTCATTAAAACGCCTTCTTGGCATATCTTTGCAATCATTGACTCCAGTTGATTGAGCCAATAGGCACTTGCTGCATACACTTCCATCCCTAGACATTGGAATTAAAACCAAGAGTTGAGTGGGCTGAGGCCTCTAACATAGAAATGTGGAAGATGAAGAATTATAATTTTTCTCCATCATAGACTGGGGTAGAGAGAACCACTCCACACAAAGAGAGAGCAAGCAAGGCAAGAAACAATGACACACAGAGAAACTAAAGTGATATCCAGAGAAGCCCCACAGCTACGTTCTGCTTCCAGCCACTTCTTTGATTTGGCTGCATTATTGCCTTGAGTTCCAAAAGACAACTCTGTTTCTTTAAATAAATTTTCTGTCTTTCCTTAGGTGAGACCAAGTTGACTTCTGTCATTTGAAACTAAAAAAGCATTACAGTCCCCTGCGAGCTCTCAAAGAGCTTTCCCTGAAGGCTCCCACTCACTGCTGTCTCCGCTGAAAATGTTTCCTACTATTATTGCATTGGGATGCTTGTCCTTCAGGAACTACTTCAGAAGAATTTGGTACCTGGCATCTATAAGATTAGAGAACAGAGGACACCTTAGGCAACACAACTCACACATCACTTCTGCAGAAGTGAAATGTTTGGCCTAATTTCTCAAAATGAAGTCATTTTTGGGGTGGTGAAATTTCTCATGTCCCAGGTGCTAAACGGTTTCATGTAAACTTTGAAAGTTTACAGGAATTTGATCCTCATCCCAGGTGCTGTCCAAATTTTAAGGAGTGAAATGAGGTTTGATAGATACCTGTTTAGTGCTTTCACTTATTAAATAAGTATGTTTTGCCATTTATAGAATATTTTCTCTCACAGTACCTCATTTGACCCTCACAACAGTCCAGTGAGAAAGATCCTGTATCCCCATTTTAGAGATTTCGGCAGTGTTGAATGATATGACCTAGTGAAATGGCACTGGATTTTGAGGCCCTTAATACTTCCTTAGGGTAAGTATTAAGTCTAACTAATCCTAATATGCTAATCACGCTGCACAGTAAATGACACATAGTGTTTCAGGAGTGACAAGTCATTGCATCTTACACAGCCGCTCCAATCCACTGATACTGGCTACCTGCAACACTGTGTTGAGAAGGACTCTGGGAGTGCATCTGGACTCTGAACAAGGGCTGTGATTGAACAGTGCCGCCTGCTGACATGTAAGGGAGAGGACAGTGGCAGCACAGTGCTCAGTATTTCCATCCCTACAGTAAATGCTCTATAAATGTTCATTGAGTTAAACCAAATTGGCAGACCCAGGACTGAAAACCAAGTCACCTGATGCTGTTTGCTGGTGTTCTTTCCATTACACTAGACAGCACCTTCTCTCTCACTCCTAAATTCTAAACCAGGGGTGAGAAGACTACAGCCCAAAGATCAAATTTGCCCTGCTGCCTGTCTTTGGAAATGAAGTTTTACTGGAACACAGTCAGGCTCATTTGTTTATGTTTTGTCTGCACGTGCTTTCCTGCAACAATGACTGAGTTGAGTAGTCTCAACAGAGACCAGGTTGCCCACAAAGACCAAAATATTTACCATCTGTCCCTTTATAGAAAAAGTCTGGCCAATCCCACTCCTAAACCAAATCAAAGAAGTTCAAAGCAGCTCCAAATAGATCAATGTTATTCTACCTTTTTTTTCTCCACAGAAGAAAATTGCCACCTTTGTGCTTCGGTGACCACATAAGGTACACCCTACCATCATTAACATTCTAAGGTAAAGGAGGCAAGTGTGTACTCCTTATTTGCACATTCATGGATTGGCATTTAGAAAAGAAGTATCTGTAATATGAATTAAAGACTTTAACGATGTATGCCTGAGGTAATTTATTCATTGAAGAGTAAAAGAAAAGTACACCATAAAATGGTAATAATCAAATTAAAACCTACTGTAAACTCCTATTTGCCGAGGATCCAATCAGCCAGAGTCATTATTTTTTTTTTTCTTTATGGGGAGAAATACTAAACAAGGATTGGTTAATGAAATTGATGAGAGAAACAGTTTTCAGCATATCCACTCATAAATAAAAGTGACTGGTTTTCATAATTACAATACTAAAGCCTTATGCGTCACGTAAAGAAGACTTAGTAAGCTTTGTGAGACTTAGGAGACAATATTAAGCTAACCAGTGTGAATAAGCCAAGTTGCCCGAGTTCTGAACACACAGAATAGTCCATTGGTTTATCTTTTAACTTTTGGTTTCTATGCAGTATTATAGGAGTTAACCCAAGGAACAGAAAGAAAGAAAATGTATTGAGTTTGTTCTCTCCTTCTCCAACAGACTGTGTGGATCACCAAACTACACAATACAACACTCACCTTGGTGATCATTAAATACTTGTGAGCAATAAGGTAATTTATACATCGCCACCAACTGCAGTGGGAGAAAATGATAATAAAACAAACACAAACATGCAGTGTAGTATCAGATATTATGGGGAAAACATTGTGATAGAAACTCTGCTGGGTTGATTAAAAATATGGTGGCTAATAATTCCTCACATCCAAGTACATACATATCACTCCTGAGAAGAAGAAGTGGATCTATTCTCTTCCCCCTTGAATCTGGGCAGGGCTTGTGACTCACTCTGACCAATAGAATGCAGCAAAAGTGGCATTCTGAGATTTTCCAACCAGGTCTTAAGAGAACCGTCTCTCCCTCTTGGAATCTAGCTGCCATGCTGTGAAGAAGCTCAGGCCAAACTCTAGAGTGAGAGAGGCCACGTGGAGGGGAGCCCTGCCAAACAAGAGGCCATCCTGGACATTCCTGCTCTTAGCAGCTCCCCACCAAAGGCAGCTGCTTACATGATCAGAATTAGTAGAATCACCCAGCTGAGCCCGGTAAACCCACAATAATAAAGTGTTGTTTTAAGACACGATATTTTGGGGCGGTTGGTTACATAGAAGTAGATCCTCAAACAGAGACAGGTTTTGTGGGGAAGATCATTTAGACTGATGGTCAGATGGACTTATGAGAAGTTGTTGTTTGAGCTGAGTGAAAAGAAGGAACCAGCTGTGAGACTCTCTGGTGGCAGAGCATTTCAGGCAGAAGACATAGCAAGTACAAAGCCCTGGGGCAAGAATAAGCTTGGTGTGCTTGAGAAAAAATTAGAAGCCTGATATCACTGCAATGTAATGAGGAAAGTTGAATCAGAGAGAGAGGGAGGGGCTAGATCCTGGAAGGACTCGTAAGCCATAGTAAGGAGTTCAGATTTACTTTTAAGCCGGTGGAAAACCACTGGAGACTTTTAAGCAAAAAATGATACAAACTGATTTACGTTTTTAAAATATCATTCTGGTTGCTGTGTATAACTATGGCTTTTTCTTTCCTAGAAATTTTATATAAATGCAATCATACAAAATACAGTCTTGTGAGTCTGACTTCCTTCACTTATAATGTTTTTGAGATCCATGCATACTACTGTGTGTATCACCAGTTTCTTCCTCTTATGCCTAGATGGATTCCAGTATATGCATACGTCACATTTTGTTTATCCATTCACCAGCTGATGGGCATTTGGTATATTTCCCACTTGGGGCTAATACGGATAATTCTACTACAAATATCTGCATATAAGTCATTGTGTAGACACATGCTTTCATTTCTCCTGTGTAAATATCTAGGTAAGTATATGCTTATGGAAGGGTATGTTTAACTTTTTGAGAAACTGTCAAACTGTTTTCCAAAGTGACTGTACCATTTTACATTCCTGGCAGCAGTGACTAACAGCTCCGGTTTCTTCACATTCTCATCGACACTTAGTGCTGTCTTTTTCATTTTGGCCATTCCAAGTAGGTGTACTGTGGTATTTCACTGTGGCTATAAACTGCATTTTCCTATTAACTAATGATGTAGATCCTATTTGCTTTAATGTGCTTATTTGGAGAAATAGCTACTTGAATCTTTTGCCTATTTTTTTATTATTAAGTTATAAGAACTCTTTATATATTCTGGATATATGCTCTTTGTCAAATACATGCTTTGAAAATATTCTCTCCCAGTCTGTGGCTTGCCTTTTTTTATTTTCTTAATGGAATCATTTGAAGAGAAAACATTTCTAACTTTGGTGAAATCCAATTTTCTTATTTTTTGTATAGCTTGCTTTTGTGTCCCATGTAAGAAATCTTTGCCTAACAAAAAAAAAAATCAAGAAAATTTTCCTCTATATTTTCTTCGAGAAATTTTATAGTTATAGTATGACATTTGGGTCCACTATCCATTTCTTCAGCAGAATTTTATGTACTGCCAGATCACATTTGAGGGTCATCTCTGCTTATTTTAAGGAGTTTAAATTCAGTAGGTTAAAATTTATTTTATAAGTCAAACAAGTAATAGGTAATTTTGGAAAAGGAGGGCTCTATCTACTTTTCAATCATTATATCTTGGCCAAAACTGTGTATTCCCAGTCATGGACTCATTTACTCTATTAAATGCATCTTGAAACTTCTTCACACCCTCCACCCTAAATCTTCTTGATGTTGGGAGTGAGGGCAGGGGGTAGGGAATGTTCTTCTTACTCCTAATATTTCCTTTCATGTGATGGAAGATCCACTAGCTTAACATCTTGAACTCCTTCTGCTCCATCACTTATCCCCCAGGGAAGAAAAGAGAGGTATCTAGTTGTACGTTTGTAACCCTGCCCCTTGTTTCCTCCTTGGGAGATGGTGCATATGCAGAGAATGTGTTCCCACTTGCCCTCAACCATGCAGTAAACTTGGTGTAAAGGTCCCACCACTGGCAATGGGGTTGAAGGGAGCGGGGGGCCAGCACTGCCTGTGACTGGATGGTAAGTCTCTCTACCCAGGGATTTATTATTAGGAAGCCCACTAGCCCACAGATAAAAGCCACATCCTGCAGTATCAGCTTTATCCATAATAAAGGTAATATTTTGGCTCTATTTGCTTAATCTGTTCTCTGGTTTCTCATTTGGTTCAGAACTCAGATGTGGAAGGCTGTTATTTGCTTGAACACCCCCAAATATTTCCCAAATGTCATTCCTTTGGGTTTCCTAACTCTATCCCTCTGACCTTGTAAATTTTTGTTTCTCCCTTCCTATGGCCAACAGATTGAGAATTCATATTTATAGACAGCCAGCATCTTTATCTTTAAAGTATTATTACAAATTTTTTTTAAATACAAATGCACAAAAAAGGAAGAATATTAACATTACTTATTCTTCCACCCTCTAGAAGTGTGCACTCCAATAAGGTAGACACTTGCCCTACATGCCTATTTAAATTAATTATAATTAACTTATATTAAAAATCCAGTTTCATAGTCATACTAGCCACATTCCAAGTGTCTGATAGCTACATGTGACTAGCGGCTACTGTATCAGGCAACAAAGGTAGAGAACATTTCCATCATCATAGGAAAGTCTATTGGATAGACTGCTCTAGAAAAAATTAGGGATTTAATACGGACTTCTATATTAAATATATATATTTATATGTATATAAATGTACATATATATTCATATTCCACCCTTCCATAATATCATTTCTGGTGGCTCTGCAAAGTATTTTTCTGTATTGATTTCTTTACTCTAATTTCTTTATCCAGCTGTTGGATACAGACTCTTCCAAACTTCCTTCATTACAGCCAATGGTGCACTGAATATTCTTGAATACCTTCAAACTGTCTTAAGCTCCTGCAATGACTTACAGAGTCAAATGGCACACACACTTTTCACATTGCTAACAGTTATCATCAGGTATCAATAGAAAGCGGACCCTGGCTTGGAATACGTCCAGCCCTCCTACTTGTCTGAGAGAAGTGGAGAATAATTTAGAATGACTTTACTTCTTTACAGAAAGCCGCTAGAAAAGCAAAAGGGCCAAAATGTGAGCTGTTTGTTAATATATTAAGGATTCCTGGGAGTTTGCTGATTGCAGTCACACGAACATGCCTCCTGGAAGCTGCTGCTCTTTTTTATTCACACCCCAGGAATATTTCTAGTGTTCCTTTAAACACAGTGAGAATCAAGTTGTTCTTATAGAGATGCTTGGAACCTTTCTGGCTGGGAACTGGATAGTTAACTAAATGCTAACCATGGTGTGTTTTGCCATTGGCATGTCCTCCTTCTCTGCTTGGCATCTCCTGCCACATCATATGTGATACTGTTACCACTTTGGTTTCACTAGGGTGGCTAAGGGTATCGCCCAACATGGAAGGCACTGGAAGCACTTTTCCAGCTGTGGCAGGAGAGTGTAAAGAAAGACTCTAGAGACAGACTGCCCAGCTCTGGATCCTCGCTCTGCCACTTGTTAGCTGGGTGACTTTCCCATGTTAAGAAGTCTTTCTTGCTTCAGTTACCTCATCCATGAAATGTGATAATGAATAGCATGTTCTTACATGTCCGGCACATATTAAGCATTATGTAAGTGTCTGATACCTTTATCTACCTTTACCCGTACACTGTGCTTCTGGTGGGATGAGAGAGCAGCAAGTTCAGCCCACCACATCATTAGCTAAAATTGAACCTGAGTCAACTAGAATACCTAAGTCAGCATCTCCCAGAGTGTCCCACATGGGTGGCACATTGCCTCCGTAGGGAGAATGGGTTATGATTAAATCAGTCTGGAAAATGTTGCTCCTCTCCTAGAGTTAGAATACACATTAGCAAATCCGGGGTTCTGAGAAATCCTACAACAAAGAAACCTGTTGACTTTAATTTAACTATGCATTTTCCAAAATTATTTGATGCAGACATTTTTCATTGAATAGCCCCTCCTTGAGAAGAGGCTTTGGGCAATGCTGCCCTCCTATTCGCACAGTGTCTTTATTTATTTATTTTTTTTATTGGGGTATAGTTGTTTTATAATGTTGTGTTAGTTTCTGCTGTACAGCGAAGTGGAGTTCCCTGTGCTATACAGCAGGTTCTCGTTAGTTATCTATTTTATAAATATTAATGTATATATGTCAATCCCAGTCTCCCAATTAGCGCAGTCTCTTTAAAGACATCAGTTTGTGAAAGGAACCATTAGCTGTGCTTTCCTTCAGAGACATCTGTTAAGCTTCCTCCCCTCACCCCCATCTTGTGCTTGTACTATTGATTTATTTAAACTTTTGGCAGAACTTTACATTCTTTCTAATCAGTTCTACCTTATCTAGTCAGCTCCTGTCTTTTAGCTTACCAAGATTTGGGGAGAATCTTATGATTAAGTATGCATTCCGGCTTGTCTCCCAGAAAATGTATCAGCTTGATGTATTTTGTCTTCCTCCAGGCATTTGGCAAAAATATCAAGGAGAGTAGACTCAAGAATGGTGCCAGTCTGCTCGGGATTGTTTTCAAATTGTCTGGGTCAGTGATATCTAACAACCCTGAAAATAATTCTCACTAATGTGTTGGTGGTAACAAATATTAAAATAAAATATTCTTCCAAGTATTTTGATAGGAGCCTGGCTGAAGACATCACCTTTGATGAAATGAAAAACTGGTTTTATTACAAGTAACTGCTAGTCAATTGGTGGCTGAAGGGGGCATGCTTTAAGATAGGTTTGGGCCACCTCTGGGACCCATGTATTTACCATAGATTCAGAAGGAAACAGTTGCAGTATATGTCACATACCTGCAAATTTGGCCTTATCCTAAAGCCGAGACTAATATTCTTCCTTCTGCCTGATCCAGTGGCAGGCCTTGCATACATCTGGGGTCAAAGATAATTCTGGAACCTCTTAGGCTTGCAGCCACCTAAGCTATTCAATCCCTAGCACTAGCCCCGCACAGAGTTTCATTGATTAGCTACGATAGAATTTCTTTAGCAAAGCACAACTTATATTAACAAAGCAAAAGCAATAGTTTAATAAAATTGCTTTAAAATCAAAGCAATATAATCAAAGTCATCAGAACCGGTAAACAAAACAAATTATGAAAACAGGAAATCCAGGAAGTGTTTTATATTTCCCTTTTGCAAAGGACAGTGGGATTCTATTAAAACAGAGTTTATTGTTCTTCATATTCAAGTCTATTAAGGTTACAATGACGCCAAAGCCCCTTCTAAATAATATTATCATATTTTAAGAGGTATATTAAAAGTGTGTTTTAAAAAGATTATTCAGAAAATAAAGTGCCTTTGTAGCACATGAGGAATTGTGGAAAGAATGAGGGGAGATAAGACAAGTGTCCTAAAACATTTGAATATTGAAATGTGCTTCATTACAACTTCCACCGGCATTCAGTAATGCTCACCAAATTCTTATGTCAAGCCAAGACCTTGCTGCTGTGCTCCAGACCAAAATTTCCAACCAACTACTAAAACTTCTCTCTTCAGAATTACAAAAAACACCTAAAAATTCACAGGTCCAAAACTGTACTCATTATATATCTTCTCAAACCAGTTTCTTCTCCTTTGTTACCTATGCTAGGAAATGGCACTAACAGCTCCCGGTCACCGAATCAGCTATGCGGTGTCATCTTAGACTCTCTTCTCCTCATCCGTACAACTGGCAACTCATAAAATCCAGTTCCGGGGCTTCCCTGGTGGCGCAGTGGTTGAGAGTCTGCCTGCCGATGCAAGGGATACAGGTTCGTGCCCCGGTCCGGGAGGATCCCACATGCCGCGGAGCATCAGAGCGAGTGATGTCTCTCACTCTGGCCACCTCAGCCCTCTGGTCTCTCCTCCATATTGGGACAAAGAGCCTTTCTAATTCTGAAACCTGAACTTGTCACTTCTCTGTTCAAAATTCTTGCATGGTTTTCTGTGGATGACAGGATAAAATTCAAATTCCCTCGTATGATGATGGACAAGCACTCTTCAGCTACTCCGTTTACTCTCCACCTTTTTGCACTTTCTTTATGAATCACTTTGATGTCCTGAAACACAGCACACCAGTTCGTTCCCCGCCCCCCGCCTGCACACAGCATCTGCAGGCTGGCCTGCCCTCCCCTGCTCCATGCTGGCTCTTGAACTCCTTTACTCCTTCAAATCCCAGTTCACACTTCACTGTGTCTTTGAAGCCTTCTTTATCCAACTCCAAAGTCCTAGCTCTGTATTTGTATTTATTTTCTTTACAAATTTCCGTCTCCTAATAGAGAGTGAGCTCCATAAAAACAAGTCTAAAACTTTACATATTTTGATATCTTCAGGTCCCGACTGTACAGCCTCCTTTCAGCAATAAAAGTTTTACTCCATGGAGAGTGGGAATACATAACCTCCCTTCTAGTTCCAACATTCTATAACATAATAGCTTTTAAGACCTAACTATATACAGGGCATGCTTGATATTATACAGATATGAATCCCAGTCATCCCTCCAGTCATTCATCAACGGCTGTCTGAAGATAAGGTATTGATGTGTACCAGATGGCATATTCTAAAAATTGCCACAACAGTATCTCCCATCCTTCATGGTCTTCTTGCAATGGACATGACTCTCTGCCCATTGAGAAGTGAGACATGTTCCTTCCCCTTGAATCTGGGTGGGCTTGTGACTTTGAAAGAAGTGCTACTACATGACTTTCAAAGTAACCATAACAGGTGATACAATCTCTGCCTGGGACTTTTGGGGATGCTCACTGATAGAAAGCAGCCACCATGCTCGCAGGAAGCCCAGCATCGACATGGAGCCACCATGTGTAAGTGTTCCTGCCAACAGCTACAGCTGAGGTTCCAGCCACTCCAGACTTGTTAAAGAGGCTGCACGCGATATCAGCCTTCAAGTTACCCTGAGCCTTGGAGTCTTTCCCACTGACATTTATAGAACAGAAACAGCCCATCCCTACTGTGCCCTTTACCAATTCCTGGTCCACAGAAGCTTGAGTATAATATAATGGCTGTTCTTTTATGCCAGTAAATATGGTATGGTTTATTATGCAGTAAGAAAACGGATACAATAAGCAATAAGGTAGGGCAACCTTTCTTGTACTGCTCTAAGAGAAACACTGGTGCCCTGGGAGGTATCACCAAGTTTTCTGAGAAAAAATAAAGGTGCGGGAGGGAATTCCCTGGCGGTCCAGTGGTTAGGACTCTGCGCTTTCACTGCCGAGAGCACGGGTTCGATCCCTGGTTGGGGAACTAAGATCCTGCAAGCCTTGGCCAAAAATAAAAAATAAAGGTGGGGGAGAGAGTGGTAGTTCTGTGGTCACTCACACTGTATCTCCTTTTTAAAAATTTCCATTGCATAAAACTAATGGTTTTAAGAACTTCAGAACATCAGGTCTTGAGATACAGAAGAGACCATGACAGTAAAAGGCTATCTTTATAGAGTTTAGATTCTAATCAGGAGCGATAAGCATTAAACAAATAAATAAACAAATTATGGTACATAATGTCACTTAGAGGTATCTGAAATAAATGACGATTGCATCAATTAATTAAAAAAAAAAAAAGAACTCCAGAAGCAACAACCCAAGGCACCTAGCACTGTCAACACAGTATTCCCCAAATATATTTAACAATGGACTCCTTTTGTCATCATACACAAAACATCCCCCCCCAAAACTACAGCTTGTAGAATAGTCTGAAACACTGGGTTAAATTCACCAAATCAAACAATCCCAAACACTGGCCAATTGGAAGAGAGTCTTATTTTGTTGCTAAAGCATTATACTCAGGAGGGGCGGCCTTAAATGAGAAGCACAAAGTAGTCAGGTTGTGCTTGGAAGGCTCAGCTAGCCTTAGCACCTCCCCTCAGAGGTTCCTACAGGAAATCAGTGCCTATGAAGTAATGAGAGGGGGAAGGGGAAGGTATTTGATAAGACCCCGTGCGTGTGTAGTTTGCATAGAGTGTGCAGGCCCAGCTTCAGCTGTACTAACAGGCACACAGGTGTCCCTGGCAAAGAATGACCGGTCTGAATGCATTCAAGGAAAGGAAGGATGGGAAAACAGGGAGACACCTGCTCAAAGGGAGACTCTATTTCCAAGCAGTAAAAACCCTTGTTTTTCTGCATGGCTTCTTTTTATTTCAAAATAAAAAGGATCCACAAGCCAGAGTGGGAAAGTGATCCCAGTGGCCCAGAACAGTTAATCTTGGTTGTTCACACAGTGATAGGAGCCTTGGAATCAGTGAGTCTGTCTCATGCCTGGGGCTTGAGGCTTAGGTGGCATTTTCAGTTCTCAGGTTTCCTATCCACTGACGTTCCGCATCAGAACACCAGAGCCTTGCTCTTTCAGTGTGATTTGATGCTGATGAGAGTCAGGATGGTACACAAGGTTATGCATCACCTCGAGCCAAGTGGCTGGCTCCCAGCTCAGGTTACCTGGGCTGTGGGTGAGCGCCACTGCCACCTAGTGGCCATCTTTCAAAAGCACACTCTTCTTCCTCCACCTTCAACAGTCCCGATTGCCCAGACTTAAAGGAGATGAAATTCTCCAGATCAAGAAAGACAGAGTAAAATACCATATCTTTAGCTTTATTTCAAAGACATCCACTGGTTAGCACCTTGAAATTATCTTTCATTTGAAAATGTAGAAGATGCAAACCATATAGCAGAAAGCTCCCCGGCTTTGTCTAAATGGAGCTGGACGGGCAGTTTAAAAACGTGCGATTATGAACTGTAATAAGTACCACAAACTGGGGGGCTTAAAACAACAGAAATGTATTATCTCACAGTCATGGAGGCTAGATGTCTAAAATGAAGGTGTCGGTAGGGCTGGTTTCTTCTGGGTGCTTTGAAGAAGAATCTGTTCCATGCCTCTCTCCTAGCTCACATCGGTTTCTGGCAAGCCCCGATGTGCCTCACCTTGTGGACACATCACTCCAATCCCTGCCTCCATCTCTAGTGTGTTCTCCCCGTGTGTCTGTGTCTCTGTTTCCTCTTACTAGAAGAACACCAGTCATTGGATTAGGGTCCACTCTAATACAGTTTGACCTCATTTTAACTAACTGCATCTGCAAAGACCCTATTTCCAAACAAGGTCACATTCGAAGCTTTTGGGTGGACATGAATTTGGAGGAGACACTATTCAACCCAGTATAATTACAGTATGTGAGTAGAGGGGAGAATGAGCAATTGGGTCCTTTTTGCATAAACTGCATCATTACTGCAACTATGAAGTCTTTATATTTTTCTATTTTATTTAAAGGGGATTTGCTCCAAAAATTTATTGGTCTAGGCCCATCTTCTCCTGTAAGAGATGAGGACAATGAAACCGAGAGATGGAATGCAGATGGCCCAAATTAGTGGCAGGGCCAAGAAAAGGACTCAGTGCAGATCACCTCTCCTTCCCCTACACAGCAACACCACCCAAGGCAGCAGCTCCATTGCTACTGCTCCCGTTGTGGTGGTGGTGGTTGTTTAATAGCAGAGCACCCTGCTGGGCACTGTGGTAGGCAGAATAATGCCTCCACCAAAGATGTCCACATTTTAAGAAATTTCATTCACTTATTCATAATTCAAACCCCATTTATTTAAACTCTGCTACACAGATATCTTGAGACAATTTTATTTATCTGTACATTCACTGAATCTTTTCAGCAGCTGTTTATTAGGAACCTACTACTTCCAGAAATGATAGATTAAGAAGTGAACAAGACTCATAAACTCCCTGCCCTCAATGGAGCTTACATCCTAGTGGGAAAGACAGACAGTAAACATGTCATCAAATGATTATGTAAGAGTTTCAAATAGTGCAAAGTTTTAAAAAGTAGTGATGGGACACAGTGTAACTACGTAAAAAAACCCAGAGGACATGAAGAGCACTGTAGCCAGGGTCAGTGGAGGTCACTTAGGGGATGTAACATTTAAACTGAGATCTGAATGAGAAGAAAGCAGCCATGTGACTATTTGAGGAATGAGTATCCAAGCAGAGAGAACAGCAATGGCAAAGACGCTGAGGTAGAAAAGCTCTATATCTTTAAGGGACAAAAGAAGGCAAGTGTGGCTGGATGATCAGAGTAGCTAGGGGTAGGTCGTGGTGACTTTGGTAGAGAATCATAGGCAACAGATTCACAGGCAAAGACTGGGGACCTTTAAGAAACATGATATTGCATCTAGATTGTATTCTAATCACAAAGAGAAGCTATAGGAGTGTTTTAAGCAAGAGAGAGATATGATCTGATTTATTGTGGGAGAAACAAAGATTTTTAGAAGAGTTGTTCCCTGTCCAAGGACAGAGGTGTAGCCCTAGACCAACCTGTGTGGGAGGATTATGGGAATGCCCGTGGGAGGAATTAAGTCATCTCATCAACCTTCGTAGCTGATTTAGGCAAAGGAAGTGAGAAAAAGCGAGGAGACAGAGAGCGTCCCATGAGCACATGCAGCATAAGCAAAGGCACTGTGGCAGACAGTGTATGTGGGCAGGGGTATTGTAGCAGGTCTGAATTAGTGAAGAAATACAGTTAAGGCACAGCATGGTGAGGTCTGAGGTAGGGCAGAACAGGACAATTCCTGGAAAGGCCTTGTATATGCTTGGATAAGAAACATGGACTTGATCCTTTGGGTAAGATATCAGAGGATTTTAAGCAGCATGGCCAAAGGATCCAGTTTATGACTTAGACAGAGTAGCCTGTAGGCACTGTTGAAGTCAATGTGCAACAAGAAGAGATGCAGAAGGAAAGTTAGGAGACTGATTAAATAATCCAGATAGGAGTTGATCAGAACCTGAACATCGTTGTGTTGGTAGTAATAATAATTAATAATAGCATTAACATGTTGTGGTACTTGCTCTGTTCCAGGCACTCTTTTAAGCAATTAATAAATATTAATTCATTTAATGCTCACAAAAATCCCATAAGGTAAGACCTATTACTATCCCAATTTTACAGATGAGGAAGCTGAGATAGAAGGTAGTTAAATAACTCTCCTAAAAGTAATAGAGCAATACAGTAATAAGAAATAAGTGGTAAAGCTGGGAGTGAGGATGAAGGGAAGGAATTCCAGAAATACTTAGGGGAAAAAGTATTTCAAGGTGCTTAAGGAAAAAATTGGTAACATTTTCTGAGTAGGAAGAATTATGAAAATATCCTACATTTCCAACTGTGCCTTCGGTGTTTGACTATGGCACTGAATGAGATAGAAAAACAGCGGGTAAACCAGTAGGCCTGTCGGGAAATGGATGGATTCAGTTTGAGATGTTTTGAGATGTTTGAAACACCTGTGGAATATCCAAATGGGTATAGGTGAGCAGCAATGTGGAAAAGTAGTTTACTTTTCTTCTTTAAGTTTTATTAAAGTATAATCAGAAAGATGTCCACATTTTAATCTGTAGAGCCTATGAATAAATTATGTTACACGTCAAAGGAGAATTAGGATGCAATTGAAATTAAGATTGCAAATCAGCTGACCTCGAGGTGAGGAGATTATCCTGGACTCGCCAAGAATGTCGAATGTAATCACAAGGGTCCTTAAAAGTAGAAAAGGAAAGCCAGAGTGTCAGAGAAAGATGTGAACACGAAAGAAAGGCACAGAGAGATGAATGTCATTGGCTTGTCGAAGATGGAGGAAGGCAACCACTAGTCAAAGAATGTGGGTGGCTTCTGGAGGCAGGAGAAAGCAAGGGAACATTCTTCCCTAGAGCCTCCAGAGAGGAACACAGTCTTGCCAACACCTTGATTTTAGCCCAACGAGATCCATTTTAGATTCTGACCTCCAGAACAGTAAGATAATAAGTAAATGTGTGCTGTTTAAGCTTCTGATTTTATAGTTTTTTGTTATAGTAGCAATAGAAAACTAATATAGACGCTCTGAGGAAGAATCTCTGCTCGATAACAAGAAGTCTGGAGTTAGTGATGGTAGCGTGGTTCGGGTACTCAGTGAGATCATGAAGGACTCGGGTGCCCTCTTATCAGAAACCTCCACACAACTCCTCCAATAATACTTTATTACGTGTCTTATTGGTCCAAACTGGGTTATACAGCAATACCTAGTTGCAAGGGAAGGTGAGAAATCTAACATCTGGCAAAGAGTAACAGCACTATCAGGACTAGATCAGCCGAGTCATGATTCATTGCTTGGAGCTGGGAATATTGCTGCCCTGAAACCCGCCGGTAAGGATGCAGTGAAGATGGGTATAGGAAGGTAAATAACCTTTGGCAAAGATACAATCTAGCATCTGCCGGACTCTGAGAAGCTTAAAATTCACAGGTGTTGGGACAACTATTCATTTCTAAAAAAATCTAAAAATCCACATAAGACACTTATATAACCAGATGCCCCCAATCAGAGAAACACAACATACAAACGGAAGAGGCTAAAGTGCACTAACTATGTATAAGAATTAATACTTTCAATAGGTGTAGAAGGCAAAAGTCACCGTTCCCACTTACGAGATAAGGAAACTCTCTCTTAGCCTTAAGGAGGTTAAGTGATGTACCCAAACTCATCGAGTGAGCAAAAGTCGATTCTCATTCTGCTTTTCCCTGGTTGAAAGAGTAAAGAGGAGCAATCGATGCTAATTAAATGCTGGTAGTTAGAAACTTCACAGATCTATCGAGAAGGGCACCTGAACTGTTACTGTTGTTACTAGGAGGCCACTGAACACGACCAGTTCTGAGGAATAAGGACGGGAAGCATACAGGAGGCACAGGGGATTTTTTCCTCCTCACCTCTGGAACGCTTGAATCAGAATATGATTCTTCTTCTGTCCCAAGAAATTAAGTTTCACATAACTTCAAACTCTTCAGAAATTGAGGGCTGCTTATAGTCTCAGTTATAAAAAAAAATCATTCCCTTGGCCTGCACCAAAGAGTGATTTTGTAATAGCGGTTACCTCTGAAAAGGAAAGAAAGGGAATGGGATCAAAAGAGGCAGACAGGGACTTTCAACTAAAACCATAATGTTTAATCTCTTAGAAATATGAAAAATCTGAATAAAAACAATGGCACAATATTAAGAGGTATAAAGCTAGCTGATGGGTATAAAAGCATTTGTTAGAGTATCCTACTTTTTTCTCTAAATCCATGAAATGTCTCCCAATTTAAAAAAATATTTTTTAATTAAAAGATAATTTTAACTCCACAGTGCAAGTGGGTTTTGTTCATTATTCATTAACTATATGTGAGTTAAGTGGTAGCTGTGTGCTAGTCACGCTTCTAGACGCTTACAAGCAAGACCCACAAAATCACTGCCTCCATGGAGATGACATTCTTGTCAAGGCAGACAGGAATCAAACAAGGCCATTGCAGTGAGTGTTAAGTGTGTTACAGGAACAAAACAGAGGAATGTGATAAACAGGGACCCAGAAATTGTTGATTCTCATGAGGTAGACAGGAAGAGGAACATGGCTGAGGAGCTGACATTTGATCTAACACGTGAATAATAAAAACAAGTCATTCAAAGAATAAGGAAAAGAGTACTTCATGAAGAGCAATCAGAGCATGCAAAGGCCCTGAAGCCTCACAGCATTCTAAGAACCAAGAGCGGCCCGGGCTTGTTAAGTCATAGCAAGCAATGTGGTGACAGACGTGGTCAGAAAGGTAGGCAAGAGGGCTTTGTAGTCATGCCAAGAAATGTAGATTTTACCT
Organism: Leucopleurus acutus; assembly: GCF_964270905.1. NCBI lineage: Eukaryota > Metazoa > Chordata > Mammalia > Artiodactyla > Delphinidae > Leucopleurus > Leucopleurus acutus. Next base: position 81,742,530 of record NC_139151.1, read on the forward strand.
GAAGTGCAATGGGTAGCCAATGGATGGAGGGTTGAGGGAGAGGGTTTAAGGAAGGGTACAAGGTGTGTGTATATATATATATATATATATATATATATATATATATATATATAAAAAACATGTGAAATATATTACAGTGTACTGAAAAGTGGAAAAAGCATATTAAAGAACACTATGATAGTAACATATGTTTGTCCCCAAAATGCATATTGTTTGCATGGCAGAAGTTGGGAAACATTTATTCAAATGTGGTGGGATTTCAAGTGACTTTATTATATTTTCTATCTATATGTTCTTCCTTTTCTTTCATTGCCCAGACACTAAACCTTACTTGTAATCCAGTACTCTTTCTTGTGAATCATAACATCCTTCCCATATCTGGCTGTCCTAATAAATGTTTTAGAGAGAGTTCTACTGGCCCTCAGGCTAACTTTGGATCATCCCCTGTAAGTGCCTGATTTGGGGGCCTGGGAGGGAGGTGATGGTGGGGTTTCATTTTAAATATGTCAAGTGTGAGATGTTTACATTAGTTAGGACAGCCATAACAAAGGATCACACACTGAGTGGCTTAAACAACAGAAATTAATTTTGTCACAATTCTGGAGGCTAAAAGTCTAAAATCAAGGTGTTGGCAGGGTTGGTTCCTTCTGAGGTCTCTCCTTGGCTTGTAGATGATTATCCTTCTCTTTGTGTCTTCACACGCTGATCCCTCTGTGTGTGTCTGTGTCTTTCACCTCTTCTTATAAGGATAACACACCTTTTAGACTAGGGCCCACCCTAACAACCTCATTTTAACTTAATTACCTCTATAAAGAACCTATCTTCAAATATAGTCACATGTGGAGATACTGGGGTTTAGGACTCCAACATATGAATTTGGGGGTAGGGGGAAGGGGACAAATTCAGCTCAGAACCATGTCCATCCGGGGGAGACTTTCCGAGGATGTTACATACATGCCTCTTCAGCTGAGCAGAGTACACTGGCCTGGAGGTAAAGACTTGGGAGTCTTTTCTGTGTAAATGCACTCACCCTAGGAGAGCCTGTAGCATCAGGAGAGTCCATGACAGAGGGACACCAAGGAAAAGGGCCTACGAAAGAGATAGGGAAGGCCTGACCCAAGAAGCAGGAGGACAATTAGGAGAGACTGAGGACATGCTAGTTTCAAGAAGGAGAGTGGTCATTAGTGTCAAACTCTAGGTTCTGAAACCGTATCCTACAAACAATCCTCCTAGGGCCCCTCTACCGTTGGCTCAAGATCACCACCATGGCTCCCACTGGCAATAAAACAATCAGTCCACCATCCAAGGGTCTCCACAATATGATTCTAACCCCTTTTAAATGTTATCTCCCTTTAGCATCCTTCAAAATCCTTCAGCATTAGTGACACAGAATTGTCCTTACATACTTGCCCGAAGTGCAGTGGCCTCTGGCCCTTTGTGCATGTTACCTCCCCCCCCAGGAATGATCTTTTCATTATTCTGCTCATCCTCATCCTACCATCCTTCAAGGACAATGCCACCCTTAGCAATTTCTCCATATGAACTTGATTTCTATGTGTGTCTATCTGCTGCACTGGGGCTGTGGACTCTTCAGGGAAAATCCTTTCTATTATTTATCCCTGGCACCCCTTGAAGCCTGCCATGGTGCCTAGTATATAGCAGGTGCTCAAAGAAGGGCTTTTTGCATGGATGAACTAATGTTGTTTTGTATCAAACAGAATTAAATAGAATCCAGCAGCTGACATTTAAAAATGTTAATGCTACTGACTCACCTGTTTGGGGGAAGGGATGAGTTTTCTTTGAAGACTTAGTGATTTTCACATCTGCTAGATGTGCTGTTATCCTCTTTAATGTGGTCACTTATTACAAGGAGAAACAGTTCCTCATGATTCAGGTATTTTCATACAGTTGGATTATTATGTCTGAAAATTAATATTGTTCTGTCCTCTGATATTTACTTCAGGGCCAGTAGAAACGTAACTATCCTCACTCTCTATTTGTGTTCAATCTAATCACTTAGCAAGAGGATTAGAGCCAGTACACACTGATTTTTTTGAAGACTTGGGAGTGATTATTTTTTTATTCTGACACTGTAAATATTTTCCAAATATATTAATATATGATAATTATTTCTTAATATTTTAATCTTCTTAACATGTTAACATTCTTAACATGTTCTTAGTCTCTGAATATTGAGGGTAATATATACATAAGGTTGTACACTTGTATACAAAATTTTTTCTATGATGTTTTATTGTAATTATATGTACAGATAAGATAGGATACTGCTTCCTTCAAGACCTTCATTAAAGTCAAATTGGAATTTTACTGTGGATTAAGGATATTAAGGCATTACTTACTGTAATTCCTTACATATGATGCTATTCAAAACCTTTCCAAACCCATCAACTCATGTCACAACACTTTGAGATAGTTTGGCTAATGTTATCACCACCATTTTACGCACTAAAAAAAGTGACACAAGATATTAAGAAGATGTAGTAAGTTATCAGACCCATGACAAAAACAGTTCTCCTTTCCTCAATTCCATGTACTTGCCAAAGACTATATAAACCTCATTACACAAATAATTCATGATTAGATTATATGACCTTTAAGGTCTCTTCTAATTCTGAGATTCTATGAGTCCACAGATAAATATATTCCTTTCAATAGTCCTTCATATACCAACCTTTATTTTTTATTAGCTGTAGTACTTAATGGTTAAGAGCCAGTGATCTGAAGTGAATCTGAATCATAATATTCCAGCTAGGCCAATTATAATATTGCTTTAGTCAAGTTATATAATTTTTCTGAATTTCATTTTTCTCATCTGTAATTTGGGGATAATAATAGTACCTGCCTTCTGAATTATTATGAAGCTTCGATGAAATCATACCTATAAAGTCCTTAGCAAAGTACCTAGGACATATTAAGCACTCAATAAACACTAGATGCTATAATTAATGTTGCTGCTGCTATTATTATCATCATTATTAAATTCGAGGATATATTTGTACTTTTAGAACTATGTCCTAAGGATAGTAAGAATAAACTAGTTAAACATCTTCCCTCTATGAATTTTATACAAACCAGGGTCATGAAATATAGTTAGCCAGTTGATCATTCATGTTGTAGAAGACAGAGCATTTAGATGCCCTGGAACTGGAATTCAACCATGAATTAAAATACCCAGTCTCCTGACTGTAATAAAGACAAATTCTCTAGTGGAAATGGTTCACCAAGGATTTATTAGAACTTTCCTGTAGGAGAAAAAGTTTCAGAGGTTTTCACTATAAGTAGAAAATACATAGAATCAGAACTTAAACCTCAAAACCTTCATCTTTCTTTATGAAATTCAACAGAAGTCCTTTTAAGAAGTGTTAATCCAGTTAAATAGTTACCAAACCTTACTCTCAGCTGAAATGGGTGTAAAATCTCAAATTAGAAAGTCTCCTTTTTGGTTAACTCCCATCGGATCCGGCTGCAGTATTTCCCATTACTTGCATTTTAAGGAGAAGAGCATTAGCACAAAACTTCAGTATCAGTGTTGGAAATTGACAAACCGGTGAAAGGGAAAACATGACAGTCAAAGATAGAGTGGATTTCCTGTGTGTGCTAAAAAGAGAAAACCATTTCTTTGGCTATTACGGATACAATTAAAGTAAAGCTTTAAGATAATGTTTCTATCAGAGGTTGAAGGGATGAATATCAAATCCCTATTATGAGGCAAATATACATATATCTTATCAATTTTTCTTTACACAACCTTATAACAAAAGAATATTATTCCTTATCAACCTAAAATTGTGCAGAGACCTAAAGAAGTGAGTAGCCTGTGGTCACATAGCTGGTGAAATATAAAAGTGGATTCAAGTCCCAGAGCCCAAGACCCTCAGCTAGCTCAGACTGTTCTTTTTTATTTATTCAACAAAAGTTTATGGAAGTATATCATTTTAAGTTTATTAGGAATCAGCTGGAGAAAGAGTGGTGGATGAGACATTGTTCCTACCCACTGTGAATTTATAGTCCTGGACAAGAGAGAAACAAATGTGCTAAGACGGCAGTAAGAGAAGTGAAAAAAGGAAGCAAAAGAGGGGCTACTAATTCAGATCTCCTCTCTCATAACAGTTCTCAAAGAGGGTTACATTTTCAAAGAAGCACGTAATACAGCATACAGGTTTACAAGTACACAAACTGTGAGCACATCGAGGTTTAATTTCACTACCAGCACCCCAGCGATCCAATCCCTAAGCAAACACCCAGGGCTGATCTCCAGAGATGTTTCTGAATCTTAACCAGTACCTCCCAGTTCCCAACCCAGTATGGATTTCAGCATGAGGATGAGAAGAAGAATGAGGAAGAAGGTAACTGAATGACTCTAAACTATAGCTTAAAACAAAAAATCAACTCCCCTCTCAGAGATACTTGTTAACTTTCAATATCCCAGTTGAACTTTAAAGGACACTTCTGTTTCGGTTAAGGGAGAGTATAGATCCACACAACAAGGTCAAACATATTAGAGTTAGTTGCTTTATACCCTTTCCCACATCAGCACACCAGCCAGCAGCTAGACTAAGGGGGAGACAGCTATGCTGCAACTAGAGTGAGCTCAAAATTATAAAAGCTCACACATCGTTTTCACAGTTTATAGATACTCTCTTTCCTTGTCACACTGACCCCACATACAGTCATTACGTTCTCCCCACACTCACTCTCCTTTGTGCCATGTTCTTTTATCTGAGTTGGGACGCTGGGATGTTCAACTCTCCTTTGTTCATTCACCATCATAACTTTAGTGGGCTTCCATTATGTGCCAGGCAACATACTGTGGGTTGGAAATACCAGAAAGAGAATGAAGGGTCCCATCTTCTCCCACATACGTACTAACCGTCTACTGCTTGGGCAACAGACTGCTGAAGCAGTGGTAGCATAGAATGGTTAAAGTGGTTGAACTAGCCCGAGAATGGCAAATAAGCTAGGTGAGAAAAACAATTAGGAGCACTGGAGTCAGGCTGCCGACACTCAAATCTTGATTCCACTAGCTGTTTGACCTTGAGCAAGTCATTTATGTCCTCTGTGCCACAGTTACTCCATCTTAAAAATAATGATAATAACAATTCCTAACACATAATGTTGTGGCATGGTTTAAAAAGAGAGTACATATTGATTATCTAGAACAATTCCTGGCACATGATAGGCGCTCAATAAATATTGCTGTGTCTTTCTCACCAAGTGATTAGTACTTATGCTGGTTGGGGTTATTTGGATGTAGATGTGATGTGAAGTTAGGAGTGCAAAAGGTGTGTTAAGGAGTAATACCTGTAAAAGGCAATGGAGAGGAAGTGGGATTGGACAGAGGCAACTATCTGACAAGCCCGTCTAGGAGCTCTAGAGCAGGCTGCCCTTAGAGGTGTCTCACAGTGGGCACAAATGGCTGGGCACTTATACCACAGCCCCGCTCAAGGACTGAAAGAGTACAGCCTCAGTTCAAAAGTTAAGACAGACCCCAAAGGACCGAAGAGCGGAAGGCCACTAACGAACCATACCATCGGCAGCTGGGCAGCAAGTCCTTTCCTGAAAGGAGACCTGGGCAGGCATTTCCATGTTGGCCGTAGCAGTCACTGTCTGGGGTGCTGGTTCAGAAGGATTTGGAGGAAGTGCTGCAGTTCAGTGGGCTTAGGCAAGTGGAGACATCATGACTGCTTAAGACTTCAGCCATGGCTCTTGAGCAAGGAGGAGAGGCCCACCTGCCAGGAATCTGCCCTGCTTAAATAGATTGTCTCCAAAGGCTCCTCCACCTCTGACAAACTCAGTTCTTTATTCCTGCTTCAGCAGTTTCTTTTAGACCCCAAGGATGCCAAGAGGGCCCTGGCCCTGGGACTCTGCTGCCCCCTAACACAGTGCTGTATATACCCTGCTCTTCCAAGGGAGGGGAAAGCAGCCAACTGTCCAGAGGCTCGGGATTTCCAGAATCACACAGTCCTAGTGGCTCAAGGCCCCACCCTTAGCTTTGGCTCTGTGTGTCCTTCTCAGAACCTCTTCTAAGGCCCAGAGTTTCTCATTTGCATTCAGACTATCAATCTAGAAGAATGACAGTCTGCTTAGAGCAACACTAATTACTTACACCCCGAATTTATTCCAAAATGCATTTACAGAATCTTTAAAAACAGTATAACTAGGCTACTTCTAATAAAGGCTTTATCTAAATTGCTGATGCACTTGTAAGGGAAACAAAATATAGATAGAGTACAACTATGGGGAAAGTTTCTAGAAAAGGGGGACTTTGGATAAAAGTAAAATGCTATCAGGGAACAAAATCAAAGTTATCAGCTCAAACAGGTAATGGCTCTTTTAGCACTTAAATGTTTTCTTGTTGTTTTGCAGCTGTGCTTTCAGTAGGAGGGAATCTGTGATTTAGTAATACAGCTCTTTTTTTTTTTTTTTTTTTTTTTTTTTTTGTGGTACACGGGCCTCTCACTGCTGTGGCCTCTCCCGTTGCGGAGCACAGGCTCCGGATGCGCAGGCTCAGCGGCCATGGCTCACGGGCCCAGCCGCTCTGCAGCATGTGGGATCTTCCTGGACCGGGGCACGAACCCGCATCCCCTGCATCGGCAGACGGACTCTCAACCACTGCGCCACCAGGGAAGCCCTACAGCTCATTTTTGCTGTCCGTTGTATTTCATTTATGGTTAAGCACAGCCAGGATCTGCTGCGGCAGGTGTGTGTTCAGCTGCACCTGGCAGAGAGCAGGAAAGCTGAACAGCTGATGGTAATACCTAGTTCCATCTCTCACCTGGTGGCAGCCACCTGCAGGGAGGTAAATCTCCTAGGAAGAAACTAAAAGTCTCAGTTGCAACTTTAAAGTCTTAAACTTCAGAACTCTATGTGCACACAAAAACTAAAACAGGGCTTCCCTGGTGGCGCAGTGGTTGGGAGTCCGCCTGCCGATGTAGGGGACGCGGGTTCATGCCCTGGTCCGGGAGGATCCCACATGCCACGGAGCGGCTGGACTCGTGAGCCATGACCACTGGGCCTGCGCGTCCGGAGCCTGTGCTCCACGATGGGAGAGGCCACAACAGTGAGAGCCAAAAACAACAAAAAGAAAAAAAAAAAACTAAAACAACCTCTGCTGTTGATACCTGAATTCTGGATTTTAAATGTTTTCAAATTTTTAAAAATATTTCTTCGTGAAGCATAATTGGTGGTCATGAACAGTGCCTAGAATGGAGCTGGTTTCTCAGTTCCATAAATGGTTGCTGACTGTGTAAAAAATAACAAAGCAAAGCTGTCTTCCATCCTTGAAGTTCATGAAGCAGATTTACCAAGTTTAAGACCACACACTTCACACACTATATGTTGGTCCTAATGGCCTCTCTGTGATTCAGAACCATGGACTCATCACTCTTTTCCTACTAAACCACCACCCCCACCTGCCTTAACATCATCAACTTTAACAACACCTGCTTCTGATTCTTGTTCCCACAAGCCTGTGACAACAGAGATACCCATCAGGGCCCCTGGTTTGAGCTTCCCATCCCTCACCTCACCTTCGAATTTAGACTGCAACTCACTTTGAAAGTCAAGAAAGTCAGTGACCCAGAGGTGAACCTTGGGGCAGTTCCAACTGGACTGGGAATGGGATTCCTCCAAAAGGCCACAGCCATGGCCAGAGACACCGTTCTCATTTCCAGGCAACGAAGTCCCAGGGAATACTCTGTGACTCATCCTCGGCAGCTGTTTCCAGGGCACTGAGCTCTGCAGGCTGAACAGGTGGGGGTCTGTCTTCTTTATTTGACAGAGCTTTACATAGTCAAGTGCCAGGAGAAATGAAGATTACAGTCATAGCTCTTAAGAAACTCCTAAAGAAATTTGCCTTGGGCAAATTTTGATATCAGGCAATTGGCTTTAAGGCCCTCCAGCTTCATTTTTTGACAACCCTCTTGCCCTATGATGCTCTTGACTATCATACTCCAACTCTCCCCTAACATACATTACCATGTACCTATCGGGAAATATCTGTGAGCATCTGAGAAGGCTGCTCTGACTCTAGCTGGGACTAGTCACTCCCTTTGCTATGATCTTATTGCAACATACTGTGGCCCAAGTCATATTGCAGTATTGCCTATGATCCATGTATTTGTCTACTTGATAGACTGTAAGATCCCTAAGGGCAGGCACCAAGTATTACTCATCTTAACCTAGCACATAGGAAGCTAGCTGAATTGTAACTGATTTGCATTGAAGTCTTAGAAGGAAATTATGGAGGAAAATATTATTTGGAGAGATTAAAATTTAAAGATTCTTTACTAAAACAGATATCCTTTTACTCACATTTTAAAATGAGCAAATTAGATGAGCCAATAATTCACCAAAGAAATGCAAATAAACAAATAAGAAAAAGTTCAGCATTACTAATAAAGAAAATACAAACAAGTTACAAGTTGCTGAGCCGCAAACTGCCAAATATGCCACACACACGCACACACACATGCACACACACCCCTTCTCTTAAGATTTTCAATATAAATTGCCACCAGTGTAAGGTCCTTGTTACTATAACCTCATCAGTTTTTACATATGTGTGCATGGGGGTGTGTATGTGTGTGTCTCTATATATACATATATATATGTATATGTATATATATATATACACACACACACATACACACATGCACACACACATATATATATCTCCCCTGTTTGAGAACATTTGCCCTTTAATTTGCATTTAAAATCAGTTTCTTTAAATATTTTAGTTACAAGCTCTGAATAGTGAAGACATAGTAGATACTGCAAGCACCTCAGTATTGGTTCCCAACCCCAGGCCTTGCTTCTTCGTTCAAGGGACAAATGAGCACTCTGCACTAAATTGGGGCCCTAGTGTCAAGTGTCAGCAGCCTCAGGCCTGGATGCAGTTGGATATTCCAGTGATTGTGCCCAGACCTAATGGACAGTACCTGACAGGTGACATCAGCCATTTCCCCACTGTGCACTAACAACTTGTGATTGGTTTCTGCCATAGGCCAACCTCCCCCAGACCTGTGTTCTGAGGAGGAAGAACCAAGGCCCTGCTCCCTAAGAGCTGTAATGCAGGAAGGAACAGAACTGCCTCTTTAGGCACCGTGCTTACACCAATGAAATTTAAAAGCTCAAGTCAAGCTGAGCCAGTCTACAGACCTCCCTCACCCCAATCCCTGTATATATATATATATATGTATATAGTCAGGCCATCCAAGATGGCTGTTCTCTTGCTCACTGTACATCCCCTGCTCAATCAGTCCCTGCTTCACTCACATGACTACCCAATCCTCTTAATTATAGGGCTTCATTAGACCCTGATAACTGATAAGCCCACCTGACGGCAATTCGCCCTATAAATAGTAGCCTCCTTCTCCCCTGGGGTAGCGAAGGCTGCTGTCATGTCTTGCTCACCTTCTGCTGTACACAGTGGAGATGCTGCTCCAGGACCTTGCTTTGGGCTGGTAAGATTCCATGTCCATTAAGCCACTGATGTCTCTGTCACTGTCTCGGGCTCTTTCTTCGGTCTCGAGGCTGGGCGATCACAAGAAATGCAGGCCTGCGGGGTGTAGTCCAACATATACATTTATTTTCTTTTTCCTATTCTCCTAATCCTACCTCTAGAAATCTGACCTTAGGAAAAAGACTCAGATACAGATGAATAATATTATGATATGCTGGCAGTATTGCTTATAATAGTGAAAAAAATGGAAACAGCTTATCCAATTGTATGTAGGAAAGTGGTTGTTAGATCAACCAAGTTCATCCAACAATTGAAAACAAACTTTATAAGGATATTTAATGACATGAATGAAAGCTAATGATAAAGTATTAAGTGGGAGACTGCAGGAAAAAACAATTATTTTAAAAAGAGGAGAGTAGTCGACCAGAAAAATGGTAAACAAAAGTCATGTAAGATAAAGTCTAAGAACTGAATAGCTTATTACTTTGGCAATTTAGGAGGCCAAATTTATCCTCAGCAAAAGTCTTTCTTTGTCTTTATCTTTAAAGAAGGCCAGTTGCTTTTCTGAGTGTCTAACCAGCTCCTGGGCTCTCTGAGAGCTAAAGGTAGAGGAAAGCACACAACACTGAAGTCGAATATGGGTTTAAGGTGTTGATTTCACCACACATTCCCCTCATAGGTCTCATTACCTTGGAGACATTAATTCAACTTTAATCCTCAGTTTTTCATCTGTCCAATGAGCATAATACTTGTAAAGAGTCTATCTAGCAGAGTAACTAGCAAATACTGATGATAATCTTTTCCATTTCTTGCATATTAAATATGTTTATAATTACCTGTCCCACTCAGCTTCTAACTGGACATTAACCAGGTGAAATTAATCCTTGACCATAGTTAATGGGACCAGGTTAACTGACCCTAGAGGAGGCCCATCCATAAACTCATCTGATTCAATCAGAACTTCTCACCTGAAACTCTGAATAGTAGAGGAAAGTTCCAGTAACTGGAAGGAAGTGGAGCTGAAGCATCAGAATACAGACTTGAAGCTGATGGCTACAGTCATATAGAGGATAAATAATATTGAAAGCTCATTAAGAGAGGATTAGCAGACGTGAAAAGGAGTGAGGAGAGTGCTTATACATTCCTGTAACAAATTATCACAGGCTTCTCAGGCATGCCAGCCCAGGGTCAGGCTGGACATGGCTGGGGGCTTCTGCAGAGCTATTCTCCTCTGTGGGCCTAGTGGTCCCTTGAACTGGTGGAACCTCACCCTGGAGTCTGCCTGTCTCTCCCACAAAGCTTCAGCCCCCAGAAAAGCCACAGCCCCTTAGTTTGGCCCATGGATGCTAGCTGGGCTGTCTATGCCAACCCAGGCCCTCCAGCCAGGTACCACCCAGCCCTCCCGCTCCAAACAGCCCCTGGCCTTGGTAGCTTCTACCCGTGCCTCTACCCTCTGCGTTTTGCATGTTCCACTAACCCAGGCAGGCAGTGGGTAGAGGCGGGAGCTTCCAGCTGCATCTGTGAGGGCAGAACAGTAACTCCCCCCTGAGGCACCTACCCCCAATAAAAGCAATTCTAACCTTACAAAAATATTCTCAAGCTCAGTGACTTAAAGCAACACAAACTTATAATTCTGGCGGTCAGAAGGCTGAAATGGGTCTCACTGTGTTTAAATCAAGGTGCTGGCAGAACTGCATTTCTCCCAGAGGCTCTACAGGAAAAGCCAAAAATCCCTCGCCTTTTCTAGCTTCTTCAAGGCCCCTACTTTCCTTGATTTGTTGCCTCCTTCCAGCTGCATCATCACTCCAACCTCTGCTTCCATCATTACATTTTCTCTCCTACTTCTGCTGTCACATGGCCTCCCCTACTATGTCCTATTATGACCCTCAGACCTCCCTTTTGTAAGGACTCTTGATTACACTGGACCCATCCAGATAATCTCCCCATCTCAAGCTCTTTAATCACATATCCAAAGTCCCTTCTGTCTACGACCTAATTCCCTTAGCCTGCCATATTACCTTGCATGACACCTGGGGAGCACTATTAGCCCACCATTGTGACCACGCAGCCTCAGACTATTTCCAGCCCTGACTCTGTAAGGTCGCTTATTGTAATCTCATGTGGCAGAAATAATGCCTTTTCCGAGGCACATAGGAAGTCTATGCTCCTCAACCCCTTTGCAGTTAGACTGGGGCCAAGTGAGAGGTTTAGGCTAATGGGATGTGTTCAGAAGGGAGATGAGCCCTTGCTTCTCAACATGTGGTCTGCAGGACAGCAGCAACACCATCATCTTGGAGCTTGTTAGGCTCCACCTGAGGCCTCTGAATCAGAATCCTCATTTCAATGAGGTCCCAGGTGATTCTGATGCACATTAGAGTTCAAGAAGCACTGATATAGGCCACTTCCAACCCTGGCACTTAAAAATACAAACTCCAATCCTCTAGCTGTCTCCTCCTCTACTGCAGTGACCTCAGAGGCCAAGAGTTCCAGGTCACAAAGCTACAAAACAGAGGCCACCCAAAGCACAACATGACATAAGCAAAAGATAAACTTCTAAGTTAAGGCACCAAAATTTGGGGGATTGCCTATTGCGGCAACTACTTTTTTTTTTTTTTTGGCTGTGTTGGGTCTTCATTGCTGCGCACGGGCTTTCTCTAGTTGTGGTGAGCAGGGGCTACTCTTCGTTGCAGTGCACAGGCTTCTCACTGTGGTGGCTTCTCTTGTTGTGGAGCATGGGCTCTAGGTGCGCGGGTTTCAGTCGTTGTGGCACATGGGCTCAGTAGTTGCGGCTTGCAGGCTCTAGAGCTCAGGCTCAGTAGTTGTGGCGCACGGGCTTAGGTGCTCTGCGGCATGTGGGATCTTCCCGGACGAGGGATCAAACCCGTGTCCCCTGCATTGGCAGGCAGCTTCTTAACCACTGCGCCACCAGGGAAGCCCGCAGCAACTACTTTTAACTATCCTGGTTTTCAGTAAGATATTTATTTGAGCTAGCTTGGGTAGATTTGTTTCTTGCAATCAAAACTTTGCCCATGGGCTTCCCTGGTGGAGCAGTGGTTGAGGGTCCGCCTGCCGATGCAGGGGACACGGGTTCGTGCCCCGGTCCGGGAAGATCCCACATGCCGCGGAGCGGCTGGCCCCGTGAGCCAGGCCCCTGAGCCTGTGCGTCCAGAGCCTGTGCTCCGCAACGGGAGAGGCCACAACAGTAAGAGGCCTGTGTACCAAAAAAAAAAAAAAAAAAAAAAAAACTTTGCCCACAACAGCAGTTCTCAAACAAGTGTGCATCAGAATTACCTGAAGAGCTGCTTAAAACAAACTGCCGGGCCCCACCCCCTAGAGTTTCTGATTTACTAGGTCAAGGGTGAGGCACAATAACTTGCATTTCTAACAAGTTCCCCAATGATGCTGATGTTGCTGGCCCTGAGACGACATTTTGAGAGCCACTGGCTACTGTTAGAAGCTTTCTATCACTATCTAATTCAATTCTGACAGTATAGACCAGGAGGCTGCAAACTATTGCCCATGGGCCAAATCTGACCCACTGGCAGTTTTCACAAATAAAGTTTATTGGAACTTTGGAACACAGCCATATCTATTTATCATCTATGGCTGCTTACTCACTACAAAGGCAGAGTTGAATCACTGCAATAGAGACCATATGGCCTGCTGCTATGTACTGAGTGTGGATTAGCTGAGAGCTAATCCACTAAATTGGTTGGGTGGCACTTATAATAGTCTCTATACAAATTCACATGTTGATCTAATCACCAAAGTGATGGTATTAGAAGGTGGGGCCTTTGGGAGATGCAAGTCATGAGGGTAGGGCCCTCATGAATGGGATCAGTGCCCTTATAAAAGAGACCCCATAGAGCTCCCTTACCCCTTCTGCCATATGAGAACACAGCGAGAAGATGGCTGTCTATGAACCAGAGAGCAGGTTCTCACCAGACACCAAATCTGCTGATGCCTCGGTCCTGGACTTCCGGTCTCCCAAACTGAGAAATCTCTGTTGTTTATAAGCTACTCAATCTGTCATATTTTAATATAGCAGCCCAAATGGACTGACACCCACTAAACCTAAAATATTGACTGCCTGGCCCTTTACAGAAATGACTGCGGATCTCTGATATAGACTACAGCGGAACTGTTTTCCTTATATTATCCTGAGACTACAGAACATTGATTTACTTGAGTATATTCGTTGATCATTCTCTACTTCTACTATGCCATTTTCACTTTGACAACAACCACAAGAAAATTATTTGAAAACTGGTATTTACTATTACTATGATGTCCCTAGTAAGAGCATTTGTTATCAAGTACAAGTCTCCCCAACGTGGAACTGGAAAGATTCTTGGGAAGCAACAGGATTTTCAAAGTGCTTGTAAAAGTTGGCGAAGTCTGGGTTGTTTTAGTATATCTAGAAGAGTGCTGAGGCAGAAGGGGTGTTGCACAAATGAAAACCAGGCATGTTTCAATGTTATAAACACTCTCTTGATTACCTCATGACCTATCTGCTGGAGTTACAAATCAAAATGGGCCTCTATGTCTTTCATCACTCTAGGGTCAACCTAGTTTATTAAAATTAAACTGCCTGTTATCCTCCAGAATGGTACATAAGCCTATAATATATGCTCTTTCCACCCACTTCAAAAGCCCTATGACCCATTTTTTTTAAAAAAAATCCTTAAATGTGCCAACCCACACACACACAAAAGCACTGTCTCTTTTTTGTAACTATTCTTTCAGGCTTATGCCTTTTAAAATAGTGGTGTCTGCAGAAATGTCACATCAAAAGAAACTGCCAGAGGTAGAAGTACTTAACTGAAACTGCTTTTATTAGTATATTGGAAGAAATCTGCTGGCCTAAGAATGGAAAAAGGACTGATACTGAATAAAAACGCCATGGTGCCAAAGGGAGATGGTTTTTTTTTTTGCTATTAAAAAAAATCCCACCTCATATTTTAAAATCTAAATAAGAAGATTCTCTACTGACTGTAGCCAGTTTCTTTTTTGTTTTTTTTAAAAAAGAAACCCTTTCAGAGCCTCCCCAGAATTCTGATCCCTAAACGGAACTTAGGGATCAAAATGGAACTTAGGGCGAATGGAACTTAGGGCTAATCCATTAAGTTGGTCAGCTGGCACATATACTAGTCTCTGTGTAAAGTCAGTCTCCACTACACAGTTGTCAACTATGTCAATCCCCCTCATACTCCTTTAGAGCTACTCACACCAGAGCTCTTAGTAGGCACTGTGCCCTCACTTTTTTCTGGGGTATGCATAGACTCTCCCCTTTATCTGCAAGACCTTAAGTCCACTGTTTTGATTACTCCTCATTCTACTACCTTATGACTCACCATAGCCTCCTCCCTTACCCACCACCTCAGGAAGAATCCTGACCCTACCTCCCCCAAAGTGTCCTCAACTTTTTAAGAGGTCCACAAAGGGGTGCCTCACATGCCCATAGACCAGGCATCCAGTTTCGTCCTTTACCTAGTGTCCGCCATGTTTTCTCAGACTCTGGCTCCCTGTGTCTAGGGCCCTGAGAGCAGTATCCACTGCAGATGATGCCCGTCGTATGAATGCCAAAGTTCTGGCCAAAGATATTGTTGCTGAAACTGCTAAGCTGGGAAAGAGAGGGATGCTGGCTTCCCTTCTGGGTAGGAAATTGTTCCTCTCCCTCTAACTCTATACCACATTTTGTCACTTGGGCCCCAAAGAAAACATTTGTCATCTTCCTGGGGCAAGTCCCTAACCAGAACTCACACATCTTTCTCCAACAATATGCAACAGTTCTTCCTCCTCAGGACAGTCTAAATCTAGTCATTTAAAAATATATACCCTCAAGTTCTCATTTTACTGACATGGTATTTTCCTTCCAATTAGTCCCCCAGTCACACATCCACAAAAACGTCCATTTTATAAGAAAGGTTTGGCTTTATGTAACCCCTTCTATGACCCATAGCATTGGGCAGGCATAAAGATGGATTATTAGAAATAAACATCTCTCAGGAATACTCAGAGTCATCCAAACACCTCTTTACTTTTCTTGATCACTTCTGATCCACACTGAATCAGACTCAGAAGAGTATCTGAGAAACTTCTCTCCCTGATCTCCCTCCCTCCTTCCCAGCTTACCTTTTCTACCCTTCTGTTCCTGGCCTGCTGGTTTCCCCACTCTCTCCCAAATCAAGGCCATACATATCCTTTTTTCACGGCTCCTCCATAGCTGTATATTGGGTTTTTCAAATTTTTCACAGCTGAGCATCTATAAGCCAAACATTCCTTTCTTGACTCTAATAGCATCACATTGATGCATTATGCTCAAAGACCCTTTTCCTACCAGTGCCAGGAAGGAAAACGAGGGAAATGGAAAAAGAAAATCGCTCATGTCATATGTATGTTTGTCTAACTAAAACGTTCTGCACCAAAGATGGATTAAAATCTCCATCTTTGGAGGGGACCTTCAAGATGGCAGAGGAGTAAGAGGTGGAGATCACCTTCCTCCCCACAAATACATCAAAAATACACCTACATGTGGAAAAACTGCTACAGAACACCTACTGAACGCTGGCAGAAGACCTCAGACTTCCCAAAAGGCAAGAAACTCCCCACGTACCTAGGTAGGGCAAAAGAAAAAAGGAAAAACAGAGACAGAAGAATAGGGATGGGAACTGCACCTCTGGGAGGGAGCTGTGAAGGAGGAAAGTTTCCACACACTAGGAAGCCCCTTCACTAGCAGAGACAGGGGGTGGGCGGGGGGGAAGCTTTGGAGCCACGGAAGAGAGAACAGCAACAGAGGTGCAGAGGGCAAAGCGGAGAGATTCCCGCACAGAGGATCTGTGCTGACCAGCGCTCACCAGCCTGAGAGGCCTGTCTGCTCACCTGCCGGCCGGGGTGGGTAGGGGCTGGGAGCTGAGGCTCGGGCTTCAGAGGTCAGATCCCAGGGAGAGGACTGGGGTTGGCTGCGTGCACACAGCCTGAAGGGGGCTAGTGTACCACAACTAGCTGGGAGGGAGTCTGGGGAAAAGTCTGCAACTGCCTAAGAGGCAAGAAACCATTGTTTCCGGGTGCAAAAGGAGAGGAGATTCAGAGCACACCCTAAACAAGCTCCAGAGATGGGCACGAGCTGCAGCTATCAGCGCAGACCCGAGAGATGGGCATGAAACGCTAAGGCTGCTGCTGCAGCCACCAAGAAGCCTCTGTGCGAGCACAGGTCACTATGCACACCTCCCCTCCTGGGAGCCTGTGCAGCCAACCACTGCCAGGGTCCCATGAGCCAGGAACAACTTCCCCGGGAGAACACACGGCGCGCCTCAGGCTGTTGCAACATCATGCCAGCCTCTGCTGCCGCAAGCTCGCCCTGCATTCCGTACCCCTCCCTCCCACCAGCCTGAGGGACCCAGAGCCCCCTAAACATCTGCTACTTTAACCCCATCCTGTCTGGGCAGGAACAGATGCCCTCAGGTGACCTACATTCACAGGCAGGGCCAAATCCAAACCTGAACCGCAGGAGCTGTGTGAACAAAGAAGAGAAAGGGAAATTTTTCCCAGCAGCCTCAGGAACAGCGGATTAAATCTCCACGATCAACTTGATGTACCCTGCATCTGTAGAATACCTGAATAGACAATGACCAAACCAAAACTGAGGCAGTGGACTTTGGGAGCAGCTGTAAACTTGGGGTTTGCTTTCTGCATCTAATGTGTTTCTGGTTTTATGTTTATCTTACTTTAGCATTTAGAGCTTATTATCATTGGTAGATTTGTTTATTGATTTGGTTGCTCTCTTCCTTGTTTTTTTTTTATATATATATATTTTTTTTTTCTTTCCTTTTTCTCTTTTTGTGAATGTGTATGTATATGCTTCTTTGTGTGATTTTGTCTGTATAGCGTGGCTTTTACCATTTGTCCTAGGGTTCTGTCTGTCCTATTTTTTATTTTTGTACAGTTTTTAGCGCTTGTTATCATTGGTGGATTTGTTGTTTGGTTTGGTTGCTCTCTTCTTTCTTTCTCTTTTCTTTTTTAATTACTTTTTTATTTTTAATAATTTTTAATAACTTTATTTTATTTCATTTTATTATTTTTTTCTTTCTTTCTTTCTGTTTTCTTCTCCCTTTTCTGCTGAGCCATGTGGCTGACAGGGTCTTGATGCTCCAGCCGGATGTCAGGCCTGTGTCTCTGAGGTGGGAGAGCCAAGCTCAGGATATTGCTCCACCAGAGACTCCCCGGCCCTATGTAATATCAAATAGCGAAAGCTCTCCCAGAGATCTCCATCTTAATGCTAAGACCCAGCTCCACTCAACAACCGGCAAGCTGCAGTGCTGGACACCCTATGTCAAACAACTAGCAAGGCAGGAACACAACCCTATCCATTAGCACAGAGGCTGCCTAAAATTATAATAAGTTCACAGACACACCAAAACACATCACCAGACACGATCCTGCCCACCAGAAAGACGAGATCCAGCCTCATCCACCAGAACACAGGCACCAGTCCCCTCCACCAGGAAGCCTACACAACCCACAGAACCAACCCTACCCACTGGGGGCAGATACCAAAAGCAATGGGAACTATGAATCTGCAGCCTGCGAAAAGGAGGGCTCCAACACAGTAAGTTAAGTAAAATGAGAAGACAGAGAAACACACAGCAGATGAAGGAGCAAGGTAAAGACCCACCAGACCAAACAAATGAAGGGGATATAGGCAGTCTACCTGAAAAAGAATTCAGAGTAATAGTAAAGATGATCCAAAATCATGGAAATAAAATAGAGAAAATACAAGAAACGTTTAAAAAGGACCTAGAAGAAATAAAGAACAAACAAACAATGATGAACAATGCAATAAATGAAATTTAAAATTCTCTACAAGGAATCAATAGCAGAATAACTGAGGCAGAAGAATGGATAAGTGATGTGGAAGATAAAATAGTGGAAATAACTACCACAGAGCAGAATAAAGAAAAAAGAATGGAAAGAATTGAGGACAGTCTCAGATACCTCTGGGACAACATTAAATGAACCAACATTCGAATTATAGGGGTCCCAGAAGAAGAAGAGAAAAAGGGTCTGAGAAAATATTTGAAGAGATTATAGTTTAAAGCTTCCCTAATATGGAAAAGGAAATAGTCAGTCAAGTCCAGGAAGCGCAGAGAGTGCCATAAAGGATAAATCTAAGGAGAAACACGCAAAGACACATGATAATCAAACTATCAAAAATTAAATAGAATGAAAAAATGTTAAAAGCAGCAAGGGAAGAGAAGCAAATAACATACAAACGAATCCCCATAAGGTTAACAGCTGATCTTTCAGCAGAAACTCTGCAAACCAGAAGAGAGTGGCAGGACATATTGAAAGTGATGAAAGGGAAAAACCTACAACCAAGATTACCCAGCAAGGATCTCATTCAGATTCAACAGAGAAATTAAAACCTCTACAGACAAGCAAAAGCTAAGAGAATTCAGCACCACCACACCAGCTTTACAACAAATGCTAAAGGAGCTTCTCTAGGCAGGAAACACAAGAGGAGGATAAGACTTACAATAACAAACACAAAACAATTGAGAAAATGGTAATAGGAACATACATATCGATAACTACCTTAAAGGTAAATGGATTAAACGTTCCACCAAAAGACACAGACTGGCTGAAAAGATACAAAAACAAGACCCATATATATGCTGTCTACAAGAGACCCACTTCAGACCTAGGGACACATACAGACTGAAAGTGAGGGAATGGAAAAAGATTTTCCATGCAAATGGAAATCAAAAGAAAGCTGGAGTAGCAATTCTCATATCAGACAAAATAGACGTTAAAATAAAGACTATTACAAGAGACAAGGAAGGACACTACATAATGATCCAGGGATCAATCCATGAAGAAGATGTAACAATTATAAATAGTTATGCACCCAAAATAGGAGCACCTCAATACATAAGGCAAAAGATAACAGCCATAAAAGGGGAAATCAACAGTAACACAATCATGGTAGGGGACTTTTACATCTCACTTTCACCAATGGACAGATCATCCAAAATGAAAATGAATAAGGAAACACAAGTTTTAAATGATACATTAAACAAGATGGACTTAACTGATATTTGTAGGACATTCCATTCAAAAACAACAGAATACACTTTCTTCTCAAGTGCTCATGGAACATTCTCCAGGATATATCATATCTTGGATCACAAATCAAGCCTTGGTAAATTTAAGAAAATTGAAATCGTATCAAGTATCTTTTCTGACCGCAATGCTATGAGACTAGATATCAATTACAAGAAAAAAACTGTAAAAATTACGAACACATGGAGGCTAAACAATACACTACTAAATAATCAAGAGATCACTGAGGAAATCAAAAAATACCTAGAAACAAATGACAATGAAAACACGATGACCCAAAACCTATGGGATGCAACAAAAGCAGTTCTAGGAGGGAAGTTTATACCAATAAAATCCTACCTCAAGAAACAAGAAAAATCTCAAATAAACAATCTAACCTTACACATAAAGCAATTAGAAAAAGCAGAACAAAAAATAAAACCCAAAATTAGCAGAAGAAGAGAAATCATAAAGATCAGATCGGAAATAAATGAAAAAGAAATGAAGGAAACAATAGCAAAGATCAATAAAACCAAAAGCTGGTTCTTTGAGAAGATAAACAAAATTGATAAACCATTAGCCAGACTCATCAATAAAAAAAGGGAGAAGATGCAAATCAACAGAATTAGAAATGAAAAAGGAAAAGTAACAACTGACACTGAAGAAATACAAAGGATCATGAGAGATTACTACAAGCAACTCTATGCCAATAAAATGGACAATCTGGAAGAAATAGACAAATTCTCAGAAAAGCACAACCTTCCAAGACTGAACCAGAAAGAAATAGAAAATATAAACAGACCAATCACAAGCATTGAAATTGAAACTGTGATTAAAAAACTTCCAACAAACAAAAGCCCAGGACCAGATAACTCACAGGCGAATTCTATCAAACATTTAGAGAAGAGCTAACACCTATCCTTCTCAAACCCTTCCAAAATATAGCAAAGGGAGGAACACTCCCAAACTCATTCTACGAGGCCACCATCACCCTGATACCAAAGCCAGACAAAGATGTCACAAAAAAAGAAAACTACAGGCCAATATCACTGATGAATACAGATGCAAAAATCCTCAACAAAATACTAGCAAAGAGAATCCAGCAGCACATTAAAAGGATCATACACCATGATCAAGTGGGGTTTATCCCAGGAATGCAAGGATTCTTCAGTATATGCAAATCAATCAATGTGATAAACCATATTAACAAATTGAAGGAGGAAAACCATATAATCATCTCAATAGATTCAGAAAAAGCTTTCGAAAAAATTCAACCCGCATTTATGATAAAAACATTCAAGAAAGTAGGCATAGAGGGAACTTACCTCAACATAATAAAGGCCATATATGACAAACCCACAGCCAACATCATTCTCAATGGTGAAAAACTGATACCATTTCCACTAAGATCAGGAACAAGACAAGGCTGCCCACTCTCACCACTATTATTCAACATAGTTTTGGAAGTTTTAGCCACAGAAATCAGAGAAGAAAAAGAACTAAAAGGAATCCAAATCAGAAAAGAAGAAGTAAAGCTGTCACTGTTTGCAGATGACATGGTACTATACATAGAGAATCCTAACGATGCTACCAGAAAACTACTAGAGCTAATCAATGAATTTCGTAAAGAAGCAGGATACAAAATTAATACTCAGAAACCTCTTGCATTCCTATATACTAATGATGAAGAAGCTGAAAGAGAAATTAAGGAAACACTCCCATTTACTATTGCAACAAAAAGAATAAAATACCTAGGAATAAACCTACCTAAGGAGACAAAAGACCAGTATGCAGAAAATTATAAGACACTGATGAACGAAATTAAACATGATACAAACAGATGGAGAAATATACCATGTTCTTGGACAGGAAGAATCAACATTGTGAAAATGACTATACTACCCAAAGCAATCTACAGATTTAATGCAATCCCTGTCAAACTACCAATGGCATTTTTCACAGAACTAGAACAAAGAATTTCACAATTTGTAGGGAAACAAAAAAGACCCTGAATAGCCAAAGCAATCTTGAGAAAGAAAAATGGAGCTGGAGGAATCAGGCTCCCTGACTTCAGACTATACTACAAAGCTACACTAATCAAGACAGTATTGTACTGGCCCCAAAACAGAAATATAGATCAGTGGAACAGGATAGAAAGCCCAGAGATAAACCTATGCACATATGGTCACCTTATCTTTGTTATAGGAGGCAAGAATATACAATGGAGAAAATACAGCCTCTTCAATAAGTGGTGCTGGGAAAACTAGACAGCTACATATAAAAGAATGAAATTAGAACACTCCCTAAAACGATACACAAAAATAAACTCAAAATGTATTAAAGACCTAAATGTAAGGTCAGACACTATAAAACTCTTAGAGGAAAACATAGGCAGAACACTCTGTGACATAAATCACAGCAAGATCCTTTTTGACCCAACTCCTAGAGATATGGAAATAAAAACAAATATACACAAATGGGACTTAAAGAAACTTAAAAGCTTTTGCACCGCAAAGGAAAACATAAACAAGATGAAAAGATAACCCTCAGAACGGGAGAAAATATTTGCAAATGAAGCAACTGACAAAGGATTAATCTCCAAAATTTACAAGCAGCTCATGAAGCTCAATAACAAAAAAACAAACAACCCAATCCAAAAATGGGCAGAAGAGCTAAATAGACATTTCTCCAAGAAGATATACAGATTGCCAACAAACACATGAAAGGATGCTCAACATCACTAATCATTAGAGAAATGCAAATCAAAACTACAACGTGTGATACAAGGTATCACCTCACACAGGTCAGAATGGCCATCATCAAAAAATCTACAAACAATAAATTCTGGAGAGGGTGCGGAGAAAAGGGAATCCTCTTGCACTGTTGGTGGGAATGTAAATTGATACAGCCACTTATGGAGAACAGTATGGAGGTTCCTTAAAAAAACTAAAAACAGAACTACCATACGACCCAGCAATTCCATTACTGGGCATTTGCCCTGAGAAAACCGTAATTCAAAATAGTCATGTACCACAATGTTCATTGCAGCTCTATTTACAATAGCCAGGAGATGGAAGCAACCTAAGTGTCCATCATTGGATGAATGGATAAAGAAGATGTGGCACATATATACAATGGAATATTACTCAGCCATAATAAAAAACGAAATTGAGTTATTTGTAGTGAGGTGGATGGACCTAGAGTCTGTCATACAGAGTGAAGGAAGTCAGAAAGAGAAAAACAAATACCGTATGCTAACACATATATATGGAATCTAAGAAAGAAAAAAAAAGGTCATGAAGAACCTAGGGGTAAGATGGGAAAAAAGACACAGACCTACTAGAGAATGGACTTGAGGATATGGAGAGGGAGAAGGGTAAGCTGTGACAAAGTGAGAGAGTGGCATGGACATATATACACTACCAAACATAAAATAGATAGCTAGTGGGAAGCAGCCACATAGCACAGGGAGATCAGCTCAGTGCTTTGTGACCACCTAGAGGGGTGGGATAGAGGGTGGGAGGGAGACGCAAGAGGGAGAAGATATGGGGATGTATGTATACATATAGCTGATTCACTTTGTTATACAGCAGAAACTAACACTGTAAAGTAATTATACTCCAATAAAGATGTTAAAAAAAAATCTCCATCTTAGAAGACAATAACCTGTAGTTTTAAAATGGCAACTTCCGCAGTTTTGAGGTTTCCAATATCTTATGGCCAAGACTCAATCTCAGGTTCATCTCATGGTACCAGAGCCATCCCCTGACCTCTACAGACTCTATAAAGGTAATTAGCCTAAGCATTTAACCTAAGAATGGGAACTCTGCCCTGAGATAATGACTTTGACCACATGTATTAGTGAGAGTCATTCAGCTTGAAGTAATGGAGACCCAAAATAACAGTGGCCTAAACAAGATAGAGATTGTTTTCCCTTTCCTGTAAAATTTTGAAGTTCAGTAGTCTAGGGCTAGACTACTGTGAAAAGTCCTCAGCAACTCATGTGCTTCTAGGTCACTGTACCACCGACTATAGAGTGTAGCCCTTGCCCTCTTAGTCCAAAATGACACACCCACCTTCCAAGGGGCAGGATGGAGGAAGGATAGGACAAGAAGGAAGAAAAAGGGGCAAAAGCTGCTTGCCACCTGTCCCCTGAAGTTCCTAAAAGCTGCCATACAACATGCTACTTACGTATCTTTTTGTTCAAAACGCGGCCATTCTTGGCTGAAAGGGAGGTAGGGGCATTTTACTCTTTGTTCTAGGCAGACATATACCCACCTACAAAGTCTATTCGTGTGGGAGAATAGAAAGAGAATGGATATCAGGGGACAAATAGAAGTCTCTGTCATATTGTGCTCCTGAAATCACTCTCTTTCTCTGTGCTAAAAATAAACCCTGGAGTCACCTAAAATAGAGTGCTTTAAATTCCCTGTTTTTTATAAAAAGCTGAGCTACAAGTCAAAATTCTGCCACTCAGTGTAACCACTGGCAAGTCACTCAGTGGTTTAATTCTTTGCCTTATTGTAATAGGGATGTCTGTCCTGCCACCTTAAAAGATTGTTCTGAGGATTGATTGGGAATAAACTGAGATAATAAAGGTGAAAGTAATTTTTTAAATGTGATATAAATAACTCTTGAGGCAAAGTAGAATTAAAGCAATAAATTATCTTTTGTCTTCTTTAAACATATATGTCTCTCTTTCAAAGCGTCTCCATTCCCCTTTTAGGTTTCTTAGTGAAATGTGGCAGATAGATGTCAAGAGAGCAAAGGGTCAGAAACAAAGGCGTGTGGTCTGATATCGATTCAGATAGGGTCATTTGTATATTGAGAAAGAAAAGGAAATTCTCTAGAATTTGCCAATATTTATGAAGACTCACACCATCAACCTGGTTTCTCAACCTTCTACCTATATTTAATTGTTATTATTAGATATGGGATTAGATCTTCATACCAGAAGTTATTATCCCTCGGACAAATTTTAGGTTCTAGCAATCTGTTTTGCAAAGGAAGCTACCCTAGCCATTTCGAACAAGTAGAGCAGCTATAAAATCAGCTGGTGTTTTTTAATAATTTTCTGGAGGGTTTAGTTTTGTTGCCATTATTGATGTTTCTGTTGTTGTTTGTTGAAAAGCAGTGGAGAGATGGAATGTCTAGAAAGCACCTAAGCATTCTAAACTGCTTCAAGGAAGGAAACAAATCCGGGCAAAGGAGTCTTGTTAAAGATAACTTGCATAGATGCTGTGGTTTTGCCCTGCTCTGCAGGAGGAACAGAGAGAGCACAGAGTGGGGGGATTGAAAGTTTTGGAAAAGCAAAGGACAATTCTGAAAATCATATTAGAGCAGATTTCTGGCGTCAGTTGTATGTTTTTATCCTCTTCCTGTGGTTTGGCAACATACAAAGTCAAGCAGGCTGTTATGCCCTCTAGGTAACCTGGTAAAGACTTAAGTCAGAATAGGCTGGGTTATGGTACACTAACAAAAGAACCTCAAATTCTCAATGATGTAACACAATAAAGGTTAATTTCTTTCCCATGCTACATACCTAAGCCAGAGGAGACTGTGCTCTACACATCCGTCCAAGGACACAGGCTGTCAGGCTCTATCAACTTCTAGGTGCATCACCAGGAAGACAAAGCCTCTGCTGTACCCACAGAAAGGAGAGAGAGCACTGGAGAGTCATGCAAGAGATTTTTACCCACAAATAAAATATACCCCACAAATAAAACACGTCACTTCTGCTCACAGCCCATTGGCCAGAACTAGTCACATGGCCCCAATCTAAATGCAAAGAAGCTAGACGATGTGGGCAATACATGGAATATTTGGCGATTTTTCTATGCCATAGTGATGGTTGAATTATCTAAGAAATGCTTCCTGCCTCATTTTTTCTTCATGCTTTCTATAAATGACAGGTTTTATTTTGAAGAACTTTCTTCTTTTGTAGAAGGTAAGACAATATCTTGGTCTTCCAGCATGACTCCCTCTCTGCGCACATAGTGAAAGAATAAAAATTTATTCTAAAGGGCATGGAAGTATACATGTATTTATTCTAAAATAGTCTGAATTGTGTTCTGATGAGAGTGGCTGATAGAACAGTGTAATAGGTAAAAGCACAGGCCCTAGAACCAGACAGCCTGGGTTTGAATTTCAGTTCCCCCATTTACCAGCTGCATGAACTTGGTAAAGATATTTGAACTCTCTATGTCACAGTTTCCTCATATTTAAAATGAAGATGATTATAATACTTATTTTATGGTTCCTGTAAGGATTAAATTAAAATTGTGCATGTAAAATATTTAGCACTAAGCTTAGCACTTACATGTTCAATGAAAGTTAACTCATTGTTTAGTGTCCCATCTTTTTACCCCATTGATTCAGTTTCAGACTCCAGTTTTCTAACACGTCTCCTTGGATTAATGATTCATTGTATAGTTTCCATACCCTTCTCCTCTCTCTTCTTTCTAAGTCTCTGCTTTTCTAATCTCCCTAGTTGCTGGTTCTCTCTTGTCTGGAATCAAATGGGGCTTCTCTAAAATTCACACACACACACACACACACACACACACACACACACACACACACACAATGTTAATGCAGAGAAGTGGCAATGCCTTTTAGTTCCTGGGTGCTTCTCCTCCACTAGTCCAGTCTGTCTAGCAAATAGTTATGTGACGGAAGGAAGAATAACAGGGACCCTGGAGTCTCCTTGCCTGGTCTGGACTTGAAGCTCTGCCACTTACTTACTGTGACATTGGGTTAATACACTGCTCTGACCCTCATTTCTTTATTTATAATGTACAGATAATAGTAATATGTAATTCATTAGGCTGTTGATGTACACATTTAGCACAGTGATTGGTACAGAGTAATTGCTCGATAAATGTCTATGCTCTGTAAAATGAGGGCAATAATACTTAAAGGACATGCATGAGCTTAAGGAAGCTGCGAAACATCATAAACTGTTATGATGAAATGAATTAGAGGTCCATCTGACTGCCCCCGTGGATGAGAACAAGAAGTTTACCTGCTAATATGGAGACTGACCTTCCTGACCCCTTCCCTGAAAAATATAAAGTACATTATTGTATCTTCATATTTATAAATATTGACAACCAATGGGCTTTTCAGTTTATTATTTTTTCAGGGTTTTACCAATTGACCTAGGCTGGCAATGTCTAATGAACAAGGACCAGACTTTAGACCAGTGAGTAAGTCTTGTGACCTCTGAAAATTTACATTAGCTGACAAGTTCTATACTAGTGCTGTGCAATAGAAATATGTGATCCACTTACGTGATTTAAAATTTTATAGTAACACATTTTAAAATAAAGTACTTTTAAAGAAAAAGAAGTAGGTGAGATTGACTTAATGATAAATTTTGTTTAAAATAATGTCATTTCAATGTAATCAATACAAAAATCATTGAGATAGCTTACATGCACTCTTATTTTGTCTTTGAAATCCAGTGGGTATCTTCCACTTACAGTACATGTTAATTTGGACTAGATGCATTTCAAGTGCTTAATAGCCACATGTGGCTGGTGGCTGCCATACTGGACAGTGCAGCTCAACTATTGTTGGGTAATCTGGTAGGGTAAAAACTTAATAAAAATTTAGCACTTTATATGGAATTATCACATCATATATGTTATATATTACTTTGTAATTTAAATAAAGGAAATAAATTTAAATGACTAAAATAAATTTAAATTAGAAAATTTAATATATTAAACTTTTTTTAAAATTTTACATTACAACACATATATCTCATGAACAAAAGAGAAGGAGGAAAAGGATACCAGACCATAGAAGGAGCAAATAAAGATATGAGCACAGGTCCTTAATTTCCTATTTTTAAACACAAACATAAAGAAATCGTTTGAAAAAAAAAAATCTTTACAAGTGAAAAAACGATGTAGGTCATTGAGCGTATGCACAGGTAGAAATTCTAAGGATGCTCACACAGTTGTGGACATTGGTTCATCAGAATTTACAAGAGAAGTCTGCTGTTCATTTAAAATATAATGTGATGAATGTTAACATTGAAATAGGTACTAAGAACTAAGGAAATGAGACAGAAAGTACTGGAATGAGTATTGAATGTTGACTACTGTGTAAGGTGGAATGAGTGAATGACTCCTAGAAGAAGCTACATCTAAATGGAAATCTTGTAGGAGTACTTGTAGGAGAAACGTATCTCAGACCTAAGGAATAGAACCTTTTTTCTCTCCAGTAAGAGAGAAAAAATACATCAGGCTTCCCTGGTGGCGCAGTGGTTGAGAGTCCGCCTGCCGATGCAGGGGGCACAGGTTCGTGCCCCGGTCCAGGAGGATTCCACATGCCGCGGAGCGGCTGGGCCCGTGAGCCATGGCCGCTGAGCCTGCGCGTCCGGAGCCTGTGCTCCGCAACGGGAGAGGCCACAACAGTTGGAGGCCCGCGTACCACAAAAAAACCAGCAACAACAACAAAAAATACATGTGAATTTGGGAAGTGGGGAGGTGTCTCAAGCCAATAAAGTAAGAATTTGACATAGGGTCTCCTTAAATAATCTTTTTTTTAAAATATTGAGTTAATATTACTATATTAAAACCCAGTAATAAAGGGCTAGAAATAAAGATGGGTGTTATCAGTCAGTTTCCAACCAGGAAATCTGAAACCACTTCTAATATGTAAAACAGGGAATTTAATCCAGGGAATTAATTATGCAAGTGTTAGAACCGCTGAGAAGCCAGACAGGAGAAAGGACGTAACCCAAAGATCAGGAGCCCCATTTACCTTCAGGATTGGAGGGATACAAGTGGGGTTTCCAGAAACAAAACCTGAGACCACACAGCAGAAGCTCAAACCACAAAAGGGGTTTCCTCACAAAAGCTGGGAAAACTAAGAGAAGAGCTACCTGTTGTGGCCTGGACCCAGGGAAAAGATGCAGCTACTCACCAGCAAAAAAGAATTTAAAGGAGACAGATGTGGAAATTCCCTGGTGGTCCAGTGGTTAGGACTCCGCACTCTCACTGGCAAGGGCCTGGATTCAATCCCTGGTCGGGGAACTAAAATCCTGCATGCCACGCTGTGCAGCCAAAAAAATTTAAAGGAGACAGATGCTCTGACTTCCCCCTCCTTTCACTCTCCAGTCTTCCTTCCCAGAGGCAAAAGCCTGCTGACACTGCAGCTTGGGCAAGGTAGCCTGCAGAGGTCCTTTCTCCCAAGAGCAGAACAGAGCAAGAACAAGGAATGCATCAGCTAGCAAACAGACTATGGACCAGCAGAGCATAAGGAAAACTATGAGTGATTTGTGTTTCAGTTCGTTCAACAAAAGTGTATTAGTGCCTACTGTGGACTAGAAACTCTTTTCCTATTGGGAATACAAAGGTAAATAAAAAAGATCTCTAAATTTTCACCAATAAAATATTTTGACAAGCTTTGTGAAAACAATAACACCTAATTAGGAAATACACTAGTCAGATAAACTAGGCTATAGGAGGCTTGATGTTAGGAGAAAGGTCTGGGGGACCTCTTGACAGGCCAAGGAAAATAGGGTTATTTGGGGGGACCTCTGACCTAAATGTGGATGGATGTATAAACATGGACATTAGGAATATCTGTCCAAATTCTGAATGGCTTCTGTCTTGGCCCCTCTCCCACTAATGGGATTGGTGAGAATTATAAACTACCGAGGTCAATATGGTTTGAAGAGTAGCTCTCTGTGTTGGAGCCAAACAGACTTAGATACGAACTCCAGCCTTGCTACTTACAGGTCCCATAGTCTTGAGAAAGTCATTTATCCTCAGTTTTCCCATCTTTCAAAGAGCAATAATAGTAACCCCTTTAAAAAGTTGTTGTAAAGATAATATGTGATCATATATTTAAAGTGTTTAGTTAAGTGCCTTGGGCATAGTAGGTGCTCAATAAAAAGAAGTTGTTAATATTTCAAACTGAATATGTAAAGAGCTAATAACACTGTATATACATTAGTCATTAAAACACATAGGTTAACATATATTCATATAAATATACTTTGTGAACACACATAGATAACATAAAAAGAGCTAATTTCAAACACAAGGTGTAACTAATAGTCATTACATTGTTAGTACTCTTTTAGAGAAATTGAAAGGATTTATAATTTTCCAGGAATCATGAGTATATGTCATTTAATATGCATTATATGAAATTTAATTATCCATTCTATAACTTTGATAATATGCTTACTTACCTATTACTAACAGATTTCAAAAGTATTTCTCCATTCCAGATATCACTTACATAAATGCTGAATTATTATTTACAGTGCCCACTACTTTGCTAAGTTTTATCTTTGTCATGCATGTTTGATAAAATCATAAACCTGGGTAAATCCAACTAGTTGTCACCTATAAGCCTGAACCCCTGCCACTGAACTGGTCAAAAGAAAAATGCACATCCATGCTTAGTGGCCTCATGTTAACTTTTTTACCATAAACCTCAAGTGGGCCCTTAATGCTGATAGGAAGTTTTACTCTGCCTAACTCACTGATAACTCAACCCCTCTCCCAGTCTCAGAAAACTATTCAGATCTTTTCATCCCTCAATCCTCAGCAATTCATCCACCATCCTAATTCTGAAATGATGACCTTACTTCCTACTTTACTGAGAAAATGAAATTAATCTCAGGAGAACTTGCACAGAGACTATCACCACACCTACCAATCACCATCTTCTGCACTCACCATACCTCCCCATCCAGTAGCATCTGCACCCACAAGACGGCCTCCTGCCTGATACAGGATGAGCTCTCCATTCTCCTGTCTAAAGCCAGTCCCTCCACCTGTGCTCTAAGATTCATCTCTTCTCACCTACTCAAGAACACTGCAGGACTTCTCCTCTCTTCCTCCAACATCATCATTTTTCAATCTCCATTAAATCATTTGCATCACCATAAAAACAAGCAGTTATTTCTCCCATCTTAAAACATAAAAATCAAAAGAAAATTATCTTTACCCCACTTCCGCTTTACCAAATCACCTAGCTCTTTCCTCATCTTTGGATCAAAATTCCTGGAAAAAAAAGTTATCTATATTCAACTGTTTTTTTCAATTCATCTCTTGCCAATCACTTAAACACATACCAATCAGGATTTTGTTCCCCTCACTCCAAAGGAACTTCTCTAGCCAAGGACACTAGCAACCTTCCATTGCCACACGCAGTGTGCAATTTCCTCTTATTTAACCTGTCAGCAGCATTTGGTACACTTGTCACTCACTCCTCCTGATACACTCGCTTTACTTGACTTCTGGTACACCACATCCTCTCCATTCCCTTCTTTCCTCAATGACCCTTCTGTTTCCTTTGGATAAAGGAAGAAAAAAACTTAATCTTGTCCTTGACCTCTTAATGTTGGAATACACCAGGCTCCACTCTTGGTCCTTTTATCTTCTCTATTCACACCCACTCCCATGGTACTCTCTTCTAGGCTCATGTCAACAACTCCCAAATGTCTACCTTCAGCCAATATATTCCTCCCAAAATCCAGATTCAGCATTCTACTTAGATGTCTTA
Organism: Leucopleurus acutus; assembly: GCF_964270905.1. Classification (NCBI taxonomy): domain Eukaryota; kingdom Metazoa; phylum Chordata; class Mammalia; order Artiodactyla; family Delphinidae; genus Leucopleurus; species Leucopleurus acutus. The sequence continues at coordinate 81,773,650 of NC_139151.1, forward strand.
AAGATACCTCAAGCTCAACATGTCCATACTGAACTCCTTATCTTTTCCCGAAGTTTACTATGTCTACAGCCATCCATTTCAGGTGGTAGCAAAATTATCCTTCAAGTTGCTCAGACCAGAATCCTTAGAGTCATCCTTGACTTTTTCTCTCACATCCAACATTCATCCCTCAAAAAATTCTGTTGGTTCTACTTTCAAAATATATCCAGAATCCGATTGTCTCATTACCTTCATTGCTACCATACTAGTCTGAACAAATATTTCTTACCCAGATTGCAATAGCATCTAACAGGACTTTCTGTTTCTACCTTTTTCCCCCTGCATTAGCAACACAGCAGCTAGAGGGATCCCTTCAGACCTAAGTCAGATCGATTGTGTTACTCCTCTACACAAAACCCTGCAATTGGTACCCAGTCAGGGACAGTAAAAACCAGTCTTTATATCGGCCTAAAAGGTCCTACATGATGTGACTTCCATTACATCTCTGACATCACATCCTAGTATTTCCACCATTGTTCCTTTGCTCCAGCCACACTGCTTAATTAATAAATATTTGTTAAACAAATCAATCCCAGTCTCCATGGAGCTCTTGGTCTACTGGGAGAAACAGAGATATATAAAGGATTACAAAAAGAAGGTGGTAATTAAAGCTCTCCTCTATCTCCCATCCTAAACGCTGGCAAGTGAGTGTTGAAGGTTGAGAAATTGGCCAGGGGTGAGTGGTGTAGGAGACCTAGGGAGGAAGCAAGGACATTTCAGGCAGGATGAACATTGCACATGCAAAGACCTAGAGAAATGAATCAGCAGAACATTTGAAGAATTACCAGTAAAGCATCAAAGAATAACATTTGAGATTAGAGGATCTGGATGTGGGAAGTAAAAAGAAATACAGTCTATACTTTAGATAGGAATCAGATCATGAAAGACTTTCTATTTGTTTCTTCCCTTACAGCTTTCAATCTACCCTGGGAGTAACTTATTAACCATATCTTTTTGATGAACCTCAACAGGGCCAAAGCAACACCTGGAAAGGATTCTGAATTCCCTGAGTTAAAGATACAAAAGAAAAACCCAGAGTCAGATTTAATTTGACAAGGTAAAGGAGTGGGTGTTCTACTACATCAAATTTAATCTGTATAAAATAATCATCTCTGGTAACATATTTCTTGATCTACTGCATTTAGACTATTTTAGTAAGGCTTGATCTCCCTGTCTATCTAAACACTGATTCACTTACAGTAAGCTTCAGGCTAACATTGCTCTTACTAATACCCAACAAATCCACAAGGTGTTAGTTTCAGACGATTTTGTATAAAAGGTGAACTGAGACTAGACTCAGCCTACAACGTTCCCCAGACAAGGCAGCCAACCACAGGTGAGTCTCAGCATCTATAGTTATCAAGCAGTGACAGTTATTTCTGAAATCTACAGATTTTTCAGGATCTGGAGAACAAATCTAGAGCTTTCCGACTTCTGTTGTGTAGGGAATTTTTGCTTGTCAACCTGGCTTCTTAAATATGGTTAATAATTGTAATCACTGCTAGCAAGCAATTGACTTTACATAGACCATTCACCTGGCCTCTGAAAGAGTCTTGTTTTAAACAATGGCGGGGGTGGGGGGGAGCTTGGGGCAAAAGCAAATGATAATACTTATGAGCTGCTAAAAATGAAGAACTAATTTTGTAATATAGAAGTTTCTTTTTCTTTTTAAATAAAACTAGTCTTTAAAATGATAATCAAGGGACAAATATGATGATTAAAATTACTTGCTTCCGCGTATTCACTTTAAGACAGTCAGCAGTACCACCCTAATCCTTAAACATTGCTTAAATCATTATATTAGAGTTTTGATCTATAATATGTTCCTACTTTGACAAAAAAGAAATTGAGGAGGAGAATAAGAAGAAATCGTTGTTCAAGAAACGAAGACGTAAAGAAAAGGAGAAAACATTGCTGGAGCAAAATGTGACTGGAGAGGATGGGTAGACCAATTATTTTTGGTTTGGTCAACTTACATAACAATTATAATGCTTTGGTCTTGGTTTCTCATGGGCCTTAATTGTTTGCTTCCTAGCCCAGGATGAAGTTGGTCCAGTTTTGCTTTCTCTTCTGTTGCTGGACAGCAATCTGCTGCCACTGCTGTGAGCTGACCAACATCACCATCACAGTGGAGAAAGAGGAATGTGGCTTCTGCATAAGCATGAACACCACATGGTGTGCGGGCTACTGCTACACCCGGGTAGGTACTTTGCTTTGCTGGAAGTGAGGGTGCTGAGGGTCTGGACGAGGCGGGCTTCATTAATTCCCACTTTATCAATATTCTAAGTTTCCCAAGGAATAGCCATGAGTCCCTTAGCTAGTGCTGTCTGTATTATGATTGGGGTTATTTACCATGATATCAGTTAAACATTTGGACTTATATTTGATTAGGGTAAATGCAAGAAAGCCTCAGATTTGATCTGATCAATTTAGTAATATGTCAAATCTATTTTTTAAATTTTATTTAAAATTTAAAACAATTTTTAAAAATTGTTCTATACTAGATTTTACATAGAGATAAACATACACACATTTAATAATAGAAGAGCTACAATATTCCCCAAAAGCCAATTTCTGTAACTGAAGCCATATCTCTACAATAGAGATAGTACCAAAATATGTTTGCAAGCCATATAAAAACACAGCCATGTTATAAAAACTGTCTTATTGGCCCACCTGAACACAAATGTCAACAAGCATCCTGAGAACACAGTCCTTGCAGACTATTAGAACCAAAATGGATCAGCAAACCCACTCACTTCTTTATACCGTTGAGGAAACCAAGGCACAGAGGCATAAAACCACTAGTTTGTGTTCACGCAGCTTCTTTGAATTAATCCAAGTAAAGAAGCAGTTTCTCCTTTTTCTTTTTTTTCCCCTATAGCACCTGGCTATCTATGCAGCATTTCATTCTATAAACTGACATTGAAAACAGCAATTTTTAATGAAATCTACTTTATGGGGTGGTAAATGAGTTCGACCAAACTCCACTTATCATACCCTCCTGGGATACAGACTTGGTGGCATGATATTGAAATAAACAGAAGTGCCAACTTCTTCCCTCAGTGAATTTTTTTTTTCACTAGAAAGTGTTAGAATAAACCTATACTACCAGGATTAAAGTTTTTATATGCAAACCATGTAGCCTTTGAAACTGAGAGCTCTGCAAAATACACAGCATTTAAGGGGGAAAGATGTCTACAGCTCATGATTTTCATGAGCTTTCATGAAAGCTTTCATAGTCATGCTAAGCTAAGCATTAACATTCCACATTATATATTTTTTTGACTTTTTATAAATCCTCAGGGACAATGTATTTGGAAAATTTTTCTGAGAAATTAAACTTCAGTGTTTTATATTTTATAAATCCTCAGGGACAATGTATTTGGAAAACTTTTCTGAGAAATTAAACTCCATTGTTTTATGGTTCAAGTTGTCATTATTATAGCTTTCAACTAAGTATAAAAAGTCATTAAAATTTGTCATATTTCCCTTTTCATCATTTTTCTATATTAAAATTCAATCTCTATAGTTGGAGAAATAATTAATATTTTGACATAGACATAAGGAATAGGAAAAGGAACAACTTATATTTTCTGTAAGATTTCCAAAACAATCAGGAAACATTGGTATAGCATATAGGTCACTGCTGAGATCATGTTTCCTTGGTTAGGAATTCCATAAGTGAGCTTTAGTGGGTAAGCGTTAGAGCAAGCGGTATTCAATCCCTGTCTCATTTTGATTAAGCTAAACAGAAAGTTCCAGAATACTGTAACTTAACTCTCTCTCTCTCCTAAACCACTCAGGATCTAGTGTACAAGGATCCAGCCAGGCCCAACATCCAGAAAACATGTACCTTCAAGGAGCTGATGTATGAGACGGTCAAAGTGCCTGGCTGTGCTCACCATGCAGACTCCCTGTATACGTACCCAGTAGCCTCTGAATGTCACTGTGGCAAGTGTGACAGCGACAGCACTGACTGCACCGTGCGAGGCCTGGGGCCCAGCCACTGCTCGTTCAGTGAAATCAAAGAATAAAGAGCAGTGGACACTTTGAGCTGCCCACCCTTGACCTGAAGGACCAAGACATTCAAGACGTCTGTGTGTACATGTGCCCAGGCTGCAAACCACTGTGGGAGACCCCACTGATCCCTGCTCTCCTGCATAAGGGAGCTCCAGGAATGGAGAGTGCTGGGGCCTGGGGCCTGTCACCACCCAACCCTGTATTCTAGGTCTGGTTCCATAAGTTTTATTCGGTCTTACTTAACTTACAGACATGGGGTTGCTTTCCCGTTTAATAATCTTAGAAATCCTCTCAGGCAATCCCTTCCTCTTAGACATAGGGATATGGGCCCAGAGGAGGGAAATGAGCTAAGACTGGGTGAAAGTACTAAATGTAGCATTCTCCTGCCAGACTCCTGAGCCCTCAAGAGCAGTCCCAGTCTCTTCTTCGTGATTGTAGCCTCAATGCCTAACTTCGTGACTAGACTTTAGTAAGAAACTCAATAATGGCTTCCTTAAGGAAAGTAAGAGCAGAAAGGTAGCGGGTAGGACAACACTGAAAGAGGATGTCTGAGGCTATCTGATGAGGCTGTGCTCAGCAATGCTGGTCAGTCCACGGAAGCGGGGCATCCATTCCAGTTCCGCTTCACCTCTTCTTCTCTGGCACATGGAGGGTGGATGGAGACAGGATGCATCTCTCTGAATTGCTCAGGCAGGTGGTGGTTAACGAGCTCAGGATTTACAAGCTATTACTGCCAACCCCTTTAGTTAAGGGCAAAAGCAAGAAATGTTAATGTGGGCTTGCGGAAATTAGCCCACATCTACTCCATCATTTAAATAAATTGAACAAATGCTGTCGGGCTCCTGCAAAACTCCCTTTGGGAAGTAGGAAAAAAACTACATCGCCCTGCCCTCCAGGCTGGGATCCACACCTTTGGAGAAAGGAGGATTTGAAAGCAGGTTTGAAAGCAATTTTGGCAACTTTATAAGTACATTTATCTTACCTACAAATACATTTGTGTAAAGAAATAACTCTTTTAGGAAGAATTAGCCATGAGAAAAAAAAATGCTGTTTTCTAGAATCCTCTCTATATCAGTCTTTTGTCTATCAATGTTCTCTCAAATCTGTTTCTTTCAAGAGGGTAAATATTGAAACTATTTCATGAGTTGATTTCGAGATGTTACCTCTTTTAGTTATTTACTTGTTTCATCTTCAGATTGTTTAATTTATTTAAATCTTATTTTTTTAATAAAGATACTCGCCACCAGAGTCATAGATTTGGAGTTTTTTTCCCACATAAAAGATGACTAAAATGTCTATATGTTTATAATATTAGTAGAAAGAATCTTACAAAAAATTTCTAGTGCATCTGTAATATTTACTTGTCCTGACCTTTGGAGATATTAAAATTAATTTTGTTGCATTTCTAAAAGTATTTCCTTGTTTCCTTGTTTAAATTTCCTGTCACTATTTGAAGTCACTTTCTAATGTAGTGGGGAAAGAAAAAGCAAAGAGAGAATCACAGAGGAAATGGGGTCACTGGAGAGTCTCTAGTTCATTCCTTGGATTTTTGATATTGAAGCCCAAAGATGTCAAGTGACCCAGACAAGATCACAAAGACTGTTTATGGCAGGCAGGATAAGAATCCTGGCTTCCCAGCTCTTAGCCCAGCTCTCCTATGGCTACTCTATCATATTAAGTCATTTTGGCAAGGATTGAAGCAAAATTGCAGGTACTGATAATCAGCTATGTCCATTCAAATCTGCTATTGAGTGTGGCTTATAGCTATATTCTCTACAACATTTTGATACATTGAAATTGGAGCTATATGTTTAATAAGATGCTTTAAATTATAACACAGCCTTTTCCTTCTCCCTATACTTTTGAAAATCAAAATAATTGCTTTCGCTTTACAGGTACTAGAAGGCAATGGCTCCAGAGTTAATTTGTCTTAATCATCTTGACCAGATGTGTGTCATCCTGAACAAATTACTTTAATTTTCTGGACCTCAGATTCTTAACTATAAAGTGAAGATACTAATATTATCTGCCTCAGAGGATTATACTGATAATTAAACAGAATAACACATATAGAAAGTTTAGAATAATGTCTGGCACATAGTAATTCCTCAGTAAATATTAGTTGTTATGCCTTGAGCCAATGTAGCAAGTTGGTAAATCAGATTTAAAAACAACCCAGCTTAGCCTCTTTCTAGTAATCTTAGGTAAACTATTTAACCACTCTGGGTCTCACTTTTCTTACCTTTTTAAGTGGAATACTATCCCACTAGGTTGCTGTGAAGGTTAAAAAAGATAATGCATGTAAGGTGCTTGGGAGTTCCAACAGAAGAGCTATAAACCTGATAAAGAGAGACTTTTCACCACTTAGCTAAAAAAGGTCAAGGTCAAAATGCTAGGAAGCAGCAGCAGCTTCTGCTTGAGGCCCCTCCATGCCACACTGAAGTGCAACCCTTCCTGAAGAAGCAAGAGAGAAAATCTGTGAGCCCTCCAGGGCCATGCGAAGAAAAGGCACTCCTCCACAGGCCACCATTTGAGTTGAAGCCCATACTATCTCTCCCCAGCACTATGGCAAGGGTCTCTCTTAGCTCTGGACAGTCCTCACACAGCAACAAGAACTATCCTTCTAAACCACAACCTTGACCATGCTTAATAATGAATGGGATTTCCCATTGTTTTCAAGAGGATAAAATTCTAATCTTTTTTTTTTTTTTTTTTGGCCATGTGTCACACAGCATGCAGGCAGGATCTTAGTCCCCCAACCAGGGATTAAACCCACACCCCCTGCAGTAGAAGCGCAGAGTCTTAACCACTAGACCACCAGGGAAGTCCCATCTAATCTTTAGCTAGCACATAAGGCCCGTCATGGTCTGACCTGTGATTACCTCTAACTTCGTATCTCCCTCTTCCCCAAGAGGCTGCTAGACCTGGAGACCAGCTGTGAGGGTTGAGGGAGGATTTTGTGTCTTCCACTCCTGAAATGATTTAGCCATAATACCATGCCTTTCATCCCACAAGAGATGTGGCTATGATTTTAAACTAGTCAGTAAGTCAGCGGCACTGAATTCCAAGTGATAAAAAAAAGTGATGCCAGTCCATAAGATTAATAAACACTGGGTTCATGACAGTGAGGAAAGAGAAAGAGGAATGGAAGTACTTAGGGGGCCTCAAACTATATCTGTAATGTTTACATCTTAAGATAAATCTGAGTCACAAATACGGTATAACGTTAATATACATAAATCTGGGAGAGGGCCATGCAGGTGTTTACTATTTCTTGCAGGCATGTAAAGTGCTTGCGAGTTGAAACTAACAAGGCATCTTTATGTGCCTTATATTTTTAATTCTGATTTTATGTCTACTGTAAGAAAAATGAAATGGGCTCTAAGCCTAAAGTCACACAGCTAGTGAGGAAAGGCTCAGTCATTAATATTCACTTGGGGACTGTGGCAGAGAATTCAGTGTGCAGCAAGATTTGTGCCTATTTCTTCCTGGCTGTAAAGCTGGACTACATTTCCCAGCTTTCTTCATAATCAGGTATATCCATATTCCAGCCAATGAAATGTGAGCAGAAGTACAATGAGATATTTCCATACCCGGCCCACAAAATCCTCTCATAAGGATTTCCCTTCTCTTCCTCTATTGGCTGAATGTCACCGCCCACAGTGGCCTTGAAAGCTTTGTGTTGGTGAGAACAGGATCGTCATCAGCCTGGATTCCTGAATGTCTACATGGAATGCTGTGCCCCAACATCAACAGCCCTTAATAGCAAACCAGATGGACTTGGCTTCTGTCGGTTAAGTTGCTGATTTTTGTGGGTTTATATGCTAGGAAAAAATTGCATTATTTTAATAATACATTAATTGGTACTGGATGTGGAGGGCTGCATTAACAAAAAACTTAGTGTATATGGCACTGGCTTAGTGGTCCTGCAACAGAATAAGAGTGATAATCAGAGTAAAAATTTCCCCTGCGAAAACACGAAGAACAACCACATGCCTACTGAACCTTTAGCTTGGTGGTCAGGAAATTATGCCCCAGAGGCAAAATCTGACCCTCTTCTCAAAATAAATTTACTGGAACACGGCCATACCCACTTGTTTACATATTGTCTAAGGCTTTTTCTGTACTACAACAGCAGGATTCAGTAGCTGTGACAAGACTATATGGTCCACAGAGTCTAAAATATTTACATCTAGACCTTTAATAGAAAAAGTGTGACAACTCATGCTGTAAGGGAAAGGTTTACGAAGAGTCTGAATGTTAATGGGATTGGACTTTTACTTCCTAGTTATTAAAGAGATGGCTTGTTTACAATGGGACGTAAAAGGAAATGGAGAAAGTTCAGGAATTTGAAGCCTTGGTGGTATATCAAAGCCTATTGCTTCTAGATCCCAAATAATAAGAGATAAGATAAATTTGAGGAAAAAGAGCCATTAAGATTCAGGCCTGAGGTACGACAGATATAGGGTGTGGCCTTCCCACCCAGGTCTTTTATCTTGTGGTAGAACCATTAAATTGTGAGGAAGCAAAAATATATATATTAAGATTGATAATTATGTTTAAGAAGAGAACATTAGATGTGTTTATAGGCACCAGGAACCAAATGAAGGTTGTTTTTAAGGGAGTTTATTGCCAAAAAAACTAAGACCAGACTAAAATTACCTGATTGTTTGCACAACCTTCGGGTCCCCTAACTTGACAAGCAGGAAGTAGGCTACTAGATCTATACAACCCCAAGGATGGCATCTCTCCAATACCTACTTCAAATGTGGCTGTGGAAGATAATGGATATGGAACAACCTTCTAGATGATGGAGCCAGGAGCTATGGAGAATAATGGACAAGGAAAGAATGTTCCTCCAGAAGAATCATCATCTAATTAAGGAACTTCCTCCACTGCCAAGAAGCAGGATTCCATAGAGCTTGCCAAGAAGGGTTTGATCATTGCTTAATCCAGTGAGCTATGTTTTCTAGTCTTCCTTTTTATGAATGGAAGTGTTACTGTGAACAGTGTTATTGTGTGGAAGTGTCCCAACTTCATCACTGAATACTGAATGGAGGGAGACAAAAAAGATAACTTGTCTTTTTAGTTCATGGGTTGCCAGCCCATAAGGAGGCTCATCTGGAAAATGGGGAATTGGATTTAGAGATGAATGAGATCTTTGGAGAGGGAAGGAGGTGGTTCCATCTCGGGGAGAAAGATGAAACTGTATTCGTTCTCAGAGATTTGGACTGTGACAGAGATTGTTACATGTTCACCAAAACCCTTTCTCTAGTCTTCCTGGGGACATACATAATGTACTTTTCCCAGCCTCACCTGTAGAAAGGTTTGATTATGTAACTGAGTTCTAGCAATGGAGGTTATCAGAAATGATACGCACTCTGTCTAGGTCTGGCTCGTAAACCCTTCCCACAGGTGAATCTACTCCCCCCCCTCTTGAATGGCTGAATGTTCATGCTTAAAGCAAGCATGGAAGCCCTGTATAGAAGATGGCAGAGCATCCATGAGCCTGTATCCCTGAATGACCAGAGGACCCACACGCACCCACTCACCTGCTCCCTCTGAGAGGGCTTTATGTCAGCAAGAAATAAACTTCTCTTGTGTTAAGTCACTGAGACTTGAGGGTTTATGTTACAGCAGGTAATGCTACCTTAACAGGTATCCACAGTATCTCAGGAACTTAAATACAATGTTTCACACCAAGCCACAGGAACCAAGCACAAAACAAGTTATCTACTATTGTTCCCATATACACCCTAGATCACCAGCTTCTGGTCAAAAAAGAAAAAGACTTGTTAATTAGTACTTTAACTTTGATCCCAGATATATGTGCCTGTGTGTGTGTAATTTCCCTAAACGGAACTTCCTTCGTCTTTCAGTCTGAAAATGGATTCAGGGAATGACACTGAAGAGCCCTGCTGTCTAGTGAAAAACCCTAAATAAAAAGTCAAGCTAGTGCCTCCTGCCTGTTCCCCGGGTAAAGTCCCTTTCCCTGAGGCAGTATGATCACAGAGCTACTAACTGGGGAATACAGAAGTTCTCATGACTTCAAGGCCTGCGTGCTATCTACTGTGCTCCACTGTTTCTCCACAAGCTTCACTGCAAGGGTATTTTAGGGGGTGGGGTCCATGTAGAGGCAGACCTCTGGACAACCTTTGGCTAGAACTTAAAATGTTGTTCACCCTCAGTTCACTGATAAGGTTTTAATGAATCCAGGAACTCACATGGCACTAGGATTAAATGCTGCCTTTCAAATGAGATTACTTCAAAGCCTCAACCCACTTTGGGGAAACAGTGGTTGATCCTGGGGGAGAGGTAATATTGATTAGACCAAATATTAAAGATTAGTACCAGGGAGACTGGTGAAGCACAGAGGAGCTAGGAAAAGAATTGGGGTTATTAAGCAATAAGTCTTCAAAGGCTCCTGTACATGGAACATATCTATTTCCAGTTTAATATAATTTTTCAAAATCTAGAGCACAATGTCTTTACCCCATTAGCATTTCTTTCTCAATCTTCAATATAGATGCTGAAAAGATCAGCAAATAAGATCAATAATAAAAAAAAAATCTGAGCCACTTTGAAGCAATATATGTAATGATCACATGTAAAGCCTGTATATAGAATATGGTCTGCCGGCCCATGTGAAGACACAGGTATTTAGACAATCAGCTCACATTAAATGATGAAAATAATAAACATTCAGAACCAACTGAAATAATAGATGTTGCATCTAGGAAGTCAGTTGTCCTTAAAATAAGCAGAAAGACAAGGGCCCCTCACACTGGAGCTGAGATACAAGTAAATACTGAAGATGTGGCTGCAATGAGTGTGCAGTGAACTCAGTGCTGCTGGGTGAAGTTTACCATATTCTTCCAGCCAGAGCTTTTATATTGGCAAAGGACAGACACTCATCAAGTTTCTTTTACAGGAAAGGAAGCTTTTATTGTAAGGATGTTCGTGGAATTGGAACTAAAATGAGAACACCCAAAGGGATCAAGGCAGTCAGGGGCCCCCAAGGTTCATTACTAGCATGCCTTTCTCTCTGCATAGCAGTTCCAATATCCTCAGTATGGATGTGTTGTTAATCATGGGCTCCTTTCAACACAGCACCCAATATCCATCAGAACTTCTTTTTGAGTCTCTCAGCTTAAATTTCCAAGAGAAAGGATTTGATGGACTCAAATGTCACCATCTCTGTTTGGTAGAGCTCTTCACACAAAGCTATGATGAAGGCCACTAGGTACCCCAACAGTAGACTTCTGAGTACCCTAGTATCAAGCTGCCTCTGGAAGCAGGATACAACCTTTGTTCCTACAGTGGCCTCTTACCAGCGAAGAACAGCCTGATGCTGTTTTCTTGAGCAAGGGGGAAGTGAAAAGGCAGTTTAGAAGGGGAAGTTGAACATGGCAGGCAGATTGATTGCTGTATCTAAAATAAATATTTATCTGAAGTCAGACCCAACGATTTTAATGGCATGGAAAAGCTCTAAGTTGTCATTCTGCATTTGAAAAGAAAAGGTGACTCATCCTTTTGAAGATATGCATATTGATCTGAATTCAGTCTATTTTCTGTACATTGGCCCCAAGGGATGAATATTATATGCTACTGGACTTCCCTGGTGGTCCAGTGGTTAAGGCTCCACGCTCCCACCTTAGGGGGCGCAGGTTCGATCCCTGGTCAGGGAACTAAGATCCCACATGCCATGCGGCATAGCCAAAAAACACAAAATTGAAATTTAAAAAAAGAAGGAAAGATGAATATCACATGCTTCTGTCATCGGTACACCAAACAAGCAGGATTCACGGAGTATAATCCTAAAAGCAACTTTATTTTGTTCCCCCCTGTCCCTTTGAATTTGCTCAGAAGTAGCTGTCGTTCTTCAGCCACTGCATGAAAATGTATCAGGCTAGAGAATATCACTGGTCACTCTTGAGTAATAAAATCTTCATTATTACTCCACAAACATGACAGTAACCCCAAAGCTTCAGTTCCAACTAATACCAAAAACTTCAACGAGAGGTGATATTAAAATTTTCCAATCGTTGGAGGAGTGGGGGCATGATTCTTAACTCTCTCTCTCCATCTGGGATTTGCACCCAAAGGTTGCTGACCCCTCTGGATTAGGATGCAGAATAGTAGGGAAAAAAGAAAGGACAAAAAAGATGATTGTCTGCTCTTAGGACCTGACTCTTTCCTGAGAATGTGTCTGTGTTCTTCAGAGGCTCCTCTGCTCGGACCCTCCAACACAATTCCCTTGACGTGGGTAGTGCATCTCCATAAGCAGACCTTTCCTGACCTCCCTCAGCTCCTTCACCCAACATTACACCTCCAGCCTCTGGCAAAAACCCTCTTAAGCAGGATCCCTTATTAAATAGGTACTCCTGAAGTGGGTTTCCTATTCAGATCCCAGAACTCTTGAATCATTGGCCCAATACTGGAGACGAGAGCAGTTGCTTTCCAGATTTGCGGCAGGAGATAGATGGGCCCCAGGCTGAGCAGCTGGAGTTTGTCCCCTGTGGACAGATAGTCCAAGATGAAGGCAATAACAGGAGGGAAGAGAAGCTGAGCACTGCCCAGGTAAGAGACAAACAGACCACATATTCCTCAATCTCCAAGTCAAGGAGATCTTCCCGACCTCACGTGCACAGCAAGCCTCCTTGAAGGTCAAAATGGGAGGGGGGGTGTCACCCTATAGTAGGTGTTGTCAACCTAACCATAGGCCTCTTCGCTAGAATCCATCTTGGCTAAGGGCTGCGTGCACACACGTGGGAGGACCCTGAGATAAACCAAATTCAGACTCAGAACCAGGCAAAGCAAGATGACTGGCCAAAGGAAACCTGGAAGAAATGCCCCATATGTGATTCAAACTACCATGAGGGCATGATTCTTTCTCTGAGCCCGCCTGTGTATCTATCCACAAATACCCTTTTTCCTCCTAATAAGCAGTTTACTTGTTTCACCACTTTCCATCTCTTTGTGGGAATTCATTTCTACAAAGCTGACAGGTCAGGGTCCTGTCACTGGCCACTGTCCCTGGTAGTCTTGTGGCCTAGGATTCAGTTCTCTCACTGCCATGGCCCAACTTCAATCTCTGGCCGGGGAACTGAAATCTTTCTTCAAGCCGCTGCAGGCCGAGGCCACCCAAGATCAGATCCAGCCCTCTACCCTGAGGTCACAGGAAGCTTTAGCCAGCTTCTTGACTTCTGGCTTTCTCAGGCACAAGTCAGAAATCGCCACTGCATCCACCAACTCTAGGGAATGTGTATCAAGCTCTCTGAATGGTTACATTGAAGCCTCCCACCCTTGAACTTGAAATGAGAGGGTACCTCTCTGTCTTGCCTCCTCAGCAAGAGTTGATAGAGTGGGAATTTCTCCAAAGTATTCCTCTTTGTAAAATCTCATTTCCAACTAAAACCGAGCAGGGCCCAGAGGGGCCCTCCCAGGTACAAAAGCCCCTCCATGTCCCCCTGTTTCCTATTTGTAGAAAAAACCTTTAGTTTCCTAGGTCTTCCCTGAGTTCCAAACAGCAGGTTCAAGTAGTTGCTAATTAGGGAAGTGAAGGAGTGCAGAAACAAAGGAAAATCAGTCAAGAAACAACTGTTCTGCCATAAGACAGAGTCTCAGTTCCTCCTCAAGGGATGTACTTAACAATCTGATGCAAACCCTTGAGCTGTTCTGCAGGAACTAAGGCCCCCACCCAGGTGGAGGATGCTAACTACATGCTGAGACTCCAGACTGGCTGGAACCAGAGGGCTGTTGACTGGGAGTTCTGGAACACCACCCTGTTACCTCTCCACCAACCACTCAGAAGAAAGTCATGTGCCCTGCAGCCCTCACCACTTGTTACGTTGCCTTTAAAAACTCTTCCCTGAAAACCACTGGGGAGTTTGGATCTTTTGAGCCTGGGCTGCCTGTTCTCCTTGCTTGGCCCTGCAATAAACCTTTTTCTGCTCCACACTCCAACATTTCAGTTTGTTTGGCCTCACTGTGCATCAGGCACACAGACCTGGGCTTGACAAAACAACCGTCAACATTTTTTTAATCCTTAATGAGGGTTAGAGGTTCTCTATGAAGTTTTTGGCCATCTGCTCTGATATTCCAAGAGGATGGTCTATCTCAGGGTTCATTTTGATATCTGAAATCTATTACATTTTGAGGTCTTGAAATCCCAATTTTAAACATCCTGTTTTACTGCCTAATACATTGTGAGAAATCAACTGATTAAAAATGAAAGAAAAACATTATGCTCATGATTTTTATTTTTGCCCTGTCTTTAGTTCAATGCAGGAACCTTCTCCTAGCTGTACACTGATCTGCAAATCATTCTTGAATAATCTATTCTTGATGATCCCAAAAGAAATGTAGTGGGGAGTGCTGGTACATGACACGTGCAAGCAACTAAAATGAAAATGATCTCTAGATCAACACAGGCACTGTGAGATGACATCTCCACTCAAATGCAATTTCACCATCTCCTAAATTATACTTTCCCCACCAGTTCACTTAATATGCACCTGCAGAATGCTGCTTCCCAATTTAATTTTCCTCTGGGCAATATGTTACATTCTCATCTAACCTTGAACATGTTTTATGTCCTTTTTTATTTTCTTAAATAAAAGTTGGGACAAAGACAAATGGGAAGAAGCTGCAAGGAGACAGGCCAGTGAGTGAAAAAGGAAGAAGGAAACAAAGCAGTTTGGGAAACGGTTTTAGTTCAGCTGCCATAACAAAATACCACAGACTGGGTGATTTTGTTGCAGGAAGGGGGACCCCTTCCAGGGCCTGAGAGTGGGCTCTTGTCTAACACTCAGAAATGAATTATCTGAGGAGACACACGTGCTGAAAAAGCAAAAGGCTTTACTGGGAAGGGGTGCCCAGGTGGAGAGCAGCAGGGTAAGGGAACCAGGAGAACTGCTCTGCCAACGTGGCTCGCAGTCTCAGGTTTTATGGTAATGGGGTTAGTTTCTGGGTTGTCTCTGGCCAGTCATCTTGCTTGGCCCATAGTCTGTCTTAGTCACTTGGGCTGCCATAACAAAATACCACAGAGTAGGTAGGTTAAACTACAGAAATTTATTTTCTCCCAGTTCTGGAGGCTAGAAGTCCTAGATCAGGTGCCAACGAATTCAGTTCCTGGTGAGAGCTCTCTTCCTGGCTTATAGATGGCCACCTTCTCACAGTGTCCTTATAGGACAGAGAAAGAGGGAGGGAGGGAGAGAGAGAAGCAGGGAGAAGAGAGAGAGAGAGAAAGAGAAAGAGATAAAGGACTCTCTCATGTCTCTTCTTATAAGGACACTAATCTTATTAGATCAGCACCTCACCCTTATGACCTAATTTAATTAATTACCTCCAAAAAGGCACCATCTCCAAATATAGTTACATTGGGGGTTGAGACTTCAACATATAAATTTGGAGGGAGGGAGGGTGAGTGGGGACAAAAACATTTGGTCCATAATAGAAATGATTATAACACCAGCCAACTTAACATTATTTTACTCCATGTTGTGATATGACTAGCAGCCTCTATAGCTGGAAAGGCTAAATGTGAAGGTGACATGGTCCTGAATTTCTAATGGTGAATCACAAG
Organism: Leucopleurus acutus; assembly: GCF_964270905.1. Taxonomy (NCBI): domain Eukaryota; kingdom Metazoa; phylum Chordata; class Mammalia; order Artiodactyla; family Delphinidae; genus Leucopleurus; species Leucopleurus acutus. The sequence goes on from NC_139151.1 coordinate 81,789,299, forward strand.
CCATATCAGGACCCTTTATCTTTAAGCTTACATAACCTACTGTGGTAGGCAGAATAATGGCCCCCAAAGATATCCATGCCCTAAACATTGGAACCTGTGAATATATTATGTTACATGGCAAAAGGGACTTTGCAGATGTGATTAATGTTAAGGATCTTAAAATGGGGAGATTACCCTGGATTACTTAGATGACCCCAATGTAACTACAAGGATTCTTAAAAGTGACAGAGGTGTAATTCCCTGGGGGTCCAGTTGTTAGCACTCCGTGCTTCCACTGCTGGGGGCCCAGGTTCAATCCCTGGTTGGGGGAACTAAGATCCTGCAACCACACGGTGTGTCTTAAAAAAAAGAAAAAGAAAAAAAAGTGGAAGAAGGAAGCAGAAGAGTAGAGTCAGAGAGAGATGTGACTATGGAAAGTCAGAGTGATGCAATGTGAGAATGACCTGACCTGCCTTTGCTGACTTTGAAGATGGGAAGAAGGAGGCCATGAACTAAGGCTGGTGGGTGGCCTCTAGAAGCTAGAAAAGGCAAGGCAATAGATTCTCCTCTAAAGCTTCAAAAAAAAAACACAGCCTGGCTGACACCTTGATTTTAGCTGAGTGAGACCTGTGCTGAACATCTACACAACTGTAAAACAATAAATTTGTGTTGTTTTAAGCCACTAAGTTTGTGATTATTTGTTATGGCAGCAATAGAAAACTAACACACCTGTCAAAGTCTCTCATCCTCCTTCCCCAAAAGTGGGTCCAACTCTTCCAGTCAAGATTCATATCTCAAATACGAATACTTTTGTGAAATGTAAAACATGACTGGCTAGACTCAAGGTACATGGGACCTGAATCAGGACAGTTTATGGGCTGTCTGTACAGTTCCATGATAAAAAATTCAGGATGCTTTCAGGAGATAATTTAATGTCTGTTTTTGATGCTAAATCTTCTAGACTCTAAGCACTCCTTGAGGATAGGAACTACTTGTTTGTACTTTTGTCTTCAGAGCCTAAAATTTCAGGGCTTGACATATGGTAGGCACTCAAAAATTACTCGCTGAATATTAAATAAAGTAACTATCACAGACTTTGGGTGAAATTTGATAGAATAAGCCTTAAGATACTTTATAATTTTTCACTCTCAATTTTACTATAAATAAACTTATTACATTTGTCAAGAATTTTTTTTTTGTTTTTTTGTTTTGTTTGTTTACAAGAGCCAGAAACTCAAGCAAATGAGGGGATCTGTAATACACATAATTAAGAAGGGCTAGCATGGTACCAGCTTCAAGTACACCTAAGTCCAGAAGAATTCTCACACTATGTCCTCAGGATCCTCTCCCTTGTTTGAAAAATGGTTCCATTACTAAAATTGAAAATTGTAAATACAGATCTTTAAACTAGATAGTCCTGATGATTCCTTTCTGTTCTAATAGATTATTGTTTCATGAGAGAATGTCACTTACTCACCCAGGGAAAACAGCATTAAAATATATTTCCACTTACCTAAGAGATCTCTCCAAAGACACACCAACAAAACAGAATTTATCACACCCACTCTTAAAGATATTCATTTCCCACACTTAAAGTCAACAGATATAGAAAATTATTTTTAAGATTATAATATAAATTTGAATATACTATTGGTGAAATTATCTCCTTCTTTCCTCTCCCCTAGGTTTCAGCAACAATGGAAACCGTGATAAATATGATATTTCATCCCCTAACATCCTATAATGTAACCAGGTACTGAACTAGGAACTGTGGATAGAAGAATGTATTTTCTGAATCAAAAATTGATCTAAAATAGGGCTTCCCTGGTGGCGCAGTGGTTGAGAGTCTGCCTGCCGATGCAGGGGACACGGGTTCGTGCCCCAGTCCGGGAAGATCCCACATGTCGCAGAGCGGCTGGGCCCGTGAGCCATGGCCGCTGAGCCTGTGCATCCGGAGCCTGTGCTCCGCAACAGGACAGGCCACAACAGTGAGAGGCCCCCGTACTGCAAAAAATAAATAAATAAATAAATAAATAAAATAAAAATAAAATAAATAAAATACATCACTCTGGCCATTGCCTTCAATATCAGCATGATTATCTACTGTTAGCTCCATAAGCAGAGCAGAAAACACAAATATTAATACAGTTCATTTTGCCAAAGAATTGCAGTTTTACTTCAATTATGAGATCCAGTTTGTTGGATCTAGTTTAAACACTGGGGTGTTGGAATTTTGAGACATGTTGATGGTTTGTGGGAGAGCATGGTAGAACCTTTAAAATTATTGCTGGCCAGAAAGTCTGAAATACAAGATCTTATCAAAAGGAAGAGTTGAAGGGATAAAGGAGAAAGCAGATAAATTATGAGACTTAATTCTGATTTATAAGCAGCTTGTATATAATGTCAAGTAAAATAATACTTAACCAGAGGAGATAATAAACACTAGAAAACAAAATACAATCAAGTGCTAGGTTGTACAGTACAGATGATGAAAGCTACAGAAGAAAGGAGAAATACATGTCCACTTCAAATATTTCATGTTAACTTCCATTTGAGTTCTGAGTGATTTTATACATTTTCTCTTTTCACATCCATTCATCTGAGCATTCTGGTCATCTCAGTAACTGACATTCTTGTTAAGCAAAAACCTGACCCCTAGATTCCTTATTCTAAATGACTTTTCATCCTACTCACTTGGAACAGTGCCACATTCAAAATGACTTTGGCAGATCCAAAAGTTAAATCATTTAAAGGAAATGTATTTATGAAAGAAATGTGGTAACTGGAATATATAGCCACTGATCATAATAAGCGAGTATTTTACTATATACTAGCTGCACAGGATGGAATGGGGGAGGAGCATTTCGGCCCACTTAAAAGATACATGAAGAAAGGTTTAGAGTTCTCTGAAACGTGACAGGCAAATGAACTATTGAAATTGCTATAGAAAAGGTAATTATATGTGACAAGTTATAATTTGTGAGGTAAAGCCGGAAAAGCAAACCAGTGTATGTCACTCAGCTCCAGCAGGGATCAAGCCAAGTGCATTCAATGATGTTAAACCAAATCACATGCTAATCTCCTTTTAGTGGAAAACAATGTTTTTAAAAAACAAGTTCTTATGTCTTACTTTCAAAATCTCTAGATCTTTTCCTCTGTCTTACTATAGCTGACTTTGAAATAAATATTTCATCTATTTCAGAACGTAAATTTAGTTTAACGGGATCCCGTTTCCATATTAACAGTTTACCATTACAATCTTTGTTTACAGGATCTACAAATAATTTGAAAAGTACTTAAGTTGTAGTCACTAGATCCAACATACAGAAATCCTGAAAGAAATGTAGGATGAGCAATGTCCCAAAGATGGTGACAGCACTGTAAGTTTTGCCAAAATAACACAGAAGCATTCACTTAATAATCAATAAGGAAGATTGTTATTCAGTATAAAACCAATTACAAATGGACATTTAAACCCAGTTATTGGGTCTAGAAATAACCTAAAGTTCACAATTGTAAACATTCCAACTTAAAATTGCAAATATTTATGGAAAAGCTATAATATACAAAAAACTGTACTATGAACTGTGAAAGATACTGAGAAGTATAAGGCAGATCTTACATTCAATGAATTTATAATCTAGTAATTTGACATAGAAAGTATATTGACTTTCAGTCTGTACAAGATGGTATTGACTCATTTCCCCCTGCTGAGATATGAATCCTGGAAATAACATAAAAGGCAACCAAAGGAGAATTCTAAAAGGTGGTGAGGAGAAAGTAACTTATGTGGATCCTAACTGGAGGAAAAACACAGCAGCTGGACATCCACCCAAGAGAAGAAGGCAACCCAGACCTGTGTTTATCAACCCCCAACCTAGTAAGGCTTATTCCTCCCCATGATTGGTCCTGTGAAAACATCCTGCAAGCCCAACACCGCTGGGATGATCAGGAGCCCTGACAGCAAAAAATGGCCAGACCCCTCCACCGTCCCTTCACACCTCCCTCAAGAATGTGCCAAGAAATGACTCAGGGACTTCCCTGGTGGTCCAGCGGTTAAGACTCCGTGCTTCAAATGCAGGGGGCATGGGTTAGATCCCTGGTCGGGAAACTAAGATCCCACATGCCATGCAGCACCCCTTAAAAAAAAAAAAAAAGGAAATGACCCAACCATATGCTATTTACAAGAAACTCATTTTAAATTCAATAACGTAGGTAGTTTGTAAAAGGAAGTTAAATGGTATGCCATGGAAACATTAATAAAAAAAATGTTAAGCAGGAATAGCTATGTTAAAATGTGATAAAGTAGGCTTCAGAGAAAAGAAAATTACTTAGAGACAAAGAAGGCAGTGACATAATGACAAATCTACAATTACAGTTGAGTACCTCAACACCCTCTTCTCAGCAAGTAATAGAACTACGAGAGAGAAGCAGAAAGAATTTAAAAGATCTGTACAACACAATCAACTAAGAGGTTCTAATTGACTTACATAGAACATTCCACCACTATCAGCTGAATAAATCTTTTTCTTTCAAGTGCCTATGGAACATTCACCAAGATACACTATACCCTGGGCTATAACACAAACTTCAGCAATTTTAAAAGAACTAAAATCATTCAGAGTGTGTTTTTCAATATAAGTGGAATCAAACAAGAAATCAATTACCAAAAAAAATAATAATAAAAGACAATAGGAAAATCTCTTAACACATGGAAATTAAACAGAAAACTCCTAAATAATTGATGAGTCAGAGGAAATCTCAAGAAAAGTGAAAAATACATTGGACTGAATGAAAATCAAAGTATGACATATCAAAATTTGTGGGATACAACTAAAGTAGTGCTGAGAGGGATATTTTTATCACTAAATGCTTACATTTGAAATGGGGAAAGTCTCAAATCTATAACCTAAGTTCCTACCTCAAAAAACTGGAAAAAGAAGAGTAAATAATCCCAAAAAACAATAAAGATAATAATATCAGAGTAAAAATTAATGAAATTGAAAATAGGAAAATTGAGAAAATCAATGAAACAAAAAGCTGGTTCTCTGAAAAAAATCAGTAAGTTGGTAAACTTCTAGAAAGACTGAAAAAAAGAGAAAAGACCCAAATAACCAATATCAGGAATTAAACTGAGGATATCACTACAGATCCAACAGACGTTAAAAAGATAAGGAAATACAACAAACAACTTTATGCTCATACATTCTACAAATTAAAAGATATTGACCAATTCCTTGAAACCCACAAACTACCAAAACTCAATCAAGATGAACTATCTATTATGAATAGATCTATTTTCATTTAAAAAATTAAATCTGTAATTTAAACGCTCCCAACAAAAAAATCTCCAGGCCCAGATGATTTCACTGCAGAATTCAACCAAACATTTAAAGAACTAACATCAATTTTACACAGCCTATTCCAGAAAATAGAAGAGTAGGGAACACTTACAAACTCACTTTATTAGGCCAGTATACCAAACCAAGATAGTTTAAATGAAAAAGAAAGACAATAAAAAAGAAAAATAAAAGAAAAAAGAAAACTATAGACCAATGGTTCTCATCAACTTAGAAGCAAAAATCTTCAATAAATATCAGTAAATCAATTCCAAACAACATACAGCAATATTTATACACCACAACCAAGTAGGACTTATTGCTATGTAAGGTTGGCTCAACATTCAAAATCAATGTTTTTGAATTGTCCCTGGTGGCACAGTGGTTAATCCGCCTGCCAATGCAAGGTACACGGGTTCGATCCCTGATCCGGGAAGATCCCACATGCTGCGGAGCAGCTAAGCCCGTGTGCCACAACTACTGAGCCTGCACTCTAGAGCCTGTAAGCCACAACTACTGATCCCACGTGCCACAACTATTGAAGCCCACACGCCCAGAGGCCATGCTCCACAACAAGAGAAGCCACCGCAATAAGAAGCCCACGCACCGCAACAAAGAGTAGCCTCCGCTCGCCGCAGCTAGAGAAAGCCCTCACGCAGCAACAAAGACCCGAGGCAGCCAAAAATAAATTAATTAATTTTAAAAAAATCAATGTAATCTACTGCATCAACAGACTGAAGAAGAAAAATCACATTAACACATTAACGGATACAGAAAAAAATCATTTGACAAAATCCAACAACCTTTAACAGTAAAAACAAGACTCAGCAATTTAGGAATAGAGGGCAATTATCTTAATTTGATAAAGAGCATGTTCAAAAACCTACACTAATGTCAGACTTAATGATAAAATTTGTATCTTTCTCCCCAAAACCAGGAGTAAGGCAAGAAGGTTCATTCTCACCACTCTTTTTCAACATAATACTAGAAGTTTCAGCCAGTGCAGTAAGAAAAAGAAATAAATGGCATGCAGAATGGAAAGGAAGGAATAAAACATAAACATTCTCTTTTGACAGATGACATGCTTGTCTACATAGAAAATCTCAAGAAATTAACCAAAAAACCTTCTAAAATTCTCAAGGTTGAATGATACAAGGTCAACACACAAAAATCAATTGCATTTTTTTTTTTTTTTTTTTTTTTTTTTTGCGGTACGCGGGCCTCTCACTGTTGTGGCCTCTCCCGCTGCGGAGCACAGGCTCCGGACGCGCAGGCTCAGCGGCCATGGCTCACGGGCCCAGCCACTCCGCGGCATGTGGGATCTTCCCAGACCGGGGCACGAACTCGTGTCCCTTGCATCGGTAGGCAGACTCTCAACCACTGCGCCACCAGGGAAGCCCCAATTGCATTTTTAAACACTAACAATGAACATATGGAATACAAAATTTTAAAACAATACAATTTACAGTCACTCTGAAGAAAATGATATCTCTAGGTACAGAGTTAACAAAACATGTATAGGATCTGTTTGCAGAAAATTACAAAATGCTTATGAAAGAAATCAAAGAAGACCTAAATAAATGGAGAGACATACTATATTCATGAATTGGAAGATTCAATATAAAGCTATCAGTTCTCCACCAAAGTGATCTATATGCTTAATACAATTCATATCAAAACTGTAGTAAGGTTTTTTTGGTAAACAGAGACAAGCTTATTCTAATATGCAGAAAGAACACAGGTACTAGAATAGTTAAAATAATCTTGACAAAGAATAAAGTGAAAGGAATCACTTTTCCTGATATTAAGTCTACAAGTATATAGCTACAAGTTATCAAGACAGTGTGGTATTGGCAGAAGGATATACACACAGATCAACTAAACAAAATAGAAAAACCAGAAATAGACCCACACAAATAACAAATATGCTCAACTGATTTTTCACATAGGTACAAAAGCAACTCAATGGAGGAAGAACAGACTTTATAAAATGTGGTGCTGGGGCAACTGGATATTCATAGGTGCACACACACACACACACACACACACGCACACACGAAACTCCACCTAAATGTCACACCTTATACACACCTTATATATATTGCGTGATTCTCTTATCAAGAATCACGCAATTAAATGTAAATACTAATAGTGTGATCTTTAAAAAAAAAAAAATGTCAAGCAATCAGGCATTGAGGTGCTCAATTAGGACAATGTGCCAAACCAAAAGTAAAAATCAAACTTTTATTCACTTAATGTGACAGTGTAATCAAGAGGTGCTGGCTCCCTAGTGTTATATATTTCCCCCCCAAAATGGCCCAAGGTGAGGGTCAGGTGGATCCAGCACAGCCTGAGAACGTTGTGTCACTGCTCAGGAGCCCTCAACAAAAGGTTCCTGCCTCTTTATGGATTCATGGGCTGGGGAAATGCTAGGAGCGGAAAGGCACTGAGGCAAAGTGGAGAAATGTAACTCAGCCAAGGACCTCACTAAAGAGCTCTCAGCAGAGGTGCTTGGGAAGTGTCTCAGCCAAGCTTCCCAATAAAGAGGTCTCTGACTCGAGGTGACTGAGCTAGGAATGCAGATGTGCACACAAGCATGGCTTACTAGTGGGGGCCTTGACAGCAACTCCTTCAAGAAAACTACAGTGCACTGGCTGTGTGCCAGCTGGTGTGGGGTGGGCAACCTCCCCGCCCTCATGCAGACTTCCAGTCACAATCGTGTAACTGTCTATGGTTGGGCCTGAAAGACCACACATAGGATTTTGTCCTGGAGTCAGACTCCTTAGAAAAGAGGAGATAATCTTCAAGATGTAGGGACAGGCAAAGGTTTCTTAGATGACACCAAGAGCATAATCCACAAAAGGGAAAAAATGATAAACTGGGTGTCATCAAAATTAAAATTTTTGTTCTGCAAAAGACTGCAATGAGAATTAAAAGACAAGCAATAGATTGGGAAAACGTATTTGTGAATCATATATCTGACAAAAAACTTGTATCTAGAATATTCAAAGAACTCTCAAAACTCAGTAGTAAGAAAAAATCCAGTAAAGAACGAGCAAATTGGACTTCCCTGGTGGTCCAGTGGATAGGACTCTGTGCTCCCAATGCAGGGGGCCCAGGTTCAATCCCTGGTTGGGGAACTAGATCCTGCATGCATGCCACAACTAAGAGTTCACATGCCTCAACTAAGAAGTCCACATGCTGCAACTAAGAAGTCCACATGCCACAATGAAGATCCTGCATGCCGCAATTAAGACCTGACACACCAAAATAAATAAATAAATAAATAAAAATAAATATTAAAACAAAAAGAATAGGCAAAAGACTTAAACAGATACTTCACAAATGTAGATATGCAAATGGTAAATAAGGACTTGGAAAGATTTTTTAAATCATTAGCTATCAGAGAAATGTAAATTAAAACCACAATGAGATAATCACTACACATTTATCAGAATGGCTGATGAATAAAGAATAATGGCAGTCCCAGATGCGGACAAGCATTTGGTGTATCTTTTATATATTGCTGGTGGGAATGTAAAACGGTACAGCTATCCTAGAAAACAGTTCGGCAGCTTCTTATGAAACTAAACATGCAATTATCACTTTACACAGAAACTTCACTCTTGAGTATTTATCTCAGAGAAATGAAAACTTATTTTCACACAAACCCTATACAAAAATACTCAAAGGAGCTTTATTCATATTAGCCAAAAACTGGAAATAGCCCAGATATCCTTCAACAGGTAGTTGTTAAACTGAGATAGAGACATACCGTGAACACTACACAGCAATAAAAGGGAACTATCGATACATACAATGTGGATGAATCTCCAGGAGATGTTAAATGAAAAAAGCCAATCCCCAAAGGTTACATACTGTATAATTCCATTTATATAGCATTTTGTGTGTGTGTGTGGTACGTGGGCCTCTCACTGTTGTGGCCTCTCCCGTTGCGGAGCACAGGCTCCGGACGCACAGGCTCAGCGGCCATGGCTCACGGGCCCAGCCGCTCTGCGGCACGTGGGATCCTCCCGGACCGGGGCACGAACCCGCGTCCCCTGCATCGGCAGGCGGACTCTCAACCACTGTGCCACCAGGGAAGCCCTATGTTTTGGCTTTTTGATTGCAAGGCATGTGGGATCTCAGCTCCCCGACCAGGGATTGAACCCATCCCCCCACCCCACACACTGGAAGGTGAAGTCCTAACCACTGGACCACCAGGGAAGTCCCTCAATGCACTTTAGAAACAGGCTACTAGAAATTAAAGGAACTTTATAGATTACCAATAGACTGCATTTTTTTACCAATATCGAATTTCCCTTCTTTGAAGTCAGGCTTGGCCATAAGACTAGCTTTGGCCAATATAACATGTAAGAAAGTGACATGTGTCATTTCTGGGCAAAGGCTGTAAAAGCCAGTGCATGCTCTGCCATCTTCTCTTTTTCTTCTGCTATGGCCTCACCAACGTTTCAGGTAATGGCCGCTGTGTCAGCCTGAGGACGATGATGACTTGGAAGCAGCGATCCCAGATGACTCATGATGGTTACCAACAGGAGAAGCAAGATATAAATTCTGATTGTTTCAAGCCTTGTAATATGGGTGTTCTTTATTACTGCAGCATAACTTAGCCTATCCTGACTGATATATAGTCCAATGCCTCTCACATCACAAGTACTAAAACCAAGAGCCAACAGCTTAGAGCCCAGCCTACCTAGGAAGTTAGTGATAGAGATAATACTATGACCTAGACAGCCAGAGTCCCAGAATGGGGCCATTTCCAATACAGACTTTTATCAATGTGCTTCAGGCTATTTGTTCATAAGAATAAAATTAAAATACAAATAAAAGTTCTGTACCAAACTGAATCATCAAATTCGTTTGCCAATTGATACCAAAAATGAAAGAACAGATTTTTAAAAGTAGACTGAATGAAATATTCGTACTTCTAATTTTATCATATAGTTCTGAATCAGCAGCCCCTCATTCAGAGGGGGAAGAAAGCAACTGATTCAAATGAGTCACGCTGGAGAAATCCTTGATATTTTGAAAATTCAAATGTCAACAAGCCACATAATAAGAGAAATGGGAGGCACTGGCTCCATCCTTTTGAACATTTCTACAAAATGAATCAAAGTCAAATATCAACCCTAGAGGTTTATTGACCTACAAAAAGATGTTTGGGAATTCTGTAAAGAGATGCTTCAGTGGTGGTCATGCATATTTGGGGAGTTAAAAGGGAATTTGTGAAGGTAAGCAGCATGTTTTTTCCTAACAAAGAGATTGTTTTACTCAGCATGTTTTTTGTGAACATTCTAAGAACCTGAAAGATTTCCCATGGTATATGTAAAAAATTCAAAATTTGACTTAAAAAAAAAAAGAAAACTTAGGAGCCATTGCAGAATCATTTAAGAAAATAGCCCTCCATCCTCATTTGCTACATGTCACACCAAACGAAAGAATCTATGCACTTCTCTGACTGCACGACAGAACCTCTTAAAAACTGCCCAGTTTCAGGCATTAAGGCTTTTCTGCAAATATTCTACTGTGATAACAGTTCATGAAGAGAAAAAGATGTAGCTGATATTTTCTTCAGGAAAACAACTTCACCTTGTCCTTGATTAACTATTCTATTAATTTTTTACTTCTTGAAACCATGAGTTTCTTCCCCTCTAATTTTAATTCTGATGATAAACATAATATGGTCATTGTAGAAAATTTGGAAAGTTTAGGCAAGAGAAAATAAATGCAAAAAAATGTTTTCCTACAATTCCACTCCCCAAGCAGAGACTAGTATAATTTTGGCAAATTTCCTTTGTCCTTTGCACATATCAAATAGAGTCAAGGTGACAGTTTATTGATAATTCTGAATCCTTTTTGTGTTCCAGTCATCACTATGTCAATAATATTTTCTAATATTATTTAAAAATCATTATTAAGCTCATTTTAATAGGTGTACAAAATCCTACCGACAAAATCCTATCGTAACATGTACTGTTACTTATTTAATCAGTCCCCCAACATAGGACATCCTGGTAATTTCCTCCCTTTCATCATCATAAGGTATCTGAGTTAAGTAAACTTTATTCCATATTCTTTTTCATTATTATTTTGATCTATCCTGAGCTTTGGAAGATTATTTAATATGGCCCTTTCATTTCCAGGCTGCCCTGCTTCTCCATTTAGCTGCTTCTTCTCTAAATTGTCCTAAGAAACTTGAACAATCTTCTCTTCACAGACATACTTCAACCTTGGATTCCAGCAAATGCTTTCTGGTGTTCTCGCTGATCTCTCTCCCGATAGGTAGGTAAGTAGGTAGATAGACAAAGATAGAGATATCTATAAAGAAAGAATATCTCACATTCATAAAATAAATAAATGCTTAATTAATTGCCTAAATTTTAAAAATCCCTCTTTATTTTTATGCATTTCTAAAGGCAAATATAGTATGATAAAAATAGAAAAGCATTGGATTGAAATCAGATTCTTAGTACAATTCTACTTCTCTCTTACATGTCACTAAATTACTTGAGCCCTGTTTCCTCATTTGTAAAATAAGAAATGTACCTAGAGATCTCTAAGTTTTCTTCTAATTCTATCGTTCTCTGACTGGAGCAGTTTATAATTCTGCCCAGTTGAGTGATCTTGTGTACCAACCAGACTTCAAAGGGGAAAGCTGAAGCCCCTCCTCGTATTCCAGATAGAACAGGTCTGCACGAGAACTAGAGCTTTACCAAAGTTGGAAGACTTGGGAGAGAAATCAGGAAAGTTGCCACCAACTACCCCAGCCTGAAGTACTAATGTGGATGGTTTTCAAGAGATGAACCAAAAGCTGCTAACAATCTGGTGAGCCTCTGGGAAGCTCCTCACACAAACTCACCCAGTCTGCTCACAGTCAACAGGTGAGTCTCAAGAGTTCACTTTGGGGACTTCACTGGTGGCGCAGTGGTTAAGAATCTGCCTGTCAATACAGGGGACAAGGGTTCGAGGCCTGGTCTGGAATCCGCCTGTCAATGCAGGGGACAAGGCTTCAAGCCCTGGTCTGGGAAGATCCCACATGCCGCAGAGCAACTAAGCCCGTGTGCCACAACTACTGAGCCTGCGCTCTAGAGCCCGCGAGCCACAACTACTGAGCCCACGTGCCACAACTACTGAAGCCCATGCACCTAGAGCCTGTGCTCTGCAACAAGAGAAGCCACCTCAATGAGAAGCCCGCACACAGTATGCACGACCAATGTGATAATTCTCAAGCTCATCTAGAAGCAGCTGGAACCTCTGTCTGCCTTCACATCTACCCTCAACTGCCTCTGGTACTTCTCCTTCTCTTCCACCTCAAACTCTCACTGAGGACCATGTAGTAAGGGGGATGCTGAGAAACGTATTTCATGCCTTTGAGAGTCTCTCAACTTCATCTGTAAAATATCTATTAAACAGATAGTTATTTAGTCTCTACTACAGTCATGGTACTAAGCTTGGTACTACTACAACAGGTACCAAGAAACATAACAGGAGTAACCACTGCCCTTAAGAAGCTTACAGCCAATTCGAAGAGAAGATACCTCCAGGAACCATAATTGGATGGATATTGAGCTAGACACTCAAGATATACGGGGGCCCACATTCCTTTTAGTGCTATTCAAAAGCCATGCTTTTAAGATACTAAAAGTTACTTATAGAAAAAGGAATAACAGGTGAAAATCAGGATACACCCCCAGAGGTTACCTGCTGTGTATATCCCCTGCGTGAAGAAAGCTCAAAGGAAACTATGTGGAATCCCCAGGAGGGGGCCCATGAGACCTATAACAGGGGACTCCTCAGGTTGGGTTTGATGCCTGGTGCTTTGGAGACTGGTGCTTCTTTGTAATCCCTGTTTATTGTCCTTGCAACATTTTAAATGATGTAAAGTACATGCGATTTTTTCCCCAAATCATCTTGTGATTCATTTCTCAAGAACTTAACAAGTAGTGCTTAGGATGCTCAGCAGATGCATGGCAGGGGTACCTGGAAAAGCACGACACCATGTGTTGTGGGCTACATTGTGTTCTTCCAAGATCTTTACATGGAACCCCTAACCCCCAAGAATGAGACTGCATTTGGAGATAAGACCTTTAACGGCATAATTAGGTTAAAATGAGGTCATATGGATGGGACTTCTTCAACTTGACTGATGTCCTTATGAGAGAAAGTGTGGACACACACAGAGGCACCACAGGTATATGCACACAGAGGAAAGACCATGTGAAAACACAGCGAGAAGGCAGCCATCTGCAAGCTGAGAAGAGAGGCCTCAGAAGAAACCAAACCTGACAACACCTTGATCTTACAGTTCTAGCCTACAGAACTGTGAGAAAATCAATTTCTGTTGTTTCAGCCCAGCCTATAGTATTTTGTTATGGCAGCCGCAGCAAACTAATACACTTATGGTAGCCACCACGGGCACTACCATGGGATTTGGAACAGCTGCTACGGACACGGGTCCTACAGCCTAAAAGAAGCCTCCTAACAAGTAGTTTTTGGCCAATGATCAGCATAAATTAATAAAATTCTCTATTAGTTTGAGGCGATGCATAGGTAAGTACAGAGAGGATATAAGCTTCATGAGGGCAAGCCCCTTACCTATATTACTGACTGCTGTATCCATAGTGTAAGCGTACATTCGATGAATTTTGAAAAATACATAATCTTATAAAACTATCACATACAGATATAGAATGTTTTCACCACCTCAAAATGTTCCCTCATGCTCCTTCACAGTCAATCTCCTTCCCCAATCCCCTATAATGGAAATTACGCAGAAAATAGTCTTTGGGTCTTGGCTTATTTTACTGAGCTTTGATATTCACCTGTTCCTTTTTATTTGTTAGGAAAGTCAGTCTCACACATGCAGTCTTCCAACCTCTGCTCGGTCACACAAAAATGGGCCTTAGGCCTGGAAAACTTCCTTACCAAGAGATACGGAGCCCACACAGCCTGTGCCAGGCTGACTGCTTTCCCTGTCTCATGCTGAATGAGTGTTCCTTTGTTCTGCTTAAGCATGTATGTCAATGGCTCTCAAGCATGGCCCCAGGTTTCAGTATTTCAGACTCCACACAGGAGAGGTCAGTGTCCTGCTGCTGCAGTACAAGAGGGGTGCACACAGGCCAATTTCCCTGGTCAGCTGCTAGGGGCATCTGCTAGCTATTAGAGGTGGACACACACACTGGAGCTGATCTTGCTGTCTCTTCTCTGTGTGAGTGAAAGCACTGTTCCATCCAGTGTTTGACTGTGCTGTGTTTTCCCTGGCAACTCTGATACCAAGTTATAGTGGGGGAAAGTGTTTGGACTTCTATTCCTGGGAGCTGGCATTGTGATGATCTTTGCTGTCCTTCAAGTAGCTGCAGTCCTACCCTGGCAGTTATTACTAGTACATGGTGTCCTGCCCCACATTATTGTTGAGTAACATTCTGTTGGATGGATATCATAATTTGCTTATCCATTCACCAACTGATGGACATTTGGAGTGTTTCTACGTATGGCCATTATAGATTATGTTCCTCTTAACATTTGGGTACAAATCATTGTGTGAATATGGGGGTTTTTTGGTTTGTTTTGTTTTTACTCTTGGATAAATATGTAGGAGTAGTACTGCCAGACAGGATGTTAAGTGGATATTTAAATTTATAAGAAACTGCCAGAATGTTTTCTAAAATGGCTGCACCATTTTGCATTCCCACAGCAACGCATGAACGTTACAGTTGCTTCTCATCCTCACGAACTCTTGCTATTAGAGACTTTTTAATTTTAGTCATTCCACTAAGTGGGCAGTGGCCCTTCACTGTATTTCCCTGATGACTAATGATGTTGAGCCTCTTCTCATGTGCGTATTTACCATTTGTATATGTTCCTTGATTAAACGTCTATTCATACCTTAGCCCATTTTTTTAAAAAACTGAGTTATCTTATTACTGGGTTGTAAAAGTTTTTTCTCTATTCTGGATACAATTTCTTTATCAGCTATCAGTCTCAAAAATATTTTCCCTCGGTCTGTGGATTATTTTTCCTTTTATTTGACAGTGTCTTTTCAAAACAAGTTTTGGTGACATCATCAAGATGGTGCTATCGATTGATCCTGACTTTAGTTCCTCCCACAAGAAGAACTAGCAATTATGCGTAGACAAAAACACCATTGTGAAAATCCCAGAACCCAGGGGTGGGGCTGAAGCACCCGCCTGGACCACAGAGACCAAGAAGGACAGCACTATAAAGGTGAGAAGAGAGGCTACACTCTGACCACATCACTGCTCCTCAGGCTGGCACAGTGCCAAACTGAGAGGGCCCCCGTCAGCTTACTGTTTCTCCAGGGGAAAATGAGAGACCAAGTTAGACACCCAGCTCCCCCAGCACTGCAGGACACTTCCCAGGAGGGCCATTCGGGTCTCACCTCCCAGGAATTACTGGGGTAATCTGCAGGATTCAGCCGTGGGGATCAGATAAAGATGGGGAAGGAGGGCGGGACTTACATCAATCAGATCTTGGTGGACCACATTCCTGCTTGCAGTGGCACCAGAGTAGAAATCTCAGCCAGTGGCTCTGCCCATCTGCAGAGCCAACTTGGTGGCCCCGTCTGGTCAGGGAGCTCATCCAACGTGCAAAGGGACTTCAATCTAAAATGGAATGGAGATATGAAATGGAGAATCTCACACATGCGCCCACAGGAAAATGAAACAAGAAATGAAACAGTGGTTTCCCCTAAATGCCTGACTAGAACTATCTAGAACTTATCTCCTAACCAATGAACATCCACCGAGAATCTCTCCCCATCGTCACTCAAGCCAATGAATTTGCGGCTCGAACCCTAACTGGCCTCCCTCGACTCTTTACACCCCTTCTGCATTAACACAGCCTGCCCCGAACCTTCAACAGACTCGCCTGTAGCTTGCTACAGTATGTTTCCCGAACTGCAATTCCTCTGCTATTCCCGAATAAATTCAATTTCTGGTAATATGAGCTTGCCTCAGCTTACCTCTTTTTTTAGGTTAACAGGCAGTTCTACCTGATTTGGTGCCCAGTCAACAGCCTGTACAAGGAGTGGAGCCCATTCTACTGTGTCGCAAGGGCAGGAAAGCAAATTTGCAGCCCTGCCCAACTGTTGAGCATAGGCTCCAGTCCCATCCATCCAGCAAGCATGGCCAAGAACACCGGCAACCACAGAGCCCATCCTACAGCCCCACTCTGGCAAAGAGCTAAGCCAGCAGCCCTTCCCAACAAGTATAGCCTCTGGTCTTCCATAACCAGGGAGCCTGAATAGTACCCTGAGCAGACTTAGAGCCCAGCCTACAGCCCTGCCCAATCGCGGACACCACCCAGGAATCCGCTTGAATGCACAGCCTAGCCAGCAGGCCCAACTGACTCTCCAGCCCAGCCAGGGGCACCCTCCACACACACACCTCAGAGCACCTCACCCACACAGAGACCCTGATAGCAAACCATGGGCTCTACCAGCTGACGTGTCCAGTACCCCAAACTGAGCTGACTGGTGAAGCTCTTTCCCTGCCAAAGTGAACCTGTAAAGTCTAGAAGAGGAGATGGAAACACGTAGATACCAACGCAAGGAATCCAGGATCATGAAGAATCAGGTAAACATGATAAAACCAAAGGAAACTAATAAAGTTCCAATAACTGAACCTAAAGAAATGGAGAGTATGAACTCACAAAGAATTCAGAATAATCCTCTTAACAGAAGTTTAGTGAAGTACAAGAATATATCCTAAAGGAAATTAGGAAAACAATGCACGAACAAATGAGATGGTCCTTGAGGGCATTATGCTAAGTGAAACAAGTCAGACAAAGACAAATACTGTGTCTCACTTATATGTGCAATCTAAAAAGAAAACTGAAGTCATAGAAACAGAGAACAGATAGGACAGATTGGTGATTGCGGGGGCAGGGGGAGGGGCAGTGAAAAATCACAAATTTCCAGTTACAAGATCTATAAATTCTAAGGATGTAATGTACAGCATGGTGACTATAGTTAACAATGCTGTATTATATATATGAAAGTTGCTAAGAGAATAGATCTTTTCTCATCACAAGAAATAAAATGTAACTATGTGAGGTGATGAATGTTAACTAAACATATTGTACTAATCATTCCATAATATATACATACATCAAATCATTATATTGTATACCTTAAACTTATACAATGTTATATGTCAATTATATCTCAATAAAATTGTGAAAAAAGATGAATAAGTTCTGGGGATGTAATGCACAGCATGGTAATTATAGTTAACAATACTGTAATGTATACTTAGAAGTTGCTAAATGAGTAGATTATTTTTGTTTTAAAATTTTTTCTTCTTTTTCCTTTTTTTTAATGGAAGTATAGTTGATTGACAATATAGTGTTAGTTTCAGGTGTACAGCATAGTGATTCAGTACTTTTGCAGATTATATTCCATTATAGGTTATTACAAGATAATGGGTATAATTCCCTTTGTTCTACAGTAAATCCTTGTTGCTTAAAAGAGTAGATCTTAAAAGTTCTCAACACACACACAGGATCATAACTATGTGAGGAGATAGATCTGTTAACTTTTACTGTAGTAACCATTCTGTAATATATACATACACCAAATTGCACACATTAAACTTATACAATGTTTTATGTTAATTACATCTCAATAAAGCTGGAAAAAATACTTTTTAAATGAAAAGCAATTTTTTCATTTTGATGAAGGCCATGTTATCTTTTTTTTTTCTTTCATGGTTTGTGTTTTTCGTGCCCTGAGAAATCACTGTCTAGACCATGATCACAAATATTTTCTCCAATAGTTTCTTCTAAGCATTTTATAGTTCTAACTTTAATATTTATGTCTATCATCTACTCCAATGAATTTTTATATATCATGTAAAATGTATTCCACATACATTAACTTTATCTTATCAATATACCTATATTAATTTTTATCTAGTTTCAATAATAGCATTGTAATTTTGATTTTCTTTTTTTTTTTTTTTTTTGCAGTATACGGGCCTCTCACTGTTGTCGCCTCTCCCGTTGCGGAGCACAGGCTCCGGACATGCAGGCTCAGCGGCCATGGCTCACGGGCCCAGCCACTCGGCAGCATGTGGGATCTTCCCAGACCAGGGCATGTCCCCCGGCATCGGCATGCAGACTCTCAACCACTGCGCCACCAGGAAAGCCCTGTAATTTTGATTTTTTTAAACAATTATTTCCCTGTCTTTTAGAAATATATACTGAAAGTCTTACTGATGAAATGCTGTTATTACCAGGGAGTATGAAGGAGTAGGCAGAAATATAGTAGCTGAAGCAGTGTTGACCACACTTGATGTTTTTTGGGGCTGAGTGATGGCTACATAAGAGTTTGTTGAACTAGCCTCTCACTTCTGTATGTTTGAAATTTTCTACAATAAAACTTAAAAAAAAAATTTGCAACACGAGGAAACTAAGCTAGAGAAAGACAGTTGAGAATACTTATGTTTTTAGATTTATTCTTGGTTAAGTCACACTTCAATTGAGTTACCTGATTAGAAGGAAGAAAAAATAACATAAACACGCCAAACACATGATGATTGTGGTTGACAATCTTAAAATGAAATCCCAGATGTATTATTTACTGTAACTCTACACAATTACACTCTACGCCATTTGGTTAGAACGGGATTTGCACTTAAAGTTGTGAAGATCAAATAAAATGAGCAAGATATCTGGCACATAAAAGTTAGTCTGATATCTTCAGTTTCATTACCTATCCCAATGCCTGCCAAATACTGGGCATGTGCTTCACATTTTAAAATTAATTTGATAGGATTTAATCTCATACTGCTCTGATGGCCTATATTAGAGGAGTCTAACGTAGAGCAAAATGGCATGCTCTTCAAGAATCAAAACTCTTAACTTGTTTTTGTAAGGTTTTGCCTTACAAAAATCCTGGCACACTGAGTACTTGCATTTGAGATCTCAACTGTACAGTTTAAGCAGCAGCATCAGATGAAAGTATTAGAAAAAGAAAAATGACCCCTGCTTTCTTTCCATTCTGCAATAGCAGTTCTATTTAAACTGAGAGAGGCAACAGTTCCAAGGATTAATTTGGTAATCAAAAGAAGTATAATTTCCTTTTCTTATAAGGAAGTTCCAAGACACATGCATAGTTACCTATCAGGCTCTCTTACTCTTTTTAAGGTTTCTTATTTGTCTGACATAGCAGCAGGAGAAAGACACTAATTTTCGAATCTTGCAGACCTAGGTCAAATTCTGAGTTTCTCCCTTCCTGGTAATCTTTGAAAGTCAGTAAATCTCTTCTTTGCCAATTTCATCTGTCAACTAGGGTTTAAGAACAAATATTTACTGGTTGCCTACCACGTGCCAAGAAATCATGTAAGTGAACAAAAAAGAAATTCCCAGTCCATGTGCAGTTTACATTCTAGTAGTTAAATAACTTACCTAGTCATATACTTACTAATTGGCTGAACCATAATTCAAAGACAGTAGTCTCAGTGTAGAGTATATACTCCAAACCACTAAGTTATATCACCATTTTATTGTGAGATTAAATGACATAAGCTGTGACTAGATGGAAACTCAATCATAGCAACTAAAATTACTCATTTTCTTTTTTTCAATCACCCTTACTAAGATATAATTTACATACAACAAAATGCATTCACTTATTAATTTTTATGGCCTCAACGTTGTTCATAATATTACCTAGTTATTCCTTCAATGTTTATAGTATCTGGTAATTGGTAACTTGTGTCTTCTCTTTCCTGATGAGTCTAGCTAGATGTGTCAATTTTGCTATTTTTTTAAACTAGCTTTTGGTACCAGTGATTTTTTTCTATTGTTTTCCCATTTAATATTTTATTGTTTTCTATTTTTATCTTTATTGTTTCCATCCCTCTACTTACTTGGATTTAACATGTTCTTCCTTTTCTAACTTCTTAAATTGGAAGCCTAGATTATTAATTTAGACCCTGTTTTTTTTCAAACATAAGCAAGTATGTTTGAAATTTCCCTCTGAACACTACTATAGCTACATTTCACAAATTTCAATGTTATGTTCTCATTTTCATTCCATTCATGTTACATTCTCATTTCCCTTGTAATTTATTTCCTGAGGTTTTCTCTCTCTCTCTTTTCCATCATTCTTCTAGATTTACTGAGTATATTTTAGTTTTCCATCTTGTTTCCACTACTGGGTTATTGGCTATACATGTTTGTAGTTGTTTTAGTGGTCATGCTAGGGTTTATACATCTTTAATTTATCACAATCTTCCTCCCTTCAAATAATATTATACTGTTTTCCTTATAAGAACTTTCAACAATATACTTCCATATCACTCTGCCATCCTTGTTTTTATATATTTTACTTTTACATATTTCATAAACATGACAATATATTTATATTTTTTGTCTTTAAAAGTCATTTATCTTTTAAAAAGATTTCAATTAGAAAAAACAATTTTGATCTCTACCCTCTTATTTACTACTTCTGGCACCCTTCACTCCTTTTATCTACATACAAGTTTTCATCTGTGACATTTTTCTTCAATGTTTTTTAAATTTTATAGTGCAGGTCTGTGGCAACAAATTTTCTCAGCTTTAGTTTGTCTGGGAAAAAAAAAATGTTTTCCCCCATTTTGGAAGAATAGTTTCACTGGGTATAGAACTTAAGGTGGAATTTTTCTTTTAGCACTGTACAGAAATCATTCCATTGTCTTCTACATTACTTGTGTGTGTGTGTGTGTGTGTGTGTGTGTGTAAAAGACCAGTTTTTCTTATCTTTGTTCCCCTGTACAGAATATATCACCTCACACACACACCCCAACTGCTCCTAAGAAATTTCTTTTAATAATTTAATTTTAGCAATTTGATTATGACGTGCCTCTATGTGGTTTTCTTTGTGTCTAATCTGCTTGGGTTGGGGTTCCTTGAACTTCTTGGGACTGTTCAAATATGAACATTTTTCAGCTACTATTTCTTCAAGTATTTTCTTGCCCTCTATCCCTTTTTCTGGGACTCCAAATGAATTAATATTTTCCACAGGTTACTGAGGCTCTGTTGATTTTTTTTCAGCCTTTTTTCTTTTTGACTTTCAGTTTGGGTAGACCCTATTCATATATCTTAAAGTTCACTAATTTTTTTTATTTTGCAGTATCTTAATCTGCTATTAATCTCATCCAATAAGTATATTAAACATTGTATTATTCTGCTCCAAAAGCTCCATTTGGTTCTTTTTTATAGTTGAATATTATTGTCATGGTTTCCATTATATCTTTAAGCATATTCATAATAGCTGTTTTAAGGTTCTTTACTGCTTTAGTATCTTTTATTGGTTGTTGGCCATTGTTAATTTTACATTCTTGATTGCTAGATTTTGTTTCAGCTTTTAAATAGCATTGGACATTTTTCTGCCAGGTGTTTAATCTGCTTGCCAATAAGGTTGATCTTTTCAAAACTTCTTTTTCAGCTTTGTTATGAAAAGTCTAGAGTAGCCTTTACATTATGTCTAGTTTTGCTACACTTCTAATGTATGACCTTTCTGGAGTCTCTATGGAAATGTCATAGGTGTTAAATGAGCACCCTCTAATCTAGCGGTCAGAATTTTAACATCTCCCAGTGTGTGAGCTATGGGAATTTTCAGCTAACAACTCCCCAACTATCTTTCCCCAGTCTCATTGGTTTCTACCCTATAAATTTCTGGATTTGTATTCAGCATCACACCCAAAGGACTCATAAGCAGATTTCTGGAGTTTTTTCTCTGCACAGCTCTCTCCTCTCCTGTACTCTGTCCTGCAAATTCCAGCTGCCTCATCTCTTCTCCACACTGTGATCTCTGTCTCCTGAAATCAGGAGAATCATCCTGGGATCCCCATCCCTGTTCCTCTGGCAGAAAACCAAAGTGATTTTAGGATTCACCTTATTTGTTTCCTTTCTCAGGAATCAGAGTTCAGGGATGCCTCTTATCCACTGTTTAAAAAATAAATGTTGTTCCATAAATTTTGTCCAGTTCTCTAGGTGCTTAAAGTTGGAGAGCTAGGCTGGTCCCAATTACTCCATCAAGTCCAGAAGTCAAAATCCATCTCATTTTCTTTTTATATTACAAAACATACAGTTTCCAGCCATCAACAGCCTCAAGAAAAACTTCTTAGGAAAGGTACATAAGAATTGTATCTCTAGCACATGAATATCAGGAACTGATGCTACAGAAACATGAGACAATTAATCTTTCAGAGAAAGTTCAGAAGAACAGCTATTTTGGAGTTCTTTGCTGCCAGCAGGGAATCATAAACAATTGATGGTTTTTTTTAAGCCTGTAACTATTTTTGGCTTAGGTCACTGAATCCATGCCTTTTTTTTTTTTGTCAGCATTTTTTCTCCAGTTAGTAGAGCAAGTATAGTCCACAGTTTGGCAGTTGGGATAAGCTACTGACAGGCCCTGTCATTTGGTTTGCAACTTTGGTGATGACATAGGGAAAAGTCCCTCATCTATGGTAAGCAGATGGGATACTCAAAGACATAAAAACAGAGAAGACATAATGAACTGAAGATGAATTTATTCCCTCATTGTTTTTGTCTTAGTGAAGAAATGCCATGGGAGGTGTTGGCAGAAGTCTGACAAGAGCTGAGGATAATCATTTCCCTTCTCTTGGCATAGGGTAGAGCAATTAGCTGCTCTTGGAAAACGGGAGTAAAGTTTCAGGGAAAAGTGACAAAAATGATTAGGCAGTGGAAAACAAAAGAGCATCTGTGGGGGAAAGGGCTTAAAACTGACATTGTTTATACCATGAAGAACACTAAGGTATCTTCACATATATTAGTTTCCATTTATGAAGCACATTAAAAACCCTTTCACAAAACACTGCCAGATTATCTGATTTTATCTTCATAATAACCTGTGAGCATAAGGTATTATTTCTATTTTATAGAGACATAGACTAAGAAGCAGAGTTTAAGGGATTTGACTCAAACCGCAGAGCCAGCTGATGGCAGAGACCAAAAAAACAAAAAAAAACGAACCTGTTCCAATCCATTCAACAAGGGCATTTTGGCTATCATTCTTTATCTCCATAAAGGATGCCACCAAGGAAACTAGCTTTAATAAGTGAAATCAAAAGCACAGCAACATCAAAAGACTCCAGAAAGAGTTTCCTGGCATTTTCTGGACTTCTGGGTAAAGACAGAAAACTGAATACACATACCTATTTTCACTACCTATCAAAGATCCATTGAAATAGTAAAATGATCTTTTTTTTAAAGGCACAACCCACAAAAACATGGAGAACATGAGATGAAACAGAAACAAATTCTGAGAGACTATAAAACAGAAGGAAATAAATATATGACTTAGCAGACACAAGCAAACTGAATCCTTAGCTGGCAGCAATAAACCCTGGAAATTGGCAGTATCAGGTATCTTTGGAAATGTGGGTAAAGGGAGGACTTTTAAAAAGAAAATTATCTGAACATCTAGTAGATCTCACACCCCCAGTCTACTCTGAATAGCCTGGAAACCAGCAAAGCTCTGCAGCAGCAAAAGATTGGAGGTCTTTTCTTTAAAGAATGTAAGACAGAGGTACCTCCCTTCTGGACTGATGTCACTGAAAATAGCTCAAGGGTCAGCTACTAAAAATAGCTTACTAAAAATAGAGGACATGGCTACCCCACCGGGCTCACAGAATGCTGTCAGCCAGCTATCACCGGCCAGGAAGGAGACTTTAGATTCTTCTCTGCAGAATCTCACCAGCGCTAGAGGATATAAACATGAGAGGTCCCCCATTCCAAAGGACTAGGTGGAGCAACCTGCAAGGGAGCTCTCAGTTGACAGTCTGCACTCATGTTTTCACATTCTTAGTGAAAATTAACCTTTTAGTTCCCTCTGAAAACTGAGCAGAAAACCACAGATCAGCACACATCTAGGGAAAACTTCCTCTAATATGTGTTTTTTCCAATGCCACTAAGCAATTGTCCAATTCTCAGTGGACACTGACTGGGTATCCTACAATTTAACTCAATTCTAGCACTATCTACCTGGAAAGCATCAGATCCCACCTATTAAGGACTCAGCCCTTCCCTTTCAGACTCCAGTCACAAGTCCCAATTGTCACCTGTGCTTCTGACTAAATGGCTATAATCAGAGGTTCCCACAACCCACTCCTTGGGTTCAGTTATTTTGCTAAAGCCACCCACAGAACTCAGAGAAACATTTGCTTATGTGTACCTGCTTATTATAAAGGGTATTTTAAAGGATATAGATGAACAGGCAAATAAAGAGGTGGTACACAGGGTGAGGTCCAGAAGGTTCCCTAGAGCAGGAACTTCTGTCTCCATGGAACTGGGGTATACCACCCTCCTGGCTTGTGGATGCATTCACCAACCCAGAAACTCTCCAAATCTTTTTGTTCAAGAGTTTAAAGCTTAATATGCATTTCCCATGCCACCCACTTCCCCTTCCCAGAGCCTGGTGGATGGGGCTGTAAGTTCCAACCCTCCAGTCACTTGGTCTTTCTGGTGACCAGCCCCAACCTTAGGCTGACTAGGAGCACCACCCTAAGTCACCTCAGTAAAGCTCAGGTGTAGGGACTTCCCTGGGGGTCCAGTGGTTAAGACTCCAAGTTCCCAATGCATGAGGCCCGGGTTCAATCCCTGATCAGGGAACTAGATCCCGCATGCTGCAACTAAGAGCCCACATGCCACAACTACAAGATCCTGCGTGCCACAACTAAGACCTGGCACAGCCAAATAAATTTATAAATATTAAAAAACTAATAAAGCTCAGGTGTACTCAAAAGGGGCCCCTTATGAATGACAAATGATACTCCTATCACTCAGGAAATTCCAAGGTTTAAGGAGCTCTCTGCCAGAAACCAGAGGAAAAGACCAAATGTATTTCTTATTATAACATACTTATAAACTAAAAGATGCAGGTGGAGGGAAGAATTGAGAAAGGAAAACATGACAGAGAGACACTATGTAGAGAGAAGAATCAGCCCACACCTCACCCAAAAAAAAGCAAAACAAAAACTATCAGGCAATTTCCAAATTCAGATCACTGGAGACAAAGAGACCATCCCTCAAGCAACAAGAAAGGAAAAATGGGATTCAAAGTGGCTTAATCTCAGTACTGCAAGCTAGATAACAATGGTGAAATCCTTTTAAAATTCTGAAGGAAAATTATTATCAAACTAGAATTCATTACCAAGCCAGACTACCATTTTTTTATTAGTTATCTATTTTATACATATTAATGTATACATGTCAATCCCAATCTCCCAATTCATCACACCACTAACCGCCCCCCCACCACTTGCCCCACTTGTTGTCCATACATTTGTTCCCTACATCTGTGCCTCTACTTCTGCCCTGCAAACTGGTTCATCTGTACCATTTTTCTAGATTCCACATGTATGGGTTAATGTACGATATTTGTTTTTCTCTTTCTTACTTCACTCTGTCTCTAGGTCCATCCACGTCTCTACAAATGACCCAATTTTGTTCCTCTTTATGGCTGAGTAATATTCCATTGTATACATGTACCATATCTTCTTTATCCATTCATCTGTCTATGGGCATTTAGGTTGCTTCCATGACCTGGCTATTGTAAATAGTGCTGCAATGAACACTGGGATGCATGTGTCTCTTTGAATTATAGTTTTCTCTGGGTATATGCCCAGTAGTGGGATTGCTGGGTCATATGCTAATTCTATTTCTAGTTTTTTAAGGAACCTCCATACTGTTCTCCATAGAGACTGTATCAATTTATATTCCCACCAGCAGTGCAAGAGGGTTCCCTTTTCTCCACACCCTCTCCAGCATCTGTTGTTTGTAGATCTTCTGATGATGGCCATTCTAATTGGTGTGAGGTGATACCTCATTGTAGTTCTGATTTGCATTTCTCCAACAACGAGTGAAGTTAAACAGCCTTCCATGTGCCCCTCAGCCATTTCTATGTCTCCTTTGGAAAAATGTCCACTCAGGTCTCCCGCCCATTTTTTGATTGGGCTGTCTGCCTTCTCAATATTGAGCTGCACAAGCTGTTTATATATTTTGGAGATTAATCCTTCATCCGTTAATTCATTTGCAAATATTTTCTACCATTCTCAGGGTTGTCTTTTCGTCTTGTTTATAGTTTCCTTTGCTGTGAAAAAGCTTTTAAGTTTCATTAGGTCCCATTTGTTTATTTTGGGTTTTATTTCCATTACTCCAGGAGATGGGTCAAAAAAGATCTTGCTGTGATTTATGTCAGAGTGTTCTTCCTATGTTTTCCTCTGAGAGTTCCATAGTGTCTGGTCTTACATTTAGGTCTTTAATCCATCCTGAGCCTACTTTTGTGTATGGTGCTAGGGAGTGTTCCAATCTCATTCCCTTACATGTAGCTGTCCAGCTTTCCCAGCACCATTTATTGAAGAGACTGTCTTTTCTCCACTGTATATCCTTGCCTCCTTTGTCATAGATTAGTTGACCATAGGTGCATGGGTTTATCTCTGGGCTCTCCATCCTGTTCCACTGATCTATAATTCTATTTTTGTGCCAGTACCATATTGTCTTGACCACTGCAGCCCTGAAGTATAGTCTGAAGTCAGGGAGTCTGATTCCTCCAGCTCCATTTTTTTCCCTCAAGTTTGCTTTGGCTGTTCGGGGTCTTTTTTGTCTCCATACACATTTCAAGATTTTTTGGTCTAGTTCTGTAAAAAATGCCGTTGGTAATTTGATAGGGATTATATTGAATCTGTAGATTGCTTTGGGTAGAATAGTCATTTTCACAATATTGATTCTTCCAATGCAAGAACACGGTTTATCTCTCCATCTGTTTGTGTCACCTTTGATTTCTTTCATCAGTGTCTTATAGTTTTCTGAGTACAGGTTTTTACCACCTTAGGTATGTTTATTCCTAGGTATTTTATTCTTTTTGTTGCAATGGTAAATGAGATTATTTCCTCAATTTCTTTTTCTGATATTTCATTATTAGTGTATAGGAATGCAAGAAATTTCTGTGCATTAATTTTGTATTCTGCAACTTTACCAAATACATTGATTAGCTCTAGTAGTTCTCTGGTGGCATCTTTAGGATTCTCTATGTAAAATATCATGTCATCTGCAAACAGTGAGTTTTACTTCTTCTTTTCCAATTTGTATTCCTTTTGTTTCTTTTTCTTCTCTGATTGCTGTGGCTAGGACTTCCAAAACTATGTTGAATAATAGTGGCGAGAGTGGACATCCTTGTCTTGTTCCTGATCTTAGAGGAAATGCTTTCAGTTTTTCACCATTGAGAATGATGTTTGCTGTGGGTTTATCATATATGGGCTTTATTATGTTGAGGTAGTTTCCCTCTATGCTCACTTTCTGGAGAGTTTTTATCATAAATTGGTGTTGAATTTTGTCAAAAGCTTTTTCTGCATCTATTGAGATGATTATATGTTTTTTATTCTTCAATTTGTTAATATGGTGTATCACATTGATTGATTTGCGTATATTGAAGAATCTTTACATCCCTGGGATAAATCCCACTTGATCATGGTGTATGATCCTTTTAATGTGTTGTTGGATTCTGTTTGCTAGTATTTTGTTGAGGATTTTTGCATCTATATTCATTAGTGATATTGGTCTGTAATTTTCTTTTTTTGGAGTATCTTTGTCAGGTTTTGGTATCAGGGTGATGGTGGCCTCGTAGAATGAGTTTGGGAGTGTTGCTTCCTCTGCAATTTTTTGGAAGAGTTTGAGAAAGATGGGTGTTAGCTCTTCTCTAAATGTTTGATAGAATTCACCTGTGAAGCCATCTGGTCCTGGACTTTTGTTTCTTGGGAGATTTTTAATCACAGTTTCAATTTCAATGCTTGTGATTGGTCTGTTCATATTTTCTATTTCTTCCTGGTTCAGTCTTGGAAGGTTATACCTTTCTAAGAATTTGTCCATTTCTTCCAGGTTGTCCATTTTATTGGCATAGAGTTGCTTATAGTAGTCTCTTAGGATGCTTTGTTTTTTCTGTGGTGTCTGTTGTAACTTCTCCTTTTTCATTTCTAATTTTATTGATTTGAGTTCTCTCCCCCTTTTTCTTGATGAATCTGGCTAAAGGTTTATCAATTTTGTTTATCTTCTCAAAGAACAAGCTTTTAGTTTTATTGATCTTTCCTATTGTTTTCTTTAGTTCTATTTCATTTATTTTTGCTCTGATCTTTATGATTTCTTTCCTTCTACTAACTCTGGGTTTTGTTTGTTCTTCTTTCTCTGCTTCCTTTAGGTGTAAGATTAGATTGTTTATTTGAGGTTTTTCTTGTTTCTTGAAGTAGGATTGTATTGCTATAAACTTCCCTCTTAGAACTGCTTTTGCTGCATCCCATAGGTTTTGGATCATCATGTTTTCATTGTCATTTTTCTCTAGGTATTTTTTGATTTCCTCTCTGATTTCTTCAGTGAACTCTTGGTTATTTAGTAATGTATGGTTTAGCCTCCATGTGTTTGTGTTTTTATCCCTGTAATTGATTTCTAATCTCATAGCATTGTGGTCAGAAAAGATGCTTGACATGATTTCAATTTTCTTAAATTTACTGAGGCTTGATTTGTGACCCAAGATGTGATCTATCCTGGAGAATGTTCCATGTGCACTTGAGAAGAAAGTGTAATCTGCAGTTTTTGGATGGAATGTCCTATAAATATCAATTATATCTATCTGGTCTTTTGTGTCATTTAAAGCTTGTGTTTCCTTATTAATTTTCTGTCTGGATGATCTGTCCATTGGTGTAAGTGAGGTGTTAAAGTCCCCCACTATTATTATGTTACTGTCAATTTCCTCTTTTATAGCTGTTAGCATTTGCCTTATGTATTGAGGTGCTCGTATGTTGGGTGCATATATATTTATAATTGTTACATCTTCTTCTTGGATTGATCCCTAGATCATTATGTAGTGTCCTTCCTTGTCTCTTGTAACATTCTTTATTTTAAAGTCTATTTTATTTGATATGAGAATTGGTACTCCAGCTTTCTTTTGATTTCCACTTGCATGGAATATCTTTTTCTATCTCCTCACTTTCAGTCTGTGTGTGTCCCTAGGTCTGTAGTGGGTCTCTTGTAGACAGCATATATATGGGTCTTGTTTTTGTATCCATTCAGCAAGACTGTGTCTCTTGGTTGAAGCTTTTAGTCCATTCATATTTAAGGTAATTATCGATATGTGTGTTCCTATTTCCATTTTCTTAATTGTTATGGGTTTGTTTTTATAGGTCCTTTTCTTCTCTTGTGTTTCCCACTTAGAGAAGCTCCTTTAGCATTTGTTGCAGAGCTGGTTTGGTGGTGCTGAATTCTCTTAGCTTTTGCTTGTCTGTAAAGCTTTTGATTTCTCCATCAAATCTGAATGAGATCTTTGCCAGGTAAAGTAATCTTGGTTGTAGGTTCTTCCCTTCATCACTTTAAATATATTGTGCCACTCCCTTATGGCTTGTAGAGTTTCTGCTGAAAAACCAGCTGTTAACCTTATGGGAGTTCCCTTAGTTATTTCTCATTTTTCCCTTGTTGCTTTTAATAATTTTTCTTTGTCTTTAATATTTGTCAATTTGATTACTACATGTCTTGGCATGTTTCTTCTTGGTTTATCCTGTCTGGGATTCTCTGCACTTCCTGGACTTGGGTGGTTATTTCCTTTCCCATGTTAGGGAAGTTTTTGATTATAATCTCTTCAAATATTTTCTCGAGTCCTTTCTCTCTCTCTTCTCCTTGTGGGATCCCTATAATGTGAATGTTGGTACGTTTAACGTTGTCCCAGAGGTCTCTTAGGCTGTCTTCATTTCTTTTCATTCTTCTTTCTTTATTATGTTCCACGACAGTGAATCCCACCATTCTGTCTTCCAGGTCACTTATCCGTTCTTCTGCCTCAGTTATTCTGCTATTGATTCCTTCTAATGTATTTTTCATTTCAGTTATTGTATTGTTCATCTCTGTTTGTTCTTTAATTCTTCTAGGTGTTTGTTCTTTAATTCTTCTGGGTCTTGGTTAAACATTTCTTGCACCTTCTCAATCTTTGTCTCCATTCTTTTTCCAAGGTCCTGGATCATCTTCATTATCATTATTCTGAATTCTTTTTCTGGAAGGTTGCCTATCTCCACTTCATTTTGGTTTTTTTCTGGGGTTTTATCTTGTTCCTTCATCTGCTACATAGTCCTCTGCCTTTTCATTTTGTCTGTCTTTCTCTGAATGACATTTTTGTTATACAGGCTGTAGGACTGTAGTTCTTGCTTCTGCTGTCTGCCCTCTGGTGGACCCAAACTACCATTTATAAATGAAGGAAAAAATAAATATATTTTCAAACATGAAAAATTTCCAAAAAATTATCTTCTATGAGAATTAAAAGGAAAGACAAGAAAAATCAGAAACAAGTTATACAACTCAAAGACGAGGTAAAGAGCATCTCAGGATGATCATGAAAATAGGCCCCGGGTGATCAAAGGTACACCAGGCAGAGAAGAAATCAACAGATAGGTGCAGATAAGAACAGTACAGGAGAGACTTCTGGAAGACAAAATAGAAACCTGAATGTGAATGAATACATTCAAGGGCATTCTAGATAGTTGCCAAAGAGTCAGAGGTTGGATTAATAACAGGCAAGTTGAAAATTAAGCAAATAAACAAAAGATGAAAATATTAAAATCATGTAGTAAAGGAAAAGTAATCATATTTTTATGCATGGCTCAGCTGTGATTAGGGAATATTATCTTAATTTAGGAATAGTGAATATATTAAATGAAAATTTGATCATCACTGTATTGAGGAAGTACAGGAGATAAAGTTGCATGTGTATAGAGAGGCAGAGAGAGGAAAGAATTATAACCTAATCTTTCATAGACAGAAACCAATAGCTTGGAAAAGTGAAAACATATCAATGAAATTATATAATTTAGAGACACTCACAGGCCCTGGAGTAAATAGTAGGTTGTGTGTCTCCAGCTTTGCTGGGAAACATGGATCCTACCCACTCCACATGATGTCAAAAAGGCAACACAGCACAGTTGTTGAAAAGCATTTGAGAGGTGAGCAAACCTGGATTCTAGTCTTGGCTCCACCATCTATTAGCTGTGATACCACGGACAAGTTCCTTAACCACTTCAAGGTGCAGTTTCCTCATTTATGACATGGAAATAATGATAATAATAGTATCTAAAACATTACTAGACACTTGGTTGGCACTCAAAATGTATTTGTTGAATGAATGCTAATAAAGAGATAATATATGTAATATTTTAGCCTGATATATAATAAACTCTCAGTAAAAATTAGTTTTGTGTTTAGAGTTAGTTTGTTTATTAGCATGTTCTAAATCTAAGCCCTCTCCCTTCTCATCAAGTTAATGGGGGAGAATTGGTTATTACACTGACTTTATTCTTAGCAACTCTAGAGGCATGTTTAACTCCTCTCTTTCTTGGCCAATCTCTCACAACAATTACTCTATTCTATTAACTCTACTTTTATACTATCTCCCACAATATCACCTTCCTCTTCTGACTCCCCTTATTTTCTCTTGTTTATCTTCAGCAAGTTTCCTAAATGGTTTCACTGCCTCAAATCTCTTAGTCTTCAACTATATCTTCCACCCTGCTGCTAGAGATCCCTTTCTAAAACATAAATCCAATCATGTAACTTCCACGCTCAGACTTTCTAGAGCTCCTCATCACTTGTAGATGAAAGCCAAGCTCACTAAGAGCTTGCCCACTAAGCCACTAAACAATCTCATCCAAATTCACCCAAATTTTGTCTCCTGAGAGTCTCTAACCCTCCTCTGCCCAACCAGCTTTCCTCCCCTGTATTGCCCAAGCATATGCTATTCCACAGTCCCTACATATGCTATGCTCTTTCTCACATCTGAGGCTTTGCACACACTGTTCTACTTGGAAAGCTTTCCTTTCTTCCCCTTTCCACTCAGTAAACATGCTATAAATTAATTGCTTGTTGGTCTCCCCAACTATACTATAGGTTCCTTAAAGTTTGCAGTCTTACTTGCAGGTAGCCTGCCCAGCACCTCACATAAGGCCAGGCCCATATTAGGTGCTAAATAATTGCTTGTTGACTAAAGGAAAGACATAGCCCTATATGAACAGTCACCCTCACTTTGGGGCTTTTGCCTACCAATAATTAAGGGAAGTTGATTATTCAACGTTACAAAAATCATATTCCTTTTCCAAACAAAGGAATCAGATTTCCAGTTTCCCTTATTTACTGTCCAATACTCAAGGTGTTAAGTATAGAGAAATCTAATTTACTCACTGCTCTGTAAATGAAGAAGAGCTTCCACTGTACCTTAATTCTATCTCCTCTAAAAACAAAGTCAACTGGTACAAACATGCCTATTTTAAAAAGCATAAAACATGCATTTTAGGAGAGTATTTACTATCTTTTGTTTATTGGTTCTATTCCCACCCACCTCACTCCCTGGAAAGCCCAGGTTAACAACTAGTGTGTTTGCATTTCTCTATATCTCTAAATATTGAGATATGTAGGTACATACACATATGGCACACCTATATGCTGATGCAACAGTCCTCTTTACATGCTTTTCTACATCTCGCTTTTCTCACTCAGTGGAATCTGTGGAAAGTCCCCTAAGTATAATATTAATTCATGTTGCATTGGCTACATAATTATCTATTGTCAACTCAGATTTTTATGAAAGCTTTATCACCCTCTCATTTAAGCTATCTTCTTGGCCTGGTCAGTTCAGACTGCTATAACAGAATACCATAGACTAGGTGGTTTATAAACAACAGAAATTTATTTCTCATGGTTCTGGAGGCTAGCAGGTCTAATATCAAGGTGCCAGCAGTTTTGGAGTCTGGTGAGAGCCTGCTTCCTATTTCATAGACAACAGTCTTTTTGCTTTGACCTCACATGGTGGAAGGTATGGGGGAAGTGGCTCTCTGGGACCTCTTTTATAAGACCACTAATCCATTCATGAGGGCTCTACCTTCTTGACCTAATCACCTCCCAAAGGTCCCACTTCCAAATACCATCACGCTGGGGACTAGGTTTCAACTTATGAATTGGGTAGGGAAGAGGGGAGGGGCACAAACATTCAGTCTATAGCATGGCCAGTGAGAAGGAAGCGTGGAGAAACTTCCTTACCAATGAAATGAAATGAAATCTATAATTCAAAATGGCTGGCAATTTCAGATTTCTGTCAGAATCGAGAAAATGTAAACAAACAAAATCATTGCTGAATATAATCAACTATGAAACTTAGGTCAATGATTTAAATACGTATGTTGCTAGACACATTTTTAAACAGTCTTAGGAATTTGCATTTGATTCATTTATATTCACTACAACAAAAACAGTACTGCAATTTATAAGGTACCTCCAGGCATTTCATTTGTTAGACTGATCTACAGTAAACTGGCTTATTCCAGCATAATAAAGAATAGTCTTTGCTATATGCCACTAAAATAAATTAATCAAGGAATTTAAAATTGAGTTTTCACACCACAATCTTATTTTGTTTTCCCACATTTCTAAAGTAATAGCATCTATCATCATTGAAAACCAATATGATTTGTGCT
The DNA here is from genome assembly GCF_964270905.1 of Leucopleurus acutus. NCBI lineage: Eukaryota > Metazoa > Chordata > Mammalia > Artiodactyla > Delphinidae > Leucopleurus > Leucopleurus acutus. The sequence continues at coordinate 81,823,158 of NC_139151.1, forward strand.
TTGCAGAAACTAACAACAAATTAAAAACCAAACTTTTACATTAGTAGCAACAGAAACCACCAACAGTTTGACAAATTAGTATGATTTTTCCTTCACTATTACTATAGCACATGAAATCTGGGAGTAAATGGAGCCTAGTACCATCCTGTGATTTGTTTAAAGGCTGTAACACTTCAGGACAATGCAAATGCCTTCTCACATTAAAAAGACATTAAATCCCTCAGCAATTTAGTAGAAAAGGCATATAACAGCTCTTGAATTTTAAAATACAATTCTGTGAAAAATTATCCTGGGGTTGCAGGAGACCCTGAGGCTACTGTAATGTACCTCTTCATGTGTTCTGTAAGTGATGGTAGCCTTCCTCAGGCTCTCCAGGGTTGAGAAAGGCAGCAGTCCTGTTGTTCAAAATATTTAAAGCGAGTGATGAATCATGAGCTGTGTCATAGGCATACGAAGCGATGAAGATGGAAAAACTGAAGAAAAACGAGTAGCTTTGTGGAGGAAGTGTAACCAACCCTTGATTAATTCTGCTAATGGAAAAGAGTGTTGTGGATAACACAAACATAATTAAGTGCCAAATGAAAACCAGCCTGAGTATGTCCCAAAAATATAAATTGAAATTTTAAGATATGAAACACATTTTCCTCCCATGGAACTGTTATCCATGGGGGTGGGTCTATAATTTAACCAAATACTATCCTCAAAAGAATAATGCTTTGCAGTGTTAAAGAAGTTAGAGTAACAACATTTGACAAAGGGAAATACAGTCCGGATACGTTCTTTCTAGAATAAGCATACTTTTCTATGTACTTACCCCCTTCCCCATGCCTATCCCCTAGCCTTTAACATAGAGAGGCTAAAAAACACAAAGATGAAAACTTAATTGTTGGAAATTTTAAAAAATCTGCTAGGGTTTACCATAGTCACTGAGAACAGATACTCTGATAAAACAGATTAAAATAATCCTGATTTACTAAAGCTTTTATAGGTATACAAACTGGTCTGCTCCCCCAGATACACTCACCAAGACAGGGAGAACAGCCCTCTATTCATCAGTCATTTCTATCCCTTGCAGCATGGATGTTCATTCAAGCTTTCAACAAATAACATTCAGTGGGTGTAATGGCCCAGGCAGCCTGCTAGATACTGAGGATGGATTGATGAACAAAACAAATCTTGGTCACTGCCCTCATGGAGTAAAACACCCAGCAACTCTTAACACGTAATAAGTGTACAATAAATATAATTTTATTTTCCTCACCCCTCAGCTTCTTTTAGCTTGTTTACTCTTCTGTTAAATGAGAATAACAATATATACCTTAGAACATTACTAAGACTAAGAGTTCCAGTGAGAGTTCCAAACATGCTCATTGATTTTGAAATCTCTCTGGCTGCTCAGCCCAGCTGCTAAAATATCAACTGATATTAAAAAGAGGGGGAATGGGGTGGAGTATAAGCATTTAGGGCAACATGCTAGCTGTCACTTCTGCTATAATGGGAAGTGTAAATAAGAAAAGATATCAAATCTAGTACAAAATCCACGGGGGAAGAGATTTTTAGGAGTTTAACTGATGGTTGTCAATATTTAAGAACATTTAAAAAGTGAACTGAAAGGGCATCAGATTCCCAAGGAGATTGTTCTAAGTTTAGTGCCAACACAGTAGGAGATTCCAAAAAAGGTTGGGAAAATGTCAAATAAAAAACATACAAAATTAAAAATGACACTTGCTTACACCAAGTGAACTTTAGGAGTTGGGGAAGAAGGCAGGAAAATGCCTAGTCAATAACTGAGAATTATTCTTAAATAATTTTACTGGATCCCTTATTATTCACACTTACTGGTTGGTTTTATCACTATAAAAAAAAAGAATCACAAGATTTTTGACAACCTATACACAAACATCCATGCCTCTAGAATTCCATCTGAAGAATTTTGCTATTTCTTGTTTGGAGCCATGGGTATGGGAATCAATTTTCTCCAATTTCCACCACCTATCATTCTGAGCATACAAACCGGTTATATTCTCAATGGTATAGTACCCGGTAGACATAAATACATAGAGTTGTTATGTATATGAGTGAAAAAATACAGGTGAGAACAAGCAAAGGTTTCTTTAGACTCCTCTCTGCACAGATTAAAGTTTTATAGGTTAAAGAATGAATTGAATTCCCTGGAGGTCCAGTGGTTAGGACTCCATGCTTTCACTGCCGAGGGTGCAGGTTCAATCCCTGGTGGGGGAACTAAGATCCTGCAAGCCACAAGGTGTGGCCAAAAAAAAAAGATCGAATTAAAGTTCAACTGAAAAAAAGAACATATACCAAAAGCCAGGAATACTCTAAAAAAGAAAATAAGAAAGAACAAGCTCACCCTGATAATTAGACATGGTACGGAGCTATAGTAATTAGTTTGGGACTGAAGAAGCAGCATGTGTGTCAATAGCATGGAAGAGAGAATTCAAAAATTGATGTAAACCCATTTGATAAATGAGTATTCCAAATAGGTGGTCAAAAGGAATAGATTATTCAATAAATGATTTGAGACAGCTAGATGACCCATTAAGAAGAAAATTAGGGCTTCCCTGGTGGCGCAGTGGTTGAGAGTCTGCCTGCCGGTGCAGGGGACGCGGGTTCGTGCCCCGGTCCGGGAGGATCCCACATGCCGCGGAGCGGCTGGGCCCGTGAGCCATGGCCACTGAGCCTGCACGTCTGGAGCCTGTGCTCCGCTACGGGAGAGACCACAACAGTGAGAGGCCCGCGTACCGCAAAAAAAAAAAAAAAGAAAAGAAAAGAAAATTAAGCTAGATTCCTATCTGATATGTAGCAATTAAATAATTTCCAGAAATACCTAAGATTTAAACCCTTAAAAATTGAAACCATGAGTGTTCTAAAAGAATCAATAAAAGCATTCAAAATCTCATAATGGGAAAGGCCTTTCTAAGCAAGATATAATTCAGAAATCATGTAATTACATTAAAAATTAGTCATTAAAAATTATATTCAAGACTAGGGAGGATATTTGTAATACATACATGAAAGGAACAATTTCTTTAACATATAAGAGAAGATATATGAATCAAGATTAAGACAATCTAATAAAAAGAAGCAAAGGATATGAACAAATAATTTATAGAAAAAAACAAACGGTCAGTATGCATGGAAAAATTCATAATTCATAATTAAAGCAATGCAAACCGAAAAAAGATAGTTCTGCCCACAAAATTGGCAATAATTTTTAAAGTTTAACAATGACCAAGGCTGACATTGTTGATAGAAATGTAGATTTATACAACATTTTAAAGGCAATTTGACAATATCTTCCAAAATCTAAAGTATATGTACCCTTGACCTAGCAATTGATTGCAAGGAATTTATCTACAGCCACACTTGCAATACATATGATATAGAGTGTTTACTGCAGCCAAAAATGGAAACAACAAATCCTTTTATTATTATAGTTCTTATTAAATAAAATATGACATCTATACTGCGGAATACCATACAGCCCATGATACAAGAGGGAAACCTATATTAGCTGATAATGGAAAGATGGCCAAGCCATATTGTTGAGTTACAAAGCAAGTGCACAATAATGTGTAAAGTATGATCCTTCTTTGTGAATAAAACCCAGAAATATTTCTCTATGCTAGTGTATGCATAATTTCTTTTCTGGAAGGAATCACAAGAAAACTATTAATAGTTAGTACTTGTGGATGAGACACTGGGAATCACTTAGAACGTTTCCATACTGTTTGACTAGGCTTATTATGAGCAGGTCATACTTATGAGCAGGCCATACTTTATTTTCTATGTCATAGACATTACGGGCAATTTCCTAAAATATGTTTCACCATATCTTTAAAAAGAAACAATGTTATTTAACATTTAAAAGTTATAAGTCAGTTACAGTAAGTCCCCTATATACGAACCTTCAAGTTGTGAACTTTCAAAGACGCGAACGTATTATAAACCTATTACAGTATAGTAGTATATAGCCGATTGTGTTAGCTGGGTACCTAGGCTAACTCTGTTGGACTTATAAACAAATTGGACTTACAAATGCCCTCTCAGAACGAAACTCATTTGTATGTAGGGGACTTACTATATTTGGAACTCAGGATAAATCATCCACTTATCAAGATGAGGCTGAGAAATTTTCATCTAGTTACATGTGATGGCATGTTCTAATTCCTATTTTCAGCTGACCATTGAAGAAGAAAGGGACATAGATAGCGTTTCTGTCAATAAGGAAATCGGTTCTCTCTCTCTGTTAATTAAGATATCTGAAAACATAAGCATATACTTAAGAGTTTGCCTGTAGAATTTCCTTAATTTAAAAATCTATTGAGACCTAAGCACGGCCTAACTGTAGAATCCAAAAAGGCCTCTGTACAAATCAGGTGAGTGAGTTATGCTCAGGCTAAAAGACTGGCCCAGGCAACAGCAAGAGTCAATAACAGATATCTGACGTTTAAGTGAGGGAAGTGCAGTTATTTACATTTCAGGCATTTGTTCAACAACAAATATTGATTGAGCATCTACTACATACAGACACCACCAGGTCAGAAGCATTTAGTAAAACAGACTAAGTCTTGACCTCATGGATCTTATATTCTAACCAGAAGAAACAGTAAAGATAAATAAATACGTAACTAATAAAACATCAAGTAAGAGCCCAAGAAAAAAATTAAGCAGGATAAAGAGATCGAGAATGAAAGAGTGGTTATTAGGGAAGGCCTCCCTGATAACTGATGTTTAGGTAGATTCTTGAACTAATGAGGAATAAGCCAACATAGACTGAAGAAGAGAATTCTAATCTGAGGGAATGGCACATGGAAGTCAGATTTGTGTGTTCGAGGAACAGCAAGGAAGCCAGCATGACAGGACTGTGGTGGACAATGCAGAATGTAGTAAATGAGACACAAGGTGGCATCAGGGAATACGCCAGGGCCAGATCATGCAGGGCCCTCAAGGAAATAACTTAGAATTTTACTCCAAGCATCAGGAAAAGCCACTGGAGTATCTTGAGCAGGAAACTGATGTGATCAGATTTATTTTCTTAAAGGATTCCTCTGGCTGCTTTGAGAGGATAGACTTATGGAGTGTACTAGTCAGGGTTCTCCAGAGAAACAGAACCAATAGAAGAGAGAGAGAGAGAGAGGAGGGGGGGAGTGAGAGAGAGAGTAGAGAGATCAACTTATTATAAGGAATTTACTGACATGACTATGGAGGCTGAGAATTCTCAAGATCTAAGTCAGCAAGCTGAATGGAGACCCAGCAGAACAGGTGGTACAGTTCCAGTGTAAGTCTGAAGGCGGTGAGAACCAGAAGAGCTGATGGTGTAAGTTCTAATCCAAAAGCTGGCAGGCTCAAGACCCAAGAAGAGCCGATTTGCCAGTTCCAATCTGAAAGCAGGAAAAAAGGCAAATGTCCCAGCTCAAGACAGTCAGCAGAAGGAGTTCCCTCTTACTCACAGGAAGGTCTACTTTTTTTTTTTTTTTCTGTACGCAGGCCTCTCACTGTTGTGGCCTCTCCCGTTGCAGAGCACAGGCTCCAGATGCGCAGGCTCAGCAGCCATGGCGCACAGACCTAGCCGCTCCGCGGCATGTGGGATCTTCCCGGACCGGGGCACGAACCCAAGTCCCCTGCATCGGCAGGCGGACTCCCAACCACTGCGCCACCAGGGAAGCCCAGGAAGGTCTACTTTTTATTCTAGTCAGGCCTTTAACTAACTGGATAAGGACCACCCTCATTAGGGCGGGCAATCTACTTTACTCCATCTACCAATGCAAATGTTAATCTCATCCAAAACATCCTCACAGACACACCCAGAATGATGTTTGACTAAATATCCAGACATCCATGGCCCAATCAGGTTGACACATAAAATTAATCAGCACACGGGGAGACCATGAGGAGGTTCTTGTCAGGCAAGAGGTGATGATGGCTTGGACTTGGGTTGTAGCCATGGAAGTAGTGGAAAGTGGCAGGATTTAGAACATACTTGAAAGTAGAGCCAAAGGAAACTGCTGATCAATTTCATACAGGGTATGAGAAGGAAGAATCAAGGATGACTCCGAAGTATTTGGCCTGAGCAAGCAGCTAAATGGAGATGTCATTTACCAAGATAATGACAACAACAACGTTAATAATAACTAATAGTTAACTTTTAAATGATTCTTAGTAGGTACCCGGCACTTTTCCAAATGCTTTACATATATTAATCCACTTAACCCTCACATACGTTATTTCATTTAATCTTCACTAATAAGGAAACTAAGGCACAGGAATTTTTAGCAACCTGTCTAAGGTTACACAGCTAGTCAATGAATATGTACTCACAACCCCTACTGCACTAAGAGCAGCTTTTCTTGGTTACTTTCCTTTTTTGATGGGAAGAGGGTGACAACAAAGTAGAAATCAAGAATTTGGTTTAAGGCTTCCCTGGTGGCGCAGTGGTTGAGAGTCCGCCTGCTGATGCAGGGGACACGGGTTCATGCCCCGGTCCGGGAAGATCCCACATGCCGCGGAGCGGCTGGGCCCGTGAGCCATGGCCGCTGAGCCTGCGCGTCTGGAGCCTGTGCTCCGCAATGGGAGAGGCCACAACAGTGAGAGGCCCGCGTACCACAAAAACAAAAAACAAAAACAACAACAAAAAATAAATAAAAAGAATTTGGTATAAGACACGTTAGAGTTAAGAACTCTATTAGATATCCAAGTAGAGATGTCAACGGTTTCATATAAAAGCCTGGAGTTCAGAAAACGGATCAGCACTGGAAATGTGAATTTGAAACTCATACGGGTGGTATTTCAACTAAGGGACTAAATTAAGTCACCAAAGGAATGAGCATAGACAGAATAAAAGAGGTATGAGGACTGACCCTGAGGAACCCCAACATTTAGAGGTCAAGAAGATGAGGACAATCCCACAAAAGCAAATGAAAGCCAACAGTCTTCCAAGTAGAAGGAAAACCACGAGAGTAGAGTAGCCTGGAAGCCACATGAAGTCTTTCAAGAAAGAGATCACGTGTACGGAAGCCACTAAGAGCTAAGAAGACTGACCACTGAATCTCGCAACCATGAGTTCTTGGGTGATGTTCCAGAAAGTTTCACTAAATTTTATTACATTTTGTATTTCTTGTTTATACATATCCTGTAAGCAGAAAAAATTATACATTTTTCTTTGTTTTGTTTTTATTTTTAGATTCTAAGGAGAGGAGCTGGCTAACCACTCATGAAGTTCTGATAATAATATGTTGGTGAATGGAATAAGGTCCTCAGTTTTGATGGCCTCTATTTTATCAGTTCACACAGAAATGTTTAGGTTCTAGAGAACCAACTCACCCTGAAAGTTACAAATTTACTGATAGAATCTGATTTGTTAATCAAAAAGCCAGTGTATCCATTTGTATTAGGAAATACACCATTCTAACACCATTGCAGGTTGAAGAAGCCGAATGGAAAGGAGGTAATAGCAAAATGAGCCCTCCCAGGGTGGTATTACTTTGAAGAATTTACCATAGTTCAGAATCTAATCCTTACTCTGGCTGATGTTAAACTCTGGGAGCAGATTTGACTTGAGAAGGCTGGTTCTCACTAATCACATTCAAAAGATTCAAATGAACTCAAAAGAAGTTCATTTGTAAGACAATTATAACTGAAAATTCAGGACGCAGATTAATATAGAAAACCAAACCATCATATAGTTGATTGACACAAATGGAATTTTTTTTAATGTGCTTGCTACAAGATTCATATTTTCAATGGCATATTTAATGAACATCCCTGTTATAATAGCCACACAGGTTGTCTTTGAACCAAATAATTCCCTCTCCTGGCAGAGTGGACATCTGCTATTTTAACTTATCTGACATCTCTTTCCCTTCCGATAACAGTGTGAGTTTCACTAGACAACTTCCTCCCCTCTGTCCACACCCTTGACTCATTTGCCCTGCCTTTCCTACCTCATTTGTATCTCAGAGAAATCTAATAATTGTTGAGGGGAAAGGGTTTTCTTTATAGGGTATTCCAGTTAAAAAATGAAGAAGCAATGATAGGATTATAATATCACCATTCTGCTCCTCTTAATGAAATAATGGAATTAGGCAAAGATCACAAAAAGAGATACAATTAAATAGCATGTGTTTCCTATTAGCAGTATACAATACACTCTACAACATATTTTTGGCAAAAAAGAAAAAATGATCAGACCTGAATCTGATCACCTCTTCAGATTTAACTACAGTCTATGGGAAATATAGAGGTAGAGACACACGTTTAATAACATTATAAGAATAAAAATCAGAAAAATCAGACTCCTCAGGGCAAAAAACAAACAAACCAGCATTTTCTTCAATAAATAAATTGCAACAAGAAAGATAGAGATAAAGGAGGGGCCACCAATAGATTAAAAGAGACTTAGATGATATATCCACAGTAGTAGTTTACAAAAATTATCCCATTCTTCACCCCATCCTATGCAATATAACTCTGTAGTGCTTTCCAATCTGACACTTACTTGGCAATAGCACTTGCTTTGGCCAAAAGAAGGTGAAGTGATGGTGTGCCACGTTTAAGCCAAAACCTCAAGAAACTTGCCTGTTACTTCTTTGCTCTCTCACTCCTTTGCCATCCCTATGAGAACATGCTTGGGATAGCCTACTGGATGACAGACATGTGGATCTAGGTCAAATCATCCAAGACACCACATAGCCAACAGCCAGCCAAACCCAGATACACAAATAGCCCAGATAAGATCATCAGAACCTGCAAGCTGACCCCAGATACATTAGCCATAAATTCTTGTTTGTTTGTCCTGCAAAGTAATGTATGTTTTGCTAAAAGCAATACTGAACAATAGATAAGTGATACATTCACCAGACTGCAATATAAAGATCTTCTTTGTATTCTGATTTGAACAAACTGTTAAATAAATGTGAATCAATTGGGAAAGCTTAAACAGTGACTGGATATCTGTGGACATTATGGAAATATTCCTTTTTTTTTTTTCTGTGCTGACATTATGGAGTTAACAGCTCATTTTTTTTTGCAGCATGATAATGATATTGTAACTCTGTATTTTAAGAGTCTCTTAAAGATACATACTGAAATGATACGACGTCTTGGATTTGCTTCAAAATAATTTGTGGACCAGGGTGGTGATAAGGATGGGGAAATAGATAAGATTGATCATGAGCTCATATTCACTGAAGACGGATGATAGCTATATAGGGCTTAATTACACTCTTTGCTTTTATATGGTTGGAATTTTCCATAATTGAGAAGACATGCATGGGGGGAAAAAAAAAACAGTCTTGCACCCAAAGCAAACAACAAAAACAACACTATATCAGGAGGGGGAAAAAAAATAGGTTAGTTGAAATTCAACTGGCTACTATTAAACATGCCATTTATTCATTCAAAAAATAAGCATGTGCCTAGTATTTGTCACGCACTGGGGATATAAGAGTGAACAAGACAAGCAAAAGTACTTGCCATTGAGGAACTTACATTCTAATGAGGAAACAGACAATGAATAAGTACACAATATATCAGACAGTGATCAGAGCTATGGAGAAGATTCCTTCAAGTCTTTGCTCAAATCATATCTCCTCAATGAAACTTCCCCTGGGTAAAGGGTTAACAACACCCTTTCCCTTTTCCTACAAATATGCCCTTGGGTTAATATTTTAGCACTGTTTCCCTAAAAATCTGATAAAGGTAGAAGAGCAGTTGTGTCACTAAGCAACAGTGCTTGTGGTAAAAAACAACCCTGGATTGATAAGTAGCATCTGGATTGAAAGTTATATATGTGAACTACAAATTCTCCGTTGGCATCTATAGCTTTGGAATCCGTGAAAGTGACAATTCTTGTAACTAAACACGTCTCTTGCAGAAACATACTGGGGAAACAGGGTTCTAAGCCAGGGTGCATATTGTACTTACCCAGCTGGACCACCTCTTTTCACACCTGAACTAAAACTTTGATCGGGGTGCAAAAGAGACTGGCTCCTGGATGACTGGGGATTGCTGCAAAGACTACTCCCGCTGTAGAGAAACATTCGCCTGCCCTGCTGGCATGCTATTTTTCCTGACCTCTATCCTTCTAAGTAAAGCTTAGTGCGAGTATGGCCTATGGTAGTTTAATTGAACCGGAGAAGACTTCCCAGGTGGCAATCATGTTAGGAGCTAAAGAGAAAATGAGCTGGAAATCAACCATGAAGCGGACCAGTAGGAGTATGGGAGAACTAGAAAGGTTCCGAATGAGATATCTGGGCACGTGGACAGTCCAGGAATGCAAGACTAGAGGTCAGCAGCTGAAGTCTGCAGGCACTAAAAGGGGCATCTGTAGCTTCATCTGCACAGCTACCCTCCCATTACCCACACACGTGTAGGATGCCTGCATTTGGCTTCCTGTCTTTTGGATGGATCCTGGGGAGCAAACTCAAACTCCCTACCACTGCTCTTGCACCTGTGGATGGCATTGATAACTGTCTGCACCTGGCTGGAGTGGCTGCCGCAGCCAATCGGCAGCAATTCCTGGGAAGCACATCCTGACAAAGCACAGTGCATGAGTCAGAGCCTTAAAGCAGCCAAAGCACTGCTGTGCCAAGGCAGCTCTGGCAAGTTACTGGGAGCATGTGAGAAACTGCGTCTCTAGGCCCAGGATGTTGGGTCCAGGGACTCAAGGAATGCTTCGGAGGGCTTGGTCTCCTATGTATTATGTCAACAGAGGAACATCCCGTTTCCATGGGCCCTTCACAGTACAGCTCCCATCAGCTTCTCTAGCTCCATCACCCTCCACTCCAGACCCTTCCTGCCCAGCCTTCTCTCAACGTGCTGTGCTTCTCACCACTGCTTCAACACTTGAGGCCTATTCACACCCCCGTGTCTTGCTAAATATTATTCCCTCTGCCTGGCTCGGACTTTTCCACCTCACTTTCTCTACCTGACCCAGAAAAGGTTGCCACAGGCTAGCTGACTCCCTTGACCTAAAGTCACCTTTGCTGTAGGTGTTCCTCTCTCCAGCTACTGCTTCTTCCCCTTTCCCTTAGACCTATCCACATCTCCACTAAGTTGTCCTCTAATCATTCAATTTTTGTGTGTTCCAACTCTTTCCAACTGGGACTCTGACTGACAACATTTACAGAAATGTATTGAACATTTTTACTTGTCAGTTTCTTCACTAAGATTATAACTTCCTCAAATGTGGAAACAATTATTTTATCTATTTGTTCAGTAGTTTAACAAGTATCAATATTTACAAGGTCCTCCACTATTTCAGGACCCCAGGGATAAAATGACAAGCAAGAAAGACCATGCCCTCATGGAATTCCTATCTACTAAGGGCCATTAAAAGACTGTCTTGGGATTTCTTAATTTTGTAGACCATATCATACATCATATCGAGCATTATACATGTACCAGTAAAAGTTATGAAAGCAGTCTTACAATTTTTTGTGTGGCATCATGAGATACAAATAGCACATATAATTCATGCATTGTTATGATTTTATAGAAATTAGGCTTATCGAGAACTTCAAAATTAAGAAATAAACTTTTCAAAAGCAATGAAATATTTATGAATACCCAACTAAATAATGAAGTCAATATTTATTCAGATTTTCTTCATTTTTAAACTTTGGACTTTTTTATTAATTTAAATTTATGAATTTGGATTTTCAGTTTTATTTTCACATTTTGGAATCTGGGGAGACATGATAATAATACTCACCAATACCTGACCCTCCTTACCTCTGGGCAAATAGAAAGCTGTACTTCTCAGTCCCTACAGTTGAGCAAAGCCATGTGATTAGTCCTGCCCAATGAAAGGGAAGTGATGGGCAGAGAAAAGCCTCGATTATTCAGACTCCCTGTCCCTGCCTTGGCAATCAGGAAGTCTGGGTTTTCTAGATGGGGCAGCTAAAAGACAGTGGAGGTTCTATCAGCCTGGGTTCTTGAGTGACTCTGTAGAGCCCAGAATGCCTCTTCCTTCACCATTAACCTGCAATGAACATGTAACATAAGCTAGAAATAAAGCTTTTTGTATTGAGCCACTAAGGACTTGGGAAATAATTGTTGTTGTAGCATAATCTAACCAATGCTTACTAATACAAAGCCCCATGTTGGTTTTTTGGTTTTTTTCAGTTCTCTTACATTTTCAGAGGCCCTGCATACAGTCCTTAGACACCGTGCCAGCACTACCTAGTAAATGAAACAACCCTAAGTCTACTAGGGGACACAGGAGATCAAATGAGAAGTTAAAGTTTAATCAATGCAATTCATTCAACAAAGATTTATTGAGCTCATGCTACATGGAAAGAGGATGAGATCAACTTCCTCTGAGTCACGTGGGCTCCATGAGAATGTGGTGGATACTGGAACAGATTCAGAGTTCTAAGTAGGAGAAAGACAGATGGCTGCTCCGTAGACAACCACTAGTATCTGCCTCAGGGCAGCAACTCCAAAGTTGATGACTTCTTTCACCAATGGTCCCAAATAAAATAAGGATAAGACACTTCTGGTACTAAGGAAAAGATGATTTCTCTGGGAAGATAAACAGAGACACTGCTCTGTGTTGTTTTAGTCTGCAGGCTATTAAGGAAGGCCAAGGAGGATGGATTCTTATAAGGAAAAAGAGGCCGTTCCATTAAAGAGAGAGGAAAGCACTTTCTCTTCAAGTGGGGTGTGGAGAAAGAAACGGGCTACCTGAGAGATGACAGTGACCAGAAAAAGAAATAAAAGGAAGAATGCAAGAAAAAAAGCTCTCAAGGATTCTGACCCAGGAAGATTCTCTATCTTTGGCTGTTAGTAATCCTGTAGTTAAAATATTACCTTGTACAATGCTCCCTGTGAGGTTGAGAGACTGGGGCTCAGGCTCCTTTTTCTGTTGATATTTGTACTTTTTAAAATATAGTTTTCTGCATATTGCAACAAAAGCAAGCAATAATCACTTTTAAATTGATTTTATAGAGGTTAATTTAACTGCAGTAAAATTCACCAATTTTAGGTTTACAATTTGACGAGTTTTGAAGGCATAAAGTTGATCATTACTATGAAGATATAAAACATTTAACTTGCCCCCACCAAATTCTTTCTTATTCCTTTGATATGTACTCTTTTTGAACATGCAGCCTTAAGAAAGTTTGCCAACCTCAATTCCATGAGTGGACTCTCAATAGATTGCATCAAAGATGATAATCATAGACCCCTTGCTAGTGATTGGTTCAGGAATGAGTATGAAAATCTAATTCTGGCTTAGGAGAGGATTGCTATAAACTTCTGGGAAAGCATGGTCATCCTCTTCTGCTCCTGATGGAGTAACTAAATGATGCTAGACATTTCACCATGAACAAATAGAAAACTGGACAAACTTTATGAAAGAACTGTTTTCGGACTTTAGACAACAGGTGGTGCAGGACTGTGATCCATTATGTTTACCCAATTTCTGCCCAGAGGAACTGTCCAGGCTGCAAAGCAGGGAGGTATAAGCCATGCAGAGAAGGCGCATCTACAGAGCCAGGGAGACAGAGATTAGAGTTTGGGAGGCTAAGCAGCTGAGATTTCTGAGGCAGAATACCAGAGAAAAGGGAACTAAACAGAGAAAATGCCAGAAATCTGCATCAGGGTTCCAAGTCTTGGCTGAATTCTATGAGGCCACACAGCTGCTGGTCAAAGAGCAACTATAATGAAAACAACAAAATCAGGTTGCTAAAAGCTGAATATCTTAGCACTTCTCTCATTAGTCATGCAATCCTACAGCACAGGGGCCTCTGTTTCCTTTACCCCATCACTTTCTACTCTCATCTCTGATGCACAGAGGAACTTCTCCCATAAAAATGCAATTATGATGGGACTTCTCCAGCGTTCCAGTGGTTGAGACTCCGCCTTCCAATGCAGGGGGTGCGGGTTCGATCCCTGGTCGGGGAACTAAGATCCCACATGCCACACGGTGTGGCCAAAAATTAAAAAAAAAAGCAACTGAGGGCTTCCCTGGTGGCGCAGCGGCTGAGAGTCCGCCTGCCTATGCGGGAGACATGGGTTCATGCCCCGGTCCGGGAAGATCCCACATTGCCGCGGAGCGGCTAGGCCCATGAGCCATGGCCGCTGAGCCTGCGCGTCCGGAGCCTGTGCTCTGCAACGGGAGAGGCCACAACAGTGAGAGGCCCGCGTACCGCAAAAAAAAAAAAACTGGAGCCTGAAATAGGTGTTCTGGGGCAGCAAAATTTACCAGAACCCAGCAGGGGGCTGGGAAAAGGGAGGGGACGGAGTCGATAAAAGGACAGAGGGCAACAGAATGAAAAAGAGGGTATTTCTTGGCGCCCATCTGATCATTGCTCTGTTTGGACTGAAAGGTAACCCAATGGCAACAGGAAAATGTTCTATATCATTCTCTGAACTATGAATATGTTTGTAATAAGCCATTCATAAAATCAGATTCTTTCTTGTAATACCTGGACTCACCCATTTCCAAATGTTTTTAGACAGAGTTACAGTCTAAAACAAACCCTCTGGTTCTCAATAAGATAGAATCATTCCTCAATTATCACTTTGCTGACATCTGACTTAGGAACTACAAGGTATCCACAACCATAATTTAATTTCCAACATTCTATTTCAGATTAGAGTAAAACATCGCAAAGAATGGGATTAGTATGCAGAGTACTGTAGGAGGCTGGGGAGTAAGAAGACAAGCAATGGGGAGTTTAGAATCTGCACATAAGCAAGGAGCTAGGAAGAAAAGTTTTCAAGTCCTGTCTGCTTTTCAGTGCTGGGGTCACAGAATTTTCTTCCAACCCAGCAGGTAAAACAAAAGACAATGCCCAGCATCTCCTACTTGGCTCTGCTTGGTACTCTAAGCTTAAAATAGCTACTATAGATAATGAATGCCATAGCATTGCTAATTTATTTAAATGAAAAGAGTCCTCATCTGTGATTTTCCCATCTATATCCACCTGTTAAACTGCCTGAAGCAGAGAACATGCTGGTGGTTACTAGACTATTACTTATACTCGTAGGTTTAGCTCATTAAAATGATTTTGGGGCTTCCCTGGTGGCGCAGTGGTTGAGAGTCTGCCTGCCGATGCAGGGGACACGGGTTCGTGCCCCGGTCCGGGAGGATCCCACATGCCGCAGAGCGGCTGGGCCCGTGAGCCATGGCCGCTGAGCCTGCACGTCCGGAGCCTGTGCTCCGCAATGGGAGAGGCCTCAACAGTGAGAGGCCCATGTTCCACAAAAAAAAATTAAAAAATAAAATAAATGATTTTGAAGGCTCTCAGAACAATAAGCGTGGCCTGTTGACACTATTTCTACTTTTATTTCTTTGGGACATCACTTAGAAAGGCTGGATTGGATTACAGCAAGTGATTACAGCTAAGTGTGAGGGGATGTGAAGAACAGAGTCTT
This sequence comes from Leucopleurus acutus, assembly GCF_964270905.1. Classification (NCBI taxonomy): domain Eukaryota; kingdom Metazoa; phylum Chordata; class Mammalia; order Artiodactyla; family Delphinidae; genus Leucopleurus; species Leucopleurus acutus. The sequence continues at coordinate 81,838,560 of NC_139151.1, forward strand.
AAGCTTTTGCTACATTCTCAAGAATAGGTGGGAAATGACACTGAGGAATTTAAAGTCAGTTAGACCTGGATTTGCCAAGGGGGAGTTATTTAACCATTCTGAGCCCTGGTTCTCTTATCAGTAAAGCTGGACAATAATATATATGTTGCAGAATTACTGTTAATAATTAGAAGCAACAGGGACTTCCCTGGTGATGCAGTGGTTAAGAATCCACCTTCCAATGCAGGGGACGCAGGTTTGATCCCTGGTCAGGGAACTAGATCTCAGATGCATGCTGCAACTGAGTTTGCATGCCACAACTAAGGAGCCCATAAGCCGCAACTAAGGAGCCAGTGAGCCACAACTAAGGAGCCCGTGAGCCGCAACGAAGGAGCCCACTGGCTGCAACCAAGGAGCACACGTGCTGCAACTAAAGGAGCTGGCAAGCCACAACTAAGGAGCCCATCTGCCGCAACTAAGACCTGGCGCAACCAAAAAAAAATTTTTTTAAATAATTAGAAGCAACATATATCTAATACACAAGATATCTGACAAGTGGTTGATAAATGGTACTTGTTATTATAGCTCTCCAAAGTTTGCCAAAAAATAAAATCCTCATTAAATCATGAGTTTTTCCAGTATATCCCCAATATTTCATTAAGGGCTTACAGATACAAGCACAGTAGCAGTTATATTGGTACCATAGAAAGACACATAACTATACAAATTAATGCTTATAATAAAGCGACTCTCCTGTCAATATAAATAGAGTTGCATGAGGATTAACCGTGAATGCAAGTGAAAGGGAAGGGATTCTATTTCCAGCTCTAATAGCGTAACTTGTAGCAAACCAGTGAATTCTTGCATCAAGAAAAACTAGAAGGAACAAGATTTAAAAAAAAAAAAAAAATCACTTTTGAAAGCATTGAGAGTTGCTGAGGCAACCAGGACTGAAGGGCCAAGATCCTAAAGAAAAGTGAAGAGAGAGGTAAGCCTGTAAGTCTCCCTTTGGGGAATTTCTTAATTCTTAGTGCTGGCTAAAAGGCTAAGAATCTGAGCAGAGTGTGTTCTTAAGAGGCAAAGCAGCTGAAAGAGTTTCTGGACAGAAAAGACAAAAAGTGTAGTCCAAAGACAACAGAGATAGGGGGAGAGGCGAGCATGACACAGAGTCGACTTTTCAAGATACACAAAGCAAGAGGGTAAGAATCTAAGGAAAATGCCAATGAAAGCATAGGGGAGTTTACAATGGCCTAACAGTGCCAAGGAAATAAAAGTAAGAGCATATAACCCAGCAAAAAGAAGGGGCCCTAATGAACACCCACAGCCTCTCAGTTAAGACCCTTGGAGGGCTATGTCCACAAGACTGGGGGCAAATCAGTTGGATATTTGTCTTAATAAAAATTACAACACAGATGATTCATGGCAACTCAGTTGTTGATCACATTAAAGTGATCTGACCCACCCTCCCCCCAACCCTAGCTTCCTGCCAGAGAACAGGGTAAGCCCTTTCTGAGGGAAGATAAAATCAGGAACTGATGCAATTTTTTCATATACAATGTCCATCATTTAATGAAATATGACAAGGCATACCAAGAAATAAGAAAAAGAAACCACCCAGATGATATAAAGAGACCCGATTATCTAGATCACTGCTGTCCAACAGAACTTTCTGCAATGATGGAAATGTTCCATATGTGTGACATCCAATACAGTAGTGGCTGCACATATGTGACTGTTGAGTACCTGACATGAAAACTGAATTTATTTTATTTTAAATAATTTACATTCCTATTTGAATTTAAACAGCCACAAGTACCTAATGATCCCTGTATTGGGCAGCACAGCTTTAAACAGAATGCATACTTTTCATGCTGATAAAGGGAAGAGAAAATAAAAAACATTTGATTAATCCAACAAAGGAGGGGAAAAGGATCATAGAACAGACAAGACAAAAAGGAAAGAGACAGTATAATGGTTAATACATATCCAATTATATCAGTAGTAGGAGGGGAAAAGGATCATAGAACAGACAAGACAAAAAGGAAAGAGACAGTATAATGGTTAATACATATCCAATTATATCAGTAATTATATTAATTACAGAAACAATATATACTGCAATAGAAAAACAAAGACTGTCAGACTGAAAAAAAATACCACACATTCAATTATGGAAATTTCTTTATATACTGCCTCTCCTTCACGCTCTCTTCTTCTTCTCTAGAACTCTCATCATATTAGACATATGCTCACCCGTTCAGTCTATCCTCTATGTCTTCACCTTTTTTCCTATTTTTCATGTCTTTACTTATCTTTGCTGCATTTTGATTAATTTTCTCAACTCTTTCTTCCAATTCAGTAATTCTCATCTTTCCTGTGACATATCTACTGTTTAACCCTTCTACTGAGTTTTTAATTTCAATGATTTCATTTTTAAGAGTTTTTTCAACTGCTTTTCAAATTCATATATTCTATTCTAATATCACAATATCTTACTCTTTGCTTTTGGTTTTTACTCCTTTGATCACTTTAATAATATTAAGCAGAGTTACTCTACAGTATGTTTCAGATTGTTGTATTTTATCAAGTTCTTAAAGTCCTAATATTCCTCTTCATCATGTCTAATTATTCTCTCTCATGAATTATTTTCCTCTATGATTTATACATTTTAATCACTAACTCTTCATGGGAGTTCTTTACTGCCCTGGACTGCTAGAAGTGTTGCTACAGAGAGTTTTGCTTTTGCTGGACACTCTAGGATTTCATTGGTATGAAAGATTAGTGTTCACATTAAAATCCTAGGAAGACTGTCAAATGAGGCTTAACATCTACATATGGAAAAAGCTTACAGCTTTCATTTCTCAGGTTAATTTTCTTTACTTTTTGGTTTTAGTGTTTAGCTTTTCTAATTCCCCTTTCATTGAGACAGCAATCCCAAGGTCCTACCTTTATGCAGGGACCTAAGTTATAACTTTCTGCCTCACACAAGTCAAAGACTGCCTTCTGCCCTACAGCCTCTAGCTCCTAGGGGCTATATGCAGTCAACAGCATCCTTTGTACAACTATCCTTCAACTACATCTGATCCAGTAAAAACCAAACTTTGTATCAATGTGATGGTCTTGCACTCCTCAGTCAACTAGAAAGCTGAGCACTGAGAAAAATATCTCAAAACCATACTAATTGTTACCAAATATGATCCCTCACCTTGGCTGAACCCTCATTCAGAGTTTCAACTGTACTCATCTCTGATCAGCTTGCTCCCCCAAACTGCGCAATGACTATCTTATAATGGGCCCTCCATATCTGAGGGTTCCGCGTCCTCAGTTGCTTGAGTCCGAGGATGTGGAACCCGCAGTAGGGAGGGCTGACTGTACTACACCATTTCATATAAGGGACTTGAGCATCTGTGGATTTTGGTATCTGTGGGGGTCCTGGGACCAATCCCCCACTGAGGAAGTACTGTACTTTCTTCTAAAGCTCCTACTCAAAGCAGACAATCTGGCTTCCTGTTACGTCAGTAGACTCAGACGCATCAAGCAGGATGTCTCTCGGTATTCTGCTTCCAGGCAGACATTCACATACATCACCAGCTACTTTCCTTTAAGCTCAGAAGTTTGGTGTCCCAACTCCTATCCTAGGTACACTCCTCCACCTCTGAGCTCTCTCTCATTTCCTCCCTCTTTTGTGAGACCTTTTCTCCAATATTCTCTCCTGTATCTTCAATCTCTCAACTGGCTTCTTTCTCACACCTGACAAACATACTCAATTGTTTCTCTCTCTCCCTAAAAGACTAAAATAAAAAGAAATAAATAAAAATGGGGTCTTTTCTCCCAGAATCCTCACCTAATGTCTGGCCTCCTTCTTCTCCTCACTGAAAACACTTGAAAGATTATTTATTCTTCTTGGCTGTATTTTCCAATCATTTTTCTACCACATGTAATCTGGCCTCTGCCCAACCACTTTATTGATATTGTTCTTATTTAGGTCATCAATAAATTCCTGGTTGGCAAACCTAATGGACAGCTTTCAATATATATTTTACAGGACCTCTCCACTGCACATGACACCATTGATCATTCCTCCTCCCTATTTCCTCCTTCCCAAATTCCCTATTCCTTTTTCTCCCATGGCACAGAACTCTCTGCCAATCACTTCTGTGGTCCTGTGTAATATTTCACAAGGTGCTCTCCTTCACCCAGTATGCACCTGACGTAACGTACTTTCCTTGCTAGACCTCACTTAACATCTTGATTTTATTGACAACTTAATAACCAATGAATCCAGTTCTTCAGCAAAGGCATTTTCACACCCATACACATTAACTTGTAGACAGACATTGTCTTGTGGTCATCCCACAGGCCTCATCCTCTCTATGTCCCAAATCAAATTTGTCATCTCCTTTGGTAGAAGTACTTCTGCTCTATGTTCTCTTCTTCAATTGGAGACACCATCATTCACCTATGATAGAAACCTGGGAATCATTCTTGACTCCCCCGTCTTCCTTACCCTTCACATCTATGTGCAGTAGTATAGCATGGTGACCCAGAGATTAGCACTGACCAGGTCCTTGCTCCTGATTTATTAACTATACTGGGCAAGTTATTAGATGGCAATTTCATAAGTTCAACCTAGTACTTAGTCTCTTTAAGCTTATTTTCCCCCACCTGCAAAAATGGAAAAGGTATGGTACACATTACAAAGAGGATCGGCATGAAGATTAAAGAAGGTAATGCATGCAAAGCACTCAGCCTCTTGCTTCATACATAATAAATGCTCAATAAATGTAGCTAGTTTTATCAAACCCATCAAGCCCTATCTACTTCCAAAATATATCTTGAAGTTATCTGCTCACTATTACCTCCTCACTATTTACTCATTCACTCATTTATTAGCAAATTCTTATTGAACAGTCACATGTTCCACGTACTAAGTTAGGCCTTGGGAATTCATGATGAACAAAGTAGACATTGCCCCTGCTTTAGTGGTACTTCCAAAATGGAGGGGAGGACAGACTGTTACACAGCTATTACATGAAGTCATAAGAAGTCATGACCCTAGGGTTTGTTCTGGTTAGTGAGAGTACATTCTCCAGGTCCCATCCCCTTTCCCTAGGGTCCTGGGTGAGGAAACACATGACAAGCCCAGAGATGAGAGAACTGTTGAAGAAACTCCTGCCAGAGCGATCTACCTAGACCACAAATCTGACTATGTCACCCACTGTGTAAACCTTTCTATGGTTCTTCATTGCCTTCAAGATAAAGTTAGACTACTTAAAATGACAGATAACCTACCTCATCTCTTAAAATGAGAGAGAGAAAGAGTGCTAAGATATGTTTCAACAATACTGAACTATTTATATTTCTGTATACATGCCATTTTTTAAATGTTTTTATACCTTTGCTCCCAAGGCCCCTGAAACATCCTTCACCCTCTCTCTGCTTTGGTAACTCTTTATACAAGCTGGGATTCTTATGGAAAGAAGAAAAGGAAAGCAAGCCAACTCAAACTAGCTTGAGAAAAAAAGAGAAATTCATTATAAGAATACTGGGGTGTCTCATGAAACAGGACAGGGAAGTGGTTGCACAGCTATCGTAGGTAACAACAGAACCAGAAGCTTGTACGCTGGGAGCATGCATTCTCTCCACAGCTTGTCTCTGCTTCTCCCTGTGAGTTGTCAACGTAACTCAGATTGTTGTTGTTTTTCCTCTACCACAAGGCAGAAGACAAGGCAGTTGACAGTTCTCAAGCTTCATTGGAACCCGTGTTGAAAAATTCTAGGGAGGGACACTGATTGGCCCAGCACATTTCAGGTGTCCATTCGTGGACAAAAACTTGTTGGCTAGGGACACAATGTAACAGTGGACTGAATGGCTGTTCTTGCCATAACCACGTGGATGGGGGAGGAAAGCACCTAGAAAAGCTGAGGAGAGAGAACAGGACAGATTAAGGAACACAATGAGTAGACTACATTCCTACTCATCCTTTATGACAGCTCAGGTGGTCCTCCTCCAGGGACACTCCAGACCCCCTTTATTTATTCTATGCACCCTTACTGCCCCATATGTATGCCTAATTGTCTAATACTGCCATTAAAATATTCAATGATCTGCTTCTGTGTCAATCTCTCACGAACTCCTTGAGGACAAGTGTGTATCATATTCAGTTTGATTCTTCAAACTCTGAGGATACAAAAGCAAAGCAATAATGAATGTGTAAATTTATTAAATATTTCTGGAAAAATGAGTAGGTGATTACTCGAACTGACACATGAATTTTATTTCTGAAACTCTAGCTATAAAAACTCATCATTTCAGGGGCTTCCCTGGTGGCACAGTGGTTGAGAGTCTGCCTGCCGATGCAGGGGACACGGGTTCATGCCCCGGTCTGGGAAGATCCCACATGCCGCGGAGAGGCTGGGCCCGTGAGCCATGGCCGCTGAGCCTGTGCGTCTGGAGCCTGTGCTCCGCAACGGGAGAGGCCACAACAGTGAGAGGCCCGCGTATCACAAAAAAAAAAAAAAAAGGTCATCATTTCAAACTTTCTCTGAAGTCACTACACACACAGCAAACTCCAGTGACTAATAATTCCAAACCTTATTAATTATCTTTTATGAAGTAATTATTAGAAGTGAGAGAATCTATATAATGGATTTGATTATATATATTTAAAATCACTTAATTAACCCAATATTCTGAAGAAAAGCACCAAAAAACTCCTACTATGCTTAAGAACTTTCCAATCCCAGCTCACGTGACAGCCAGTAAAGTTAAATAAAAACGCCAATTCGTTGACAGAGGCATTCTCTGTTCTCCTTAAAAGTACAGGAAAGAGTAGCTCACCACTGTCAAGGCATTTATCAAATATGTACAAAACATGAACAAAAGGTAAAACAGAGTGAGAAGAATCTTGGTGAAAATTGGCAAAACAATGTTCTGCTCGCCCTCTGCTGGCTCCTAGGTAGTACTGCTCTTCAAAGGCCTGCCCAAAGGCCCAAATGAGGGTTCTCTCATGGAAGCCCCAAAATATTTAGAATTGTTCACATTGTTCATCTAAATAAGCCCCCTTCAAGCCAAAACATTCCCCCAAAACCATCAGTATCTTTTCTCCCTATAATTAGTAACGGCTAATAATCTGAAAAAAAAATAGATATATATATGTGTATAACAGAATCACTTTGCTGTATACCTGAAACTAACACAACATTGTAAATCAACTACACTTCAAAAAAAATAAAATGAAATTATAAAAACAAACAAAAAATAATGGCTGATACAGAAAAGACAAAATAAGTAGACTAACGGCTTGACACCTACTTTTTCAAGAGAGTAATTCAAAAGAACAGAGATATATGTAATATTATATTTTCTGGTTTTCTAAGAATATGATCCTTACTCATAGATCAAGATGCAACCTGCATTTTGGGGAAAAACCTGCATTTTGAGTTAGAAGACCGGGGTATGATTCTTGAGCTTTCCCAATTATCTACTGGTTGTGTAACCTTTCCTACCTGTCACTTTTATATTGGTCGCATAATGTTACCGTTTTTGGAACTGAATTTCATCAACCGCTAAATGAAGATGCTAGGCAACAGAACTGTTGGATCCTTTTCTTGTTCTAATATTTTCTGATTTTAAGTGCTGTTAAATTACAAAATTTTAATGGTTTCTGCTTTTTCTTGACACCATTTGAGTCGTTCTCAGACATAAGCAAAATGGTTGAAACCTTTCCTGTCATCATCAGCTTCTTTCCTGGATGCAGTGCCAAACACACTGTGGACACCCAGATGAATGTTGATTGACAAATCAATGGTTCTGATGGCAATGAAGAGCCCCGGGGCTTTACTTCGGGCCGAATTCTCTCCTGCTTATACGTGTAGAATTCTGAATAGCAGCTGTGAACAGATCTGTATCTCCTTGCCCACGCCACCCTGACAACTGAAACCTTTGTTTCAAACGGGAAAAATGAGAAACAGCTAAAAATGTACTTTCAATCTGTTCTACTGTCCAGTCATTAGTTAAATTCCCTATACCACATTTCTTTAAATCAACTGACTCTTCGATATTGTTGCAAAGAAGGAGGGTACAAAGTGGTGAGAGGGAAGTCAGGAGGTACAGTTTCAAACAACTCCACTTCTCAGTTTAATATCCATCTTTCAAGACTAAAATACAACATGTCATGAACGAGAGCACATGTGTGAGCTGCTCATGCCAGTGCTTCCATGTATAATTGGTAGTCTATAAATAGTAGCAAAAATAATTTTAGTTACCAGTTATTGAGAGCTTAATTGTGGCAGGTATATATGTATATATATATACATTACATACTTAAGGAGATCACATATATATATATAGTTGTGATATTGTGATCTGCAATAAGAAATTTTTATGTGGTTTCGGTCCCTTTTCCTGGCACAGAGCTCCCAAAATCCTTAGAACTCCCTAATTGATAAGAGTAGTAAACAAGCTCGTAACAACTACACCAGAGTTTTGTTAATGAGGGGACTAAGGGAAAGCCCCAAAGGCTAGTGGCTGGTTGCCAGGGCAACCAACTAGGTGAGTAGAGGGTTGGAACTATAGGCCTCATCCCACCTCTGGGAGAGGAATGGGGCTGGAGGTTGAGTTGAATCACCACTGGTTAATGATTTAATCAGTTATGCTTAATGAAGCCTCCAAAAAAAACCCAAAAGGACTAGGTTGAGAGAGCTTCCCAGGTTGGTGAACGCAGGTAAGCTTCTGGGAGAGTGGTGTGCCCCAGAAAGGGCATAAAAGGCTCTGTACCTATTCTCACCTGCCTTGTCTTATGTATCAGCACCTGGCTATTCCTGAGTTATATACTTTTCAAATGAAGCAGTAATCTAGTAAGTAAAATATTTTCCTGAGTTCTGTGAGCTGCTCTGGCAAATTAATGGAACCAGGGGATCATGGAAACCTCAATTTTATAGCCAGGGGGTCGGAAGCACAGGTAGCAACCTGGAATTATGATTGGTGTCTGAAGTAGGGAGGGGGCAGTCTTGTGGGACTGAACCCTTAACCTGTGGGATCTCACACTATCCCCAGGGAGACAGTGTAAGAATTGAGTTAAATTGTAGGACAACCAGCTGGTGTCGTGGAATTGTTTGGTGTGTGGAAAATCCACACATCTGGTGTCAGAAGTAAAGGAGTATATAATATAAAGAAAAACACAGGAGGAGGTGTGGTATGTGTGTATATACATAAACTGTAAAAGATTAATAAAAAGAAACCTCAATTGAATGGAGTTGGGAGACCAGAAGGGGGCGCTCTCACACCCTGAGATGGTAGCACAGCTTCCCCAATAGAAAGAAGACTCAGCCAATGAAAAGCCACGGACTCTTTGTTTACTACAGCCCTCCCAACCTCCTTTCCTCTCTATAAAATCATTGCCTCCCCTTGCTGTGCAGAGACTTGCACGTGGCTCCCATGGTTGCAGAGCCTGAATTGCAATTCTCTGCTGATCCCAAAGAAACCCATCTTTGCTGGAGAAATATCTGGCAGTCTATTTGTTTCAACAATACCATAGAGGTATATACATACATAGATAATACCACAGAGGTACATGTGTATACACAGAGGTTTGAACTGTGTGGGTCCACTTAACAACGGATTTTTTTTTCAATAGTAAATACTACAGGACTCCAAGGTTCATTGAATCCATGGATGCAGAGCCATGAATAAGAAGGGACAACTATATATACTGTTAAAAATAAAACTACAGGCCCAAAATGACATCACTTGCGGTAAAGTCCATAATGTCAAACCTAGATTTAATACCTAATCTAACTGCAGTTGAACATTCTGCAGAAATGTAATCTTAATCAACCAGTTTGCAATTTTCCGGTCAGCACCTTTGAGGTAATCTGTCAAATGGGCCCTCTCCATCCCCCTACCCCCAACCCGGAAGAAGAGGCAATCTGCATAATAAAACCTCTGCCATTCCTTTCCCTCCCTCCCCCCACTCCCCAAAAGATGTCCCTTTCTTTTATTTTGCTAATAGCTCCCTTGCCCCACCCTTCCTACAACAATCTTCCATTTTGTACCACTCCTTGGGATGCCCTTCTAGTTGTTAGAAGACATGCTGCCCAATTCATAAACCCTTGAATAAAGCCAACTAGATCTTCAAATTTACCGGTTGAATTTTATTTGACTAGCATATAGCTAAACTCTCAATGACTGGAAGCTATAATAATTCTTGCTAGTATATATACTTGTCAAAGAACAAAATTCAACCGAGTCCACTTTAGAGATTTTATTGTTGGGAATTCCCTGGTGGTCCAGTGGTTAGGACTCTGTGCTTCCACTGCTGGGGGCCCAGGTTCAATCCCTAGTCAGGGAACTAAGATCCCGCAAGCTGCACAGTGCGGCCAAAAAATAAATAAAGATTGTATTGTCTTTATTCAGCGATTCATGTACGGATTAGCAGATTGAGAGAAGTTTTGAGGAACTTTACAGAATGAAAGGCTTTTACAGGTAAAAGGGTGCAAGAACAGAGAAGTCATACTAGGCATTTGCTGACTGATTAAAGTGAGGGTATTTTCCTTATATGGAGCAAAGGGAAGTCTAGGAGCCTGGTTAGGTAACTTGTACTGAGCAGGCAAGCACTGATTGGTTTACCTTGGCCTTCCTTATTTTGGGAGAGCCAAGAATAGAAACTTTGTTAAGTTTTGGTTTGCTGACAAGGGACTTACTTAGCATGAGCGATTCCATCTTGGGCCAAAACTGGTTACTTTAATATATTAGTATTATACATATACCCATAAACATGTATATGTATATATGCTTGCTACATACATACACACACACACACACATACACGCATATATTTATTCCCCACAATAACCCTATAAGGCAGATGATATTATCCCTATCTTACAGATGAGGAGTTGAAGCTTAAGTTATTAAAGTAATTTCCATAGGTTATGCCAGCATAAGTGGCTGATCCAGGATTTGAACCAGGCATATAATTCCAGAGCCCACTTAGAGTTGTTTTGTGCCCCAAGTGGTGCAGTGAAGTAACTTAGTGTTAGAAAACAATTACTTATGCAACCTCCAGAGTAACTAAAATGAAAAACCAACAATAACAGCTGATAAACCCAAGTGCTGGTGAACATGTTTAGGAGTATAAATTGGAGCTGAATGTAGTGTAAATTGATGCAATCACTTTGGAAAACTCTTTGGCAGTATCTACTCACACTGAACATACACACTGCCTATTATCTAACAATTCCACTACCCAGTAAATATCCACTACATACGTTCACACAAAGCGTGGAATATATGTGCACTAAAAGACAGAATGTGCACAGCATCATTATTTGTAAAAGCCACAAATGAAATCAACCCAATGTCTATCAACAATGAAATGGATAAAATAACAGGTTCTCACCTTCATGTAATAGAAATACGATTCAGTCATGACAAAAAACTACTGCTACACCCAATAGAGGTGGATATAATGTTGTGTCATGAAAGCCAGACACGAAAGAGTGTATTCAGTAAAATTCCAAATTCCAAAAACAGGCAAAAAGAGTCTATGGTAAAAGTAGTTAGAATGGTGGTTACCTTTGTCAACAGGTGACAATAACTGGGGGCAGGGAGGGCAACTTAAAAGAATCTTCTGGGATAGTGAAATTTCTTGACCTGGGTAGTGGTTATATGGATATAAAAATTCATCAAGCTATGACTTGTGTACTTCTGTGTGACATATTAAAATTCAATATGAAATCTTACAAAAAAAGAAGAAGAGGGGGAGAAGGAAAGCAATTACTAAGAATCCATCCTCGTTCATTTCCCATAACCCCTTTCGGAGCACCAGGCCATCTCATCTGAAACTTGGGACCCATTTCATGTTAATACTTCATGTTTTGCCTAGTTTGTAGTTCTTGTGCAATCACCTTCTTCCTCACATACATATCTAATCAGTTACAAAATCCAACTAAATCCACTTGCTTAAGTTCTATCCTCTCTTGCTTTCTTAATTCCCTTAGTTCAGGGTTTCTCAATCTTGGCACTACTGCAGTTTTGAACCAGGTAGTTCTTTGTTGTGAGGGGTTCTCTTGTGCACTGTAGGATGTTTAGCAGTTTCCCTGTCCTCACCCCACGAGATTATCAGTAGCACCCTCTAGTTGGAATAACCAAAAATGTCTCCAGACATTACCAAATGTCTTGAGGGCAAGGGAATCACATCTCACTCCACAGAGCCACTGTCTTAGTTGATGGAAGACCTCATTATTAATCACCTGCATTAGGGCAAGAGATTCTACCTGGCCCTCCTGGGCAGGACTGTACCTCCTCCCTATTCTTCACATTCCACACAGTTTTACAGTTTTCTCCAGGATAAAATCTAGTATCTCTAATATGGCCAAAAAAAAAAAAAAAAAAGGGTATTATCTTTCCTCTACTTACCTCTCCAGCTTCCTACCCCAGCTATACTGAATTCCTTGTAGTTCCCTGAAGGATGGATGAAAGTCAGAAGAAGTGTTAGTCAGAAGTGTTAAGTACACTAGCAGCTTAGAAGATAAATGCAAAACTCCTAGGATGTTTTATATATAGAAAATGAGTAAGCATGTACTTTGTGAAACACAGACAGAACTGTGTTAAATATACATAGTAAGTTAGTAAACTATAAGGCACATCAAAGTGAAAATAAATCAAAAATATGATGGAACGGAGCATCATTTAGAGTCAAAAAGGAATGGAAAAACTAAGATATGAATAATTATGCCATCTCTGGGATGACAACTATGTCAGCCCTAAATCAGCCATCCATAGGTGACACCTAGTATAGTCTCTTACATGCTCTACCCAAGAAATACAAGTAAAACCCATGTCTGTTCATCAGGCTAATTAGTAAGCTCTGGTTGTGACCAAACACGTTTCCCTGCATCTATCCAACAGAGCAGGTGTGTACCATTGGCCCAAAGCACTTTCCACCTGTGGGCCTCCTTGCTGTAACCTCAACGCTAGTCTTCATAAGCATAAGATCAGTGGGAAAGGCTGATGTGGCAACAACACATGAACACTGCATAACTCATGACTCAGTTGCCCTTCCACTTGTTTGCACCCTAGCCTAAGTGTGTCAGCTTGCCCCAACTCTTTCCCCTTACTTTTCACTAGATATTTAAATTGATTCAGTAAACCATGTTATTCAAGCATCTTAATTTGTCCTGAAAGCCTTCTGTTTCACTACCTCTAGGATAGATTGCCTAACAGTTTACTTGGAGGCCACCATTGCATCAAGCAGTTTTCCATAGACAATTCAATTCAGGCATTAATCTCCTCCCAGAATTTCCCTGCCTTACCACCTCTCATTTTATCCTGTCCATATCCTTGCGTTTCTGATGGCATTTATCACACCACACTGTGATTAACTATTTATTCCTCTCTCTCATTAGTCTGAGCTCTCTGAAAGCAGGTATAAATTTCATTCTTCTTCTCTCATGATAACTTAGCAAAGTGCCAATCACAAAGTAACTACTAAAAGAACTACTGAATGTCACCTCCTGTGGACACAGTTGAGGGGATTACCCATTGTTCTTGCCTTTCTCCCATTTCTAAGATGGGTGTAAATTAGGCAAAAACCCTGACTAGGTTCAAAGCAGCATGGAGGTGTTAGGAAGGACCATTAGAGAGGTTCCCTGCAAAAAACAACTTACAGTAGGTGTGTATAGTATTGCTAGCAAGCTGGGGCTTCGGTGGATCTTATTTCCCTGTCTCACACTTTTCACCTGGCTAGTTAAAACAACAGTGGGGCGGGGTGGGGGAAGGGGTCCTCCTACCCGGGGAAGGGGTCCTCCTACCCCCACCTGAAAATGGCTGCAGGCTCAGACGCTTCAGTCTAAGGGAATTAGGGTCCTCAAAGATTGTAGGTGAATAAAATTTGTTTTAGAAATTAATAGCTCCTAAATTGGCCCAGACAATAGGGTTACAAGAAAGATACTGTGTGTGTGTGTGTGTGTGTGTGTGTGTGTGTGTGTGTGTGTGTTTCCCTTCTGAAAATTTGCAAGCATCTTCCTGGTGCCTACACTCTACTCAAAGTAATAAACATAGCTATTCTTATAATTTATAATAAAGGAGATGCATTTTGGAATGTATTTCGCTTGAGTGAAAGAAATCAAAATGTGAGACCCTAAATAAAGGGCCTCTTCTGAAGGCCTTTTTAACTCATTCACTTCTTCAGGGATTAGGAGGGTTGGGGTGCAAGAATGTGGCATCACGCACAGGTGTAGAGATTCGCGAACACAACACAAGTTAGCCAAATTTGCATCTTGTAAAAGGTGGCCCCAGACACCGCCCAATTCCCTAACGTCCAACAGAAGAGAAAAAAAAAATCCAGACAGCCTCTGAAGCAACCATTGCCTCACCTGGATTCATTCGCCAATTCACGCCGCCCCGCCCTGTCCGCCCCGGAGGCGGTGGGCCAAGCTCCGTTCCCCTCTAGGCTTCTCCCAGCCCTCTCTTTATGGTAGCGCTGAGACTCTCTAGCCTGGCTCGCCGCCCTCTCGCTGGTAGCGCCGGGGGGAGCTGAGAAGCCGGCTGCCGAGGCCCAGCTGAGACGTTGCGGATGCGGCCCGACCCCGGCGGTTGAGAGCTCCCGCTAAAGGTGGGAAGGGCTGGGGGAGGCTTTGGGGAGGGTCGGGGGCGTGGAGACCGATCCCTGGGTGGGAGGAGGGCCCGGACCAGGTGATGGAGGTCCCCAGGAGAGGAGGGGGAGCAGGTCGGACACGTGAGGGGGATTTTCAGCTGCTAGCTGTGGCCTCCGCCAGCCTGCCACCCTGCAGCGTTCCCCGCTTCCTCCGGTTCATCTGCGGCCCCTTGTGTCAAGGCCCAGTACGGTTTCTACCACCGCATCTGTTGACCCCGCGGGTCGTCGCCACCCTTAGGGAGACCTGGAGCCCTGCTAATTTTGATTTAGGCTTGTCTTATTTAGAGGAGAGCTTTGCGGCCTAGAGCCCCATCCACAGCTTATATCTCTGCTATTTGGTTTTTATTTTTTAAATCGGAGCCCTCCCAGCCCTAGCTGTTTGGTTGAGGCCGGATGCCGAATAGTCTTCTTTCTTCCATTCCCGTACCGTGAACACGGTAGAGGCTCATATGATGTATCTGGTGGCTTGCAATATTCTGATACAGCCGTGAAGTAGGGGCGTTATGCATATGAGCACAGGGTTGAGGTGGGGATAATTGCAGGATCCTGAGCACCTAGTCACACTGATTTGGGCAGATTCAGCCTTCTTTGTGTGAGATTCTGGCAGTTTAGGAACATGTATTCATTCGAAAGATGTTATCTACTAAGTGCCAATATTGTGCTAGTTAGAGAAGTTACAGCTGTAACAGGACCCTGGTGATTCCTTGCCCTCACGGAGCTTAATACATAATGGGAAAAACTAACAAAGAAGAAAGCCTGTGATGAGTGCTATGAAAAGGGAAGTCCCTGAAGTTACTTACTCTTTTGCCTTGAGTGATAGAGAAAATAACACTATATAGCTCCTGTCTTCCAACAGCTGAAAAGTAATAGAGTAAAAGTTTCAAACACAGAGGAAGAAGGACCTATAACAATAGTATTTGGGTAAGGCACAGCAGAAAGGTGAAGACGCTGGCACTGTCTTGAAGGATTAGTTAGCATTACCTGGCTTTCCAAGCAAAGAGACAATATGAAGACATAAAATATAGAAGAACTTTGCTAGTAGACTATTTTGACTTGGAGTATGTGACGTTTGAACAAGTAATGCCATGCTAAAGAGTCCAGACTTTGTTTTCTAGGAAGAGGTGGAAGTGTTTTCAACAGAATAGCTTACAGTTCAGTGTCACAATCATTTACCCAACTGTTTGACAGTTTAAGTATAGTATTAAGTACTGTTTGACAGTGTTGACCACATCCAGAATTCAGGTAGAATAAAGAGAGCATTGCTCATTCATCTTAGTCTGGAAACAGTCTTTCAGTTGTTGAAATCAAGGGATTCTGTTCTCTTTGACGGTTTAGGACCATAGGAATAGAGAGAAATCACAAATGGAGTTTGGAGACCTGAAGGGTTTGCTGAATTGTGCCAAATGTGAGCAGTAGGCAGTATATAGATGGGTCTCATTGCTTTAATCCATTCATCCAGCCTATGTCTTTTGATTGGAGCATTTAGTCTATTTACATTTAAAGTGATTATTGATAGGTATGTACTTATTGCCATTTTGTTGATCATTCCTGGTTGTTTTTGTGGTTCTTCTCTGTTCTTTGCTTCTCTTGGTCTCTCCCCTCATGTTTTGATGATTTTTTTTTTCAGTGTTATGTTTGCTTCCTTTCTCTTTGTTTTTTGTGTATCTATTATAGGTTTGTGGTTACCATGAGATTCATGTATATTGACATATATATATATCAGTTTATTTTAAACTAATTCTTGGCGTATGTTTGAATGCTCTAAAAGCACATTTTACTCTCCCCCCCATGTTTTATGTTTTTGATGTCATATTTTACATCTTTTTATTTTGTGTATCTCTTAAATGCTTAATTGTAGTTATAGTTGATTTTACTACCTTTGTTTTTTAACTTTCATACCTGTTTTTAAGCAGCTGATGCACTGCCTTGACTATAAATTTGCCTGCACCAGTGCAGTTTTTTTTTCATATATTTCCTTATTTCTTGTTATGGCCTCTTCTACTCAAAGAAGATCTTTAACATTTCTTGTAAGACTGGTTTAGTGATGATGAACTTCTTTAGTTTTTGCTTGTCTGGGAAACTCTTTATCTCTCCTTCAATTCTAAATGATGACTTTGCCAGGTAGAGTAATCTTGGTTGCAGGTTTTTTCCTTTCTGCACTTTAAATATATCATGCAAAGTTACTGCTAAAAAACCGGCTGATAGTCTTTCAAGGGTTCTTTTGTGAGGGTTCTTTTGTATGTGATTGGTTGTTTTTCTCTTTCTGTCTTTGAAATTCTCTATCTTTGACTTTTGCTGATTCAATTATAGCTTGTCTTGGTGTGTCTTTAGGTTTATGTTGTTTGGAACTCTCTGTGCTTCTTGAACCTGGATATCTGTTTCTTTCCCCAGGTTAGGGAAGTTTTCAGCGTTACTTCTTCATATATGTTTTCTATTTCTCTTCTTCTCCTATAATGCAAATGTTAGTATGCTTGATGTTGTCTCTGAGGTCCCTTAAGCTCTTTTAAATTTTTTGCTTTTCTGCTTGGATGACTTCCACTATTCTGTCTTCTAGATTGTTGACCCAGTATATTTTTCATTTCAGTTATTGTATTCTTCATCTCTGTTTGGTTCTTTTATATCCTAACTCTTAAGTTCTCAGTGTGTTCCTTCATTTTTCTCCCAAGTTTGTTAAGCATCTTTATGACCATTACTTTGAACTCTTTATCAGGTAAATTACTTATCTCTATTTCCTTAGGGTTTTTTCCTGGACTTTTATCTTGTTCTTTTTTTTTTTTTTGGAACATATTTCTCTGTCTCCTCCTTTTGTTTAACTCTGTTTTCGTATTAATTAGGTGAAACATCTACCTCTCCGAGTCTGGAAGGCATGGCTTTGTGTAGGAGTGTCCTCTGTATGGACCGTGTGTGCCAGGCACCTTTGTCAGGCTGGTTGGACCTGGAGCAGGTGTGGGCCAGCGTGTCCTGGAGCACGTTCACATTGGGACCACCCTAGTGAGGTGACTGGAGCTGGAGCAGGCATGAGTGGAGCAGGGGAGGGATGCGGTCCCAGGGCTTGCTGTGCTCAGACCACCTTGGCAGGACAAGTGGAGCTGGGGGGTGGGGTGGGCCTGGGGCATGCTGGGGCAGCCTTGGCAGGCCAGTAAGAGTACCTGGACCATGATTCTGTCCGCACTATTAAGGTGTATGGGGGACACACAAAAAAATGGCACTTTCTGGCACCTTGGACCCCAGAGACAGTTTCAGCAGTTCTCTGCCCATTTGGCAGACACTTGAGGGTTAGTAAATGGATTTCCTTCATCTAGAGCGTAGGTGCCCTTTAAACAGTTGCTTCTTTGCCCTGCTCTAGTGTGGGCAAGTCTGTGTACAGACCCCTCAGTGATATGCCTCCCTACTGAAGGTCCTCGTCAGGGTTGGGGTTCCCATCGATACCATGCCTCCATCTCTTTTATCCATCCCCTGTGTTGTCGCTCTATCACTTATCACTTGTTCTGCAGCCCTCAGTTCTTCTTTGGCAGGAATGGATCTGTATGTAGGTACAAATGCAGCGTATCCGTGGGAAGAGATGAGTTCAGGGTCTTCCTACACTACCATCTTTGACTGGAACCTCCCAAATATTTTATTTTAAATAATACTATGGACCATATTTTTGTTTTAAGTTCACTTTATCTTTCTTATGGGGCCTGGGTCTTCTTGAGGTTTAAGACTATCCCACTTGGCCATTTAACCCTTCTGTTAGTACCCATTCAAGTGTCCTGTAGGTAGTTAGTATTTGAAGATAATGAGCACAAAAAGTTACCAGTTGCCAGAGGCATGATTTGTGTGTGTGTGTGCGTGTGCGCGTGTGTGTGCGTGTGCGCGCGCCCGTGCGCGCGCTGGCAGGCACATGCTTAGGACTGAAACTGCTGATTTGCAAAATAGGGGTAAAGTTGTTTTTTTTTAAATTAAGTAAAAGGTAAATGGGGAAATGCCTTACAAATTGTAAGACCCCTATACCGAAAAAACAAGACGTTTTTCCTGAAAGGGAAAGACTCTTAAAAATTGACCTAAAAATTCAGTAATTTTTTTTTTCGTTAAATTTCCTCTTAATGCTCTTTTTCCCACTAACTTGAAGTGGTAACCAAGCACCACTATCTCCTTCTGCTTTTGTTTTGTTAGTGGAAGTGATGGTTGTGGTTCTGCTTTGACTAACTCCTATAGGAGGCCTGTGATCATGTCCTAGAACTTGTGTTATTAGGGAAACTTGCTACTGTCGTGGCCTTGTATGAGGTCACTGAGCTTCTTCAGTGCATCCAACCTACCTACCGTAGAGTTGGGTAATGAATAGCAAGAGATAGTGTTTAAAACTTATTCCATGGAATCTATAAAAAACAAATAATTTTAAAATATAATGTTTAAAAAATGAACTGATAGATAAAGAGAACAGATTGGTAATTGCCATTGTCGGGGGTTAGGGTGGGCAAAATGGGTGAAAAGGGGTCAAAAGGTACAAACTTCCAGTTGTAAATAAGTAATGGGGATGTAACATCCAACATGATAACTAGTTAATAATACTGTACTGCATATTTGAAAGTTGCTGAGGGAGTAAATCTTAAAAGTTCACATCACAGAAAAGAAACATTTGTAACTGTGGTGACAGTTGTTAACTAGACTTATTGTGGTGATCATTTTGCAATATATACAAATATTATATCATTACATTGTATACCTGAAACTAATATAATGTTATGTCGGGTGATACCTCAGCTTTTTAAAAAAGCTTATTCCCTAACTTGTCAGTGTTCAGATATATGAAGAGCAAATGCCTGTGTTTACTACCTAAGGTATAGAAGAAGGGGTCTAATAAATCTATATTTATTTCATTCTCTCTCGACTCTTCTGGGAGTGCTATAAAAATATTGGAAGTTAATCTTAGAATCACAAAACATACTCTATTTAGGTACTGAAGGAAAGTATTGGCAATTCTAAGGCAAGAGAAAATTGAAAATGCAGAACTTTAAAAGCAAGTGTCAAATAATAAAATCCAGAGTTAGTAAGGAGAGACTTTATTGAAAGGGCTATTGCGAGAGGGGAAAAGGGATTATAGCAGTGGAGAGAATTCTCTGACCAAAAGATTTACCAGCTTCTCAAGGGATGAGTAAACAAAGCCAAAACAGAACGGCTTGGTCTGATTGTAGATCCCAGATTGTTTTGCCCTGAGGCCAGCCTATTCTCTGGAGGGGTCCTTTGCTGGCTCTGGCTGAGGGTAGGCCAAAGTTCAGGGACCTAGGGGAAGGAGAGAAACTTAAAATACGGTTAACAAGCATTTTGTTCCAATTGATTATTCTCAACAAGTAGTTCAGCTCATTATTCATAAATTTATAAATGAGACAATGGGAATTTGGAGGTCCTTTGTCCTGGTCATAGGTAAACAAGGGGATGTTCTTGAGTCTTACGGAAGCCATATGGAGAGGAGTAGGAGGGTTTCGTGGCTATTCAAGAACCAGGAGCACAGGTCTCAGGTAAAATTTGACTTGTTAAAAAGGCATTTTACTATTTGAAGTGGAAAATAATTAAGTGTACAAATAAAATTCATTGAAACATTCATCCAGGAAGGCCTTAGGATACTCATTGACATTCAGGAATTTAAAAATCCTCCATCACTACGTGTAGTTTGAAAGCACTTAAAGACCAGTCTCATTTATATCTGAAATTTTCCTAAGGCGGTGGGGGGAGTGGAAAACAAATCTAAATTACTCAGGTCTAAATGAACACATTTGGGGCTTTTTGTTTGTTACATGGTTTTCATCTTAACCTATAAGAAGCTGGATTTTTTTTTCATTCCATCAAAGTGACTTGGCTGGAGCAAATTAATTTTTTCCTATGTTTAAAATATAATTTTCCACAAAAAAAGGGAGAAGGAAGTAAAATCATGACTGTCACACAGATATAAAATTAGCAACACGTGGTTTTTGTTTACCTTATTAATGAGGGGACTGGTAAGATGTTATATAATCAGTTCAAATGACAATCAAAAGAACTGACACATTTACTGATCAGGAATATTGAAATAAATGAGCAAATAGAGGCAAAACTGTCTTCTTCCACAGTGGGCCAGGGGCGCCAATTGTACCTCTACCAGACAGAATTTACAAGAATGTAGACAAGAGTTGTTTTGCACTGCTGTTAGTTTTGTACAGTTGTCAGCTGTAAAATAGCTCAAAGGCAATGAAAGACTCAGAGCTCTAATGTGATGGGAATGTGAAAACCCTGAAGGTTGTACTCTTTAACAGCGCAGTTTTCCACTGAAGCAGGTATTTCTTTCTATACCTAGTTTATGAAATTTACAACTCCCCCTCCCCCCCTCAAATAATCTTCCCTAAGTGTCGGACTTCCTGGAAGGCAAGTACATGTCTGTGTGTGTGTGTTTCTTATTCTTTTTTGATATACTCTACAAATATAGAAGATGCTTGGTTAATGTTTTTCACTGAATTATCTAAAGCAGTGCATCTCAAACTGTACTGTGCTTACATATCACCTGGGTATTTCCTTTTTAAATGCAATTCTGATTCAGTGAGTGTGGGGCTTTCCTGAGATTTCTCTTTTCTAGTTAATAATAAGTTCCCAGCTGATGCTAGTACTATTCAATAGTTCATGGACAGTAAATAGTAATGTATTTCTGACTGTTAATTGAAGAAGATATTAGATAATCATTACTGGAGAATATGGCACCATACTGCAGGTGAAAGGAGCAACATGAAGCCACTAGACTATCACTTGAAGAAAAAAAAATACTAATTGTGGGCCACATTGCCAGAGCACAGGCCAAAATGAGCAAAAGAAACAGTTGCTCGGAAACAGATCCAAAAAACTCTATAGCAGGGCTTCCCTGGTGGCGCAGTGGTTGAGAGTCCACCTGCCGATGCAGGGGACACGGGTTTGTGCCCTGGTCCGGGAAGATCCCACATGCCGCGGAGCGGCTGCGCCCGTGAGCCATGGCCGCTGAGCCTACACGTCCGGAGCCCGTGCTCCGCAAGGGGAGAGGCCACAGCAGTGAGAGGCCCACGTATCGCAAAAAAAAAAAAAAAACTCTATAGCAGAACTTTAGCTTCAGAGAAGAGAACAGAAATGGGGACACTGGGAGATACAACAGGGGAGGAGCAACCAGAGGGGTGTAAGTTTTAGAAGGCAGGCAGTAACCACCGAAGATCACTGCCTGAAATTTTGTGTTCCTTGAGCTAACCTGACTTTTTTTTTTTTTTGAAGCAATGCTTGAACGTAAAACTGCTTTGACACAGGTGTGTACACTTTTACTGTGACGGTTTCACTCAAGTTAGTGGTATCAATATGCCATTGAGCTTTAAGCAATGTGTAAAATATATTTCGTACTGCAACTAGTGATTTGTCTTCTGTCAGATGGGGCACTTTAATTTTTAACTGAGCAGGTCCTGTAATTTGTTCATAAGTAGTTCAGTTTTCTTTTAGCAGCAAATAAGAGGTGGAAGATAATGTGAAGCTGGCACCAAAGAGATCTCTATTTACTGGAATATGCAAAAAAAAAAGCCATGGTAAATGAGGCCACCAGATTTAGCAAATAAAAATACAGGATGCCCAACTAAATTTGAATTTCAGACAAACAACAAATTACTTTTTAGCAATATTTGGGATATAATTAAAATTATTTATGCATTATCAAAAATTCAAATTTAACTGAGCATCCTGTATTTTATCTGGCAACTCCAATAGTAAATAATTCTACCCTAACAGTGATACCTGAGAGATGGCTTCTTAGAAAATAGCATAATTGTGCAGCAATTTAATGCCTTCAAGTGTTCCTCCATTATGTACTTAAAAGTACGCCAAGAGTTCAAAATGGTTAGAAGCCATTGTTTACCCAGAAGGGGATGTTTTCAAAGACTGATAGGGTCATGGCTAACTTGAAGGAAAAACAAATTCCGCTCTATGCTTTCCAACTAAGAGTCTAGATTCTTAGTGGTTTAAGGTTAATAAAAGAATTTATGCAATTGTGGAAGATGTCCAAGCAAATACTTACCAGAAAAATTAATTTAGTAGGAATTAATCATATTTCCCAATTTCCAAGAGCATCAGATCACTTAGAAATAAGGATTCAACCTCACCGGTATAACTTGAGTCTACTGATAAACTCTTGTGAATGACATCGTAATTTAGCCAAGATTAAAGGAAAAAGGAATAGAAGCCCCTAGTAGCAAAGAAAAAAAAAAAACTCCCTAACGGGTAAAAATGTTTTATTGCCATGGACAGATAGAATTTCTAAAATAAAATTTCCAAGTCAAAAGATGCTTTTCCTATCAAATATGATCAGGGTATAACTTCTTGAATGCTAAGAAATAGTTTTACATTCAAAAAATCATACATTAGTGGCTACAAATCGGTGACAGTTACCTACAAAGATAAAGAATCTGTGGCATTAATAAGACATTAAGCATTAGCAGTCTCCATACTGTGCTGTGGGGATAGTTGATCAAATTTCCTTCCTGTTGACTGTTAAGGAAGGTCAGAGCCAGATTTGTGACACTATCTGCTGAAGTTTAATACAACGTAGTTTCGTGGTGGTGTTTTATAACCATATCTCTGGCTTCTTCTTTTCCATTCCTTAATTTATCTTAACCCACTTATCTGTTAAAAGAAAACAAATAATTAGATTTATACAAGCATTTTCATCTGATGTGATTGGGACCTATACTTGGTAATTAAATTTTAAAAGTTGGTTAAAATATAATTTAAAATATACTCTGTTTTAATCAGCTGTTAAATTTTTTAAGTTAAAACGTTCAAACACTTTAAATTCTGGGGTTTTTTGGGAGGAGTGGCAGTGGGGACCGTGTCTGGCCAGCCCTCATGTCCAGGTACTTCAGGTAACATTGCATTTCCCAACCAGGGCCAGACCAGGGTGAGGCAAGAGAGGCACCTGTGGTGCAAATCTGGGTGGGTGCCCGCCTTCAGGGGCGCGCCAGTGTCTTCTCCCAGGCTCAGCCCACTCTTGACCTCTACTCATCCCCCATAAATTCTGTTTTTTAATTTTTTTAATTTTGTATTTTAACTTAAGACATAGAAATGTATATTTACTCACCATTTTTTATTACATGAGACTACTCTTTTCTTTGTATATGGCTTTACTGATTACAGTTTCTCTCTGCAGAAAACATATTAGAAAGTATCTAAGCTTTCTAACCCTTTTTTTAATGTGGAGCAAAGGTTATAAAAACACTTGCAAGATTTCTGGATCCTTTACTTTTTCAGTACCTCGCCACTGCCCGGATTTCAGTGGTTCACATCTATTTTCAACAACAGTTTTTTCCTAGTGACTTGTAGTTGTTAAAACTTGTCTTACAAATTCAACTAAATTTTTGTATTTGCTTTGAAAAATATTTAGTTATGAAAAATTTCAAACAGAGCACAGAAAATAATGAAAAACTTGTGTAGATACCGTTTTCTTCTATAAATCTCTCTTTAAAAAAAAAGTCCTTCCTCTTTAGAAGTATATATACCACAGACTTGGTATCTATTATTCTTAATGTATATTTTAGCATGTATTCAAATTCTCATCCAGGAACAACACATACTATTGTATATGTAAAATTTTACGTGATATACTATATGTCCTTTTGCAGCTTTTTCACTTGTGATTATCTTTGAAATTTATTCAAATTGACTCATTTAATTCATGCAGTTTTTTTTTTTTTTTTTTTGAGGTACGCGGGCCTCTCACCGTTGTGGCCTCTCCCATTGCGGAGCACAGGCTCCGGACGCGCAGGCTCAGCGGCCATGGCTCACGGGCCCAGCCGCTCCGCAGCATGTGGGATCTTCCCAGACCGGGGAATGAACCCGTGTCCCCTGCATCGGCAGGCGGACTCTCAACCACTGCGCCACCAGGGAAGCCCCCATGCAGTTTATTTTTAACTGTCCTGTAGCAGTCCCTGTTGAGTAACCTACAATTTCTCACTCTTTACCATTGGGTTATTTCCAATTTTTCACTGTCAAAAGCGATGCTGAAAGACTTTGTATGTATCATGCGCAAAGTCCTTATGCTCACATGGGACATACATTTCTCTGGCACAGACACATAGAGCTGAAAATGCAAGGCCCTGGGATGTGGACTTCTTCCGTTTTGCAAGAAATTACCAAAAACTCTAAAGCAGTTGCAGCAGTTTACATTCCTACAAGGTATAAGGAGCATGTGAGAATTGGCCACACTTTTGCCTTCACTATGTTACCAGATTCTTAAAATCTTGCCAAACAAATGTTTGAGAACTGGTATTTCATTTGCATTCTCCTGATAACTATGAGGTTAAACACCTGCATTTGTTGGCTGTTTTGTTCTCTTCCTCTGTGAATTGCCTGTGTATATTTGTTTCATTTACTAATGGGTGGTCATTTTCTCACTGATTTGTAGAAGTCAGGGGATTTTTTGTATATTTGGGATAATAATCCCAACAACACCTATCCAGTGTGACTTCTTTTCCCTTCCTTAGAGTTATATAGAAATGTTTAATTTGGACATAAAATCAAACGTGTCCATCTTTTTCTTTGATATGTCCTTTCTTGTTTGAGAAATTCTTCTCTACCCCAGTGTCACAAAATCTTCTATGTTTTCTTATAAACATTTTTACAGTTTTTCTTTTCAAGTTTTATTTTATAATAACATCTGGAATTGATTTTTGTTTGTGAGAAAAAGATTTTAGTCTGTCTTTTTCCATATGGTTAGCCGGTTGTCCAAGCATCTTTAATTAAATCTTTCTCCCATTAATGTGTCATACCTGTTTTTTTTAATTCTATCAAACATTTATTTATTTATTTACATCTTTATTGGAGTATAATTGCTTTACAATGGTGTGTTAGTTTCTGCTTTATAACAAAGTGAATCAGTTATACATATACATATGTTCCCATATCTCTTCCCTCTTGCGTCTCCCTCCCTCCCACCCCTCCAGGCGGTCACAAAGCACCGAGCTGATCTCCCTGTGCTATGCTGCTGCTTCCCACTAGCTATCTACCTTACATTTGGTAGTGTATATATGTCCATGCCTCTCTCTCGCTTTGTCACAGCTTACCCATCCCCCTCCCCATATCCTCAAGTTCATTCTCTAGTAGGTCTGTGTCTTTATTCCTGTCTTACCCCTAGGTTCTTCATGACATTTTTTTTTCTTAAATTCCATATATATGTGTTAGCATACGGTATTTGTCTTTCTCTTTCTGACTTACTTCACTCTGTATGACAGACTCTAGGTCTATCCACCTCATTACAAATAGCTCAATTTCGTTTCTTTTTATGGCTAAGTAATATTCCATTGTATATATGTGCCACATCTTCTTTATCCATTCATCCGACGATGGACACTTAGGTTGTTTCCATCTCTGGGCTATTGTAAATAGAGCTGCAATGAACATTTTGGTACATGACTCTTTTTGAATTATGGTTTTCTCAGGGTATATGCCCAGTAGTAGGATTGCTGGGTCATATGGTATTGATTTATAATACCACATGTCATACACCAAGCCCTCATCTTTTCATGGATCTATGTGTCTATAGTATACTGATACCACACACTTTTAATTATAATAGCTTTATAGTAAATAATTTTTTTGTTTTCTTTTCCTTCAAGATTTATCTTGGCTTTCTTGAAACTTTACTCTTCCATATAGACCAGCTTGCTAAATCCCAGGGGGTGGGGGAGTTGTGGAATACCTGGTGAAATTTTGATTGGAATCATATTGAACTTATAGATAAATTCCTAGAAAATTGACATATTTACTGTAGTCACACTTGCCATGATTAATTTCTACATTTATTTAAGGTTTCATTTGTCTTTCTGTTTGATCGTCTTCTCCATAAAAGTCTTACATATCGTTTGTAAGATTTATATATCTTGTAAGATATCTTCGTAATGTTTTTGTTTCCAGCATGCTTGCTGAATTATCTTACTGGTTCTAATAGTTTGTCCATTGAACCTCTTGTATTTTCCATTTAGATATTCATATCTTTGAGTAATATTTCTTATTTCTTCCTCTTCAATCTTTATATTGAATACCTTTTAATACCTTTTAATATGGTGTTAAATGGGAACTGTGATATAAGTATTCTTGTGTAGTTCTAACTTTACAGAGAATGCTTCTAATGTTTTATAATTAAATATAATAATGTTTTTGTAGGATCTTGGTAAATGTCTTTCTATTCCTTGCTTGCTAAGAGTTTTCTTTCTATTATGTAGATATTGAATTTTATCAAATGCTTTTTCAGTTTCCCAGATAAAAATTTTGCAGCACAAATCGGACTCTTTAATGTTTTCTCTAGGGTGATCTGCTAGACAAAAATCAAAAGGAGGAAATTTGCTAGAATCAAAAATGATGGATCCATGTTCAGTTGGAGTCCAGCTTCGTTCCACAAATGAGTGCCATAAAACCTACTATACTCGTCATACAGGTTTCAAGACTTTGCAAGAATTGTCATCAAATGACATGCTTTTACTTCAACTTAGAACTGGAATGACACTTTCTGGGAACAATACAATTTGCTTCCATCATGCAAAAATTTACATCGACAGATTTGAGGATTTGCAGAAGTCATGTTGTGACCCATTTAACATACACAAAAAACTAGCCAAAAAAAATTTACATGTAATTGATTTAGATGATGCCACTTTTCTGAGTGCAAAATTTGGAAGACAGCTTGTACCTGGTTGGAAACTTTGTCCAAAATGTACACAGATAATCAATGGAAGTGTGGATGTTGATTCTGAAGACCGGCAGAGAAGAAAACCTGATTCAGATGTATGTATAGTCATTTTTTCTCCATTACTTCTACAATGTAGGGTTATAATTATAAGGAAATCACATTTATATCACTATTTATTACAGTTGAGCCTTGAACAACACAGGTTTGGACTGTGCAGGTCCACTTATATGTGGATTTTTTTCAGTCAATACAGTACTATACAATCTGTGGTTGGTTGAATCCAAAGTTGCAGAGGGCCAACTGTGGGACTTGAACATCCTAGCATTTTGGTATCCACAGCGGATCTTGGAACCAGTCCCCCTCAGATACCAAGGGAAGACTGTACACTAACTAGCAGGCAGTGAATATAAAGTTGGGGAGGTGAAAATAAATGGTGTTTCTAAATATTTGTGTAAACCCAGATTGTTTGATAAAGAAAGTTGGCTTAGGAAAAGAATAACATCATATTCCCAAGACTTTCAAGCCATAGCTCCTAGTGCTAAGACGTTCTGGCACAGCCAGGACTTAACCATCCTAGCTCCTTTTCTGATACCAAAGTAACTCAGTAGGATATGCCAGCCAGCAAGGGTCTAAAATGTAGCAGCATGAAGTCCCCTTTTTTTTGAATGAATTGAAAACTGCTACTTTAAAAGGAACTTCAGAAGTGACTTGAAATAATTGTTTCTTATTTCAGCCTTTCTTTCTACTTTGGCACTATCCCATTCTTGTTTGGGATTTTAAGATGCTTGTGAATTTCCTTTGCTTCTAGCTCTCAATTCTTACTTGGTATGGTCAAGACTAATTTTAGGACTCCCTACTGTCAAAAAGCGTACATTTTTACATTGTAAGCATTAATTATTTTATAACTCTCTTCCTTAGTCACATGTTACCTTTAAATTATTTAACCGTATCAGAATAACTTAAGATTTCATAAAGCTGTTTCTGGTGCAGAACAAGGACTGGTACATCAAAGGAGCACTTCTCAAATTTTCTATTTATAAGCAATTTATAATTCTTTCTGCTGGCATATTTTTCTCAATTTTCTCCTTTTCATTATATTAATAAACCAAATTAAAATTTTAAATTACCTGTAGTGCTTTTCCTTCGTTATCCCCTCAAAGGCATATCTACAGGACCCAATGTTATCTTGCAGTTTATACTAGGTACTTGCTGCTGTCACTTTAGATGTCTTCTCCACTTCATTTATCTATTGTTCATGTGGAATGTATCACATAAACCTTTCTTCCCCCCAGATAATGAAATTAAACTCTTAACCATCAAAATTTTGTTTTACCAATTTTTTTAAAAGGATTATAATACTGTTACAGAACTTGAAACTTTATTACTTCTCAGCTTTAAAAATGTATGTAATCGAACCTTTTCCTAAGGACTCAGGATCATTACTAGGAGCCTGTGCTGTGTGCTGTGGGTTATACAGCAGTTTTGCTGCCTTCTCTCCCATGTTGGCAGCAGCCATTGCCATTTTCACTGTGCCTGTCCTCCTCTCCTTCTAATATGCCAGCGACTAAAATTAGATAATGAAAATATCATAAATAAGTTAACCAGTAAACTTTGAATATGGTCCCGGACCATGGGCCACATAAATTTTGTTGCACTTGGGCACTAAAACCCTTTTTTTTTCTTTTTAGTGAGTTCCAGACTGTTTTCCAGGCTAAGGAATAATCTAGATTAAGATTAAGTGAAATATTTATGTATGGTCGGATATTAAGATTTGAGTTGATAATTTGTTTACCTTTATTCAGGGAAGAACTGCTAAAGCTCTGAGGTCATTACAATTTGCAAACCCAGGAAAGCAAACTGAATTTGCTCCAGAAACTGGTAAAAGAGAAAAAAGAAGGCTTACAAAAAGTGCAGTTGCTGGTTCAGACAGGTAGGCTATGTGTTATTTAAGGTATATGTTAACTTGCTTCACATCTGTATTGTTTTCCTATCTTTCTCTTAAGTTTTGAATGTTTCTGGTTAGATATTTTAAATTCGATAATCTAGAATTAGTAAGAACCTCCAAGGGCCTCATAGAAAATTAAGGCATCCCCTTCCACTCTAAAAACTTATTTCTAAGAAAGTATCAATGAAGTGAACAAGGTAACATTTTTGGCACAATAATTAAAATAATTTAAACTTAATATACTTCTCTTTTTGTTTTGTTTTTGGCTGCGTTGGGTCTTCTTTGCAGTGCGCAGGCTTTCTCTAGTTGTGGCGAGCGGAGGCTACTCTTCGTTATGGTGTGCGGGTTTCTCATTGCAGTGGCTTCTCGTTGCGGAGCACGGGCTCTAGGCGCATGGGCTTCCATAGTTGTGGCATGCAGACTCAGTAGTTGTGGCTCGCGGACTCTAGAGCACAGGCTCAGTAGTTGTGGCGCATGGGCTTAGTTGCTCCGTGGCATGTGAGATCTTCTGGGACCAGGGCTCGAACCCGTGTCCCTTGCACTGGCAGGCGGATTCTTAACCACTGCACCACCAGGGAAACCCTATACTTCTTATAGCTAAAATAATTCACTTGTTTGAAAGCACTGATATATAATCAGTATGTCTCTGCTCTATAGGTGGCAGCTAAAAAATAAATTTTATGAGAATACAGGTTACTTTTTATTTTTTACATGTCTAAAATAGAAAGTTACAGTACAGTCAATAGAATGAACAAGAAAACTAAATTGTTTAGAATATGACTTTTTAAACTGAACATTTCTAAAATGCAAATTGACAAAGAAACGTTAGTGTAATCATTCAGAATTATTTTCTACATAGGCCATTTATTCCATCTGTGAAGGTTTTCCATTGAATCATGTAAGTGTTTTTAGGCCAGATTTGCTAGAGTCCATTAAAGAACAAGAAACAGATTAACTTCAATATAAAAAACAATTGGATAGTATACTGTGATAAAAATCTGTGTTCACAAAGCAGTAGATAGATTGGTTGCTAACAAAATGTACCACTATTACCCAGCCTTTTTTTTTTTTGGTAAGGAAAGGGTAAATAGTTTTAACAATTATATTATTGTTTTTAGACACAGTTCTTGTCCATTCCTTTGGATATGTTTCAACACTTTACAGTGAGGTCTCTTCTTCTCACAAGGAGCTCATTAGCTATTAATTGTAGAGTAGCTTTGAGTTAGGTAAGCCATGTATCAATTTGGCGGGGTTTCATCCCTAATTCAAAACATTTTATCTCCTTAAGTTTTTTTCATTAACTGTTTTCAGCTAAATATTCAGAAATAATATATTTGTGAGGTGTAACACACCTTGTGTTTTGTATTACAGACAAGTGATCCCAGCGAAGAGTAAGGTCTATGATAGCCAGGGTCTCCTGATTTTCAGTGGAATGGACCTGTGTGACTGCCTCGATGAAGACTGCTTAGGATGTTTCTATGCTTGTCCTGCCTGCGGTTCTACCAAATGTGGTGCCGAATGCCGCTGTGATCGCAAGTGGCTATATGAGCAAATTGAAATCGAAGGAGGAGAAATAATTCATAACAAACATGCTGGATAATTTGTGGTATCAAATTACGGGATCTTTAAAGTTCCTTTCTCTATTTCTAAAATTCTAAGGTACCTTTTAAAGTTGATTGCCAAGTGACAAACATGCACTCAGTGTGCACTAATGTTGCTTTTAGGGTGCTTTAAAGTAAATTATTTGATGTAAAGTTTGATGGACTATTTATTACTCAGCAGTCAGCTTCCAGCCTGTCTGGGTCAATGTAAACAAGCAGTGTATAGGCAGTCCTCAATTTGCACAATTCCCAGGTCCACAAATTTCAATGACAGTGATTTAGTTAAATAAGCCAGTTGCCTAACAGCACAGTTCAAATTTCAGTCACCATGGTATATTAATTGTGAGTATTTACATGAAGTACAAACTTCCTTGCTAGCTCTTAAGTCCACAAATCACTATGCAAGTAACAGATGTGCTTCAAGATCAGTGATCAATCACGTTACTTCTCTCAAATTCTGCAAGTGATTGGTCACTGCACATCTGTTACGCAGTTTGCTCAGACAGCAAAGCACAGAGTTGTGTTGACTCCTGCCACCCATGTGACATTTTACAAAGTGGATAATCAGAATTGACCAACAAAGATGAAAGTGCAGTGAAGAAATGAAAATGATAATGCTAGAAGTGTGACTTGAATTGAACATACATAGAGTTGTAGAAGAAATCACTGATCATGGGAATATTGACACTGCTGCTATTCCAGAGCCTCTAGATATGCAGCTAGGGGAACTCAGTGAAGGCAAACTTATCATCATAAATGAGAAAAGGAGGAACACGTCCCAGAGGAAGTGATGGCTTCACATTAAAGGAAATTACAGAGGTATTTCACAACATTGAAAGCACAAACGATAAAATGGTGGAAGCTAATCTAAACTTAAAGGATTCTGACAACTTGCAGTGGTATAGAAAAGATGCTTACCCAGTACCATAAATTACTTGACAAAAAGGCAAGTACTATTACTCCTGATTAGTTTTTTACAATTAAATAACAGTTTAATTTTCAGTGCTTCTAATATAAATTACAATGTACTAAGTATACTTTTTTACAATTTTTTCATTTTCTTTTATGTTTATAACTGACACTTTTTAATATTTTGACAGATTTTTTTCAAGGTCACAGAACAATAATAATTTTCCCCATTAATTATTAAGATTACTTTGATATCCATTTTTATGGTCCCACACTACCGCCCATGCAAGGCAAGGACTACCTATAGGTGAGAATAGTACCTACTTCAGGAAAAGTTAATTTTGAGACAGCTAAGTAGTTGAACTATTTTGGAAATAATCTACATAACTAAGTACTATAATACATAATTTCTTCTCTTCACTTATTCTTTTAAAAAAAGTTTTAATACTGTAAACCTTTCATTGCTTAGACTGTGTTCTTGGTGAAAATTTGTGCTTGGTGGCAAAAATCTATGTATAAAACATGGATATACATACAATATATAAGCAGATACGCATTATATCTGTGGTATTTCAATTTAATAGGGTGTTGACTAGGATTAAAAGGGCTAAAAACAGCTCCTTAATGGAGTAATAATGAAACAAGGTAGAGAAACACTGGTTGAGGCAGAGTATAAATTATTTGGAAATTGATTGAATCTTGAGTTGGAATGTGTATGGGTACCCTTTGGAGGGTGGGGGTGGGTGGTAACTTCTCTCTGCTCTTTTTTTCTCAAGACAGCTATCCATCAGTCTGTCTAAAATGTTTTATTGTCTAGGACATGGCCTCTAAACTAGCTTTTTATTTTCCTTAAGTATAGTACTTCAATCAAATGAGCTTTTAGCAACTTGAAAGACTTTTAGCTGTTGAAAATAGATTTATACAGCCAATTTGATGAAGTGACCAAAAGAGGTTTGTTTTTACTCCTGTATACTTTTGGTATCTGTTTAAAATGACTGGTTTTACTTTGATGGAGTGCCATTTTCAACCATGGAATTAAAATGTCATTTTTAAGTTAGAAGTGTTTACCGACCCAATTATTAGAAATACAGTTTATCAGTTCCTTGACTGACATGTTTCAACAGAGCACTGACAAAAAGAATATTTTGTCTTTCTATACTTAAATCAGATGCTAGATTCTTTTTTTTTCCTGAATTAAGGAAATATTTTATCACAGAAGAGACAAACACAGGCTCCTAATTTTATCTGAACTTCTAGGTTATTAGACCTTCTTAGTTGAGTTACTGCCATCATTTTTTTGCTTCTAAATATGACTTAGTGTATTGCTTAAGCTCTTCGTAGGGACAAGTTAAAATCTTAGCTTTTTTGTTTGTTTAAAACAGGAACATATTTTCAACAAAATAAATGACTTTAAAATTCAAATTGTGATATTTCAACATTCCTTAGTAAAAGAACATTTCTCTTATTTTTCAAAGATGATAAATTTTTTAAGGGAAACTTTCTTGAACAATTTTGCAAATATTTGTTCATTATGCCTATTTAGGAGACCAAACTTTTAGTGAGCATGCAAAATGTTTACAGAGAAAGGTATATCTGATTTGGAGTAGGCTGTAATAAAAGCTGTGTTTCAGAAAAACTACATCACAAGTCCACTTATGTTTTAATATAAAATTACAGTAATATAGAATACAATGAAATTGTCTAGATCCTTTTTGTACTTTGCGTAAGTATGATTCAAAGTGGCTAAATTATTTTAGAATGCTATTAATCTAAAAGCAAAAACAAAAGTTGTATGAAACGCGTAGCTTTGGCTATAGGTGGGTCCTGGTTGAAAAGTTAACATAAGACCACAAACGTTGGTCTTCCACAGTGTTGGTCACAAACGTTAGAGTGAAAAATGCACGTATATATGTGAATAAAATGAGTGGCATCCCAGTGATCTTTTTCCCATTTGTCTTTTACAAGTATAAGAAAATAACTACTTATCTTTGGAATATTATATATGAGATTCTTCTAATTTTAAAAATATTATGTCTATTTCTAGATAGCAAGCTGCTCTACAACCTGACAGTCTATTCTAAAACTGTTTTCCTGGCGTGGATTCAACTAAGTAATTTTTAACAGATGTATTTTGAAACATGCATACATATATATACATATAGAGAGTGATTTGTTCAGAGAATATAACTTATAGTAAGTTCCAGCATGGTTCTTAACTTTATGGAGGTCAAAGACCCCTGTGAGAAGCTGATGAAAACTATGAACTCCCCAGAAAAATGCATTTGAGTACTCATAAATATTCCACGTTCAGAACCCCTGAACACGTATTGAAGTACCTGGGTAATAGGCATTTTCTGTAAACCATTTGATGGTTTTTTTTTTTTTTTTTAAGTGAGGATGGCTGTCTAAAGTGTAGTTTGGTTTTTTATGTAATGTTGTAGGTGGGTTTTGTTAAGCGAAATCAGAATGGTTCAGTTCGTTGAAAGAGCTCTTGCTACCCTGAAAAGGCTAAATCCCACCGTGGCCCACCGCTCCCACGTCCAAAAAGGTAATTACATGTCGAGTAGCAATGTAGAAAACTGAGGTGTCTTACATGGACTGAGCTTTTGTAATTAGAGATTTTCTTGCATTATGGTTATGCTGTTAGAAATAGCTTAGCATCCTTGTACAAATTCATGCGACACTGCTTTAGTTTTTGCTGACATCTGCTGGTATTTTCATGAAAATAAACTCTGCTGCTGCTACTTAATGGTTAATCTCTTTGCTTATAAATTAAACTGTGAACACTGGTAGTTACATTGAAGTGGGATATTTTTTAAAATTCTCAAAGTAGAATGTCTTCTCTTTTTAGCATTCTTAGGTCTTGCCCAGCAGCGGTCAACAAGTTTTTAAGAATATGAGTGAGGATATGAAAATATACATGGACACTTCTGGGTTTCTTTTTTATAAAGTTGGAGAGACTGTGAAAAATAATGCTTTTACCTGTTTTTTAAAAATCATCAAATACTTCATTGAACACTTAGTTTAAAAAGTGTAATAGACTTCTCTAGAGTATATACCCCAATTTGTAGATTATCTGTAACAGCATAGTTAAGAGGATTGACTAATCTTACCAGAAGATAAGGGAGATTTATCAAATAAAACAGATTATTAACTCAGTTGGGTTAGTAATTCTCCATCTTTAAATACAATTTGAAAGTATTTAATTACAGCCCTATTAAGTGGCATGATTAAAATTTATTAATTTTTTCCCCTTGAAATGAGGGAATAATTTCTTTGAAATAATGATTAGAAACTTCAGTTTTCCTATTTTTTATCACTACAAGCAAACAGATGTTTTATTAAAAAGTTGCTGTAATCTTCCTAGACTATGGTTTTAAAATAAGTGGACTTATTAAAAATAAAATGTTTGCAAACATTGCTGAAATAGCCAAAACCTTGCAGTACTCCCAATTTCTAACAGCTAATATATACATGAAAACATGAAGTTTTGGGCTCATGATTTTCGTTGTAAACAGGCTGGATGATACTTTCTTTACTCAGTTCTTTTCAGAGGCACGTTTTGAGGTAAGGGCACATTTTACTTTAAAGAAAGTAAAACCAGGCCTTGGCTCAGAGTTATGGGATGTTTGCCTTATCGAAAGAACTTATCTAAAACCAAGATTGAAGAGTTTGGCCTTTAAAAGGAGACCTGAAACAATTCATAATGTAAATACTAGCTCTGTAATTATCCCTTAGTTATCAATATCCAATCAGTTATATTGACCAATTTGATAAATACAAATTAAATTTTGGTTTCAGTTATCTTATATTCTAGTAGCCCGAATGTATGATTTGGGCTTCAGGGTAGTATTGCAGTTACTTTAAAAATTAAATACGTTATTTGGTGGCATAAGATAAAGTTACGAATAGTGGCAGTACTGGTACCATGTAAGTGGGTTCTACAAGGTTCTGGGTAAAGTACAAATTTAATTTTGGCATTAAGAGAGGTAAAATGATTCAGGGATGTTCAGTGAATTGTGGTATCCTTAAGGTTTTTAAATAACAATCTCATGCCTTCCCCAAAGGTTATTTAGCCTTTTGATTTAGATTGGACTTTGCTTGTTTTTCAGCTCAGCTTAGTATAGTGAGATCAGATCAGTTATTAAAAGATAGTCTGCAGGACTTCCCTGGTGGCGCAGTGGTTGAGAGTCCGCCTGCCGATGCAGGGGACACGGGTTCGTGCCCCGGTCCGGGAAGATCCCACATGCTGTGGAACGGCTAAGCCCGTGAGCCATGGCCGCTGAGCCTGCGCGTCCGGAGCCTGTGCTCCGCAACAGGAGAGGCCACAACAGTGAGAGGCCCGCATACAGAAAAAAAAAAAAAAAAAGAGGGTCTGCAAACACAGAAAACAAAGGTTACCGAAGTGGGGGAGGGGTAAATTTGCAGTATGGGATTAACAGATACACAGCACTATGTATAAAATAGGCAAACAAGAATAACACTGGGAGCTATATTCAATATCTTGTAATAACCTATAATGGAAAAGAATCTGAAAGAATATATATGTATAAATGAATCACTTTGCTGTACACCTGAAACTAATACAATATTGTAAGTCAACTGTAGTTCAATTAAAAAGTCACCCCACACCATGCAAGGGAATTTTAAATTTTTATAATTCATAGTAATTCAATCACAAATTATTTGTTGTTTTAAATGTCTTTTTTCCTATTGCCCACAATTCAGAATTCCCTTGCACAAAAAAAATAGATTGGCATAGAGGGCCAATCTGAAGTGATCTGGAGAAAACTATCACATGAGCTTGTTTTTTTTTTCTTTTTGTTACATGAGATTTTTTTAAAATACCGATAAGCTTCTAATCACTTCTGGCTTAGGAAATGAGACTATGGAAAGAGAATTTCTGCATAAGATACAGACCCTACAATCTGGTGCATGCAAATAAGATTCATTTTTTCCAAAATATTATGGCTCATGGCATTCCTAAATTAGGCCTCAAGAAGACTCCTATAGGAAATATTGAAAGGGAAACATTTCCAAAGTTTTTCAGTTAAAGTTTCCAACTCATCCTCAAAATGTATAGCTGAACAAATGTTTAATTTCTCTTTGATATCTTTTTGTGTCAAAGAACTACACATAGATTTTAGGGTCAGAGACCAACTAAACAGCCCTAACAGACCAAGCCTCCCACTGTGTGACATACCCACAACCCATGTTAGGGGGCTCAGACCTTTTAAGGGAAATGGCCTTAGGAGATCCTTAACATCCTGCATTTTGTTTTCCCCTGCTCCCAACTATTGGGCTTGGAGAGAGACCTGATCCAAGGAAAGCCAGTCTTCATATTGGACAGCAGAGCTTTTAAATTGGGCAAATGTTAAGGAAACGCTGCTGAAATGGTGAAAGTGATTAACTGAGCCAATCATTCTCTCAGGAGTTTAAACAGAAGATAAAGGAGAAAAATTCAGTTTGTATAAGGAGAGGTGAAATGACAGAATAGCTAAGACACTATAATGGAACACAAGGGTTCTATACCTACGTACTATACCTTCAACAACTGGTGAAGCTGTCACTGAGTCACCAGAGCTGCTGTCAGATTAGTACATCTGTTGTATCTCGAAAATACCCAATCTCAGTGCAGCTTGGCCACACACAGTCAAGACCCCTCTTATTTTCATATGTATCCTTGCAACAAACACCACTACTTAAGAAATCCTTAATGAGGAGATAGCTCTTTCACCCAAAGAGTCTTACTAATTACGTCTGCCCTTCTAGTTAAGAGAGAGTGGAGGTGTAATGTTATGCTCCTGCCTGTGTTAGCTTTGTATCGTTGGAGAACTCTAGACCAGTGGTTCTCAAATTTGAACATGCCTCAGAATCACTTGGAGGGCTTGTTAAACCACAGACTACAGGGCCAGGGTTAAACTCAGGGTTAATGATTGAGTAGGTCTGGAGTAGGGGCCGAGAATGCATTTCTAGCAAGTTTGCAGGTGAGGCTGAAGCCGCTAGTCTGGAAACCATGCTTGAAGAATGACGGCTCTATCAAAAAATACTTTTACCTCGCCCTCACCTGCAGATATTTGATTTAACTGGTCTGAGTTTGGCCTGAGCATTGGGAGTCCAACCCTTCTGGCTCAGTGTGAGAATCACTCAGAATTCAAGTAGGCTGATGTTATGTGTCAACTTGGCTAGGCGATGGTATCCACTTTTTGGTCAAATATTATATACTCTAGCTGTTGTTGTGCAGGTATTTCACGGTAGTTGAGGCATGCAGGCTCTAGAGCGCAGGCTCAGTAGTTGTGGCACACAGGCTTAGTTGCTCTGCAGCATGTGGGATCTTCCCAGACCAGGGATCGAACCCATGTCGCCTGCATTGGCAGGTGGATTCTTAACCACTGTGCCACCAGGGAAGTCCCGAGCCAGTTCCTTAAAATACATCTTTCTCTCTGTGTATGTATATGCACGTCCTCTTGCTTCCGTGTCTCTGGAGAAGCCTGGCCCCTGACTAATACAATAGCCTAATTAGTCTCCATTCCAAATTGGTACCCAGAAAGGTCCTGGCTCTAAATCAAAGAGTATAAACCTTTCATTAATTTTTTTTTCTCTATCTCTCCTTAGAAGAGTCAACGAATAGATAGCTCAGTCATTTTTGACTCCTTTCTTCTGTTCATATTATTAAATCCATTTGGTTCCCCCTCGGAACATTCTTGAATCTGCTTTGGGTTTTTTCTTTATTTTTTTTTTTTGTCTCTACCACTCCCGTTAAAGCTCAAGTGTTTTGCAGGCCCAATATCAATTCCCCCTTTCGGTGTTAGACTGAAATTTGCCTTTGAGGCATCACCCTTATACTCAGCCCATGTAGTTCAGGTGGAATAGACCTCACCTTCTGGTTCCAGGAGTGGGTACATCACCAGCTCCGGCCTTTGAGAGTGCAGCATCTCTGTAGACTTAGTGTTTTAAGGGTGGATATGTGGTTAGCAAGGCCAGTCAAAGCCAATAAACATCAGCTGTGCTGGGACTAGAAAAAAAGAGGGTTTTTCTATGAGGGCTGCTCAGCTTGTAGATTTAAGGCTGGACCTATTGGTGGTTAATTGGGATACCACCTAAGAAGAATCTGCCTTAGAATGAAAACAACATGGGTAAAAGCAGAAACCAAAGATCAAAACACACAGACAGGTTTTGAGTCCCTGGATCCAGTTAATGTCGGAAGTCAACGCAGGAATTTTTGATTACACGGGGCAATCATTTTGTCTTTTTTCCTATGACTGGACATTAAGTGAATACAAGGTGGTGACCAGATGGAGAGTTAGCTCTTTTCATCTGAGGATAAAGACCACCAGAGCTCAAGGGTAAAATGGCCTGTTTAAAATTCATGCCCTTGGAACATGTGTATATATTTCTTTCTTTCTTTCTTTCTTTCTTTTTTTTGCGGTACGCGGGCCTCTCACTGTTGTGGCCTCTCCCGTTGCAGAGCACAGGCTCCAGACGCGCAGGCTCAGCAGCCATGGCTCAGGGGCCCAGCCGCTCCGCGGCATGTGGGATCCTCCCGGACCAGGGCACGAACCCGCGTCCCCTGCATCAGCAAGCGGACTCTCAACCACTGCGCCACCAGGGAAGCCCAATGTGTATATATTTCAAGGAAGGAGAGCAAGCAGCTATGACCTGCAGCCACATCTTTATTTCTACTCCAAGTTCTTGCAGAATCTTCTCACTCTATAGTTCTTATGGACTCAACCTCCTTTAAAAGACAAATGTAGCATAGACTGTGGTAATTTGCCACTAGGGTCTGAAATTCTATAATAAAAATAAGAGACCTATAACTAAGA
The DNA here is from genome assembly GCF_964270905.1 of Leucopleurus acutus. Classification (NCBI taxonomy): domain Eukaryota; kingdom Metazoa; phylum Chordata; class Mammalia; order Artiodactyla; family Delphinidae; genus Leucopleurus; species Leucopleurus acutus. Next base: position 81,878,167 of record NC_139151.1, read on the forward strand.
TATCAGTGTTTGGTATTCTTGTTGGTATTACTTGCTTTTAAGGCATTTAGAGTGTTTGAAAATTACACTGAAGCATTCTCTGTGTAATCCTGTGTTCCATAGTTGGAACTCAGTCCTAAGTTAAATGATCAAAAATTTTTAATAGCTGGGTCTGAATTAATTAACTTTTCAGGAAATTAAAGGTAGATCATTGCCTCAAATTTGTGATTTGTAAGTACACTGCTAGCAAAGTGAGATTTAAGTATTAACAGCTCCAGTTCTTCTTCCCTTCTGCCCTTACAAGCCATTTAATTCTCCGTGGTTGAAGGCAGAATGTGAGGCAGTGGTTCCACCAGACAAAAGAGAACTAACTCGGGCTTCCCTGGTGGCGCAGTGGTTGAGAGTCCGCCTGCTGATGCAGAGGACACGGGTTCGTGCCCCGGTCCGGGAACATCCCACGTGCCGCGAAGCGGCTGGGCCCGTGAGCCATGGCCGCTGAGCCTGTGCGTCCGGAGCCTGTGTTCCACAAAGGGAGAGGCCACAACAGTGAGAGGCCCGCGTACCGCAAAAAAAAAAAAAAAAAAGAACTAACTCAGTATAGTTTAACATCATCTATACGTCACTTCCAGTGATAATAGTGCCAGAAAATTAACTGTATAGTGACTTTCTGATATTTGATAGTATTTTAGATAGCTGGATATTCTTAATTATTTATGGTAGGAATATTTAGATGCTTTTCTCTTTTTTTACATTCTACTATTTTGATGTATTTTTTACTTTTTTAGTTTTGAAATTAGGTAAAACAAAGTATAGATTATCTTTGCCATGAATTTCATAGGTTCACATATTTCTGAGGTTCCTGTTCCAAAACATCTTTGTATGGATATCCTTGATTTCCTTGAAAAAGTATACAGCTCTAAAATTTGGATAATTTAGAGAAATATTTGGTTTGTTAAATCTTTGCTGTTAGCCAAAGCTTTGGTAAAAATAAAGACACTTCAAAAGAAGAAACTGGTTTTATACTTCCACATTGTTGGCTTTTGTGCTTCAAAACTTAAAATAGCTGATTCTATACAATTAATAACTGGGGCAGACCTAATCATAAAATATGAGTTTATACGTAAGAGTCTAATTCTTAGCACTGAGCTACCTCTGTTAGGTATTATTTCATCTTTCCACCAGGCCTACTTAACTGCTTTTTTTTTCAACTATACAATACAGTGTTATTAACAATAGTCACCATGTTTTACATTAGATCCTCAGACCTTATTCATCTTATAGCTGAAAGTTTGTACCCTTTAACCAACCCCTCCCTATTTCCTTCCCACCTGCCCCTCAGCCCCTGGCAACCACTTTTCCACTTTCTGTTTGATTTTTTTTTTTTTAATTCCACATTTAAGTGATACCATGCAGTATTTGTTTTTCTCTATCTGGCTTATTTTAGTTAAGCTGCTACTTTTATGATTATGATTTAACAGATGAAGAAACAGGCTTAAAGAATTTAATAACTTGCCTAAAGTCACATAGCTTATAAATGGAAGAGAGGGAATCAAATGCAGTCTATTTGACACCAAAGTGCGAATGCCAACCTATATTCACTATATTCTTTCTCCTTTCATCTTATGTATGTGAAGCTCTTCCTATTCAGGATGCGTTGGAGCTATTTGATTCTGCTAGTTTAAGTATTATTATAGTTAGGTATTATTATAGGTTATTTAAGGTGTATACTGAAATTAAAGATTTTACCTACTTCTATCCCCAGCACTCAGCCACCTCCATAAAAAATGGATAGAAAATTATTGCCTGGTCAGTCCCAAAATGTCTTTCTGCTTCAATTCTGAGGAGTCACTTTGAAGAGTAAGATATACACCTGATAAGTGATAACAACAGCTTTTCATTGTGTAGTTGGGCACATAACTGAACTGTACTTTTGTTCCAACTTTTAAAAACCCTTTGTATCCATCTCCGTTATATGATGCCCGTATGTCCAGAAGAGGGCGATGTTTTCCTACAAACTTACAGTGAAACGTCCACTTGCTTTGGATAAGGTCTACATTTAGAAACAATTTCTTAAAGTAGAGTTGAAGTGCCATTTGCTTAAGTGGTTTGGGAGAAAAAATGTTTCTTCTAAATATTACGTGGAGAGGAGAAAAATTTCCACCTCATCTTTATATAAATTGTTCTTTCAACTGGAAATCAAACATTCTATTGAAATACAGATTGCAGTGGAACATTCCAGACCTAGACAATATTTAAACTATAAGTATTTATAATCCAGAGGAAAGAACATGGGCTCTGGCGTCAGACAAACTTGTTTGAATGCTGTCTCTACTACTTCCTGGCTTTGTGACTTCAGACAGATTATTTGGTTTCTAGAGGCCTCAATTTCCTTGCATGTGAAATGTGAATAGTGGTAAGTACCTGATAGAGATGTTGTGAGGATTAAATGTTCCAGGTTAATACAGATGCATAATAAATGGCAATTTCTTATTCAATAGAAGTGCCTGATAAAATGCAAGAGGCCCCAGTAATTTGAATTTTAGATAAGCAACAAATAATTTTTTTGTGTTATGCCTCATGCAATATTTGGAACATACTTACAGCTACTGCATAAAATATGCTAAAGGTATCTGTTTATCTGAAATTCAAATTTAACTGAGTGTCCTATGTTCTTATTTGTTAAATTTGGCAATCCGAAACAGGAAACTCTGGCACAAAGGGAAAAATGTAAAATAAAAATGGCTAGAGACTTTGGTCCAAGACTTTTAGAACTCTATTAGTAAGTCACTTGACATTTCTAGTATCTAGGAAAATTAATATAGGCAATATTCTAAATTTTTGAATAAGTAGCCAATCTGAGCAAAGTTACATGAATTGTTTTTAAGATGAGCCTTGGTCATTTCTATTCTCCATTGCATTAAATATAAGCACATACTACACATTCAATAAATCTTGTTGAGTAAAATAATTTAAAATATAAAAAAGTTAGACTTTAGGGAAGAAATCACAAAGCCAGAGGTAAAACTGGTAATGTAGTCTAAGAGCTGTGTTTCTACCTTCTTCCCTTCCTTTTCTTCTCCCTGCCCCCAGTGAAAGAAGTCAGCTCCCTCCTTCCTTCTCTGACTGAGGAAGTGAGTTTGGCCACTTAAGAATAGGTTTGGGGAATGAAGGAAGGGAAAAAGAAATAAAAGGAAGTGTTTTGTTCACTGTCCTCTGTTTTCTCTTTAATGGGTAGGAAGTCTGCTGCAGAAGAAGGAAGGCAAAGGCCTAGGGGTTGCAGGAAGTGCAGTGTCCAGAGCCTACCCACCGGGTGATGTCCATGGGTGCCAAGGCAGGGCCAAGGTGAGCTGGCTCTGTGGCAGCCTGTAGTGAGCTCTCAGAGGGACAGGACAGCAACCCCAGGTGTGCTCTCCCTGCTCTTTCCACTCTGCTCCTCCCTGCTTCCCCTGGGAAATCCGCACCAGGCTGAGACAAGAGCAGCACCAAAGGGGAGTAGTTGTAGGTCCAGCCACCTTGCCTGTTCTTGGCCTTTGGTCTGGGCCCTCACACCCCAGCACCCAGGAGGTACGATGTATCAGCTCCATTGACCTACGGAGGGCATCATGACTAAACAACCAGAAAATGTAAATGATGACACTTGTCCGGGGAAATCACCTCTAAATGACAAACACGGCTGCCACCGGGGCCTAAAAATAGAGATTTTGCACAAGGATCCTTGGCACATAACAGCAGAATTTGTGAACTAATTTTCCAATAAGGAGGAAACAGTTGAACAACTAATGGTATAATATTTATGTATCAATATAATGCAACCAAATAAGTTTTTTGCAGAATTTTTAATGATTTGGGGCAATACTCATAACATAGTGTTAATTATTTATTTTTAAGGCAGGATACAAAACAAAATAAACAGTACAATTTCAAATTTGTTAAAAAGCAGAAAAACAGAATGAAAGAGACTCCAAAATGTTAATAGAACTTATCTTTGATTTATGTCATTTTTAAATTTTTTCTATCATATGTTGTACAATTTTCAGATTTCCTATATTAAACACTATTACTCCTATAATAATGATAATGTAGCATTACAAAAAGGTAGTGGAAGTCGTTGAGGCTAATGATTTGTAACCCATCCTTGTTACATAGAAGATATAGCATCTAGCTCATGGCTTTTATGGTCAAAGTTGAAGGACTTTGGGCAAGTCTCTTGACAACTCTGACCCTCAGTTTTGGCATCCTTAAAATGGAAATAATTGAATGGGGTAGGGGTGACTTTGTGCAGTTGCTGTGACGATTGAGTGGGATGATGTATGTAAAACTTTGCTTAGCTTAGCCCAGTCCTTGGTAAAGAGGAAGTTCCATCAACTATAATAATTATTATTAGGAAGTAGAATAGATGAGTAGTTACCTAATTCTAGCCCTAGCTTCTTTAAGCTTTCCTTCCTTCTTTCCTCCCTCCCTCCCTTCCTTCCTTCCTTGCTTCTTTCCTCCCTCCCTCCTTCACTCCCTCTCTTCTTTCCTTCCTTCTTTCTTTTCTTCTCCCTTCCTCTCCTCTTTTCTTGCTGCCTTCCTTTAGGCAAAAAAATAGTTGATATTGACTCTCTCATAAGATTTGACTTTGCTTCTTGTTTCACCCCATCTCAAAAATTTGGAGCAAGGAAATGGACCCCAGACCCTACTGGCAAATGGATTCCCAATGATAAAAAGACAAAGGAAGGAAAGTGTGATTCTTTGGTATTGGGAGAAAAGCACAGCCCACTTGACTGTCAGGGACAGAGTGATTCTGAGCCTGTGTCTATGCACCAAGGAGGGATGGGCCAGCACATGGTCTTGGGTTCTGGTACATCACAGAGAGGCCCAAAGAAGAGCACAGTACCAGATCTGGGCAGGAGTGAGGATCTCTTGGTTGGGCCGTCCAACTCAACCCTTGCCACTGAGACGTGCACGGCGAGAGGAAAGGAAATGGAGCCACAGTGTCAGGGATTTAGGTAAATGTTTCATTTGAAACTTTTAAATTGTGTTCTAGGCAGACAGAAACTCCAGAGGCAAAAATAACATTAGGAGAATCCCTTCAGAATAAAACTGGAAATGAAGAGCCCCTGTGAATATCTATGCAACAGCCACCTGAGCAAGTTCTGACCATGGCTGTGTTTACCAAGTGTACTTAACCCTCATGTTGCCCTCACAGTTTCCAACCGTATGGCCCAAAGCTCTAACTTTTCTTTTTGGCTGCACCCTGCAGCTTGTGGGATCTTAGTTCCCTGACCAGGGAACGGACCCTGGGCCCTGGACAGTGAAAGTGCAGAGTCCTAACCACTGGACTGCCAGGGAATTCCTGGCCCAAAGCTCTAGAAACTATTTCTCTACGTTACCCATTAAGGGAAATCCCTCAAGAATTTTCTGAAATGCAGGGTTTGCAGTGCTCAAAATACAAACAAACAACCCCGAATGTTTTAAATATCTAGGATCAAGGTTAAAAATGTTTTATTATTTTTATTATAGTGTGAGCCTGAGCCAGTCCCATGCTGAGTTGTCATCCTTAAACAACCTTGTGAGCTAGGTGCTTCAGTTGTTTCCATTTTGCAGACAAAGGGAAACTCCAACTCCATGAGACAGTTTTGTTCACTCCTTTGTCTCAGTACCTAGAACACTGGCTGGCGTTTAATAAGTGCTCAGCAAGTATTTGTTGACTCAATGAATGAAGTTAATAAATTTGCATAACCCACCCAGCTGGTAAGGGGCAGAGCTGGGGTCACACCCCAGCTGGCCTCACTGCAGAGACTGAGTTCTCAATTTCTGCCTTTGCTCATCTCTTTTTCATTGACTGCTTAAGTCTGGGGAAGAAGACAAGGGCCTGCTGGTGGAGGTACTTCCCTGTATGGCATTTAGAGCTGGCACGTCCTTGGGAATGGAGGTAGAGTGATTCCTCCAGGGTCAGTGTTTAGATGTTGCTAATGATCCAGGGCTCCTCTAGTCTGAGAGTATGTTTACATATCAGCTGTGAAAGCTGAAGGCTTCTATATAATATAGAAGGTTTTCTCCAGGCCTTCTGTAATGCAGAGAGATAAATTATAGGCTACTTACCAAAAATCTCTAGATACAAGCAAATGTATTTCTAGTATCACTTAGCAATTGCTTGAGAGCTTTGCAAGTCTCTTGAAGACAGGCAGTCCAAGGAGTTTCCCTGAAGAAATTATCAAGATTAGGGCTTGGAAGGTAAATGCAATTCCTATACCTTTTAGACTCTGTCTATTCTAAGGTGAATAGATTGAATTTGCTTTTCTCTGTGATTAACATCAAGCACCCTGTGTTGGTTGAAAAGGTTCATTATCTGGAGAAGAATTTAAAAGGCAGGATGGACAACTTCAATTTAGATAATTGTTGTATGTGATGGAGTGCTTTTCAAATGGGTCTGCACGGGCAGACGTGGGGAGGAGCCTCACCGCTAAGCACTGGAAAGGCTCTCAGAGCCCACAGGCAGCAAAGGCCTAAATGAAGGAAGCATGACAGATGGGATCAGAAGACTTGAGCTTCAGCTCTGGCTCCATCACTTACTAGCTGGGTGGCCTTAGGCAAAACCACTTTGTGTCTCTGAGGTCAGTTTTGGCATCTGTAGAAGTGGCACTGGCCATGCCTAGATTTTAGGTTGTTACAACTATCCAGTGAGATGGCTGAAAATGCCTTGTAAATGCTCTTTATAAGACTTGGACCCATCATCACTGTGATTATATGATGATCATCGTTACTAAACAAGATTTAAGAGAATTCAAAGATGAATAACACATTGTATTTCCATCCAGTTTTATAGAACCTGAAGTTAATACAATCTTCAGGGCCTCTTTAAGGAAAAGAATACCAAATTATAAATATAAATTAAGTACATTGCCTTGGGAAGGGATTTGCTGGCTTCACGGTAAATGTGCCTCTGCCTCCAGAGAAGTGGTGTAATTGTCGTCAGGAGCATGGACTCAGGGAGGCACACTACCTGGGTTTGAATCCTGGCTTAGCTGTGTGACCTTGGGCAAGTTGCTAAACCTCTCTGTAAGAAGGGTTATTATGAGGCTTAAATATCATAAAATACATAGCGGTATCCACACGTAGTAAACAAATATATGTGTTTACCACCATTTTTTTTTTTATACCTCCTTTGAAGGATCTTTTCACCTGGGTAAATGGAACAAAACAAGGGCAAATATTACTTGAGACAGAGTGTGGTGAGTGCTGTAAGGAGGTACAATCCATGAGTTCTGGAGAAGAGAAGTCATATCTACTTGGGGTTACTGGGAAAGGCTTCATAAAGGACAAACAGGGAAGGTTTCAAAAGGCAGTGCATTCCAGGCAGAGGAAACAGCCCACACCTGGGCTTGGAGGTGAGACTCGGTTGGAGCAACCAAGGTCTATGTTTACAGACTGGAGTGGAAGTAGGAGATGAACCTGAAAGGGGGTTGGGGCCATAGAGTGGGGAGTCTTGGGTGACCAGGTGCGGAGTGGCAGGCAGTGGAGGGGATTAGAGCAGGCAGGTTTGAGGAAGATTACCCCGGCAGCGTTGGGCAGGAGGGATGGAGTGGGTTCAGTGCCTGCTACACATCCAGGCAATAGGTCATGGAGGGAACTGGAGTCCTTCCACACTTACAATCCAGTTTGAAATATGCCACCAACAACATTGGAAAGGACGATATTTTCTTTAAAGTCTGAAGAAAGAACTCCTAGTTTGTATTTTTTGCATTTTTCCCATTCACATGAGTTGCCGAGTTGAGTTTCTCATTCCATTCCATCAAAAAGAAAGGAGGAATGGGCTTCCCTGGTGGCGCAGTGGTTGGGAGTCCGCCTGCCGATGCAGGGGACGCGGGTTCGTGCCCCGGTCCAGGAAGATCCCACATGCCGCGGAGCGGCTAGACCTGTGAGCCATGGCCACTGAGCCTGCGCGTCTGGAGCCTGTGCTTCGCAACGGGAGAGGACACAATAGTGAGAGGCCCTAGTACCGCAAAAAAAAAAAAAAAGAAGAAAGGAGGAGGGGTTTTTACCTTTTAGAGAATAGAATCGTCACCCATCCCAGTCCAGGGCCTTGCCCTCATAAGTTCTGATCAAAGGGCTGAGAAGGGCTTCTCTGGCATAGGCAGAGCCTTTCTCCCAGTAAAAACTTTTCCCATCCCCTCTCATTAGGACTAACGTTTTGCAAGACTTCTTTTGCTGTCACATTTTGGGGTACACTTCCTTCAGAAATGAAGCGCTCTCATGCAGCTGCCTGGCATTTGGTTTTCTCCCCAGGCGCTGGGGCTACGACACAACCTAAACTGCTCTGTGTGGCAGCCCAGCCACCTGGTCAGGGCCTTATTGCAGAGGACATTTGGAGAGCTACTCCCAGGTGTTTCCACCCGTCTGGGAAAGGAAGTTGCGATGTGTCCTCTGGGGATTTTGCCTCCCTGGCATCAGTTGGTCCAGGAATGGGCATCTGACATCAGCCAAGACAGTCAGCATCCTTCCCTGGAGTGTTTAGAACTGAAACGAAGGAAAGGATCAGCCTGGTGGGAGCGACAGGATTTGAATACTGGGAGCACCTACCCGTCAGGTTCCCAGGATATGGAAGAAGAGTCCACATAGTAGAGAAGGATTCTCTCCCAGGAAAAAATGAAGTCCTGGTTGAATTTGAGTCCATTTTCAAATTTTCCCTGAGGATCAGCTCCACCCTTCTTCTACTCTAGGTTAAGTGTGATGTCCTCTCAGAAAGTTCCTTTGTCTTTTTCCTAAACAATTTTGAGTTAGATTTCTTTCACTTTTGATCAAAGAGTCCTGATTCGTATATCCATGCCCTCACCCTGTGCTCATCAATGCAAGCCTGCTCAACCTGTTTCTCTTCTTTTCGGTGTCCTGAGGGTTGGACAGACAACATCATTACTGCTAAGAGAACTATGTATTAACCCTTTTTTTAAAATTGGGGTATAATTGTTTTACAATGTTGTGTTAGTTTCTACTGTGTATTAACCCTTAATAATCACAGTCAGCACTTACATACTGCTTTTCAGATTTCAACATGATTTTTCAATCAGTATTTCCCTTGATCCACATAACACATGCAGAAAGACAAGGCTTATATTTTCTTCCTCATTTTACAGAAGAGAAAACTTAGGCCCAGATCAATTCATTGACTTTCCCTAGTTCCCTCAGTTATTTTCTGCCAAAACCTAAATTTCAACATGTATTTTTTTCTTCCAAATGCTTTGTACTTTTCCCAATACCTTCTTGCCTTAGAAAGTGATCCAATGCTTAGACTTTGGGATATTGATGAAGGCCAGTGAGGAAGATGCTGAGGTCCAGGGGACCTCATAATATTCTTCTAATGCTTTGGTGAGGCAGCTTTCTGTTCTGCCTACAAGGAAGACGGTGGTGCTGTTGATTCTCTTTGATGGGACCAAAGGAAATGACACAGGGCCAGGACTAGGGTGAGGCAAGTCAGGTGCCAAGGAGGAACAATTTAAGGAGATACCTACTCTCAGGGTCATGCCAGGGCTTGCCCTCCTGTAACATCATTAAGGTCATAGCTGCAAAATTCAGACTCCAGGGGTATGTGAGACACCTCCTGAAATAAAAACACCTCTTCTAGGCTCAGTGATAGGAGGTAGGTTGGGTGGAAGAATCAGATGACCAGGGACTTCCCTGGTGGTCCAGTGGCTAAGACTCCATGCTCCCAGTGCAGAGGGCCTAGGTTCAATCCCTAGTCAGGGAATTAGATCCCACACGCCAGAACTAAGAGTTCGCGTGCCGCAACGAAAGACCCCACGTGCCGCAATGTGCAACTAAGACCCGGTGCAGCCAAATACATTAAATAAATATTTAAAAAAAAAAAAATCAGATGACCAGGAACAGGCACTGGTAGTTGATTCTATCATGCCTGGCATCTAGACATCGTTGCCCTCATACTTTTTCTCAGTGCTTGTATGTATACTTGATTCACTTGGCTAAATGCTCTCAAGAAAGATTTTTTTTTCCACTCACCCTGATGTACAAATGTCCTTAAAAGTAGACTCTTAGGTGAAGGAAAATTACAATCATTTTCTGTTGGAAAGCTAGTAAAAGCCAAATACTAAAAATCAATCTTTTTAAGCCTAAATTAGATCTTAGAGATAATCCATTTCAAGTTGGATTTCTGTCACTTTTGACCAAAGAGTCTCAATACTATATCCATAGTCTTCGTCTGCTCTCATTGATCAAAACTTACTTATCCTGTGGAGCTTAAGTGGCTTTCTCAAAGTCTACAGCCAGTTAGTGAAAAAGCCTGGATTGGAATCCAGGTCTACTGACACACAGTGTTCAATCCACTACACCATGAATCCTACCCTGAGACACTGGACTGAGAGAGTTATTGTCCAAGCTACAAGAAACTTTTTTTTTAACATCTTTATTGGAGTATAATTGCTTTACAATGGTGTGTTAGTTTCTGCTTTATAACAAAGTGAATCAGCTATACGTATACATAAGCCCCATATCTCCTCCCTCCTGCATCTCCCTCCCACCCTCCCTATCCCACCCCTCTAGGTGGTCACAAAACGCCGAGCTAATCTCCCTGTGCTACGTGGCTGCTTCCCACTAGCTATCTATTTTACATTCGGTAGTGTCTAGTCATTTCATATATGTACACTTAGAACTTTTCTGAGTACTCCTGTATCCATTATTTCATTTCCAACTCACACAAATTTTGTGAATAATTTATACCTATGATAAAGATTTAAAAATCGCATTTACCAAACTATGTGGGAAGCCATACATATCTAAAATTATTTGTTTAATAACCATTCTCTCCTGCCCTGTATTACTTATCTATTGCTACATAACAAATTACCCTGAAACATAGCAGCTTAAAATAGCAAACATTTATTATCTCACAGCTCCTGTGGGTCGGGAATCCAATTACCACCCACTCAACTGGGTGCCTCTGACTTAAGGTCTCCCCTGAGGTTGCAGTCAAGTTCCAGCTGGGGCTGCAGGCTCATCTGAAAGATCAAGTGAGGGATGATTCACTTCCAAACTGTCGGCATGATTTGGTTCTTCATGGGCTGTGGGTGAAGGCCTCAGTTCCTTGCTGGCTGTTGGCCAGAGACCACCTTCAGTTACCACATGGCCTCTCCATAGGGCAGGTCACAACATGGCAGCTGGCTTCCCTCAAAGTGAGCCCAGGAGCGAGCAAGAGAAGCTCAAGGCATAAGCCACCCTACTTTGTATAACCTAACCTTGGAATTGACATCCCATGACTTTTGCCATGTTTTATTCATTAGAAAAAAGTCAAGAGGTCCAGCCCACACTCGAAGGGGAGTGATTACAAAAGGGTGCGACTATCAGGAGACTGAAATCATCGGAGCCATTGTAGAGGCTGCCTAACAAATATCACATGCCCCAAATTAAAGTTACACCTTCAAGACACCCAAGGCAAAAGAACTCTAGAGTTGAGTTTATTATCCTTCTGTTTTTAAGAAAAAACATTTTTTCATTGTAAAGCAAAAGGGATTATTCATCCAAAAATTACAGCTGGCAGCTTGTTTGGTATTTTGAAGCCATTGTGCAAAGTGGACACATATCCCAGAGGGATAGCTCTGTGCTGCTGCCATCCTCTCTCCCTGTCCTCAGAGCATGCTAATTTCATAGTTTGATTTTTATTTTTTTTTGCATCTGAACCAAAAGTCTTGCCTTCCAGACACACAAGTGAATGACACTGCCTGCCTGTCAGAAATTGCTACTGACATTTCAATTTTGCTTAATTTTTTTTCTTTCTTTGATAGTATTATGGAGAAAATTTACATTTGAATAAAAAGCAAATAGTGCATGTCAGAGTAAGCATCAGGGAATGTCAAATTGTTTTTTTCCAATTACAACTCTATTTCAAATAGGGTAATGCAATTAAAGGATAATTACTAGAAGCACAAAGCCAAGGTTACGATCAGAAATGGTTACCCTTTCACTTTAAGTTGTGTCTTGCTAAATAAAATATTCCTGAGGGGCAAGTTACTGTTTGAAAATAGAATACACGCATCCAGGAACAACTAAACACTTGGCAGTGTTGACCAAAACATGTATTTGTGCATAAATACGAGTGTTTAAAAGAGATGAAAAGACACTAAAGGTGAGCCACGTTTTCCTTGGCTTTATCACTCTGATTAATAATGTGACAAATTAGCTGTAGGATGCAATATTAATTAACAGTATATTAGTTGCATTTTATTGCCAGTAACATAACAAGCTCTGAAATAGTAGTCAGACTAAACTGCTGACACGGGCTTTTCTGCAAACTGAGCTGTAGCTTGATTTCTCATTTGTCCAACTGAAGCATCAGCAACCGAGTAAAACCAATTACCTCAAAACCCACCAAGCCCTCGGCAGCAACTTAGTGCATCTGAGCTTTGCCCAAATGTTATTACTTTCAAATTAAAGCCTGGCCTGAGATGGGGCACTGAAGAATTTCTACTGCTGAAAATAATTCAATATGGCAGTCGAGTTGTGTAACACTTTGCAGAGCCAAATAGAAAGCAAAGGCTCCCTTCAACGTTTAGACATCTTGAATCCATAGCTGTCCACTTCCAGGAGGCAAGCTGGATGTACAGAAGTCAGATACAAAGAGGGAGGCGTTCTCCTGACTCCCTCAAGTGAAGAGGTTGTAGGAACATTTTCAAAGTTTCATTTCTGAAAATGAAATTCAAAAGTGTTCATTTTTGAGGTGAAGTCCTGGTTTTGGGTGGGGGGCACTTGAGGTAAAAAGATGCAAAGCATAAGGAGGTAAGGGAGTTATTATTTAGTTTATTTAGTTACATATTGGGAGTTCCCTCACTATATAGTAAGAAACTCTAGCACAAGCTGCATAGCACAGGGAGATCAGCTCGGTGCTTTGTGACTACCTAGAGGGGTGGGATAGGGAGGGTGGGAGAGAGATGCAAGAGGGAGAAGATACGGGGATGTGTGTATATGGATAGCTGATTCACTTTGTTATAAAGTAGAAGCTAACACACCATTGTAAAGTAAATATACCCCAATAAAGATGTTAAAAAAATAAAAATGAAAAAAAAAAGACAACAAGGATGTGTTCTAATAAATTATGTTAATACACAATGCATGCAAAAAAAAAAAAAAAAAAAAGAAACTCTAGCACAAAAATTTACCAGGTCAAGAGAGAAGTTACTGAGTTAACACAGGGTCAGAGGAATTAAAACAATCTGGGCAAGGTGCATGAGAGACACCTGAAGAAATCTCTGTCCATTTATTTAGTCACTTGTCTCCCCCAACATCCCTTCGCTGCTCTGTCTCTCTCTCTCTTTCACACACACTCTCACTCCCACACACGACAGTCATTTTCTATTCCCTTATCTTGCTTAATTTCTTTCATAGCACTATCCTAAATTACATTTCAGATAACTTACTCATTCACTCATTCATTTACTTGTTTACTGCCCACATCCCTAGCAAACTGTAAACTCTATGAGGTCAGGGGATGTGTCTGTTTGTGCACACATCACATAGTAGACACAGAAATAGTTGGAGAATGAACCCATTCACTGAACTTACATTTACCAAATACCCAATGTCTAAGTGCAAAGGATTCAAAGGTGATGATAATCAAAATGACCATTCATTGACATTTACTATGTGCCCTCAATGAGCTAAAGACTTTATATACAATATCTCATTTAATCTCACAACAACCATGCAAAGTATGTGTTTCTATTATCCTCTTCTTTTTTTTTTTTTCCAGACAGGAATAGACAGCTCAAAGAGCTTGGCCTACTTAATGCCACTCATGTAGAAAGAGGTAAAGGCATGAATTAAATGGGGTTTGCACCTCTGACTCCAGGCATTGTCAGATTCAAAGATGAATAAGATACAAACATCCTCTCTGAGAATCTCACAGTCTCATGACTGGATGTCATTGATGACCCTTTGTCTTCAAAGGTCATCATTGCCTTGCATGGCCAGAGGAAGAATCTAGGAATGAGTCCTAGAGAATTGGAGATGGGACATTTGCCATCCTGGGAACTTCAGGAATGTCCTCTCTCCTGGCAGGATCTGGTATTCCATGCTGTTTTGCCTTTGGGTGAGGTCAGATTCTACTAGATGTTCATGAGAGCAGCATGTATTCTCAAAGCCCTAGTTCCAGGTTATGTGAGCCCAGCAGCTGTCAGGGATCTTATTTACTTTTAATAAATCTAACAAATGAACAATAAATAAGTGATGAGTCTTCTGCCTCAGAGAATCCAGAGAGGGCAGGACCCAGCCAGGTGCATGAGGAAGCCAAACGGTTTCCTAGCATTCATAACTGAATTCTAAACAGCCAACACCAAACTCTGCAGTCAGTTCAGAACACAGAGTTTCTATGTATTTTACAGGTCACAAAACTATTCCTCTCTCTCGTCCTCTGGAATCAAAGAAAGTTCTTCAGCCTATTCATTCCATGAATTTAAAAAAAAAAAAAAAAGATTAAAAAAGGTCTCCCTCAGTAACAATGCTGTTCATGTCCTTTGACCAGAAAGAGTTAGAGAAAAACTTCAGGATTGATCTGAGGGACCAGGTTCCATTAAAGTGTATTAATGCCAAGGTCTGTGCAATTAGTGAAAAGTCAATTCCCATTACTAGTTAACAGTATTGAATATCTGCTTTCTTTAATAAAAAGCCATGTCCAGTACAAAGAGAATAAATCAATAGGTTGGCTGCATTTAGATCTATTCTGCCTTCGTCTAAAATACACAGAGAAACTCCCTGTCAAAGCTCCACTGTCTGTCTGCCAAGCTCAGCCTGTGAGCTGGCAGCTGGCCCCAATGTCTTTGCCTGGAATCTTTCATTAGCGCTCTCTCGCCTTAACTCTCATTTCTCTAATCAGAAAATTTGAATTTCACCCCGTGCCTAAAAATCCTCTATTTGAGCTTGATCTTGATCTGTCTCTAAATTGGACCTGTTCAGAAAACAAGCCATGAAGCAGCCATGGACATACCTCTAAACACCAGCATTTTCTATAGCATCAGCCTGCCCTCTGGCTAGGAGAGTGTGGGATGGACACAGCCTCTTACAAGGGGCCGCAGAATCCCTAGGGCATGAAAGAGTCTGGCCCTTCAGATACCCCCTTTCTGTTATTCTACAGCTGGTTAATCTTTTTGCTGCCAATTTTGGAGGCAGCTGGAATGTTTCAGATTCTCAATTGTGAGGAGCAGAAAAGGATACATCTGTCAAAGTTTACAAGCCTTCTTGGTCCCTAGCACCTTCCCAGAGGAATGACACTTTCACCTCCCTGCCTCTCTGTAGCCAAGCTGGGCTATTCATCTTCTCTCATGTGGCCCACAAGAAGGAGAAAGCTGTTTAGACACTACTCTCATTATAAAGCTTGGTTTATTCCAGATGAAAAGAATGCTTTGAAACCCTCTGTCTCTCAGGTACTTGCTGATTATAAGTAAGTTACTCTTAAGTTGAAATACTGTACTTCTGGTAAAGTGAATTATGTTCCCCATATCATTTCATTTGATTCATAAGAATGCTTAGTCTTTGATTGAAAAAGGAGGATTGGTATCATTTTGCTTTAGTTCACGTTCACTGTGCAGAATTATTTGATGTTCTTTTTTATCCTTTGGCCCTTATTTTTATCCATTGGTCCTTATTCACGGTTCAGTATTTCTGTACCGTCTCTCCCTTCCCAAGAGTGTACGTTTGGCAGACGGGTAGGTTTGGTAGTGATATCGGTTTGGGTCATGGTGTCAGTAGGAGAAGATATTTGAATTCCACTCTTTTCAGGATTCAGCAAATTAGTTTAGATTGATCTGGGGTTTTCAGTTAGTTCGAGTCTAATATTCTCCACCCAAGAAGCTAGACACATCTAATGAAGCGGGAGCTGGCCAAAGGCATATATGTTTATTCCTGTTGGAGGGGTGCTTTCATGCCACTTGCCATGACCCTATTCCTGGTGCTAAGGTCTGGTCTGTCATTGCAGTTGATTGCAAACCAGGCCCTACACCGTGAAACCCAAGAATGATCCCACTACTCTTATGGATGCTTCCTGAAGCCACTGAAATCATCCACGGTGGTCGGAGAACTCAGGGAGGAGATTTGCTGTGTCACTTCACAGAGCAGCTTGTGAAGTGATAACAGCTGAAGCAAACAGTGGGAATTTATACCATCCTAAAACAAGGGTGGGAAGTGTTCAATGGTGAGGAGGCATTTATGGCTACACAGACAGCCAGCTTTTCTTCACATTCAAGGTTATAGATTTTGGAAAGGCAGGTTCATTAGGTGACAAGGGAAGACTTAAAAGTCATCAGACAGGCTGGCCGAGTGCTCCAAACAGCTCAGATGCCTCTGCTGAAGGGACAGTAAGGAATAAGAGACTTAGTCAAGGACCACACATCTTCATCACCCCAAGTGGATGAAGGATGCCCACTAGGCCAGAGGCATTGACTGAGTTCCCATTTTGAGATGGAGATCACAAAGTGATGAGCTGGCATTGTCAAGAAATTAATCCAAGATGAAGTATGATAATAAATGTTGGGAAATGAATAAGTGCAGTCCTAAGCAATCTGCCTGTGTGACGTTTATACAGGAAAACTGCCTTTTAAGGAGTTGGCAGTTGTCTTGGGTCCTTTAGCAAATCCTGCTAAGTCTGAGATGAATAGCAGGAGGCAGAACTGGATTAAACAGTTTTATTTTTACAAAACAGAGAGAGATGTTTTAGAAGTTTGAAATCCACAGAATTGCCTCAAATGCTGAAAACTGTACGAAACACCAAGCAGCCAACGCTTCCTGCCTTCGGGGGCAGGGGGTGGTCAGAGATGCTCCCCACTCTGTAGGTAATCCTAACAGCCAGCTTTTACAGGTGAGTCAGGTTGCCAAGGCAGCGCTGTCAGGACAGTTGCTCCATGAAATGAGAACAGAATGGAATGCACTCTCACCTTTGAGTTCAAGTGCATGTTGAGATTTTTATCTGAAATGAATTCTTATTAACATCAACTTGGACTAAGGGAGAAAAAAAAACCATTCAAGCATGTGTTTATACTTGTTGACATGCTTAAAAGGAACACCTTACATTTGAGTCACAATACTGGAAGAGAAGACTATTGAAAAATGCATGCCACTGGTACAGTCTTACCAAGAATCCAAGAGACAAGAATTCCAAATCCCCCATGAGACAGGGAAATTTGTTTCAATGATTTGTCCCGTCACTCTGCAGCCATAAGAACAAGCTATGGTTGAGTGCCTTCAACCCCCATCACACCACTTTGTTCTTTTAGTTATTGTCTCCTTTTCTCACTCTAATACTTCATTTTCCAATCATTTTAAGGAGAACGAGGAATGGACATACCTTCCATGAATGCTTTAAAATTGCTGGTATGGAGAGAGCAGAGAGAGTTGAGCTCCATGTTCTAAGGAGAGCACTGCATCCATGACAGTGCATGTCACACACACAAACAAGAGGATAAAATGAGCCCATCTCTTTGGAGGATGATGCCAAATTCCTGCAGTCAGCTCTCTTTATTAAGCCTGAACCTCTGCCTTCAGCCAAGTTAGGTCTTTCAGTGGAAATAAGATGGAATTCCCAAATTGGCACGATTTGGAGCTTGGCTGTATAAGCCCTGTCAACAAGAAGAAGCCAGTTTTTCCCTTTCTCCATCCCCTGGATAGACATGCTTACATTACCTATTCCTTCTTCCATGGTTTCTTTTTTTTGTCTTCCATTGTTTCTTAGCAGAAATTATTTTAAAGAGTACAAAGCAACTATATCTGATGGCTTCCGATCTCCCTAAGAGTAAAAGCAAAATCTCTACAAGGCTGTCATCATCAAGCCACCACCCAACCACTCACCCACCATCTTCATTCCTTCTCCAACCTCCTCCAGGCACACTAGCCTACGTGTTCATCCTTGAACACACCAGGCATGTTCCTGCTTCAGTGCCTTCACACTTGCTGTTCACTCTGTCCAGATCATGCTAACTACAGTGTACACATGGTGAAATCTAGTCTTAACTCCAATGTTGCCTTCTCAATAGAGAATTCCTGAGAAACCTTACCTAAAATTTTAACTTCCCCCACTTCCCAAACAATTCTTATCCCCTTCCTAACATATCATATAAATCACTTGTTCATTCTTATTTAATATGTCTCCCCACTTGAATGTAAGCTCCAAGAGCACAGTTTTCTATTCACTGTTGAGTCCTCAGTGCCTAGAACAATGCCTGGTAGGTAGTAAGGGCTCAATAAATACCTGCTGAATGAATAAATGATGAATGAATGCATGAATGAATGTCAACGATGTATCAAAAGAGATAGCCACCTCTTCTACATTCACATATAAAGGCCAGGTCCTTTCATTGGGCACTAGAAGCATTAACACCATGATCTTCATTGTAAATGGCTACTAGCTCTTACCATGTACAAAGCATTATGTGAAATGCCATACACGCATCAACCAACCCTCGTGCTGAGCGTGGTCATCCCAGGTTTACAATGAATAATAGATGATGAGCTAAGGAGATCTGCCCATGTTGGCATATTAGTATGAGGTGGAGCTCAAATACAAGCTGAAGTGTGTCTAACACAGTAGGTCTCAACCAGAGAGTGATTTGGCCCCTCTGTCCCAGGGGAAATTTTACAACGTCCGCAAACACTTTTCACTCTCACAACTGGGGGTTGCCACTGGCATCTAGTGGGTAGATATCAGAGATGCTGCTAAACAGCCCACGGTGCACAGGATAGCAAGCCTCCCCCATAAAGAATTATCCAGCCCAAAAGGTCAATTGTGCTGAGGTTGAGAAACTCTGATCTAACTCCATAAACAGCTTTTAAGTCACTTTGCAGTTTCTCTGGATTAGTTGCTAGCAGCAGTAAAAATACAGCATCAACACTTTTATAAAACACACATGATGATATTTCTCAAGAGTGCTGAATGTTTTCATACCTTTTAACCCTGCAATCCTATTTCCATAAATCTGGCCTCAGGAAATAATCTGAAATGTGGAAAATGTCCTCAAATATTTATCATGACATTATTTGTAATAGCAAAAAATTGGAAACCATCTAATGTCTGGTAATAAAGGAATCATTAAGTAAACTCTGGAACAGCCACTTGTTGGGACATTAAGTGGCCATGAAAATGATATTTATTAAATATTTATAAAGGGATGGGAAAATGTTTGCATAGAAATGATAACTTTTAAAAATTAGGTTTCAAAATTATGTGTATGACTCTTTAAAAACTGACCAAAATTACACATACAAAAGAGGTGAAGCAGGGCTTCCCTGCTGGCGCAGTGGTTGAGAGTCCGCCTGCCAATGCAGGGGACACGGGTTCGTGTCCCGGTCCAGGAAGATCCCACATGTCGCAGAGCAGCTGGACCCATGAGCCATGGCCACTGAGCCTGCTCGTCCGGAGCCTGTGCTCTGCAACGGGAGAGGCCACAACAGTGAGAGGCCTGCATACCACAAAAAAAAAAAAAAAAAAAAGGTGAAGCAGAAATACACTAAAATATTAATAGTGTTGTAGGACTATGGCTGGTTAATTTTATCTTTCAGTACATCCAGAATGTGCTATAATAACAGTGTATTCATTGTATTATAATCAGGAAAAAATATTTAAAAAATAAGGCTTTTTTTCCTCTTGTGAAAAAAAAGAAAGGTAAATAAAGCAACTGTCCCTAAAGTGAACTTCAGACCTGTTGTGGTGGTTTTGTCTCTAACATGGATTTATTAACTGTGTTTAATTAGTGTTTATAATTATTCCTTTTAGGTAACTATCTTCGTTGTAGGAAGAAAGGCTTGGTTAGTTATGTTGTGGTAGCTGGAACTAGCTCCATTTTTGCCAGTTTATATCTACCAAACACATTTTACTCACTCATCTTAAATTTGTTTCCTGATGTTTTAAAAACATTTAGTTCCATTAGATCAAAGAATTCCTACTCTTAGAACCAGAACTACTGTCAAGGGAGTTGCTGTCTGGGGACACAGAGTGGGGATGTGCACAGTTGGGGTCAGAGACTAAGAGGGTAAGCTCTGAACTTCAACAGGTCTTGATCCAAATCCCAGCTCCACACTCACCAGTGTGTTCTTGAGTGAGATCTTAACCCCTCTGTGCCCTCTCTGTATCCCAAGACTGTATTTAAAACCACTACAAAAATTCTGTTAGTGCCTGACAGACTCCATGCTCTTTGAATGCTATGACGTGGGACCATGCACTTGAGAAAATTTGACCCACAACCAGCCTAGTTCTTCATCCTCATCCGTCACACCACTTTCCAGATGTCTTTAATCTCAAGAAAACTTAAAGCT
This sequence comes from Leucopleurus acutus, assembly GCF_964270905.1. Taxonomy (NCBI): domain Eukaryota; kingdom Metazoa; phylum Chordata; class Mammalia; order Artiodactyla; family Delphinidae; genus Leucopleurus; species Leucopleurus acutus. Next base: position 81,898,423 of record NC_139151.1, read on the forward strand.
TAGCCTGTAAAAGTTATGACACAACCTCTGAAAGCCTCATCCAAGATGCCGTATCTTTAGACTTTATCTTAAATTAAACCTGCCTTCAGTCTATGGACTGATAGGGGTAAGGCTTGGCTTTCTGGTC